>NC_059215.1:20362319-20962319 GCF_020615455.1 Coregonus clupeaformis
TTGTGATCATCAACAAAATTGGTAGCAGAGGATGGTTTTCTAACTCTGAATTGGTCCATAAAAGTTGATAGAGAGGAAGGAGACAAGTAAGAGACGGATCAGAAAGGACGGGTGACCTGTTAGGGAGCAGCCCGGGAATCCAGGCCTCAGGTAAACTGATCTAAATCGGACGAAATCAATACAAAGGTAAGAGAACCTGTTAAAACAAAATCTGCATATTGTATTATAGGATAAACCAAAATTAAGATCAGTAGTACCGAGCGTGAGTATGGATTACTGTTAAATTTATAACATATCTATTATGACTCAAAAGGCATAATGTAAAGATATCTGAATTATTTAGGTTTTTACTGTTGAAATGTGACTCTCTAGGTGAGGAGTCTAGTTACAGAGGTTGTGGTTCACAAGAGAAGGATCCTTTTATTTTTACTGTTGAATTGTGACTCTCTAGGTGGAGGAGTCTAGTTACAGAGGTTGTGGTTCACAAGAGAAGGACCCTTTTATTTTTACTGTTGAATTGTGACTCTAGGTGAGGAGTCTAGTTACAGAGGTTTTGGTTCACAAGAGAAGGACCCTTTTATTTGATCCACAAGAGAAGGATCTGGTGACTTGATAAAAAGATTCAGATAGTCGGGTTGAGTTAATTCCGTGAGAATCCAAGTCCAGAAAAAGGTTCTCCCGACTAGACGTCAGTTGAATGGTTTAAACGATTGGGAGTCTTGGTTGAGGAGAATCAATAAAATAAAATAAAAATACAAGTTCAGATAGTGGGCAATGGTTGACTTGGCACTCAACTAGATGTACTGTGAAGAACTCAAACTGAATTAATGTGTGGATGATGATATGTAATGCAAAATGTAAATGTTGAAATGTTAACCTGAATGTTGTGTAAGATTGGTAGCGTTTCATGAGACTAACTAGTTGATAACTTTTTAAGAGGACCACCGAGTCCTATTCGGCCCTGTAGTGCTGCCGCTGCCACGCTGAAAGCTGACTGTACTTTTTCCCTCTTGTGGTGTTGGTATTTCCCTGATTCCTAAAATTAAATTGATAATTATTTTAGAGGAGTAAGGATGTAATATATTCTTCCAAAAGGGCGATTCTGATACCTTTGGGAAAAATATAATAACTCAAATACCTGAAAAACAATAATAACTTTTGCAAAATAATTCCAATAATAAAGTATTGAAAAAAATTTTTGTGTACGAGGGTGGGACATCAGAGATAAGTCTCAGTCAGCGCCAAGAATACATTGCTGGTTTCGCCAGTGACGGGCTAAGTGCACCAAGATAGTCTAAAAACTGTATAACCATGGCAACCACTACCGTCCCAAAACTCAAATTTAATGAATATCTAGATCAAAAATACAGGATAGAGCGGGAGGGAAAGAACAGTATAAGACAGTAAAGAAAGTGTGGGAGGGAGTGAAACGCAAATGGACACAGGCAGGTTACTTTAGTTGGGTGCCCCGTCAAAAGGGCAACTCACCTCTATGGAGAGAGAGCTAGAGGAGGCAGTGAAGGAAGGAACAGAAAGTGAAGTGGAAAGGAATAAGTCTCACTTATTCAAGAAGGAAGGAACTAAACACAGAGAGAGAGCAGAGGCTGAGCTAAGGATAGGTACGTGGGCAATTGAGGAAAACACGACGTAGCACACCCATACAAGAAACCAGACATGATGGGTGTGGTGATTGAACCCACAACTGAGACAACACCCATAGTAGGGGACACAGTCCATGAGTGACACACCAGCGCCCTCAACACCACTGTATCCGACCCTGCCACAGGAAGTGAAGAGCACACCACCCGCATACACACCCACTCCTCCAACTAACCCTTATAACCCATTCCTAAGTCCTGCAGTGGTACAAGCGCCTGTGTTCGTGGTGCAAGGAGGACACCTAGAGGGGAACATGGCACTAAGTATAGGGCAAGGAGTACTTCACTGCTGCGGGAAGTCCGAGCCAACAGCGAGCCACAAGGACGAGAAGAGCCACACCCGGCCGGCGAAACCCAACCCAGACCCAGTCCCACAAGAGGGGGTTCCAACCTAGAGTCCCTGGTAATGATGACTCAAAGCCAACCATCAGATCTATACAGGAAAGGGGGGAGCATCTGGCCTAAGACAAGTGGCTGCACCCAATCAGCCTAAACCCAGACTCTCAGAATGGTTTGTCGAAAAGAGAAAGGGGAAGACCAATCCATGACAGAAGGGGGGTGCAGGGGACAATGAGCTTTGGGGGTCGATAGGCTCTGGCTCATTAAGAAGCTCACGGGGGTCTCAATCCGGGACCAACCAAGTGAGGATGATGAAGGAGAACAAAGGAAGGAAGAAAAACCATGAGGATGAGTGGGATCGTGTCAGGGACAGGCGTCGCATAACACAACCATAATAGAAGAAGCAGAGAAGGGGAAGACCTGGGCCTTGAAAGGGGTGATGGTGGGGGAAGTTGTTGACTTGCATGAACCCATCAGAAAATCTGCCAGACTTAGGGAAAGGAGAGATTGAACTCCCAAATGCCACTTAGACCAACAGCAGACCGACAACATGAAGAATACCAACCCTGGAAGATGACTGACCTGACCGCCCTGATGGATCAGATGCCCAGCCTCCATGGTGGAGCGTCTGCTTGGCTGTTGCAACTTCAAACCCTTACATCTGGATTTAGGCTTGCTCTGGCAGACATGAAGGCACTCTTGGCCAGGGCCACAGATCACACCACCATGACGGCACTGGACAAGAGAGGCAGGTCTGGAAAAGAGTGGAGGTGTGACGCCACCGGAAGTCTATAGAACTGATGTTGTGGGAAGTTCTGAGGAGGGCATATCCTACCGAACGAAACCATGCAACACTGACCTCTTTTACCATTGGCCCTGGGGAACAGCCAGCTGCCTACCTGGACAGGGCCAAAACCACCTGGAGAACGGTCCATGACGAACCATATGATCACTCCGACACCACGTGCAGCATGTGAGAAAGAGATGGTGGTGAGCGGGACCCCAAGTGACGTTCGAACCAAACTAAGGGGAACGTGGGATTAATGGCACTCCCTAGGGCGCAGTTTAACTCCCATGTCCATCATCACATCACCCAATACAACAAAGACAAGGGAGGGGCGGAAACACATGTCCAATCCCTGCACAGTGCAGCTGCTCAAACTACAACTGAAAGAGGCACAGAAGGGAGATAAGCCAAAGAAACAGATGGTGGCTGAAGACCAACCTGACATTTCTCAAATAATTGAAAAAACTGTCTCACAAATGATACAAACACAGCAGCCGCCTCCAACAACACTTCCAACGATCGCAATGGTGCCTCAGCCATACTATCAAGCACCAACTCCACCATATCAGTCACCGTGGCACCATACCAGACTCAATGGGGACAGCCAAGGCCACAAGGTAATGGGGGGCCTGTACAATTGTCATCAATATGGCCACTCTGTCAGATGGTGTCCATTACCACCTAGTCCGCAACAACAACACTGGCTGGCAAACAGGGGTAGAGGATATGCCTTCAGATCAAGAGGAGGCCCAAGACCGATGTACCAGCCACGTGCTGACCTACCAGCATATAACCACCCACAACAACACCCAAACCAACAGCCTAACCAGCAGCCAGCTCCTACCTTCCAGGGCATGTCAGACGAATATCCTCCCTGGCCCTGAAGCTGCCCACCACCACAGAACGGGAATGGGGGTCAGCATTTTCCACTCCACACCGAACCAACTGTCATGTGTGAAGTGGAGGGAATTACCCACCAATTTTTGGTAGATACAGGATGTACGTACTCTGCCATAAGATCTCGTCAACCACTCTCTTCGGAATCAATACAGGTGGTGGGGGGTATCAGGAACACCCAAGCACAAAACAAGACCATATCATTGCTCTTCCAATGGGGCCCTTCCAATTTGAAGCATCAATCCTATATTGTCCCAACTGTCCAATCAACCTATTAGGAAGGGACCTATTGTGCAAACTGAAATGTTCAATCTACCTTACGGAAAAAGGGTGTGGAGGTCTCCATTGATCCCATTACCTCCACACCAGTTCATCCAGTTAGGTGCTGATGCTACCCATCATCCCAACCCCAGTGCTCTCCCTGACCCAAGAAATATACTGGTTGAAGTGCATCGAATCCGGCCAAGGAACCCCTGAGGTTCAATTCAAGTTCAACCAGCTGAGACAACTCATTTACACATTTCACCCATACAAGACTCCCTCAAGCTGAAATCCACTGTACACTTAATGTGACTGACAATGATGTCAACCCATATACCGATGACTGGGATGAAAACATGATGCACCTGACACCAACAATCAGATGTTGTACCATAGTGTGTGGACAAGAAGGAGTGGCTGCTCCGGTTATCCTACCTTCCCATTTGAAATCCTGGTACCTACTGGGCGAAGAATCTGCTCCCCATGTTACACTGGCAGTTGGACACGGTTTTGAAGCAAGGAGCCTTGGGCCTAAGATCAGAAGAGCATCCAAACTCCAGTGGGAACCCACCCAAACTCCAGGAATAACCAAAGCCACCACTGAGAACATGTGGAGGTTTATGACAGTTGACACAGAGGAACATTGCCTTCCCTGAACGTTTGACTCTCCCAAGACACCATGGTAAACCTTACACAGACCACCCCCTCATCACAAGCACTGCTTTCCACCATTGATGAAGGCATATGGACACACACCCCATTTGATGTTGGTCAACTACAGGTGGCACCAGTCACCATCACCTTACTCAACCCTGATCAAATTCCTATCTACCGAACACAGTACCGTCTGAAACCTGAACAGACCATGGGGATCAAACCAACCATAGATGGGTTGTTGGGAGCTCGTGTCATATATCGCACTGTGTCTCCATGGAACACACCAATCTTACCAGTCTTGAAAGCAGGAGGCGAAACATACCGGATGGTACAAGACTTCCGAGCAGTGAACGACGTCACTGCACCCATTGACCTACCTGTCCCTGACCCTCACATTACACTGAGTAACTCTCACCAAAACACCAATACTTCACCGTTGTGGATCTGGCTAATGCCTTCTTCAGCATTCCACTGGATGAGGCTTCACAGCCTCTCTTTGCCTTCACATATGAACATCAACAGTATACGTATTCGGTTCTTCCACAGGGTTACAGGTGTTCTCCCGGAATCTTCAATCATATCTTGAAGACACACCTGGCCGAATTGAAAATCCCTGAAGGAGTGATACTCATCCAATATGTAGACGACCTTTTGCTGGGGGCTCCCACATCTGATCTCTGTCTACAAATGACAAAAACCCTACTTGACTTCTTGGCTGTCAAAGGCTACAAGGTCAAAATGAGCAAAGTCCAGTCCTGTCGCAGAACTGTCCTTTTCCTTGGCAGAGAAGTCTCAGGAGAAGGTGCTGGTCTCTCGAAATCCCACCGAGATTCCATACTCCATCATCCACGTCCCATCACAGTGTCAGGCATGTTGTCCTTCCTGGGGTTGACAGGGTACAGCCGTACCCACATCCCTGACTACACATCCAGGACTGAACCACTGAGAGAAATAGTGAGAGAAGCAGGACCAAGAAACTTACACTCCTCACTTACCTGGACACCTGAAGCATCAACAGCATTTGCTCTCCTAAAAACCGATCTCTCGGTGGCAGCAGCTCTGACAGCACCCGACTACAAAAACAAATTTCATCTTGATGTTTCTGAAAAGGAGGGGTTCACTTCTTCCATCCTTTTTCAGAAACAAGAGGGGGAGAGAAGAGTACTGATGTATCATTCCTCTAAGTTGGACCATATTGAAGCAGGTCAGACAACATGTTCCAGGTACGTGGCTGCAGTGGCAAAAGCTATTGAAAAAACCGCCCACCTGGTAATGTGCCACAAATTGGAAATCCATACTCACCATGGGGTTGCAGCATATCTGATGAGCAAGAAATTCACGTTCAGCGCTGAAAGAAAGAACAAAATCCAGAATAAATGCACCCAATCACACATTACTTTGTCAACACCGACAAAAAACATGGCAGACGCACTCAATGCAGAAGAAGGGTTGGCACACTCCTGCGAAGAGAGGGCGGCACAGGAACTGAAACTGCGACCAGACTTGGGAAACGAACCCCTTACCAATCCTGATCTATGGTTGTACACCGATGGATGCTGCTATAGAGGAGAAGAAGGGAACATAGCAGCATATGCAGTGGTACAGCAGCTTCCAGACGGGTCACACGTGACCCTGGAATCAGACATCATCCCACAACCTGCCTCAGCCCAACTAGCCGAGATCATTGGTTTGACTCAAGCCCTGGAAAAGGCTGAAGGAAAGACTGTGAACATCTACACTGACTCAGCATATGCTCATGGAGCAGTCCATACAGATGGACCACAATGGGTCAGACGTAACTTCACCACAACAGGAAACCTTCCGATCAAACACAAGGCACAAATGGAGAGACTGATAAAAGCAGTCTCACTACCTGAGCAGGTGGCCATCATGAAGTGCAAAGGACATCAGCAACTCAAGAACAAAGTCAGCGAGGGAAATGACGCAGCTGACAAAGCAGCCAAGAAAGCTGGGGGCTACACTCCAAGACAGATGGTGCTGCAGACTCAACCAGCTAGAACAGAACTCACAGACCAACACATAAAGGAACTACAATTCACAGCGGGCCCGTTATGAGCATCTCGGTATGGGGACAGATGGGAGCCACCAAAGGACCTGATGAACTTTGGGAGATGCCATGACGGCAGGTTGGTGGCCCCAGCTAATCTCTGTCCCGAGCTGATACGTGAGGCTCATGGGCCCACCCATGAAGGGAAACTCAAAACTTTACAGAAGGTTTCCCATATTTGGTGGCACCCACACATTAAGGACATGACAGACTTGTTTTGTGATGAGTGCAGCATTTGTGGCAGCCACAACCCAAAGAAACCTTTCCAAACACCCATGGGTTCATACCCAGTACCTAATGCATGTTTTCAGGACATTAGCATAGATTACACTGACATGGGGGGCTGATAATGTAACTAATGGGAAAAGGTACTTATTGGTAATGGTAGATCGATTCTCCAAATGGGTTGAGGCAATACCAACAGCACGTGAGGATGCCAGGTCGGTCATTAAGTGGCTGCAGACTGAACTCATACCAAGGTATGGGGGTTCCAAGACAAATCCGATCCGACAACGGGTCCCATTTCAGTAACCAACACCTGAGACAGGTGGAGGAGAGGTTCGGCATTGTGCACAAGTTTGGGTCTGTGTACCGGCCGCAATCTCAGGGCCTCGTGGAACGTGCCAATCAAACTTTGAAGGCTAAGATAGCCAAGGTATGTGCAGGTTCAAAGTTGACGTGGGTTGAAGCTCTGCCCCTGGCGTTGATGGCCATGAGAGCCTCTCCAGGAGCAGGCACCCATCTCTCTCCACATGAGATTATGACTGGTAGAGTCATGCCTGGTCCACCAAGGGAGGGAGGTCATATGCCCGCCCTTGATGTACAACAAATTGTAATGTCTGATTATGTGAGAAAACTAACGGAACTCTCTGCAGCTCTCTCCAAACAGATTCACAAGGTCCAAGAGGGGGAGCTGGACGGGAGATCCGGGCGCCGCTGAAGGTAAAGGTTGGTGACTGGGTGAGGGTTAAGGTCCACAAGAGAAAGTGGCAAGAACCCAGGTGGACTGGACCGTACGAAGTGAAGGAGGTTACTTCACACTCAGTCCAGGTCAAAGGTAAATTGGGCGCACCTTGGCACCACCTTACACATTGCACACCAGCACCAACTCCTTCCAGAACTTTGACTGAGGTCAGGGCTGACTTGAGCGCCCTAAATTCGGCACCAAATACAGAGGCTCCTAGTCTGTGAGAATGTGGAGGAGACTCTCATTAACAGAGACTGGAGGGCTTCGCCCTGGGAGGAGACATAGACCTCCCTGGGAGAGACTGGGTATCTCTGGTCCCTTGTGTGTTATTTTCATTATAGTCACTGGAGTTTCCATGGGAACTTTCACATGGCTAATACAGCAACTAGCACATCCACCTACTAATATCACTAGTCCTAATAATATCACATCTCACGCCACCGTCAGAACAAACACCCATACCTTACGAAAACGACATGTTTTAAATAGCGACCAAAACTGTACTACCAACCAAATTAGAAGTACCACCCTATGTATCCCTATAAATACTACCACCACTGTCACCGTCCCTTGGGGAATGTTGGAAAGTACTGGGCAGAATGAAAACAGGAAGTTATGGCAAGTCCAATATCATTGGTACATGACATTGGGGGTTTGGATAAATGGTCCTGGAAAAACCTAGTCGGCGAGACGGGTCCTGATTGGTCAAGTTATTCAACAGGACGGAACGCCTTATTATGGCGAAATGGACTTACATTGGCCAAAGAACAAAATGGCCTGAAGTTAATTATCCCACCAGGCCAGAGGGAGGGCTGCCAATATTTCATATTGGCTCCATATATGGACACCGGTCCATATAGTCCATATAGGGCTCCACTTTATATTTACAATTTTAAATGGAACTTGATTGTTTGTTTTGTATCAACACCCGACCCTTCCACTTCTACAATTAAGGACGATAGAAAAAACATTGTGAAACCCACAGGTAGAGGTAGATGGGGACCAATTACCATGGTTACCACTCCACCTACTTTGGATGATGCAATCCTGACCGCTTACAGGTGTCTCCGGCCTTTCTAACAACTGGCTCTTGTTGACTGAGGAAGCGGCAAGGGTGACTCATCAGAGTTGTGTGGTTTGTATGGGGGGCACGGCCATTGCTTCGCATTATCCCTGCCGCCATTACGCCAGAATGCTTCCTGTCTGTCATGAAACATGACAACCCTTCCGCCAATTGTACACTATGGGACGTAGTTCATCCCTTGGTTACTAAAGTAACTAAGAAACCAATTTTTTCCTATCAGGTGGCTAGAGCTAACTTTACCTGTGTTAATCTCACGAAAGGTCTACCATTGTTGGGTATGGTACCTGTTGGATGGTGTCGGTTTACCTATACGCCTAATGCTGAGTTTAAACCTGTTTCCAGGGCTGATGTCTGGTGGTGGTGTGGAGGCGTTCGGTCTGCTTGATGGACTGCCTGGAAATGCCACAGGCACCTGTGCACTAGTCTCTCTTTTGCTACCAATTTCTGTGTATCCAACAGGTGTTCAGGAGCTGGTGACCCATGTGTCTAACTTAATTCCTACCAGGACCAGGCGCGCTGTGGGCCCTACTCCTGGGGACCCAACCTACATTGATGCAATTGGGGTCCCTAGGGGGGTACCAGATGAGTATAAATTGATTGACCAAGTAGCCGCAGGTTTTGAATCTTCATTTTGCTGGTGGTGCACGATTAATAAAAATGTTGACAGAATCAATTATGTCCATTTTAATGTTCAAAAATTAGGCAATTGGACACAACAAGGTTTTGAGGCGGTGCATGGCCAGTTGGCTGCGACCTCTCTCATGGCTTTCCAAAATCGTATTGCTGTCAACATGCTCCTGGCTGAAAAAGGAGGAGTATGTGCTATGTTTGGTGAACAATGTTGTACCTTTATTCCCAACAATACAGCCACAGATGGCAGCTTGACTGTCGCCCTGGAAGGGTTACTGAACTCTTAATGGCAAAATGAAGAGCCACTCAGGGGTGGATACTTCAATGTGGGACTCTTGGATGGATGCGTTTGGTAAATATAAAACGCTTTGTTTCTTCTATACTTGTATCCATCTCTGTTTTTGCTGCAATTCTAGTGCTTTGTGGATGCTGTTGCATTCCATGCATACGGACGCTGACAACCAGGATTATAACCACCGCTATTGATCCAAATCCTGCAGATAACGGTCAGATGTTTCCTTTGCTTGCTATTGACGATGCTGACCAAGGATATCTGGATGATGAATAGCATTTAAGCTTTTGTCACGTCTCTTGTGAGACGTGAAGAGGGGGAATGTAAAACTTTATCTTCTGATAAAGTTTTCCCTATTTTGCAAATTGCACTATTAGCTTGTGTCACGTCTCTTGTGAGACGTGAAGAGGGGGAATGTAAAACTTTATCTTCTGATAAAGTTTTCCCTATTTTGCCAATTGCACTATTAGCTTGTGTCACGTCTCTTGTGAGACGTGAAGAGGGGGAATCAAAACTTTATCTTCTGATAAAGTTTTCCCTATTTTGCCAATTGCACTATTAACTTGTGTCACGTCTCTTGTGAGACGTGAAGAGGGGGAATCAAAACTTTATCTTCTGATAAAGTTTTCCCTATTTTGCCAATTACACTGTTAGCTTGTGTCACGTCTCAAGTTTTCCTTCTTTACTGTTACTTGGTCACGTCTCTGGGGAGACGTGAAGAGGGGGATTTGTCGTAGTAAATATATAATGTTATAGCTTGGTCTGACTAAAATCTTGTGCATGACCCATTTTGTGTTGGGCGTTTGTTTTCAATCAATGCTGTTCCTATCCAATAACAATGGACAAAAGGGTCCTATCTTGTCAGCCTTGTCAGCAGGTGGCCAAGGACAACACCCACGCCATAGGTCTCTCAGTTCTTCCAACTCACGAGTTCTTGCTCTGAGGACACACACACACACACACACACACACACACACACACACACACACATCATCACTGATAACACACACACACACACACACACACACACATCATCACTGATAACACACACACACACACACACACACACATCATCACTGATAACACACACACACACACACACCCACACACACACACACACACACACACACACACACACATCATCACTGTTAAACACACACACACACACACACACACAAAATCCCCTCCTTTAGGCTGAACATTTGAAGACAGAGAACCCGACTCAGAGCCAAATGCAACAGTGACACTAGCCTGAAGGGGACCTCGCCCAACTCATCAGGACCAATCAGAAGATCAGAACTACTAGATTCAACCTACTTCATTTATTGCATAAAATGTCTGCACACAATGTTTCAGGGCTCTCTTCAGATAGCTCCCTACGAGTTTGACGAACGAGTCCGTGCACGCTATTCCAGATATCTTTACCTCTGAATAAACTGCCTTATATTATACCATTATCCACCCTGTCCAAAAGTCTCTACTTGGTCTCAGTTCTCCAGTAAACTTGTGATCATCAACACCACCCAATCAAAGGATCAGATAATTAATCTAGTACTGAAATCATAAACTACAGCTATCTAGCACTGCAGTGCATACAATGTGGTGAGTAGTTGCCTCAAAGAGAGAGAAAGACAATAGTTGAACAGTTTTGAACAAATTAATTTCTTCCAAAATGAAGGAGAAGCAAGAGAGAAATAGAGAGAGAGAGAGATTGTCATTTTTTTCAGTTTCACTTACTTAGCTAGCAAATGCAGCTAGCTAGTTTCGCCTACTGAAACATCCTACTCAAACAGAGGGATACTATGTTAGCTAGCTGGCTAGGACCTTCCAACACAACACTGGAACTCTTCCAAGGCAAGGTAAGCTTTTGGTATTACTCATTTATTGCCACCGGTGCCCGCTGGTGTAACTGCTTAATGACTGTACACTAACGTTACTGCATGATTGTGGCGGGTTTATTAACGCGTTAGTTCTATTAGCTATGCTGACTTTACTTTAGCTAATATGGTGACAACGATGTAGGCTGTTTGTAGAGGTTTGGCTTGGAAAGGTTTTTTCGCCTGGACACGTACAGCTGATTTGTTGTGCATTGAAGTCCACAAGCGAAGCGAAGAGAATAAATATCACCTGGCTGTTATGAGAGTGAACTCTGTTTACACGTGATTAGGGGTGTATTAAATCCGCCGATTCTGTTGAAAAACATTTCTTAAAGGGAAGCAAACAGAACAAAATGGGTATAAACATACCTGAATTTGTCCAATAGAACTCTCGTTTGCAAATGTTGGACTAATGATTACACCCTATATCAGCGACCTGTGTGCACCTACGTTGTAAACTTTCATTCATAGGCTAAGTTGTAGCAACCTCATGATGGGTATAGGGAACATTTGAGTATCATGTAGTAGCATAAACCTATTGCTGTTACATTGAACTGGGTGAATGGAATATGCATGAGTCATCCAATATGCTGTAATAGAAATAAGGTCATGCTCATAATTAAAAAAATAATAATTACATTTGGATGGCGTATCAATACACCCGGTCACTACAAAGATACTGGCGTCCTTCCTAACTCAGTTATCGGGGAGGAAGGCAACGCTCAGAGATTTCACCATGAGGCAAATGGTGACTTTAAAATAGTTCCAGAGTTGAATGGCTGTGATAGGAGAAAACTGAGAATGGGTCAACAACATTGTACTTACTCCACAATACTAACCTAATGGGATGAATGAAAAGAAGGAAGCCTGTACAGAATAAATATATTCCAAAACATGCATCCTGTTTGCAACAAGGCAGTAAAGTAATACTGCAACAAATGTGGCAAAGCAATTAACTTTTTTTTCCTGAATACAAAGTGTTATGTTTGGGGAAAATTCAATAGAACACATGACTGAGTACCTCTCTCCGTATTTTCAAGCATAGTGGTGGCTGCATCATGTTATGGGTTATCTTGTAATCGTTAAGGACTGGGGAGTTTTTCAGGGTAAAAAAGAGACGGAATGGAGCTAAGCACATGCAAAATCCTAGAGGAAAACCTGGTTGTCTGCTTTCCACTAGACACTGAGAGATAAATTCACCTTTCAGTAGGACAATAACCCAAAACACAAAGCCACATCTACACTGGAGTTACTTACCAAGAAGACAGTGAATGTTCCTGAGTGGCCGAGTTACAGTTTTGACTTAAATCTACTTTAAAATCTATGGAAAATGGTTGTCTAGCAATGATCAACAACCAATTTGACAGAATGTTGAAAAGAATAATAGGCAAATGTTGCACAATTTATTTACTTTTATTTATTCAGGGGAGCCCAATTGAGACCAGTGTCTCATTTGCAATGGTGCCCTGAGGACAAAAATTCCATCAACACAACAAAAAGATCCAAACTACGGATCCTGCATGGAATTCTGGGGAAAGGCTGTGTGCTGATCAAGCTCTGTGATAATTTTGGCCTAAATTGAATTTCACGATTTAAAAGTACATATTTGACCTTCTAAATCGGACTGGCAATGAGTAAGGATAAGTATTCAAGTTAAAGACGGCATCAAAGAGAAGATACTCCGCTATGTTCACCGTGTTTAAGTCGCTCACTGAGCCCAACTCCACGAGGTGGTAGAGGCCGCCATCACAGCCAAAACAGAGATGGCGGAGGTTCATCTCTCATGGCAGAACTGAAGTTATTTAGACGAGAAACAGCCACCTCACTCTGCAAAATGCAAATCTCTATCAATGGCATGAAGGCTACTCTAGAGAAAAATTATAAATGGATGACCCACATTGAAAAGAAAAATGTGGAACATGGCGAAAAGCTAATACAACAATACCAGGCTATTAACTACCTGATTGGCCAGGTAGAGGAATTGCAAAAGAAGGGAGACTTGTTGGAAAACTTTTCGCGTCGTAATAATATTATAATTTTTGGGGTCAAAACCGATGCAGAAAGGGGGCAGAAAATGTCTACATTTGTGGACAAGATGCTGAGGGAGGTCTTGGAAATTGATGCTGCTACGCCTTTGATCATAGAAAGGGCCCACAGAACCGCATCTGCAGCCCAGAGCAGGCCCGGAGTGAAGGACACACAGAGGCCCAGCGCTGTCATCGTGTGCTTTCTCAACTTCGAAACGAAACAGGAGATAATGCAGCTGAGAACTATTCTACAAGGACAAGCGCATATTTATCTTCATTGACTATTCTGCAGAGCTGTTGCGGAAGAGAAAAGATTACGACGGGATCAAGAGAGAATTGGCAGCCAAAACATCACATACTCTCTGATGTTCCCTGCGAAGCCACACATCACCCATGTGAGCAAGACCCACATCTTTGATTCTATACCTGATGCCGAGTCCTTCCTGCGCTCCATTGGGATTACACCACCTTCCAGACCCGAAGGACAGGGTCCGAAAAAATATGCCGACTATGTGGCAAATTGTTGGGCCCAGAAGGAGTGAGAGACAGAAGGACTCAAGGCCCAAGAAGTAGCCTAAATCTACCGCGGAACATTGTCCAGTCCACATTGACTACTGAAGCGACCCCTTCTTCTTAAGGACTTGAAACTACCTGGATTTATGCTCATAATTGGGACCTTATTGCTGGACTAATTCATCAATCTTTGACATACAGTTTGTCGGGATGATAAGGTAATTATTAAATCTGGAAAAAACAGAATAGCCTGCTTTCCTCATTCCCACTTTCTCTTTTAGTAGGCTATAGAGTAAATATTATTTATTTTTTACGTTGTTTTATGGCAATTCCATATAGGCTACCCAAGTGTAGGTTAGTGACAATATTAGCCAAAAATTAGCTGATCCTTTATTTATTTATACAATGCTTTTGAATTATATTTAATTTCCAGCATTTAACCCTTACTGTTTAGGACAGCCTGCTTTGGATGGAGAGACAGTTACTATGCCTGCCCGCATATGCTTGTATACATTTGTTTTTGCGTTCTGTTTTCTTATTGGCTAATATTATTTGAGTTGGGAAAACATTTAATATGCTAAATGCAGGGAATGTCTCATCCACGCGGGTCTGTTTATGGGCTCCTCCCCTTTTTTGTTTCTTATTTATTTATTTATTTTGCATCCAGGCTACTCTTTAAATGATAAGTCGCTGAAGTGAAATTGTCTAGTGATAAATATTAGGTCAGATATACTATAATATAGGCTTAAATATCACTTAGTTTCCACAATTGCCCTGCTACTGGGTCTTATGAGGAACCCCCCGTGTTTAAAGAACACCACACCACCAAGATCTGCCACCCAGATCTGCCATGTGTTCTACTTTTAATTTCACTGTTCGGCCTCCCTTCGTTCTAGTGGAGACATTTGTTTTTGTGTTGATGTTCTAGTTGTTTCTGTGTGTGTTTTGTATTGAAATGAAAAACAAAGGAGCATTTCTGTCTGCAGTTATGGGTACAAGGAAAAGGTACATTCAAATCAAGGTCTGTAGTGTTTTATATTGACACTTTATACTGACAATGAAGTCACTTAACATTTTGATTTATAACGTGAAGGGCTTAAACCATGTGTTTAAACTGAAAAAATATTGACACAGCTTAAACAAATGGATGATGACTTTGCCCGTCCTCCAGCAGACCCACTTATCAGACGAGGAGCACAAAAAGCTTAAACGGGAATGGGTAGGTCAGACTTTTTTCTCCTCTCACTCCTCCTCAAAAATAAATGGTGTTTGTATACTGGTTAATAAGAGGTTGTATTTTACATTGAAAAATAAGGTAACTGATTCAGAGGGTCGGTTTGTTATTATTCAGTGCCTATTATTTGGCATAAATTGTACTTTTGATAATTTGTATGCACTAAATGATGATTCCCCACAATTTATTAATACATGTTTCTTAGAGATTGCTAAGCATTCAAATACACATTGTATAGTTGGAGGTGACTTTAATTGCACATTATCTCCACATTTGGACAAGTCACGACCAGGTGGTCCCATATTAAAAATAGAGCAGTTCAATATCACTGTGAAGAACAGGGGTTTATTGATATTTGGAGAAAATTAAACCCAACAACAAAAGATTATACTTTATTTTCAAATCCTCATGGCACTTACTCTAGGATATACTTTTTTCTTATCACTCAGACCTTAGCTGATCAGGTAGAAAACTGTATTATAAATAACATCACCTCAGATCTCAGATCATAGTCCGGTATCTCTAAAACTAAAGTTAAAAGATCGACAACCTGATACATACAGGTGGAGGCTAAATGGTTCTCTTCTTGGAGAAACTTGTTTTCAAAAGGTTATTCAAGCTGAACTTACGTTTTTGGAATTTAATTCAACAGAAGGTATCAGCCCAACCCTTTTATGGGAGAGTGCTAAGGCTTATCTTAAGGGTCAAATCGTAGCCTATTCATCTCTGCTCAAAAAAGTATGTATACAAAAACAAGAGAAGATTGAGAGAGAAATCTTCCAATTAGAAGAAAGACATAAGAAAAAGGGGATGGGGACACTAATTAATTGGACTGCAACGAAAGGGGAACTTAATACGCTTCTTACTTATAAAGCTGAGGGTTCTATACGATTTGCCCAAAATAAATATTATACTCAGGGAGACAAAGCAGGGAAACTTCTTGCACTGCAACTTAAAAAGGATGCAGCTGAACGATGTATTCCCAATATCAGAACTGCACAGGGCAAAGTTACTTCTTGTCCCAAAGAAAGAAATAAGACATTTGCTGAGTACTACGAGACCCAACAGTGCCTTGCAAAAGTATTCATCCCCCTTGGCGTCTTTCCTATTTTGTTGCATTACAACCTGTAATATAAATTGATTTTTATTTGCATTTCATGTAATGGACATACACAAAATAGTCCAAATTGGTGAAGTGGAATGAAAAAAATAACTTGTTTAAACAAATTATACAAAATTAATAACGGAAAAGTGGTGCGTGTATACAGTGGGGAGAACAAGTATTTGATACACTGCCGATTTTGCAGGTTTTCCTACTTACAAAGCATGTAGAGGTCTGTAATTTTTATCATAGGTACACTTCAACTGTGAGAGACGGAACCTAAAACAAAAAACCAGAAAATCACGTTGTATGATTTTAAGGTAATTAATTTGCATTTTATTGCATTTTATTTTTTTCATTCCACTTCACCAATTTGGACTATTTTGTGTATGTCCATTACATGAAATGCAAATAAAAATCAATTTATATTACAGAAGTGTCCGGGTCCTGATGAGTTCCCCTGTAAGTTTAATAAAACTTTCAGTAAATAACTAATACTGCTGATCAGAGGGGTTCTTCATGAGGTTACAGACCGGTGCCCCCGCACATTGACTCGGTACCGGTACCCCCAGTACATAGCCTCGCTATTGTTATTTTTACTGCTGATCTTTAATTATTTGTTACTTTTATTTCGTATTATTTTATATTGTATTTCTTTTGTGATTTTTTTAGGTATTTTTTCTTAAAACTGCATTGTTGGTAAGGGCTTTTAAGTAAGCATTTCACTGTAAGGTCTACACCTGTTGTATTCGGCGCATGTGGCAAATAACATTTGATTTGATTTGATTTCAAATACCCAGATACTTGGTGTGAAGCAACCATCACCCTGTTAAAGAAGCCTGGTAAGGACCCACTAGACTGTGGTTCACATAGATCAGTAAGTTTACTAAGTTGTGACTCTACAATCCTTACTAAGATTTTAACAAAAATAATTGAGGATAGTGAAAAAATTCATGAATCCAGATCAAACCGGGTTCATTATAGGACGTCACTCAACGTCCCAACTCAAACAAACAGTTATAAACTCAGCAAAAAAAGAAACATCCCTTTTTCAGGACCCTGTCTTTCAAAGATAATTAGTAAAAATCCAAATAACTTCACAGATCTTCATTGTAAATGGTTTAAACACTGTTTCCCATGCTTGTTCAATGAACCATAAACAATTAATGAACATGCACCTGTGGAACGGTCGTTAAGACACTAACAGCTTACAGACGGTAGGCAATTAAGGTCACAGTTATGAAAACTTAGGACACTAAAGTTTTTCTACTGACTCTGAAAAACACAAAAATAAAGATGCTCAGGGTCCCTGCTCAGATGTGGCCAGGGCAATAAATTGCAATGTCCGTACTGTGAGACGCCTAAGACAGCGCTACAGGGAGACAGGACGGACAGCTGATCGTCCTCGCAGTGGCAGACCACGTGTAACAACACCTGCACAGGATCGGTACGTCCGAACATCAGACCTGCGGGACAGGTACAGGATGGCAAGAACAACTGCCCGAGTTACACCAGGAACGCACAATCACTCCATCAGTGCTCAGACTGTCCGCAATAGGCTGAGAGAGGCTGGACTGAGGGCTTGTAGGCCTGTTGTAAGGCAGGTCCTCACCAGACATCACCGGCAATAATCTCGCCTATGGGCACAAACTCACCGTCGCTGGACCAGACGGGACTGGCAAAAAGTGCTCTTCACTGACGAGTCCAGGGGTGATGGTCAGATTCGCGTTTATCGTCGAAGGAATGAGCGTTACACCGAGGCCTGTACTCTGGAGCGGGATCGATTTGGAGGTGGAGGGTCCATCATGGTCTGGGGCGGTGTGTCACAGCATCGTCGGACTGAGCTTGTTGTCATTGCAGGCAATCTCAATGCTGTGCGTTACAGGGAAGACATCCTCCTCCCTCATGTGGTACCCTTCCTGCAGACTCATCCTGACATGACCCTCCAGCATGACAATGCCACCAGCCATACTGCTCGTTCTGTGCGTGATTTCCTGCAAGACAGGAATGTCAGTGTTCTTCCATGGCCAGCGAAGAGCCCGGATCTCAATCCCATTGAGCACGTCTGGGACCTGTTGGATCGGAGGGTGAGGGCTAGGGCCATTCCCCCCAGAAATGTCCGGGAACTTGCAGGTGCCTTGGTGGAAGTGTGGGGTAACATCTCACAGCAAGAACTGGCAAATCTGGTGCAGTCCATGAGGAGGAGATGCACTGCAGTACTTAATGCAGCTGGTGGCCACACCAGATACTGACTGTTACTTTTGATTTTGACCCCCCCTTTGTTCAGGGACACATTATTCCATTTCTGTTAGTCACATGTCTGTGGAACTTGTTCAGTTTATGTCTCAGTTGTTGAATCTTGTTATGTTCATACAAATATTTACACATGTTAGGTTTGCTGAAATTAAACGTAGTAGACAGTGAGAGGACGTTTCTTTTTTTGCTGCGTTTACTATCTCTCGATGCAGAAAAGGCATTTGACCGCGTTGACTGGGTCTTTCTTTTAGCGACATTAAAGAAGTTTGGTTTTGGGGAGCGCTTTTTGAAATGGGTAGAGTTGATATGTTCAAGTCCAAAATCATCTGTTAGAACGAATGGGAATATGTTGCATTCCTTTTCGCTACAATGAGGAAATTGTTAAGGAGATTGTCTCTCGCCACTGTTATTTGCCCTTAGTATAGAACCTCTGGCGGAAGGTCCCCATTAGCTGTTGCAAAAGCAGCAGCTACTCTTCATGGTGTCCACACAAAACATGAAACATGACATAATACAGAACATTAATAGACAAGAACAGCTCAAGGACAGAACTACATACATCTTTTAAAGGCACACGTAGCCTACATATCAATACATACATACAAACTATCTAGGTCAAATAGGGGAGAGGCGTTGTGCCGTGAGGTGTTGCTTTATCTGTTTTTTGAAACCAGGTTTGCTGTTTATTTGAGCAATATGAGATGGAACGGAGTTCCATGCAATAATGGCTCTATATAATACTGTACACTTTCTTGAATTTGTTCTGGATTTGGGGCCTGTGAAAAGACTCCTGGTGGCATGTCTTAATCACATAGCATCATGGATTCAACAACCGAAGGATTTGTCATGTCTTGAAATTGAGAGTCAATATTGTGATCGCCTTTACATTGTCTTCTCTTTATAGCAGACCCTATTTCTATTGACAGGATTAAACAAAACCCAATTATTACTCTTACATTGAAGACATGAAGGGAAGTTCAACGACAATAAAAACGGAGTAATAACATTTCTAGACACTCGCCTATATTCCTCAACCCAGCCTTTCTTCCTGCTACTATGTCCCAAGGATTTAGGGAAGAGAGAGGGCTTTGTAGAGTATTCAAAGGCTCAATTTTCAAATAATTTCAAGAAATCCAGGAGGAAATTATTATATCCCAAACAAATCTTTATAGGTACCTTCAAGTAAGGCAATTCATTGTTAAAAAAGGATTGTTAAATGACTGAGCCGATTACTCCTATTGACGAGATTATGAAATGTGTAACAAAATGCTGGAAGAATGAACATGCACACTCAAAAGATACAGTTGAAGTCGGAAGTTTACATACACCTTAGCCAAATACATTTAAACTCAGTTTTTTCACAATTCCTGACATTTAATCCTAGTAAAAATTCCCTGTCTTAGGTCAGTTAGGATCACCACTTTATTTTAAGAATGTGAAATGTCAGAATAATAGTAGAGAGAATGATTTATTTCAGCTTTTATTCTTTCATCACATTCCCAGTGGGTCAGAAGTCAAACTCAATTAGTATTTGGTAGTATTGCCTTTAAATTGTTTAACTTGGGTCAAACGTTTCAGGTAGCCTTCCACAAGCTTCCTACAATAAGTTGGGTGAATTTTGGCCCATTCCTCCTGACAGAGCTGGTGTAACTGAGTCAGGTTTGTAGGCCTCCTTGCTCGCACACGCTTTTTCAGTTCTGCCCACACATTTTCTATAGGATTGAGGTCAAGGCTTTGTGATGGCCACTCCAATACCTTGACTTTGTTGTCCTTAAGCCATTTTGCCACAACTTTGGAAGTATGCTTGGGGTCATTGTCCATTTGGAAGACCCATTTGCGACCAAGCTTTAACTTCCTGACTGATGTCTTGAGATGTTGCTTCAATATATCCACATAAATTTCCTTCCTCATGATGCCATCTATTTTGTGAAATGCACCAGACCCTCCTGCAGCAAAGCACCCCCACAGCATGATGCTGCCACCCCCGTGCTTCACGGTTCGGATGGTGTTCTTCGGCTTGCAAGCCTTCCCCTTTTTCCTCCAAACATAACAATGGTCATTATGGCCTAACAGTTCTGTTTTTGTTTCATCAGACCAGAGGACATTTCTCCAAAAAGTACGATCTTTGTCCCCATGTGGAGTTGCAAACCGTAGTCTGGCTTTTTTATGGCGGTTTTGGAGCAGTGACTTCTTCCTTGCTGAGCCGCCTTTCAGGTTATGTTGATATAGGACTCGTTTTACTGTGGATATAGATACTTTTGTACCTGTTTCCTCCAGCATCTTCACCAGGTCCTTTGCTGAGTTCTGGGATAGATTTACACTTTCCGCACCAAAGTAAGTTAATCTCTAGGAGACAGAACGCGTCTCCTTCCTGAGCGGTATGATGGCGGCCCATGTGTCACGTACGTTAAGGAACGGGACGGACCAAGGTGCAGCGTGAACGGCGAACATGTTTATTAACTAATAAACACATGAAACAGTAACCAAAACAACAAACTTAACCGTGACGGTCCAAAGGCTAACACACAAGCCTAAACATGAACATAACAAAATCCCACAACGCAGGCAGGAAAACTGGCTGCCTAAATATAATCCCCAATCAGAGACAACGAGCGACAGCTGCCTCTGATTGGGAACCACACCCGGCCAAACATAGAAATACAAAACCTAGAATATATTCACACCCTGACCAAACTAGCTAGAGTTCTATAGGCCAGGGCGTGACAGTACCCCCCCCCCCCAAAGGTGCGAACTCCGGCCGCACAAATCTGATTGAATAGGGGAGGGTCCGGGTGGGCTTCCAGCCTCGGTGGCGGCTCCGGCTCCGGAGTGGAGCCGCTGACCGGAGCTGGATCAGGCACCGGTGGAGCGGACTGCTCTGGCTCCGGCGTGGAGCCGCTGACCGGAGCTGGATCATACTTTACTATTTATATTAAATGTATTTATTTTTATTTTATATTTTTGATATTTTTGACAACTTTGACTTTTAATTCACTGCATTCCTTAAAGAAAATAATGTACTTTTTACTCCATACATTTTCCCTGACACCCAAAAGTACTCATTACATTATGAATGCTTAGCAGGACAGGAAAATTGTCAAATTCACGCACTTATCAAGAGAACATCCCTGGTCATTCCTACTTCCTCTGATCTGGCAGACTCACTAAACACACATGCTTCGTTTGTAAATTATGTTGGAGTGTTTGAGTGTGCCCCTGGCTATCTGTTAAAACCATCTGGTTTGATTAATATAAGTACTTTTACTTTTGATACTTAAGTATATTTGCGCAATTACAGTTACTTTTGATACTTAAGTATATTTAAAAGCAAATACTTTTAGACTTTTACACAAGTAGTGTTTCACTGGGTGACTTTCATTTTTACTTCAGTCATTTTCTATTAAGGTAACTTTTTTTCAAGTATGACAATTGGATGCTTTTTCCACCACTGGCGGTAATTATCTAAGTCAGAAGGATCTCCGCCTTTATGTAGGGGGAGGACATGTGCTGCTTTCCACATTTTAGAGATAACACCAGTAGCAATTGTCAAGTTAAAAATACAGCGTAAAGGTTCAACAATGAGTGGGGAAGAGAGCTTTAGTAAGAAGGGGTCAAGTGAATCAGCCCCTGTGGATTTTTCTTTTTACATTGATCTTTAGCAAGGCACCTAATATATCGTAGGCATCAAATGGTTTACATGAAAATAAAGTGTGTTAGAGCATCATACTCTACAATCTGATCTGAGGTGACTAAAGGACCTCTAGTGGAATGAGATGAATTTTCAGAGACTAACTGAAGCAAATGGTTATTAAAAGCTCTACATATTTCAATTTTGTGTAGTATGGGACCAGAGGCTGTCAAAGCCTGCTGGGGCAATAAGGGGGTGGAGTTTTGTTCCAAAGATTGGACCACTTTCCAGAAATTAGCTGGATTACCACCACTCTCCGATACACAATTCAAGAAATATGTTGATTTTGCTTTTCTAACCAGAGATAGACATCTATATATTTCTCAAATGTCTGAAGGACTGCCAATCATACATAGAATCAGTCAGTCTAGCCTTAGCCCAAGCTACATTTATTTCCTGTAATTTCTCAATCAATTAATGCATGACCCATTGCCTTTAATCCTTAGCCTGTTGTACTGCACATGTTTATCTGCAACAGAGGTAAACAGGGAAATAAAACAATTAAGGATCTGAGTCAGTGATAGTTGACACAACCCACCAGTCACTCAATCCCAGCTCAGACAAAAAATGTTGCTCATTAAAATTCCTATAATTTATCTTCGTAATAATGCGTGAGCGAGATTTAGGTAATTTAACATCTCTTATGCAGGCAATGGTACAATGGGTCACTGAACTCATTAGCAAATATCCCACTGGCTGTAAACGTATGAGGGGCATTTGTTAGAATAATATCTAAGAGAATATATTTTTCAGGTTGTTTAAAGTTGAGGCAAGTTGGTTTAGTTATCAGCTGAGTTAGATTTAGCTCTGTACAAATATTTTTCAACCTATCAGATACTGGCATCAACCAATCCAGATTAAAATCACCCACTCTTAATAATTCGGATTTAGCAGTTAGACAGCAGGTTAGACAATTTGCTAAGAGCACATAAGGAGGCAGGCTGAAGGTGGTAAATTCCCACTAATGTTAGTTGGGCATTATTACCAAGGCCCACATTTAAGACTAGACATTCAAATTGCTTGGGGACAGAGGTGGTAATACACACAGCAACATTCAAGTAGTTTTTTTATGAATATGGTGACACCCCCACCTCTGCCAGCTCTGTCAGATCGATAAACATTATATTCATTCAGAGACACATCAGTTTGGCACAGACTTTTTTAACCAAGTATCATTAATTATCAAAATGTACATGTTAGTTTGGGAAGCCAGAATTACAACATGATCACATTTTTAAAACAAACTTCTGACATTTACATGAATCAGTCCAAGGCCATAGTTGCGGGATTTCAGATCAGACGGAGTCTCTAACACAAACATGCTATGATCAGTAAGTAACCCTCTATATGAAATAGCCATGGGGTTGACTTGAGATGGTATAGATACAAGACTGCATAGAACTGTGCCATTTGGTCTATACCTCGAGGATGTGGATTAACACAAGACTGATATCCCATCACTTTTTGAGTACCTTTTCAATGTTAGCATTCAGCATCCAAGCTCCTCTCCTGTTCGGATGCAGGTCGTCCCTTTTTAGGAACTGCAGATTGAAATTGTCAATAAAATCCAACGCTTTTTCAGAGCAGAGTCCTGATTTCATCCTAGAGTCCAGTGCAAATAGCCGGGAGAAGCGATCAATTCTATGACCGCGTGTTGGGATAGGGCCAGAAAAAACTGCCCATTTCCGCAGCTGGATGTCAGCATTCACAACCACTATGTGCACCTTAGGGTTTTGGTCTAGAATGACCGTAAGCTTCCGAGTGATGTCACACACTCTGGCACCAGGGAAGCAGAAGGTCTTCGCACCATCAACCACCACATCCCTTACAATGGAACTCCCAACGATGGTGATCTTGGGAGGGGGAGGTCATGGCTTTCCAGGTGCATTGTGCAGCAAGGAGCGCCGTTGCCTAGAAGGAGGGGGTGTCCCTCAGATGGGGGGGGTCGAGTTCAGTGGAGGCTGCTGAGGGGAGGACGGCTCATAATAATGGCTGGAACGGAACGAATGGAATGGCATGTTTTATGTATTTGATACCATTCCACCTATTCTACTCCAGCCATTACCATGAGCCCGTTCTCTCCAATTAAGGTGCCACCAACCTCCTGAGGTAGAGTCCGGCGGTGAGGCTGTCCCCAGTTGGGGTCAGGGGGCACGGTCTGGCTGCCAGCTGAAGGCGGACCAGACGGGTGGACATGGGTAGAGGGACTGATGTTGTCGCCCTGTTGTTTGATGTTGGTGATCACTTGCCTGGCATTGGGGTCTCCAGGACCAGAGACGGTTACTGGGGCCGGACAGTCCACTTCCTGTTTGCCAGATGTTCGCGACTCCCTTGTGCCCTTTCGCCTAAACACCTCAGCCCAGTCTCTGTGGTGGAGTTAAAGAAGCCACCTGCTCCGAGAAGTGGGACATATCGACTTTGCCCAACTCTCCATCACCCTTGGCGAGAGAGATGTTCAGCACCGAGATATGTTTAGCCTGGGCTAAAGCTGCATTGGTGAACTCGTCAACGAGGCTCCCCTTCTGCTTCAGCTCATCAGATAGCCAGCAAAGGTCCTTCTGCACCCGCCCGATATCGTCCATCATCCGGTTACACCAAAGGCACTTTTTACAGACATACCCCTGTTCCGTATCTGCTCGGTCTTCCACTCTGTCCAGTGGGGATCTGACCTAGGGTCGAATTGCTCGCTCTTACCTAATCCATGGCTGTCCTACCTTATCAGAGACTGAAACCAGACTGTTGCCTAATGCATCTCTCCTCAAACAAAGTAGAGCCAGAGTTGAACAGAGTTTAGACTAATCATGAGTAATTACAGCATGACGGGAGGGAAGAGAGGAGTGGGTTTGGGTACTTTGAGAGATTGAGTGTGGACCTGTCATGTCCAACAATCAATCTTCAGGTCAAGCCAGGGTGAGCCGGGGTTGAACAGAGTTGAAACTGAACATGATTGTTTTTGCATGACAAGGGCGTGATTGATTGTAATAATATTGTTTCTAAACTGACTGAAAGTCAAATTTAGCCCTATCATAGACTAAGGAAGTGGGCGGAGCGGTAGAGAGAGGGAAACTGAAGATAATGGTGGGGGAACCTAAGAGGGAGGGGCTTTAAGCTAAGATGTATTTGAATATGACTATATAAACGGAGAGCTGGGAGGTAGAGGGGAGGTGCTCTGCAGATCATCACGGCTTCCGTTACTCTGTGTAATAAAGTCTATCTTGATTCTACAAAAACTCTGGAAGAACTTTGATTTTTAATAAGTATAGTGATAATTTTCCACATCATACACTCGGTATTCTGTGATTTACCCTCCTGCGCCTGACTCCTTCAAATCACACTCTCACAGAATCACCCACCCGCTATGGAGTCAGCAGGAGAGAAGCACATGCCTGGAGTCGTGGCACGGGTCCAGGAGCATTCAACGATGCTAGCCAGCTTGGGAGAAGCGATGGATCGGGTTCTTCAGGTCATCCAATGCCTGGAGAGAAGAGGACCCTATCTGTCGAGACCAGCTGGGCAACCGGATCCAGCCACCCACACCCCAGCACCCAGAGGGATCCATATATCCCGACCACGGGAGTTCGACAGGACAGCTGCTCTCTGTCAAGGATTCCTCCTCCAACTGGAGCTCTACTTTTCCAGCATCAGGCCGGCCCCATCGGAGCGGGAGAAGGTGTCCGCCCCCTTCTCCTGTCTCTCGGGGAAAGCCCTGGAGTGGGCCAACATGGTCTGGAACGAAGACAGAGCCGCATTGGACAACTACTGGGAGTTTGCTCGACTCTCTCGGGCTGTCTTCGATCACCCGCCAGAAGGTCGAGAGGCGGGCGAGCGGCTGGTAGTATGGGCGATGGACGCGGATATAGAGCAGGTGTTACGCACAGAGCCATCTCCACCTCAGTGTCCAGCTGGGCTGCAGTACGTGCCTGCTCTTATCCGTGATCGTCTGATCTACTGGGCACACATGTCACCCTCCTCTGGTCACCCAGGTATCGGTCGTACAGTGCGCTGCCTGACCAGAAAGTACTGGTGGCCTACCTTGTCTAAGGACGTGAGGGTTTATGTCTCTTTCTGCTCGTTGTGCGCCCAGAGTAAGGCACCTACAACCTTTACCAATTCCACAACGACCATGGTCTCACCTGAGTGTTGATTTCCTGACTGATCTTCCCCTCTCCCAAGGTAACACCACCATCCTGTTCGTTGTGGACCGCTTTTCCAAGGCATGCCGCCTCATTCCTCTGCCCAGTCTCCCCACGGCCCTGCAAACTGCGGAGGCCCTGTTTACACACGTCTTCCGGCACTACGGGGTACCAGAGGATATAGTGTCTGACCGAGATCCCCAGTTCACATCCAAGGTCTGGAAGGTGTTCATGGAACGTCTGGGGGTCTCGGTCAGCCTGAGCTCTGGTTTCCACCCCGAGTCTAATGGGCAGGTGGAACGGGTAAATCAGGATGTGGGTAGGTTCCTGCGGTCCTACTGCCAGGACCGGCCGGGGGAGTGGTCGGTGTTCTTGCCATAGGCCGAATATGCCCAGAAGTCTCTACTAACCTAACGCCATTCCAATATGTTTTAGGTTACCAACCAGTTCTGGCACCGTGGCACCAGAGCCAGACCAAGGATCCTGCGGTGGATGACTGGTTTCGGCGCGCGGAGGAGACGTGAGACGCTGCCCACGTCCACCTCCAACGTGCTGTGCGTCGTCAGAAGGCCAATGCTGACTGCCAACGCAGTGAGGCCCCCGCCTTCATACTGGGTGATCGGGTCTGGCTCTCGACCCGGAATCTGCCCTTCCGCCTGCCCTGCCGGAAGCTGAGCCTGCGGTTTGTGGGGCCATTCAAAGTCCTGAGTTGAATCAATGAGGTTACCTATAGGTTATTACTCCCCCCTGATTACCGTATTAACCCCTCATTTCATGTGTCTCTCCTCAGGACGGTGGTGGCTGGTCCGCTCCAGGAGTCTGAGGTGCGGGAGGTCTCTATGCCTCCTCTGGACATCGAGGGGGCCCCGGCGTACACCGTCCGTTCCATCCTGGATTCGAGGCGTCGGGTGGGGGGCCTTCAGTACCTTGTGGAGTGGGAGGGGTACGGTCCGGAGGAACGGTGCTGGGTCCCGGTGAGGGATATCCTCGATCCCTCCCTGTTGCGGGATTTCCACCGTCGCCATCCGGCTCGCCCTGCTCCGCATCCTCCCCCGAAGCCGGGGTCGGCGCGCTGCTGGGGCTGCGCGTCAACGGAGGGTACTGTCACGACTTCCTCCGAAGCTGCCTCCCCTCCTTGTTCGGGCAGGCTTCGGTGTTCGTCGTCACCGGCCTTCTAGCCACTGCCGCTCCATATCTCATCATTCCATTTGTCTTGTCTTGTCAACTACACACACCTGGTTAATATTCCTCTCATTAGTACATGTATAAGTGTTCCCTCTGCCCCCTTGTCCTTGTGGGTGATTGTTTCACGTGAGATGAGTGTAGCTCGGTGGAGCTACCTGTACTTTGTTCCAGTGCGCCAGTGCGCCTGTTTTGCGCACTGGACTGTTGACGCTATCCAGCGTAACTGTGTACTACGGAATAAACTCTGTATTCTGTGAATTACCCTCATGCGCCTGACTTCTTCAAATCACACTCACAATATCGTTTCCCAAAACCAATTTTATTGGACTTTTGCTAGGATTTGAGACCTACAGTGCCTTTGGAAAGTATTCAGACCCCTTCCCCTTTTATACATTTTGTTACGTTACAGCCTTATTCTAAAATGGATTACATTATTTCCCCCCCTCATCAATCTACACAAAATACCCAATAATGACAAAGTGAAAACAGGTTTTTAGACATTTTTGCAAATGTATTAAAAATAAAAAACAGAAATACCGTATTTACATACAGTACCAGTCAAAAGTTTGGACACACCTACTCATTCAAGGGTTTTTCTTTATTTTTACTATTTTCTACATTGTAGAATAATAGTGAAGACATCAAAACTATGAAATAACACATATGGAATCATGTAGTAACCAAATATATTTGAGATTCTTCAAAGTAGCCACCCTTTGCCTTGATGACAGCTTTGCACACTCTTTGCATCCTCTCAACCAGCTTCATGAGGTAGTCACCTGGAATGCTTTTCCAACAGTTTTGAAGGAGTTCCCACATATGCTGAGCACTTGTTAGCTGCTTTTCCTTCACTCTGCGGTCCAACTCATCCCAAACCATCTCAATTGGGTTGAGGTCAGGTGATTGTGGAGGCCAGGTCATCAAATGCAGCACTCCATCACTCTCCTTCTTGGTCAAATAGCCCTTACACAGCGCAAACCAGATGGGATGGCGTATCGCTGCAGAATGCTGGTTAAGTGTGCCTTGAATTCTAAGTGTCACCAGCAAAGCACCCCCACACCATCACACCTCCTCCTCCATGCTTCACGGTGAGAACCACACATGCAGAGATCATCCGTTCCCCTACTCTGCGTCTCACAAAGACACGGCGGTTGGAACCAATAATCTCAAATTTTGACTCATCAGACCAAAGGACAGATTTCCACCGGTCTAATGTCCATTGCTCATGTTTCTTGTCCCAAGCAAGTCTCTTCTTCTTATTGGTATCATTTAGTAGTGGTTTCTTTGCAGCAATTCGACCATGATGGCCTGATTCACGCAGTCTCCTCTGAACAGTTGATGTTGAGATGTGTCTGTTACTTGAGCTCTGTGAAGCATTTATTTGGGCTGTAATCTGAGGTGCAGTTAATTGCCGATTTCTGAGGCTGGTAACTCTAATGAACTTATCCTCTGCAGCAGAGGTAACTCTGGGTCTTCCTTTCCTGTGGCGGTCCTCATGAGAGCCAGTTTCATCATAGCGCTTGATGGTTTATGCGACTGCACTTGAAGAAACTTTCAAAGTTCTTAAAACTTTCCGGATTGACTGACCTTCATGTCTTAAAGTAATGATGGACTGTCGTTTCTCTTTGCTTATTTGAGTTGTTCTTGCCATAATATGGACTTGGTCTTTTACCAAATAGGGCTATCTTCTGTGTACCACCCCTACCTTGTCACAACACAACTGATTGGTTCAAACGCATTAAGAAGGACAGAAATTCCACAAATTAACTTTTAACAAGGCACACCTGTTAATTGAAATGCACTCCAGGTGACTACCTCATGAAACTGGTTGAGAGAATGCCATGAGTGTGCAAAGCTGTCATCAAGGCAAAGGGTGGCTACTTTGAAGAATCTCAAATATAAAATATATTTTGATTTGTTTAACACTTTATTGGTTACTACATGATTCCATATATATTATTTTATAGTTTTGATGTCTTCACTATTATTCTACAATGTAGAAAATAGTAAAAATAAAGAAATGAGTAGGTGTGTCAAAACTTTTGACTGGTACTGTAAGTATTCAGACTCTTTACTATGAGACTCGAAATTGAGCTCAGGTGCATCCTGTTTCCATTGATCGTCCTTGAGATGTTTCTACAACTAGATTTGAGTCCACCTGTGGTAAATTCAATTGATTGGACATGATTTGGAAAGGCACACACCTGTCTATATAAGGTCCCACAGTTGACAGTGCAGATCAGAGCAGAAACAAGCAGTGACGTCGAAGGAATTGTGCGTAGAGCTCAGAGACAGGATTGTGTCGAAGCACAGATCTGGAGAAGGGTACCAAAAAATGTCTGCAGCATTGAAGGTCCCCAAGAACACAGTGGCCTCCATCATTCTTAAATGGAATAAGTTTGGAACCACAAAGACTTTTCCTAGAGCTGGCCGCCCGGCCAAACTAAGCAATCGGGGGAGAAGGGCCTTGTAAAAACATGTTTTCACAGGTTAATGCTGTAACACAACAAAATGTGGAATAAGTCAAGGGGTATGAATACTTTCTGAAGGCACTGTATGACTGGAATCCACCAACCCTATAGCAACAACACTTCACCAAAATGTTTGCATGATTACTTTGCAGATCATTGTCTCAAGTGAATGCACTAATGATCACATTGTCCAATTAGACACCATTTTAATCAAGTAATCCAAACCACATGCCCACCTTGGAGAATCAATGCTGAGGAAAGAGAGCTTGATTTGATTTGGAACTAAAGTTAAAAATATATATATATATATACACTGCTAAAAAAAATAAAGGGAACACTTAAACAACACATCCTAGATCTGAATGAATGAAATAATCTTATTAAATACTTTTTTCTTTACATAGTTGAATGTGCTGACAACAAAATCACACAAAAATTATCAATGGAAATCAAATTTATCAACCCATGGAGGTCTGGATTTGGAGTCACCCTCAAAATTAAAGTGGAAAACCACACTACAGGCTGATCCAACTTTGATGTAATGTCCTTAAAACAAGTCAAAATGAGGCTCAGTAGTGTGTGTGGCCTCCACGTGCCTGTATGACCTCCCTACAACGCCTGGGCATGCTCCTGATGAGGTGGCGGATGGTCTCCTGAGGGATCTCCTCCCAGACCTGGACTAAAGCATCCGCCAACTCCTGGACGGTCTGTGGTGCAACGTGGCGTTGGTGGATGGAGCGAGACATGATGTCCCAGATGTGCTCAATTGGATTCAGGTCTGGGGAATGGCCGGGCCAGTCCATAGCATCAATGCCTTCCTCTTGCAGGAACTGCTGACACACTCCAGCCACATGAGGTCTAGCATTGTCTTGCATTAGGAGGAACCCAGGGCCAACCGCACCAGCATATGGTCTCACAAGGGGTCTGCGGATCTCATCTCGGTACCTAATGGCAGTCAGGCTACCTCTGGCGAGCACATGGAGGGCTGTGCGGCACCCCAAAGAAATGCCACCCCACACCATGACTGACCCACCGCCAAACCGGTCATGCTGGAGGATGTTGCAGGCAGCAGAACGTTCTCCACGGGCGTCTCCAGACTCTGTCACGTCTGTCACGTGCTCAGTGTGAACCTGCTTTCATCTGTGAAGAGCACAGGGCGCCAGTGGCGAATTTGCCAATCTTGGTGTTCTCTGGCAAATGCCAACGTCCTGCACGGTGTTGGGTTAGGCACAACCCCCACCTGTGGACGTCAGGCTCTCATACCACCCTCATGGAGTCTGTTTCTGACCGTTTGAGCAGACACATGCACATTTGTGGCCTGCTGGAGGTCATTTTGCAGGGCTCTGGCAGTGCTCCTCCTGCTCCTCCTTGCACAAAGGTGGAGGTAGCAGTCCTGCTGCTGGGTTGTTGCCCTCCTACGGCCTCCTCACGTCTCCTGATGTACTGGCCTGTCTCCTGGTAGCGCCTCCATGCTCTGGACACTACGTTGACAGACACAGCAAACCTTCTTGCCACAGCTCGCATTGATGTGCCATCCTGGATGAGCTGCACTACCTGAGCCACTTGTGTGGGTTGTAGACTCCGTCTCATGCTACCACTAGAGTGAAAGCACAGCCAGCATTCAAAAGTGACCAAAACATCAGCCAGGAAGCATAGGAACTGAGAAGTGGTCTGTGGTCACCACCTGCAGAACCACTTCTTTAGTGGGGGTGTCTTGTTAATTGCCTATAATTTCCACCTGTTGTCTATTCCATTTAAACAACAGCATGTGAAATCTATTGTCAATCAGTGTTGCTTCCTAAGTGGACAGTTTGATTTCACAGAAGTGTGATTGACTTGGAGTTACATTGTGTTGTTTAAGTGTTCCCTTTATTTTTTTGAGCAGTGTATAAAAGAAGATATAACAGTAGAACACAAACAAAACAAATCACATACACACCAACCACAAACAGTCAAATGCAGGCTGAAAGCGCTTACATTTCCTTCAGAAAGTATTCATACCCCTTGACTTATTCCACATTCTGTGTTACAGCCTGAATTCAAAATGGATGTAATTAACACTGTGTTAACAAACCTCCAGACGAGCTTCAATGCCATACAACACTCCTTCCGTAGCCTCCAAATGCTCTTAAACACTAGTAAAACTAAATGCATGCTCTTCAACCGAACGCTGCTTGCACCCGCCCACACGACTAGAATCACTACTCTCAGCGGGTCTGACCTAGAGTATGTGGACAACTACAAATACCTAGGTGTCTGGTTAGACTGTAAACTCTCCTTCCAGACTCACATTAAGCATCTCCAATCAAAAGTTAGATCTAGAATCGGCTTCCTATTTTGCAACTAAGCCTCCTTCACTCATGCTGCCAAACATGCCCTCGTAAAACTGACTATCCTACCGATCCTTGACTTCGGCGATGTCATTTACAAAATAGCCTCCAACACCCTACTCAGCAAATTGGATGTAGTCTATCACAGTGCCATCAGTTTTGTCACCAAAGCCCCATATTCTACCCACCATTGTGACCTGTACGCTCTTGTTGGCTGGCCCTCACTACATATTCGTCGCCAAACCCACTGGCTCCAGGTCATCTATAAATCACTGCTAGGCAAATCCCCGTCTTATCTTAGCTCACTGGTCACCATAGCAACACCCACCCGTAGTCTGCGCTCCAGCAGGTATATCTCACTGGTCATCCCCAAAGCCAACACCTCCTTTGGCCGCCATTCCTTCCAGTTCTCTGCTGCCAATGACTGTAACGAACTGCAAAAATCTCTGAAGCTGGAGACTCTTATCTCCCTCACTAACTTTAAGCGTCAGTTGTCAGAGCAGCTTACCGATCACTGCACCTGTACACAGCATTTCTGAAATTAGCCCACCCAACTACCTCATCCCCATATTGTTATTTATTTTGCTAATTTGCACCCCAGTATCTCTATTTGCACATCATCTTTTGCACATCTATCATTCCAGTATTATACAAAATTGTAACTATTTTGCACTATGGCCTATTTATTGCCTTACCTCCATAACTTACTACATTCACACACACTGTATATATATTTTCTGTTGTATTTTTGACTTTATGTTTTGTTTACCCCATGTATGTAACTCTGTGTTGTTGTTTTTATCGCACTGCTTTGCTTTATCTTGGACAGGTCGCAGTTGTAAATGAGAACTTGTTCTCAACTGGCTTACCTGGTTAAATAAAGAAAAAAATAATCACCCATCTACACACAATACCCCATAATGACAAAGTGAAAACATGTTTTTAGAAATGTTTGCTAATTTGTTGATAATGAAATACTTCTTCAAGCTCTGTCAAGGTGTTGGTGATCATAGCTAGACAGCAATTTGCACGTCTTGCCATAGATTTTCAAGCAGATTTAAGTCAAAACTGTAACTTGGCCACTCCGGAGCATTCACTGCCTTCCTGGTAAGCAACTCCAGTGTAGATTTGGCCTTTAGTTGTAGGTTATTGTCCTGCTGAAAGTTGAATTCCTCTCCCAATCTCTGGTGTAAAGCAGACTGAAGCAGGTTTTCCTCTAGGATTTTGCCTGTGATTAGCTCCATCCCATTTCTTTTTATCCTGAAAAACTGCCCAATATTTGCAGAAAAATCTGTCGATGTGCCTTCGAGGAAGGCATATTGGAAATATGCTATTGGAACTGACCCCGTATAGAACTTCTTACTTTCTCGTGTATCTTTCTTCTTATATCTTATTTTTATTTTACAGTATGTTATTTTTAGTGTTACATTGATATTGATTTATGCATTGTGGGGTTTGGAGCTTGTAAGAAAGGAATTTCACTGTACTTGTGCACTTGACATTAAAACCTGAAACGTAACCCTAATTTCTCCTGTAAGTCGCTCTGGATAAGAGCATCTGCTAAATGACTAAAATGTAAAAAAAAGTTACCCATACCATGATGCAGCCACCACCATGCTTGAAAATAAGGAGGCAATTACTCAGTGATGTGTTGTGTTGGATTTGCCCCAACAAAAGGCTTTGCTGTGTTTTTTTGCAGTATTACTTTAGTGCCTTGATGCAAAAAGATGCACGTTTTTGAATATTTTTTATTCTGTATATTTGTAGTCTTCTTTTCACTCTGTCATTTAGGTCATTATTGTGGAGTCACTGCAATATTGTTGATCCATCCTCAGTTTTCTACCGTCACTGACATTGAACTCCGTAGTGGTTTTAAAATCACCAATGGCCTCATGGTAACATTCCTGAGCAGTTTCATTCCTGTCCTGCAGATCAGTTCAGAAAGACAACTGTATCTTTGATGTGTCTGGGTGGTTTAATATATAATCCACAGTATAATTATTAACTTGACCATGCTTAAAGAGATATTCAATGTCTGATTTATTATTGTTGCCCATCTACCAATCACTGCCCTTTATGAGGCTTTTGAAAAGCTCCCTGATCTTTGTAGTTGAATCTGTGCTTGAAATTCAATACTTGACTGAGGGACCTTACAGATATTTGTATGGGGGACAGTGGAAGGGTTAATCATAAAAAATGATGTCAACCCCAATTATTTCACACAGAGTGAGTCCATGTAACTTATTATGTGATTTGCTAAGCCAAATTGTACTCCTGAACTAATTTAGGCTTGCCTAAACAAAGGGTCTGAATACGACTATATTTTAGTTATTAATTTTGTATTTATAAAAACAAAAAAAATATCTTCCACTTTGACATTAGAATATTTTGTGTAGATTGTTGAGAAAAAAACGACAATTAAATCCATTTTAATCCCACTTTGTAAACAATACAATTTGAAGAAATCCAAGGGGTCTGAATATTTTTGCAAGGCATTGTACATCAATATTAACCTGTTTGACATTGGAGATGCATATAATTAACTAACTGACTGGGCGTGATAAAATGCGCCACAGATCCTCATAATTGAAACTAGGCCGTGAACTGCATTTCATGCACTTCAAGTCTGAAGTGATTTTAGATAGCGAGGGTTTTAACATTTTGACTACAATGCCTCTGCAAACTTGACATCCCAAGAAATTTGCTTCGTTTAGCCCACTATTTGACCCAGTTTAAAGGAGTTTAGCACCCACAACAAAAGAAGGGCAGAGTGAATTTCTCGAATAAGGAACTCTGTCCAACTAGACCGCTGTGGTAACTTTTGGTTCACTTAATTCCCCCTCATTTCAAGATCATGTCTGGGCGGTTCACAAAGCTGGGGGACTGACAGTCTCTAACAACACTGCGGAGAGAGGAGTGAGGCAGCCATGTCACATTAACTCCATATCAGAGCAGCTCTCGCACCCCGTTCCCCAGGAGCCACCTCCCCTTAATAGGCATAATAAATTAGGTGTCAGTCAGGACGGTGTCAGGTTCTTTTCTTGACGTGTCTTGCGAGAGAAGAGCCATCTTGTCACAGTTCTGGGATTCACTTTACATTGTGGAGCGACAACAGAGCCACTTTGCGTTGTCCCACGCGGGGCGTCCCTGGGTCTGCTCTGACAGAGAGCGAGACAGAGAGAAAGAGAGGGGGGGGAGAGCAAGACAGAATGAGAGAGAGTGAGAGAGAGACAGAAAGAAATAGAGAGGCAGAGAAAAGTGTTATCAGTGTGCTGCACTCCCAGTCCTGTCAGAGCCGTTGCAACTGAACTCTGGTCTTAACTCTCCACCCCCTTTTCCTCCAGGGCTGTCTGCATGGAGACACAGCTATCTCTTCCAGGGTCTGTAGACTGTACACCTGCTCTGGGAAAAGGGAGCCATAAAACGAGATGTCCACAACACTGTAAGGATTTACAGGAAAGTCCCTGAGGAGGAGTGTTTTTCCTAGTAGTCTAAGATTACTTCCTCTACATTATTTTCCTTCATGAGCACTGATCTCTGGCAATTATGCCAAATCGAGGAGAGGATGATTTACAATATGGTGCCAACAAATCGAGTCCATTCAGCTATTGGTGGAGATAAAGGAAAGGAGACAAGGAAGTCATTCAAGAGAATGGGGCAGTGTCCGTGGCCTCGTCTCAAATGCACTCAGGGCTTCATTCACAAGAGGCACCACCAGCTCCTCCTTTTACAAGTGGTCAGAAGAGTAGACTTTGACAGGAGGAAAATACAATGATGAATGTGGTTATAAAACCAGTGGCCGACTTCCACCCGTTTCAGTGGATCAGATACCAGGGGAGCAGCCGAGCTCACTGGAGCGATGAGAAACTAGGCGATGAGAAACTAGGTGATGTGAAAAGCACGTTGGAAACAAATGTCTCATCAAACATTTATGTCTCTTCCTGCTCAACAAATCCTGCTTTTTCGAACCGGGCCGAAAAAACTGCCCTAAACTTTGCAATCACCTTTAAATGTGTGATGTTTCTAAAGTGGTGTTCGTCGCTTCATCATTATGCCACTTCCTCAGTGACTTTGACAGTAGAGGTCTAAATTGCATCTCCATTTTAAAATGTGGGTCACACTTTATATGGATAGTCCGCATGTTCTACAGATGGTCATACTATCAACAGACTATTTGGGTTTGATGCATTTTGGAGCAAATCAAGTCTGAAATGTTAAAGTACAAGTTTGCATTTCCTGCTGTGCAGAAACATTTTCATCAACAAAGGAGTGATCAAATGAAGATCCTACATCTGTAAGGTTACAGTTAGGGTAAGGGTTAAGATTAGGGTTAGGGCTAGGGTTAGTAGAGAGTTAGTTGAAATGTTACTGATAGTCTGTAGAGCATCTACAGATGGACTATCAAAATAAAGTGTTACCTAAAGGTGTAACGGGAATAATGCACAGCAATAAAGAACCAAAGTGCATGATCAACCCTAACTAACCCAGGTTGTCGTGCGACACCTTGAGTGGCTCTTATTTTTTACAGTGTGACTGTATGGCGTCGCCATGCTGTCTCGAAAACCACCAAAACTCTTTATCAATCACTCACATTGTCATGGAATTTACTTGTAACATCACGTTTGTGTCTGATGTTTGATGCCTTTACATCAAATAAATGACACAACTCCCACAGTGTGAAGACTTCTGTACTGTGTACACACTACAGTACACATTAAAGTATATGGCTGCTTGTTACTGATGGTTCAGCAGTGTGTTTTCCTGTTGTCTTCTGTTGAAAACAGATTCAATTAACTGGACTGCTACTGTTATTCTTGATTCATTCCTTTTTCCTTTCTTTCTGTGGTAACTATTGATTGAACATCTGAGTGAGCCAAAATGAACACCACCAATGAAATTGCTTTATCTGTTTGTACTGCATTTGTATTGATGTATTTCCCTCCTTTTCCATCTTCTCTTCTCCCTCCATCCCTAAGGCGTGTTTTGAACAAATACTTGTTCAAAACAAAAGCTCAGCAAAAATGATCCTGTTATGGATAAAGCAAAATGTCAGTTATGCTCAGGAGAAAATATGTTAACACCTCCTACAAGGAAATATCTGCATGTGTAGTCAAACCCAAGCATTCCGTTTGATCATGCCCCTGCTATACAACTATATTTTCACCTCAATATCTCTATGAATATATGTATGTACACTTCTAAACCGTACTTAAACCGTACTTAAACGTCTTAAATGTACAAGGAATGGGGCCATGATGCGACTCAAAGTGCTTGAGCAAAGTGCATGGACTGCCTCTGGTTCAGTGTCCAAATTGGATTCACCTGGACCAGTGCTGACAGTGACAGTGACAAGTGTCAGCTGAGGGCTTGAGAGGGGTTGGACCCTTCTGCATGGCATACTGTACCAGTACCTACCTCTCAGAGTTCCTTCATATTTCTGCCTTCTATTTCTGGCAAGCTCACACAGGGGGAATGTTAGAGAATCAATCTTCAAAGGAAGTCAAGGTACTTCAAAGTGAATCAATTTGAGTTAACCAGTGCAGCAGCACCCCAACTCCCCTAGACTCTAAGCCTTGTTTTAAGATGGTCATACCAAGGATCATTTAGCTATTTGATTTGGAATTTTAGGACCCCTTTAGGTATATATATATATTTTTTAAATGATGAAACAGAATTTGGCCTTACTGCTTTTCGCTCATAGAAACGCATTGGATAACAGATTCCTACATGGAAAAACAGATAGTAAAAAAGAAAATCAATAGGAAGTTTGTTTTGAAGTGTCTGTCCTATATGAGAAATATACAGTACCAGTCAAAAGTTTGGACACACCTACTCATATGTCAAGGCGTGCTGTAGGTGCAGTGGCGGAATCAAACGCAGGACGCAGACGGATAATCCAACAGACTTGTATTAAGCCGAAACACGGCAAACGGACAACACTTGCCCGAAGGCGAAATACGCACGAAGGCGAAAAAGAAACAAAACAGCGCACAAACAGGTGCGTAAATTCCAGCGCAGTGGAGAGAAGCTCAACCGAGCGAAAACACGTCTGACACAATCAATAATACACAACACCTGACAAACACAACGGGAACTAAATAGGACACTAATGACACTAAATGAAAACAGGTGTGACAACACTCAGACAAAAGCAAACGAACATGAAACATACAACGGTGGCAGCTAGTATTCCGGAGACAACGAACGCCGAAGCCTGCCCGAACAAGGGAGAGAGGCAGCCTCGGCCGAAACCGTGACAGTACCCCCCCCTTGACGCGCGGCTCCAGACGTGCGCTGACTCCGGCCTCGGGGACGACCCGGAGGACGCGGAGCCGGGCGCGTCGGGTGCCCACGATGGAATTCCGTCAGGAGAGACGGGTCCAAAATGTCTCTCCTCGGCACTCCAGCACCGCTCCTCCGGACCGTACCCCTCCCACTCCACTAGATACTGGGAGACCCCCATCCGACGTCTCGAATCCAAGATGGACCTCACGGAGTACGCCGGTGCCCCCTCGATGTCCAATGGGGGCGGAGGAGTCTCCCTGATCTCACTGTCTTGGAGTGGGCCAGCTACCACCGGCCTGAGAAGGGACACATGGAACGCAGGGGTTAATACTTTTATATTCAACAGGTAGCTGTAATTTATAACACACCTCGTTCAACCTTCCCAGGACTTTAAATGGCCCTACAAACCGCCGACCCAGTTTCCGACAGGGCAGGCGGAGGGGCAGGTTCCTGGTAGAGAGCCAGACTCGATCACCAGGTGCGTACACCGGTCCCTCACTGCGGTGGAGATCAGCGCGCCTTATGACGTCGGAGGGCCCGCTGCAGGTGGACGTGTGCAGCGTTCCATGTCTCCTCCGAGCGCCTCGCCCACTCATCCACCGCAGGAGCCTCGATCTGGCTCTGCTGCCAGGGTGCCAGAACCCGGCTGGTAACCTAACACACATTGGAAAGGGGTTAGGTTAGTGGAGGAATGGCGTAGGGAATTCTGGGCCATTTCGGCCCAGGGAACGTACTTGCCCACTCCTCCGGCCGGTCCTGGCAGTATGTTCTAAGAAACCTGCCCACATCCTGGTTTACACGTTCCACCTGCCCATTACTCTCCGGTTGGTAACCCGAGGTGAGGCTCACCGAGACCCCCAACCGCTCCATAAAGGCCCTCCAGACTCTGGAGGTAAATTGGGACCCCGATCAGACACAATATCCTTGGGTACCCCGTAGTGCCGGAACACATGGGTGAATAGGGCTTCGGCAGTTTGCAGGGCGGTAGGAAGGCCCGGCATGGGGGAGCAAACGACAGGCCTTAGAAAACCGGTCCACAACGACCAGTATAGTGTTATTCCCCTGTGAAGGAGGAAGGTCAGTAAGGAAATCCACCGAGAGGTGGGACCATGGTCGTTGTAGGCACGGGCAGGGGTAGTAACTTACCCCTAGGCAGATGTCTAGGCGCCTTACACTGGGCGCACACCGAGCAGGAGGAAACATAAACCCTCACATCCCTTGCCAACGTGGGCCACCAGTACTTGGCACTAAGACAGTGCACTGTCCGGCCGATACCCGGATGTCCAGAGGAGGGTGACGTGTGAGCCCAATAGATCAATCGATCCCGAACCTCGAGCGGAACGTACTTCCGACCCTCCGGGCACTGTGGTGGACTAGGGTCGGTGCGTAACGCCCGCTCGAGTTCAGCATCGACCTCCCACACTACCGGTGCCACCAGACACGACTCCGGCAGTATGGGAGTGGGCTCCACGGACCTCTCCCTCCGTGTCATACCGCCGAGACAGCGCATCTGCCTTACCATTCTGTGACCCAGGGATGTACGTGATCTTAAAAGTAAACCTGGTCAAGAACATATTCCATCTTGCCTGGCGAGGGTTCAACCTCCTCGCTGCCCGGATGTACTCCAGGTTACGGTGGTCCGTCAAAATGAGGAAAGGGTGTTGAGCCCCCTCAAGCCAGTGCCTCCACACCTTTAGGGCCTGTACCACGGCTAACAGCTCCCTGTCCCCTACGTCATAGTTCCGCTCCGCGGACTGAGCTTCTTAGAATAAAAGGCACAGGGGGCGGAGTTTAGGTGGCGCGCCAGACCGTTGTGAAAGCACGGCTCCTAGACCGGCCTCTGACGCGTCCACCTCTACCTGGAACGGCAAAGAGGGATCCGGATGCGCCAGCACTGGGGCCGAGGTAACAGGTCCTTCAGCCTCCCAAACGCCCTGTCCGCCTCGGCCGACCACTGCAGACGCACCGGACCCCCTTCAAAAGAGACGTGATGGGAGCTGCCACCTGTCCAAAACCCCGGATAAACCTCCGGTAGTAATTCGCAAACCCCAAAAACTGCTGCACCTCCTTCACAGTGGTTGGTGTTTGCCAATTACGCACGGCCGACACCCGGTCTACCTCCATCTTCACCCCTGACGCCCAGACAACTGATACCCCCAAAAAGGAGACCGACTCCTGGAAAAACAGACACTTCTCTGCCTTCACATACAGGTCGTGCTCCAACAGCCTCCGCAACACTCTACGCACCAGGGCCACATGCTCGACACGGGTAGGCGAGTACACGAGAATGTCATCAATGTACACAACCACCCCCTGCCCCTGCATGTCCCTGAAGATCTCATCCACGAATGATTGGAAAACTGACGGAGCGTTCATCAACCCGTATGGCATGACCAGATACTCGTAATGGCCCGAGGTGGTACTAAAGGCTGTCTTCCATTCATCGCCCTCCCTGATGCGCACCAAGTTGTACGCGCTCCTGAGATCTAATTTAGTGAAGAAACGCGCCCCCATGCAACGACTCAGTCATGGTCGCAATCAGCGGGAGTGGATAACTGTACTTCACCGTAATCTGATTGAGACCACGGTAATCGATGCACGGGCGCAAACCACCATCCTTTTTCTTCACAAAAAAGAAACTCGAGGACGCAGGGGAAGTGGAAGGCCGTATGTATCCTTGTCTCAGAGATTCTTCTATGTAAGTCTCCATAGCTTTCTTCTCCTCTTGAGACAGAGGATACACATGGCTCCGTGGGAGCGCAGCTCCTGCCTGGAGGTCTATCGCACAATCTCCCTGCCTATGGGGGCGGCAACTGCGTCACCCTCGCCTTACTAAACGCAATAGCCAAATCCCCATACTCAGGGGGAACGTGCAATGCAGGCACCTGGTTTGGACTCTCCACCGAGGTAGCCCCTACGGAAACGCCCAAACATCTACCCACACACTGAGCAGACCACTCCATCAGAGCCCTCTCCTGCCACGAAATGGATGGGTTATGGGTACTCAACCAGGGCATGCCCAGCACCACCGGATACGCAGGAGAGTCAATCAGAAATAGCTGAATCATCTCCTGATGACCCCCTGCGCACACATCCTAAGTGGCGCCGTGACCTCCCTGATCAAGCCCGTACCCAACGGACGGCTATCTAGGGCATGAACGGGAAAGGAACATCAACAGGAAGAAGGGGAATCCCTAACGCTAAACAAAACTTTTTATCAATAAAATTCCCAGCCGCGCCTGAATCTACCAGCGCCTTATGCTGGGAATGAGGTGCTACCTGTGGAAAACGCACAGGCATACAAAAATGTGCAACAGAGAGCTCTGGGTGAGTGGGGCGCCTACTCACCTGGAGGGAATCCCCAGTGCGGGACCTGTCGTCCTCTCCCCTAGGAGGCCATCCCCAGCACCTAGCCGCGGTGTGTCCTCCCCGACCACAGTTGGTGCAAGGGATGGACCCCCTAGTAAGCCGACCCCTCCTCTCTCTAGCGCCAGCACCCCCGAGCTCCATGGGGCACGGCTCGGAAGCGCTGGAGGGTGAAATGGACGGACCCCCCTCGGAACGCCCGCGGGTAGCTAGCAGGTTATCCAGCCTGATGGACATGTCGACCAACTGGTCGAACGTGAGGCTGGTGTCCCTACAGGCCAGCTCCCGACGGACGTCCTCTCGTAGACTACACCTGTAGTGATCGACGAGGGCCCGATCATTCCACCCTGCATCTGCCGCTAGAGTACGGAATTCGAGGGCGAACTCCTGAGCACTCCTCCTCCCCTGCCGGAGGAAGACCAGACGCTCCCCCGCCGCTTTCCCCTCCGGGGGATGGTCAAACACCGCCTTGAAGCGGCGGGAGAACTCGTTGTACGTTATGGTGTCCGCGTCGATCCTCCTCCACTCCGCGTTGGCCCATTCCAACGCCTTCCCGGACAGGCAGGAGATCAGGGCGGACACGCTCTCATGTCCCGAGGGCGCCGGATGCACGGTGGCCAGGTACAGCTCCACCTGGAGAAGGAAACCCTGGCACCCGGCCGCGGTCCGAGAGTCGGACTCCTCGGGGTTCTGGTGCGGGAATAGGCTGACTGGCCGATGGTGCTGGCACGGAGGGTGGCGGTGGAGGCGTCCCCCAGCCTCGGATGGTGGTGATCACCTCCTGCAGTGCGGTCCCCATCTGCAGGATCTGGTCCCCTTGCTCCCAGACCCTGTCCTCCAGAGTCGCCTGGGCTGCTGCGGCTCCTGCTGATTCCATTGTGGTGTATTATTCTGTCAAGGCGTGCTGTAGGTGCAGTGGCGGAATCAAACGCAGGACGCAGACGGATAATCCAACAGACTTGTATTAAGCCGAAACACGGCAAACGGACAACACTTGCCCGAAGGCGAAATATGCACGAAGGCGAATAAGAAACAAAACAGCGCACAAACAGGTGCGTAAACTCCAGCGCAGTGGAGAGAAGCTCAACCGAGCGAAAACACGTCTGACACAATCAATAATACACAACACCTGACAAACACAACGGGAACTAAATAGGACACTAATGACACTAAATGAAAACAGGTGTGACAACACTCAGACAAAAGCAAACGAACATGAAACATACAACGGTGGCAGCTAGTATTCCGGAGACAACGAACGCCGAAGCCTGCCCGAACAAGGGAGAGAGGCAGCCTCGGCCGAAACCGTGACATCATACAAGGGTTTTTCTTTATTTTTACTATTTTCTACATTGTAGAATAATAGTTAAGACATCAAAACTATGAAATAACACATATGGAATCATGTTGTAACCAAAAAAGTGTCGGGTGATTGTGGAGGCCAGGTCATCAAATGCATCACTCTCCTTCTTGGTCAAATAGCCAAAGGACAGATTTCCGCCTTTCTAATGTCCATTGCTCGTGTTTCTTGGCCCAAGCAAGTCTCTTCTTCTAATTAGTGTCCTTTAGCAGTGGTTTCTTTGCAGCAATTCGACCATGAAGGCCTGATTCACGCAGTCTCCTCTGAACAGTTGATGTTGAGATGTGTCTGTTAATTGAACTCTCTGAAGCATTTATTTGGGCTGCAATTTTTGAGGCTGGTAACTCTAATGAACTTATCCTCTGCAGCAGAGGTAACTCTGTGTCATCTTTTCCTGTGGCAGTCCTCATGAGAGCCAGTTTCATCATAGCGCTTGATGGTTTTTGTGACTCCACTTGAAGAAACGTTCAAAGTTTGACTGACCTTCATGTCTTAAAGTAATGATGGACTGTCGTTTCTCTTTGCTTATTTGAGCTGTTCTTGCCATAATATGGACTTAGCCCTATTTGGTAAAATACCATCTTCTGTATACCCCCCCTACCTTGTCACAACACAACTGATTGGCTGAAGCGCATTAAGAAGGAAAGAAATTCCACAAATTAACTTTTAACAAGGCACACCTGTTAATTGAAATGCATTCCAGGTGACTACCTCATGAAACTGGTTGAGAAAATGCCAAGAGTGTGCAAAGCTGTCATCAAGGCAAAGGGTGGCTACTTTGAAGAATCTCAAATATAAAATATATTTTGATTTGTTTAACACTTTTTTGGTTACTACATGATTCCATATGTGTTATTTCATAGTAGAAAATATACAAATGAAGAAACACCCTTAAATGAGTAGGTGTGTCCAAACTTTTGACTGGTACTGTATAGATACACATACACTCTATGCATTTATATTATTACACTGAGGGGGTTGTTCCATGTCATTTCAGCAAGCGATGACACCCACCATCTCAGATTGTTCTGAAATCGTTTCTGAAGTTAGAAACAGATACGATTAGTATTCCTGCAACATTATTTTGTTGAAATATAATTTGATTTCTGAAAAATTAAGCTAATTGATTGCCCCCAAATCGGCCATTTTAATTTATAGGATTCGTATATTATTAAATAAATATAGTACCTAACATCCAATTTAGAGCAAACTTTTTTCTAACAATGAGTAAGACATGAGGAATCCAAAGAAATTGTCAAAAGCCAACCACGGAACCCCCACACCCCACGCCAATCCCTCCCCAAAAACAAGTATACACTAAGTGTACAAAATATAAGGAACACCTTCCTAATATTAAGTTACACCCCCGTTTGCCCTCAGAATAGCCTCAATTTGTTTGGACATGGACTACAAGAATTTGAAAACGTTCCACAGGGATGCTGGCCCATGTTGACTCCCGATTCTTCCCACAGTTGTGTCAAGTTGGCTGGATGTCCTTTAGTTGGTTGACCATTCTTGATACACACGGGAAACTGTTGAGTATAAAAAACCCAGTGCGCCTGGCACCTACTACCATACCCAGTTCAAAGGTACTTAAATATTTTGTATTGTCCATTCACCCTCTGAATGGCACACATACACAATCCATGTATCAATTGTCTCAAGGTTTGAACACTGATTGAAGTGGATTTCACAGCTAACACATCTATAAGGGATCTTAGCTTTCACCTGGATTCACCTGTTCAGTCTTTCATTGAAAGTGCCGGTGTTCCTAATGTTTTGTACACTCAGTGTATCGTATCAGTTCTCCATGTCTGACAAGTAGTATATAGCTACAGCTCGGAGTATTGTTTCTTCATCCTATGTAATGTATTCTCAGTGAATTTGTGATATTTTAATTTTATTTTATTTTTAGAATACCCCCCAATGTTAAAGGGATAGTTCACCCAAATTATTAAATTACATCTTGGTTTCCTTACCCTGTAAGCAGTATATGGACAAAGAATGACAGCAACCCATGCTTTGGTTTTGTTTACCTTGTGTGACTGTCGTTGTCTATCAGTGTATCAGTGTTTTGTTACTTGTCATGTTTTTTGTTTTGTTTGGGATCCCAGGAAGAGTAGCTGCTGCTTTTGCAAAAGCTAACCTGGCCACTATGTCATGCTTACTTGTTGGCATTCGTGGCACAAATCCAATGCAAGTCAATGGTACCTATATTAGCAGTTTTGCAATTAATGTCCAAATCAGCTATAAGTAACATCAGTTGTATTTGTATTTATTTGTATTTATTAGCGATCCTCATTAGCAGCTGCCAAGGCACCAGCTACTCTTCCTGGGGTCCAAACACATTAAGGCACTTACATCACTGTCACGATCGTTAGACGGAGTAGACCAAGGCGCAGCGTTGAAAGCAAACATACTTTATTAATCGAATGATAACACGAACAGCGAAACAAAACAACAAACGATACGTGACATCCAAAGGACAAACCTAACTAGGAACAAGATCCCACAACACCTGTGGGAACACAGACTGTTTAAATATGGCTCCCAATCAGAGACAACCAGCAACAGCTGACACTCGTTCCCTCTGATTGGGAGCCACTCTGGCCAACATAGAAATAGCACAACTAGACACTCAAACACCGCACACAAACACAATGAATCTACACACCCTGGCTCAACATATAGAGTCCCCAGAGCCAGGGTGTGACAGTACCCCCCTCCAAAGGCACGGACTGCGACCGCGCCTTAACCTGAACCAAACAGGGGAGGGCTGGGTGGGCATTCCTCCTCGGAGGCGGTTCCGGCTCCGGGCTTGCCCACCACCCTCCAATAATCCCCCCGTAGCGCCCCTGGTCCGGTCTGGCCCCGCGGGCTGGAGCTGGACTGGACATCGTAGAAGCGGATTGCTTCAGCTCCGGTGTGGAGCAGCTGACCAGGCACCGGTGACCCAGGCACGGGTTGTGCCGGACTGACGACGCACACCCCTGGCCTGGTGCGTGGAGCAGGGACGGGCCGGACCGGGCTGACGATCGCACCCCTGGCTTGTGCGTGGAGCAGCTACGGGCGGACCCGGGCTGGCGATGCGCACCCCTGGCTTGTGCGTGGGGCAGCGGGCCGTACCGGGCTGACGATGCGCACCCTGGCTTGTGCGTGGAGCAGGAACGGGCCGGACCGGTCTGACGATGCGCACCCCTGGCTTGGTGCGTGGAACAGGAACGGGCCTTACCGGGCTGACGACTTGCACCCCTGGCTTGTGCGTGGAGCAGCAACGCGCCGTACGGACTGACGATACGCACCTGGCTTGTGCGTGAGCAGGGCGTCGGACCGGCTGGCGATGCGCACCCTGGCAGTGCGTGGAGCAGGAACGGGCCGGACCGGGCTGACGATCGCACCCCCTGGCTTGGTGCGTGGAACAGGAACGGGCGGACCGGGCTGACGACTCGCACCCCTGGCTTGTGCGTGGAGCAGGAACGGGCCTTACCGGGCTGACGACTTGCACCCCTGGCTTGGTGCGTGAGCAGCAACGGGCCGTACCGACTGGACGATACGCACCCCTGGCTTGGTGCGTGGAGCAGGAACGTGCCGGACCGGGCTGACGATGCGCACCCTGGCTGGTGCGTGGAGCAGGAACGGGCGGACGGGCTGACGATACGCACCCCTGGCTTGGTGCGTGGAGCAGGAACGGGCCGGACCGGGCTGACGACTCGCACCCCTGGCTTGGTGCGTGGAGCAGGAACGGGCCGGACCGGGCTGACGACTCGCACCCCTGGCTTGGTGCGTGGAGCAGGAACGGGCCTTACCGGGCTGACGACTTGCACCCATGGCTTGGTGCGTGGAGCAGGAACCGTCCGGACCGGGCTGACGATGCGCACCCCTGGCTTGGTGCGTGGAACAGGAACGCGCCGGACCGGGCTGACGACTCGCACCCCTGGCTTGGTGCGTGGAGCAGGAACGGGCCTTACCGGGCTGACGACTTGCACCCCTGGCTTGGTGCGTGGAGCAGCAACGGGCCGTACCGGACTGACGATACGCACCCCTGGCTAGTGCGTGGAGCAGGAACGTGCGGGCGGGCTGACGATGCGCACCCCTGGCTTGGTGCGTGGAGCAGGAACGGGCCGGACCGGGCTGACGATACACACCCCTGGCTAGTGCGTGGAGCAGGAACGGGCCGGACCGGGCTGACGACTCGCACCCCTGGCTTGGTGCGTGGAGCAGGAACGGGCCTTACCGTGCTGACGACTTGCACCCCTGGCTTGGTGCGTGGAGCAGCAACGGGCCGTACCGGACTGACGATACGCACCCCTGGCTTGGTGCGTGGAGCAGGAACGTGCCGGACCGGGCTGGACGATGCGCACCCCTGGCTGGTGCGTGGAGCAGGAACGTGCCGGACCGGGCTGACGATACGCACCCCCTGGCTTGGTGCGTGGAGCAGGAACGGGCCGGACCGGGCTGACGACTCGCACCCCTGGCTGGTGCGTGGAGCAGGAACGGGCCGACCGGGCTGACGACTCGCACCCCTGGCTTGGTGCGTGGAGCAGCAACGGGCCGTACCGGACTGACGATACGCACCCCTGGCTGGTGCGTGGAGCAGGAATGGGCCGGACGGGCTGACGACTCGCACCCCTGGCTGGTGCGTGGAGCAGCAACGGGCCGTCACCGGACTGACGATACGCACCCCTGGCTTGGGTGCGTGGAGCAGGAACGGGCCGGACCGGGCTGACGATGCGCACCCCTGGCTTGTGCGTGGAGCAGGAACGGGCCGGACCGGGCTGACGATACGCACCCCTGGCTGGTGCGTGGAGCAGGAACGGCCGGACCGGGCTGACGACTCGCACCCCTGGCTCGAAGTGCGAGTGGCAGGAACAGGCCGGGCCGGGCTGGCGACGCGCACCGTAGGCTTGGTGCGTGGAGCAGGAACGGGCCTTACCGGGCTGACGACTTGCACCCCTGGCTTGGTGCGTGGAGCAGCAACGGGCCGTACCGGACTGACGATACGCACCCCTGGCTTGGTGCGTGGAGCAGGAACGGGCCTTACCGGGCTGGTGACGCGCACCATTACCTTGGTGCGGGGAGCAGGGACAGGCCGGGCTGGCGACGTGCACCGTAGGCTTGGTGCGGGGAGCAGGAACAGGCCGGGCCGGGCTGGCGACGCGCACCGTAGGCTTGGTGCAGGGAGCAGGAACAGGCCGGGCTGGGCTGGCGACGCGCACCGTAGGCTTGGTAGGCCTCCTCTCCAAATCTCCCAAAACGCCCTGTGGCAGCCTCCTGCTGCCCCGTCGCCCATGCCGTGTGCCCCCCCCTAAAAAATTATTGGTGGTGCCTCTCGCCTGTCCGACCACGGCCCGGTCGACGCCGCTTCTCCTCTCCTGCCTGGGTCTCCCCCTTTATAGCCTTCCGGTACCGGACGGCCTCCTCCTCTGTAATCTGCCCCCAACCGAGGAGGACATCCACAAGAGTTACCTCCTGCGTGTGTTCCTGGGCACGCTGCTTGGTCCTGGTATGGTGGGATCTTCTGTCACGATCGTTAGACGGAGTAGACCAAGGCGCAGCGTTGAAAGCAAACATACTTTATTTATCGAATGATAACACGAACAGCGAAACAAAACAACAAACGATACGTGACATCCAAAGGACAAACCTAACTAGGAACAAGATCCCACAACACCTGTGGGAACACAGACTGTTTAAATATGGCTCCCAATCAGAGACAACCAGCAACAGCTGACACTCGTTGCCTCTGAATGGGAGCCACTCTGGCCAACATAGAAATAGCACAACTAGACACTCAAACACCGCACACAAACACAATGAATCTACACACCCTGGCTCAACATATAGAGTCCCCAGAGCCAGGGTGTGACAATCACACATAAAACAAAAGATAAAACAGTACCCTAATTAACATTATTACACCACTACATATCTACAATACAAAATGTATAATACCACCATACAACAATATTACAATGTATGTGTGTGTAGAGTGTGTGTGCTAGCGGGTGTGTGTATATGCGTGTGTCTGTACCTGTGTGTGTGTGTCTCTTCACAGTCCCCGCTGTTCCATAAGGTGTTTTTACATCTGATTCTACTGCTTGCATCAGTTACCTGATGTGGAATAGAGTTCCATTTATGTTTTGATATTTAATACATTGTAAGGCTCCATGATGCGACTCTAATGATGCTTGAACGGCATGAACTCTGCTTTGTTTTTTGTGCAGGCTGTACACACTAAATCAGACACACATTCACAATTTGACAAGCACTTGATAATGCTTAGAATTTCACGGTGGCATCCCCTTTGTGTGGCCGTAATGCACCCCCCCAAAAATCCATGCCTTTTGCGGCCAGTGGCCGTTGTGCGCTTCTCCTTGAGTGCTGTGCGCTCCATCACATGATCAGGTATTTTTTACAGGCTACAAGTGAAGACAGACACATCGGGGACGCAACTGTGCGCATCCTTATCTAATTCCGAGGTGCATATTGAAGATATTGGAAGAACTGTCCACATTTACTTTTCATCAGCCAACAATATGAGTAGGCCTAACGATCAGTAAAAGCACTAGCCTATGTCAATCTACTATCCCCCATAGTACAAAGGTTGACCTATTCTATTCTGTGCGAGAAATAAATATTCCAAACATAGTCTGGGACAGTTGTGGGATGAGATCGATCCCAAATTAATACAACCACTAGCATCAAAAAATAAAATTTTTTTACGCAAGATCAGAACCTTTAGCTTAAAATGTTGATAAACTATTAGGCTATTTCTTCACATTATAAGCGCAGCAATGCGCACATGGTAGTAGGCTATAAACGCGAATGTTCCATTAGCGGAAAACACCATTTTCAAAAGTGACCGCAAATGCAACTATGCATGTAATGCTTTTATTATAAAGGTGCATTTTTATGGTGAAAATTATCTTCCCCAAACTTGAAACTCACGCGCTGCTTGTGTATGCCAGTTAGGCTCTACACCCCTTGTAAAGCGGATGAATATGCTTCATTTTAAGAAGTTATTTGGCCACTTTAGTTGTGATACAAACCTTATTAAAACATATAGGCCTATGGGCTAGGCTACATGAGGTGTGCGATTATGATTCGAAAAAGTCGCAAAAAAAGGCATTGTTTCTTATGCTGGGCACCATTCACAAGTGCTAATAAATAATTCACAACTGATAGGCTAATATTGTCACCCATCAGACTATTCTTGATTGAATCTTGTCTTTACATATACTAAATAATATGTTTGAAATTTGTTTTGATTTAGAATGGACCATTATCATGCACCTTTATCGAAACAAGGTCAGCGGGGAAAAAAAAGTATCATCTATACACTTAAATTGTCACGCCCTGGCTCTGGGGACTCTTAAATGTTGAGCCAGGGTGTGGATTTTCATTGTTTAGTTTTCTATGTGTTTCGTTCTAGATCGTTTATATCTATGTTGGCCAGGGTGGTTCCCAATCAGAGACAGCTGTAGCTCGTTGTCTCTGATTGGGGACCATACTTAGGCAGCCTTTTGGCATGTTAGTTTTGTGGGATCTTGTTCCGGAAGGTTTGTGTTCAACCCAGGACTTCACGTATCGTTTGTTTTGTTGTTTTTGTTTGTGTGTGTACTAGAAATAAAGAATGTACGCATATCACGCTGCGCCTTGGTCCGCTTCATCTAACGACGATTGTGACATAAATAGCGAATGGAGGACGCTTTCCCCAGTGGTTTATTTTCATGCCAGCCAAGTAGGCTCCTGTTGTAAATACAGTTGAAGTCGGACGTTTACATACACCTTAGCCAAATACATTTAAACTCAGTATTTCACAATTCCTGACATTTAATCCTAGAAAAAACTCCCTGTCTTAGGTCAGTTAGGATCACCACTTTATTTGAAATGTCAGAATAATAGTAGAGAGAATGATTTCTTTCAGCTTTTCTTTCTTTCATCACATTCCCAGTGGGTCAGAAGTTTACATACACTCAATGAGTATTTGGTAGCATTGCCTTTAAATTGTATAACTTGGGTCAAACGTTTCGGGTAGCCTTCCACAAGCTTCCCACAATAAGTTGGGTGAATTTTGGCCCATTCCTCCTGACAGAGCTGGTGTAACTGAGTCAGGGTTGAAGGCCTCCTTCCTCGCACACGCTTTTTCAGTTCTGCCCACACATTTTCTATAGGATTGAGGTCAGGGCTTTGTGATGGCCATTCCAATACCTTGACTTTGTTGTTCTTAAGCCATTTTGCCACAACTTTGGAAGTATGCTTGGGGTCATTGTCCATTTGGAAGACCCATTTGCGACCAAGCTTTAACTTCCTGACTGATCTCTTGAGATGTTGCTTCAATATATCTACATAATTTTCCTTCCTCATGATGCCATCTATTTTGTGAAGTGCACCAGTCCCTCCTGCAGCAAAGCACCCCCACAGCATGATGCTGCCACCCCCGTGCAGCATGGTTGGGATGGAGTTATTTGGCTTGCAAGCATCCCCTTTTTCCACCAAACATAACGATGGTCAGTATAGCCAAACAGTTCTATTTTTGTTTCATCAGTCCAGAGGACATTTCTCCAAAAAGTACGATCTTTGTCCCCATGTGCAGTTGCAAACTGTAGTCTGGCTTTTTTATGGCGGTTTTGGAGCAGTGGCTTCTTCCTTGCTGAGCGGCCTTTCAGGTTATGTCGATATAGGACTCTTTTTACTGTGGATATAGATACTTTTGTATCTGTTTCCTCCAGCATCTTCACAAGGTCCTTTGCCGTTGTTCTGGGATTGATTTGCACTTTTCGCACCAAAGTATGTTCATCTCTAGGAGACAGAACGCGTCTCCTTCCTGAGCTTTATGACAGATGCGTGGTCCCATGGTGTTATATGCGTACTATTGTTTGTACAGATGAACGTGGTACCTTCATGTGTTTGGAAATTGCTCCCAAGGATGAACCAGAATTGTGGAGGTCTGCAATTTTTTTTCTGAGGTCTTGGCTGATTTCTTTTGATCTTCCCATGATGTCAAACAAAGAGGCACTGAGTTTGAAGGTAGGCCTTGAAATACATCCACATGTACACCTCCAATTGACTCAAATGATGTCAATTAGCCTATCAGAAGCTTCTAAAGCCATGACATCATTTTCTGGAATTTTCCAAGCTGTTTAAAGGCACAGTCAACTTAGTGTATGTAAACTTCTGACCCACTGGAATTGTGATACAGTGAATAATAAGTGAAATAATATGTCTGTAAACAATTGTTGGAAAAATGACTTGTGTCATGCACAAAGTAGATGTCCTAACCGACTTGCCAAAACTATAGTTTGCTAACAAGATATGTGTGGAGTGGTTGAAAAACTAGTTTTAATGACTCCAACCTAAGTGTATGTAAACTTACGACTTCAACTGTATAAGCTACAGTGAGGGAAAAATGTATTTGATCCCCTGCTGATGTTTGCCCACTGACAAAGACATGATCAGTCTATAATTTTAATGGTAGGTTTATTTGAACAGTGAGAAACAGAATGACAACAACAAAAATCCAGAAAAATGCATGTCAAAACATTTCATAAATTAAAAATTTAATGAGGGAAATAAGTATTTGACCCCTCTGCAAATCATGACTTAGTACTTGGTGACAAAACCCTTGTTGGCAATCACAGAGGTCAGACGTTTCTTGTAGTTGGCCACCAGGTTTGCACACATCTCAGGAGGGATTTTGTCCCAGTCCTCTTTGCAGATCTTCTCCAAGTCATTAAGGTTTCGAGCATGACGTTTGGCAACTCAAACCTTCAGCTCCCTCCACAGATGTTCTATGGGATTAAGGTCTGGAGACTGGCTAGGCCACTCCAGGACCTTAATATGCTTCTTCTTGAGCCACTCCTTTGTTGCCATGGCCGTGTGATTGGGTCATTGTCATGCTGGAATACCCATCCACGACCTATTTTCAATGCCCTGGCTGAGGGAAGGAGGTTCTCACCCAAGATTTGACGGTACATGGCCCCGTCCATCGTCCCTTTGATGCGGTGAAGTTGTCCTGTCCCCTTAGCAGAAAAACACCCCCAAAGCATAATGTTTCCACCTCCATGTTTGACGGTGGGGATGGTGTTCTTGGGGACATAGGCAGCATTCCTCCTCCTCCAAACACGGCGAGTTGAGTTGATGCCAAAGAGCTCATGTGGCGCAGTGGTCTATTTTTTACTCGTGACCGCCGATGTGGCAGTAATACGGTCACCGCAACAGCCCTAATTCTACCTGGATTATGTTGGAGAGTCTTCCATTATCCTCTACAGGATCGGTGTCCCATATACGGGACGGTTGAGCTAACATGCGCTAATGTGATTACCATGACTGTTGTATGTAACAGCAAACCTTCCAGGACATAGACATGTCTTATATGGGCAGAAAGCTTAAATTCTTATTAATCTAACTGCGCTGTCCAATTTACAGTAGCTATTATAGTGAAAAAAGATCATGTTATTGTTTGAGGAGAGTGCACAACAACAAAAAAACGTATCACGGCAACTGGTTTGATACATTCACCTCTGAAGGTAAACAATGTACTTATATTCAGTCATCTTGCTCTGATGTGTCATCCTAAGGGGCCCAGAGATAAAAAGTAGCATAGTTATGTTTGATAAAATAAATTTCTATATTTAAATGTAGGAACTGGGTTCTACAGTTTGAACCCCTGCTGTCTCTGGCTCCACACCCACCCCTGCCCGGCCATCTAGATGTGTGAAATTTAGTGTATAAGCTAATGATCCATAATAATATGCCATTTAGCAGACGCTTTTATCCAAAGCGACTTACAGTCATGCGTGCATAAATTTTTGTGTATGGGTGGTCCCGGGGATCGAACCCACTACCCTGGCATTACAAGTGCCGTGCTCTACCAGCTGAGCTACAGAGGACCACAGTATGACATTCTTGGGAGTGTGTAAACTTACATTTTGAATTACCATATCATTTTTGTATGTTCTCTATAGTTATGTGCATGAAAATGAATCAATTTACCAATTTGGCACATTTGGGCAGACTTCATACAAAATAGTCCAGTATTGAAATGCATCACTGGATCAATCTGAAACTTTGCACACACACACTGGTTCCATCTAGTGGCCAATATCTAAATTGAGCCTAAACTGCAATATTATATTGTGGCCTTTCTCTTGCATTTCAAAGATGTATTTCTTTTGTGGCGAACATTGAAAAAAAAAGGGTACAATCCTTAAGAGGTTAAAGAACACCCTCTGTGTTCTGTTAGACAGGTAACTCTTTATCCACAATATAACAGGGGATGTAAAGCCATAACACACGTTTTTTCAGCATTAGACTATTATCGATAATGTCAAAAGCCGCACTGAAGTCTAACAAAACACCCCCCACAATCTTTTTATCATCAATTTCTCTCAGCCAATCATCAGTCATTTGTGTAAGTGCTGTGCTTGATGAATGTCCTTCCCTGTAAGCGTGCTGAAAGTCTGTTGTCAATTTGTTTACTGTAAAATAGCATTGTATCTGGTCAAACACAGTTTTTTTTCAAAAGTTTACTAAGGGTTGGTAACAGGCTGATTGGTCGACTATTTAAGCCAGTAAAGGGGGCTTTACTATTCTTGGGTAGCGGAATGACTTTTGCTTCCCTCCAGGCTTGAGGGACACACTTTCTAGTAGGCTTAGATTGAAGATATGGCAAATAGGAGTGGCAATATCGTCCGCTATTAGCTTCAGTATTTTTCCATCCAAGTTTTCAGACCCGGTGGCTTGTCATTGTTGATAGACAACAACAATAAAATCACCTCTTCCACACTCACTTTAAGGAATTCAAAATTACAATGCTTGTCTTTCATAATTTGGTCAGTTATACTTGGATGTGTGGTGTTGGCGTTTCTTGCTGGCATGTCATGCCCAAATTTGCTAATCTTGCCAATGAAAAAAACATTCAAGTAGTTGGCAATATCAGTGGGTTTTGTGATGAATGAGCCATCTGATTCAATGAATGATGGAGCGGAGTTTGCCTTTTTGCCCAAAATTTCATTTAAGGTGCTCCAAAGCTTTTTACTATCATTCTTTATATCATTTTATCTTTGTTTCATAGTATAATTTCTTCTTCTTTTTATTCCGTTTAGTCACATGATTGCTCAATTTGCAGTATGTTTGCAATCATTTGTGCAGCCAGACTTATTTCCCATTCCTTTGGCCTCATCCCAATCAACCATACCATTTTTCAATTTCTCATCAATCCAATGGGATTTAACAGTTTTTACAGTCATTTTCTCAATGGTGCATGCTTATTAGTAACTGGAATAAGCAATTTCATAAATGTGTCAAGTGCAGCGTCTGGTTGCTCCTCATTACAAACCACAGACCAGCAAATATTATTTACATCAATACATAGGGATCACTACAAAACTTATTGTATGACCTTTTATACACTATATTAGGCCCAGCCTTTGGAACTTTGGTTTTCCTAGATATGGCTACTATATTGTGATCACTACATCCGACGGATTTGGAAACTGATTCAAAGCAAATTTCTGCAGCATTAGTAAAGATGTGATCAATACATGTTGATGATTTTATTCCTGTGCTGTTTGTAACTACCCTGGTAGGTTGACTGATAACCTCAACCAGGTTGCAGGCACTGGTGACAGTTTGAAGTGTTTTCTTGAATGGGCAGCTTGATGAAAGCAAGTCAATATTTAAATCACCCAGAAAATATACCTCTCCGTTGATAACACATACATTATCAAGCATTTCACACATATTGTCCAGATACTGACTGTTAGCATATGGTGGTCTATAGCAGCTTCCCACAAGAATGGGCTTTAGGTGAGGCAGATGAACCTGTAGTCATATTACCTAAACAGTATTTAACATGAGATCCTCTCTAAGCTTCACAGGAAAGTTGGCCGCCATTCCTTCCAGTTCTCTGCTGCCAATGACTGGAACGAACTGCAAAAATCTCTGAAGCTGGAGACTCTTATCTCCCTCACTAACTTTAAGCATCAGTTGTCATAGCACCTTACCGATCACTGCACCTGTACACAGCCCATCTGAAATTAGCCCACCCAACTACCTCATCCCCATATTGTTATTTATTTTGCTCATTTGCACCCCAGTATCTCTATTTGCACATCATCTCTTGCACATCTATCATTCCAGTGTTAATACTAATTGTAATTATTTTGCACTATGGCCTATTTATTGCCTTACCTCCATAACTTGCTACATTTGCACACACTGTATATATATTTTCTGTTGTATTTTTGACTTTATGTTTTGTTTTACCCCATATGTAACTCTGTGTTGTTGTTTTTATCGCACTGCTTTTGCTTTATCTTGGCCAGGTCGCAGTTGTAAATGAGAACTTGTTCTCAACTGGCTTACCTGGTTAAATAAAGGTAAAAAATAAATAAAAATAAAAATAGTTGTTCTGACATTGGCATTTCTGTATTTTCTGTAAATGTTATAACCATGTATTGCTACCACTGTATCATCAAAGGTATTATCTAAGTGCATTTCAGAGAATATTAATGTCATCTGTTAATAGCAAGTTATTGATTTAATGAACCTTGTTTCTTAGGCTACATATGTTAATGTGGGCTATTTTTAGCACTTATGTTTGAGCTGATAGTGCAAGGTGAGCTGCACACGGTGGACTTCCTACTAAGGCACACCGCCTTAGTGCTAACAGTATAAATCTGGTTCATAGTCATAGGCACATGATTACTGCATACAATAGCTGTAGGATCAACAGAGGCATTCAGGTAAGTTAGCGGGACATAAGTTAAGTTACTTACATTATGTCTGCCAACGCCCCTGGGATAATGTACATTTGCTGCAGCATTATGACAACTCAACGACACAATGGTAGGGATGAACTTAGCTAGTCTTGGTTCATTGATAAGTCATTGTCTCAATGCAGCCTTGAAATGCGTGGACAGATTCCAGGAGCCAAGATGATTTGGATGGACTCCGTCATTCTTGTAGAGCATCTTCTGTTTCCAGTTATCTATAAAAGTGATTCCAACAGAGCTGCAGTAATCTTTTAGCCAGGTGTGTAATACCAGTAGCCTGCTGAATCTTTCACAACCGCGGCCCAACGATGGTAGCGGACCTGAAATAAATGTGCCACTTTTTGGAATCTTTCAGTGCTAGAATAAGTTCTTTGAAATCCATTTTCACAAGTTCCGAGCTAGCACTCCTAATGTTGTTTGACCCCACATGGTCTACGACAGCATCAGCTCCCGGCGTAGAATGGTCAGAAGCAGTCTTGTAATGTCCTGTACTCGTGCTCTAGGAGAGCACATGGTAATATCAGGATGAAGGATGGGACATAAACCTAACAGCTTCAATGACTATTGTCTCTGAATGGGGGAAAAAACATAACCAAATTCACTGAAAATACATTACATAGAATGAAGAAACAATTCTCAGAGCGGCAGCTCAATACTACTTGTCAAACATAGAGAACTGATACTATATACTAGTTGTTGGGGTGGGATTGGCATGGGATGTCGATTTCTTTGGATTCTTCATGTCTAACTCTGGTCCAAATCGGATGTTAGGTACTATATTTATTGAATATTATATGAATGTTATAAATGAAAATGGCCAATTTGGGTGCAATCAATTAGCTGAATTTCTCAGAGATCAAATTATAATTCAACAAAATAATGTGCAGGAATGCTAATCTTATCTGTTTCTAATAACAGAAACGATTTCAGAACAATCTGAGATGGGTGTCGAAATTCCTCTTTCTTGTGCTTTTTGAGGTGGAACGACCCTGAGACTTTTCTGTGAAGTAGAGAGGCCCTTTATGTTGTTGTGTGCCTCATACTATGGATTCTCCAGCAATCTACTAAACAGAGACTCTGGGGGCAGAATGGCTAAATAACATGGCTAAATAACTAACGTGTAAAAATAATTGTTTATTCTCTGAATCAAGCCTCTTCTCCTCACCACTAACCCACTTCTTTAAATAGATCTGCTCCATTCACTCTCTCAAATGTTCCAAAGAGAAAAATCGCTTCTGGCTGTCTATGTCCTACATAATGTAATTATGTAAAGCAAAATAAAATAAAATCCTGCACACCACATAATCTACAACAAAATTGAAAGTTGACAATTGAGATTGAAACTAATTGAAAACGCAGATCTGAGATCAGCTTAAGTGTATGGAAAGGATGCTGTTGGTGTTATTTTCTGAGGTACAGTGGGGGAAAAAAGTATTTAGTCAGCCACCAATTGTGCAAGTTCTCCCACTTAAAAAGATGAGAGAGGCCTGTAATTTTCATCATAGGTACACGTCAACTATGACAGACAAAATGAGGAAAAAAAATCCAGAAAATCACATTATAGGATTTTTAATGAATTTGCAAATTATGGTGGAAAATAAGTATTTGGTCAATAACAAAAGTTTCTCAATACTTTGTTATATACCCTTTGTTGGCAATGACACAGGTCAAACGTTTTCTGTAAGTCTTCACAAGGTTTTCACACACTGTTGCTGGTATTTTGGCCCATTCCTCCATGCAGATCTCCTCTAGAGCAGTGATGTTTTGGGGCTGTCGCTGGGCAACACAGACTTTCAACTCCCTCCAAAGATTTTCTATGGGGTTGAGATCTGGAGACTGGCTAGGCCACTCCAAGACCTTGGAAATGCTTCTTACGAAGCCACTCCTTCGTTGCCCGGGCGGTGTGTTTGGGATCATTGTCATGCTGAATGACCCAGCCACGTTTCATCTTCAATGCCCTTGCTGATGGAAGGAGGTTTTCACTCAAAATCTCACGATACATGGCCTCATTCATTCTTTCCTTTACACGGATCAGTCGTCCTGGTCCCTTTGCAGAAAAACAGCCCCAAAGCATGATGTTTCCACCCCCATGCTTCACAGTAGGTATGGTGTTCTTTGGATGCAACTCAGCATTCTTTGTCCTCCAAACACGACGAGTTGAGTTTTTACCAAAAAGTTCTATTTTGGTTTCATCTGACCATATGACATTCTCCCAATCCTCTTCTGGATCATCCAAATGCACTCTAGCAAACTTCAGACGGGCCTGGACATGTACTGGCTTAAGCAGGGGGGACACGTCTGGCACTGCAGGATTTGAGTCCCTGGCGGTGTAGTGTGTTACTGATGGTAGGCTTTGTTACTTTGGTCCCAGCTCTCTGCAGGTCATTCACTAGGTCCCCCTGTGTGGTTCTGGGATTTTTGCTCACCGTTCTTGTGATCATTTTGACCCCACGGGGTGAGATCTTGCGTGGAGCCCCAGATCGAGGGAGATTATCAGTGGTCTTGTATGTCTTCCATTTCCTAATAATTGCTCCCACAGTTGATTTCTTCAAACCAAGCTGCTTACCTATTGCAGATTCAGTCTCCCCAGCCTGGTGCAGGTCTACAATTTTGTTTCTGGTGTCCTTTGACAGCTCTTTGGTCTTGGCCATAGTGGAGTTTGGAGTGTGACTGTTTGAGGTTGTGGACAGGTGTCTTTTATACTGATAACAAGTTCAAACAGGTGCCATTAATACAGGTAACGAGTGGAGGACAGAGGAGCCTCTTAAAGAAGAAGTTACAGGTCTGTGAGAGCCAGAAATCTTGCTTGTTTGTAGGTGACCAAATACTTATTTTCCACCATAATTTGCAAATAAATTCATTAAAAATCCTACAATGTGATTTTCTGGAATTTGTTTTCTCAATTTGTCTTTCATAGTTGACGTGTACCTATGATGAAAATTGTCTCATCTTTTTAAGTGGGAGAACTTGCACAATTGGTGGCTGACTAAATACTTTTTTTCCCCACTGTATGGGGACAAATTCACTTATGTATATTAAAGTAGTCAAAAGCTTAGTATTTGGTCCCATATTCCTAGCACGCAGTGATAACATCAAGCTTGTGACTCTACAAACTTGTTGGATGCATTTGCTGTTTGTTTTGGTTGTGTTTCAGATTATTTTGTGCCCAATAGAAATTAATGGTGAATAATGTAGTGTCATTTTGGAGTCACTTTTATTGTAAATAAGAATAGAATATGTTTCTAAACACTTCTACAATAATGTGGATGCTACCATGATTACGGATAGTCCTGAATGAATCGTGAATAATGATGAGTGAGAAAGCTATAATATAGACACACAAATATCATACCCCCAAGACATGCTTACCTCTCACTGTTACAACAACAGGGGAGGTTAGCATTTTTTTGGGGGGTATGATATTTATGCCTCTGTAACTTTCTCACTCAATTCATTCATGATTATCCGTAATCATGTTAACATCCACATTAATGTAGACATTTTTTATTCGTATTTATTTTTCTGAGAGTGTTTGGCTACCCATCTTCCATCTGACCCCAAAGTATGGCTGTGTCCCAATTTTTTCCTCCTTCAGGATGATAGTCATGTGCAGGGTTGCAAAGCTACCGGTATTTTAACAAAGTTACCGGAATCTTCAGTAATTTTGGTAATTAACAGAAAATCTATTGCAATCTAACTTGTACTCCTGAGTGGCGCAGTGGTCTAAGGCACTGCATCGCAGTGCTAACTGTGCCACTAGAGATCCTGGTTCGAATCCAGGCTCTGTCGCAGCCGGCCGCGACCGGGAGACTCATGGGCGGCGCACAATTGGTCCAGGGTAGGGGAGGGAATGGCCGGCAGGGATGTAGCTCAGTTGATAGAGCATGCGTTTGCAACGCCAGGGTTGTGGGTTCGTTTCCCACGGGGGGCCAGTATATTAAAATATATATGTATTCACTAACTGTAAGTCGCTCTGGATAAGAGTGTCTGCTAAATGATGTAACTTTGGTAATTTATACTTGAGTAACAAAACAAAAATGTATTCATATATAGTACATATTTTTTTTATATCTGTGTCCATATTGTCCATGCGTTTCTAGTAGATAGACCTATGATTAAAGAGAAAATAGCCTGATTTAATGAAAAAAGCATCTAATCAATAATGGCATTATTTTCAATTACCTCTGCAACTCTTACAACTATTGACTTTTTTCACAACTACCACGTTTCACGCCAAAACATTGACAACCAATACATATTGACATAGTAAAAGGGGACTGAGGAGTATATAGAGGGGTGGGGTAGCTCGACGTACAAGAGTCTGATTATAGGATAATGGATGGGGACATTGTAATCGGTTTTGATTATCTGAGCCTGCCAGACAATGACACAAGTAGTAGGTCCATCCTCATTATTGATGTATGCATAACTGTACACCATTGATAGGATGAGGTGTTGTAAAACTGGGCTATTTTCCTGGATTTCAGATAGCTGACTCCAGTCTAAATATGGCGCTTGATAGGAAGCGTTAAAATTAGTGAGCTGTGCGACATCTATACTGTATGAACGCGATAGTTCATCTTGCCATAAAAGAACGATGGCTTTCAATATGCTGATGAACAAGAGTAAAATGGAGGAGAAGAAATGTGCCAGTTTTTCTGTTTCATCTTAAATAAGTACAGCCCTGGCTTCATCCTTCTCTGAAGAGAAAATGAGTACTGAGCAACTCATGTAATGTCTCGATAGAACATTGGACTATTATGATAAAGATTGAGTTATCAAATTGGTTTTGTTACTGGTGGAGAGAAATGTATTTTTCTTTTGATACAAGATACAGTGGGGAGAACAAGTATTTGATACTTTTTTTAAATTTATTTTTTATTTCACCTTTATTTAACCAGGTAAACCAGTTGAGAACAAGTTCTCATTTACAACTGCGACCTGGCCAAGATAAAGCAAAGCAGTGCGATAAAAACAACAGAGTTACATATGGGGTAAAACAAAACAAAGTCAAAAATACAACAGAAATACGTATATATACAGTGTGTGCAAATTTAGCAAGTTATGGAGGTAAGGCAATAAAATAGGCTATAGTGCAAAATAATTACAATTAGTATTAACACTGGGATGATAGATGTGCAAGAGATGATGTGCAAATAGAGATACTGGGGTACAAATGAGCAAAATAAATAACAATATAGGGATGAGGTAGTTGGGCGGGCTAATTTCAGATGGGCTGTGTACAGGTGCAGTGATCGGTAAGGTGCTCTGACAACTGATGCTTAAAGTTAGTGAGGGAGATAAGAGTCTCCAGCTTCAGAGATTTTTGCAATTTGTTCCAGTCATTGGCAGCAGAGAACTGGAAGGAATTGCGGCCAAAGGAGGTGTTGGCTTTGGGGATGACCAGTGAGATATACCCGCTGGAGCGCAGACTACGGGTGGGTGTTGCTATGGTGACCAATGAGCTAAGATAAGGCGGGGATTTGCCAAGCAGTGATTTATAGATGGCCTGGAGCCAGTGGGTTTGGCGACGAATATGTAGTGAGGACCAGCCAACAAGAGCGTACAGGTCACAGTGGTGGGTATTATATGGGGCTTTGGAGACAAAACGGATGGCACTGTGATAGACTACATCCAATTTGCTGAGTAGAGTGTTGGAGGCTATTTTGTAAATGACATCGCGAAGTCAAGGATCGGTAGGATAGTCAGTTTTACGAGGGCATGTTTGGCAGCATGAGTGAAGGAGGCTTTGTTGCGAAATAGGAAACCGATTCTAGATTTAACTTTGGATTGGAGATTCTTAATGTGAGTCTGGAAGGAGAGTTTACAGTCTAACCAGACACCTAGATATTTGTAGTTGTCCACATACTCTAGGTCAGACCCGTCGAGTAGTGATTCTAGTCGGGTGGGCGGGTGCAAGCAGCGTTCGGTTGAAGAGCATGCATTTAGTTTTACTAGTGTTTAAGAGCAGTTGGAGGCTACTGAAGGAGTGTTGTATGGAATTGAAGCTCGTTTGGAGGTTTGTTAACACAGTGTCCAATGAAGGGCCAGATGTATACAAAATGGTGTCGTCTGCGTAGAGGTGGATCTGAGAGTCACCAGCAGCAAGAGCGACGTCATTGATATACACAGAGAAAAGAGTCGGCCCAAGAATTGAACCCTGTGGCACCCCCCATAGAGACTGCCATAGGTCCAGACAACAGGCCCTCCGATTTGACACATTGAACTCTATCTGAGAAGTAGTTGGTGAACCAGGCGAGGCAGTCATTTGAGAAACCAAGGCTATTTAGTCTGCCAATAAGAATGCGGTGGTTGACAGAGTCGAAAGCCTTGGCCAGGTCAATGAAAACGGCTGCACAGTACTGTCTATTATCGATCGCGGTTATAATATCGTTTAGGACCTTGAGCGTGGCTGAAGTGCACCCATGACCAGCTCGAAACCGGATTGCATAGCGGAGAAGGTACGGTGGGATTCGAAATGGTCGGTGATCTGTTTGTTGACTTGGCTTTCAAAAACTTTTGAAAGGCAGGGCAGGATGGATATGGGTCTGTAACAGTTTGGATCTAGAGTGTCACCCCCTTTGAAGAGGGGGATGACCGCAGCAGCTTTCCAATCTCTGGGGATCTCAGACGTTACGAAAGAGAGGTTGAACAGGCTAGTAATAGGGGTTGCGACAATTTCGGCGGCTAGTTTTAGAAAGAAAGGGTCCAGATTGTCTAGCCCAGATGATTTGTAGGGGTCCAGATTTTGCAGCTCTTTTAGAACATCAGCTGTCTGGATTTGTGTGAAGGAGAAGCGGGGGGTTATGGGCAAGTTGCAGCGGAGGGTGCAGAGCTGGTGGCCGGGGTAGTGGTAGCCAGGTGGAAAGCATGGCCAGCCGTAGCAAAATGTTTGTTGAAATTCTCGATTATTGTAGATTTATCGGTGGTGATAGTGTTTCCTAGCCTCAGTGCAGTGGGCAGCTGGGAGGAAGTGCTCTTATTTTCCATGGACTTTACAGTGTCCCAAAACTTTTTGGAGTTAGTGCTACAGGATGCAAATTTCTGTTTGAAAAAGTTAGCCTTTGCTTTCCTAACTGCTTGTGTATATTGGTTCCTAACTTCCCTGAAAAGTTGCATATCGCGGGGGCTATTTGATGCTAATGCAGTACGCCACAGGATGTTTTTGTGCTGGTCAAGGGCAGTCAAGTCTGAGGAGAACCAGGGCTATATCTGTTCTTAGTTCTGTATTTTTTGAATGGGGCATGTCTATTTAAGATTGAGAGGAAATTACTTTTAAAGAACAACCAGGCATCCTCTACTGACGGAATGAGATCTATATCCATCCAGGATACCTGGGCCAGGTCAATTAGGAAGGCCTGCTCGCTGAAGTGTTTTTGGGAGCGTTTGACAGTGATGAGGGGTGGTCGTTTGACCGCGGACCCGTTACGGACGCAGGCAATAAGGCAGTGATCGCTGAGATCCTGGTTGAAGACAGCGGAGGTGTATTTAGAGGGTAAGTTAGTCAGGATGATATCTATGAGGGTACCCATGTTTACAGATTTAGGGTTGTACCTGGTAGGTTCGTTGATAATTTGTGTGAGATTGAGGGCATCTAGTTTAGATACACTGCCGATTTTGCAGGTTTTCCTACTTACAAAGCATGTAGAGGTCTGTAATTTTTATCATAGGTACACTTCAACTGTGAGAGACGGAATCTAAAACAAAAATCCAGAAAATCACATTGTATGATTTTTAAGTAATTCATTTGCATTTTATTGCATGACATAAGTATTTGATACATCAGAAAAGCAGAACTTAATATTTGGTACAGAAACCTTTGTTTGCAATTACAGAGATCATATGTTTCCTGTAGGTCTTGACCAGGTTTGCACACACTGCAGCAGGGATTTTGGCCCACTCCTCCATACAGACCTTCTCCAGATCCTTCAGGTTTCGGGGCTGTTGCTGGGCAATACGGACTTTCAGCTCTCTCCAAAGATTTTCTATTGGGTTCAGGTCTGGAGACTGGCTAGGCCACTCCAGGACCTTGAGATGCTTCTTACGGAGCCACTCCTTAGTTGACCTGGCTGTGTGTTTAGGGTCGTTGTCATGCTGGAAGACCCAGCCACGACCCATCTTCAATGCTCTTACTGAGGGAAGGAGGTTGTTGGCCAAGATCTCGCGATACATGGCCCCATCCATCCTCCCCTCAATACGGTGCAGTCGTCCTATCCCCTTTGCAGAAAAGCATCCCCAAAGAATGATGTTTCCACCTCCATGCTTCACGGTTGGGATGGTGTTCTTGGGGTTGTACTCATCCTTCTTCTTCCTCCAAACACGGCGAGTGGATTTTAGACCAAAAAGCTATATTTTTGTCTCATCAGACCACATGACCTTCTCCCATTCCTCCTCTGGATCATCCAGATGGTCATTGGCAAACTTCAGACGGGACATGCGCTGGCTTGAGCAGGGGGACCTTGCGTGCGCTGCAGGATTTTAATCCATGACGGCGTAGTGTGTTACTAATGGTTTTCTTTGAGACTGTGGTCCCAGCTCTCTTCAGGTCATTGACCAGGTCCTGCCGTGTAGTTCTGGGCTGATCCCTCACCTTCCTCATGATCATTGATGCCCCACGAGGTGATATCTTGCATGGAGCCCCAGACCGAGGGTGATTGACCGTCATCTTGAACTTCTTCCATTTTCTAATAATTGCGCCAACAGTTGTTGCCTTCTCACCAAGCTGCTTGCCTATTGTCCTGTAGCCCATCCCAGCCTTGTGCAGGTCTACAATTTTATCCCTGATGTCCTTACACAGCTCTCTGGTCTTGGCCATTGTGGAGAGGTTGGAGTCTGTTTGATTGAGTGTGTGAACAGGTGTCTTTTATACAGGTAACAAGTTCAAACAGGTGCAGTTAATACAGGTAATGAGTGGAGAACAGGAGGGCTTCTTAAAGAAAAACTAACAGGTCTGTGAGAGCCGGAATTCTTACTGGTTGATAGGTGATCAAATACATGTCATGCAATAAAATGCAAATGAATTACTTAAAAATCACACAATGTGATTTTCTGGATTTTTGTTTTAGATTCAGTCTCTCACAGTTGAAGTGTACCTATGCTAAAAATTACAGATCTCTACATGCTTTGTAAGTAGGAAAACCTGCAAAAACGGCAGTGTATCAAATACTTGTTCTCCCCACTGTAAGTAAAAACATGTTGAGGAAGTGAAGTAACATAATCAATTCATCACATACAATCAAATGTCACATACATTTGCCTCTAAGAAATATTTTTGAACACAAAACTTGCATCTCCAGTCACTTTTACATCCCTACATCTCAATAATATTACCTTACATTTCAAGAATGAGACCCAATACAAAGCATTTTCCACTGAAGCATGGAATTACAGTGGGGAAAAAAAGTATTTAGTCAGCCACCAATTGTGCAAGTTTTCCCACTTAAAAAGATGAGAGAGGCCTGTAATTTTCATCATAGGTACACGTCTACTATGACAGACAAATTGAGATTATTTTTTCCAGAAAATCACATTGTAGGATTTTTAATGAATTTATTTGCAAATTATGGTGGAAAATAGACCTGTAACTTCTTCTTTAAGAGGCTCCTCTGTCCTCCACTTGTTACCTGTATTAATAGCACCTGTTTGAACTTGTTATCAGTATAAAAGACACCTGTCAACAACCTCAAACAGTCACACTCCAAACTCCACTATGGCCAAGACCAAAGAGCTGTCAAAGGACACCAGAAACAAAATTGTAGACCTGCACCAGGCTGGGAAGACTGAATCTGCAATAGGTAAGCAGCTTGGTTTGAAGAAATCAACTGTGGGAGCAATTATTAGGAAATGGAAGACATACAAGACCACTGATAATCTCCCTCGATCTGGGGCTCCACGCAAGATCTCACCCCGTGGGGTCAAAATGATCACAAGAACGGTGAGCAAAAATCCCAGAACCACATGGGGGGACCTAGTGAATGACCTGCAGAGAGCTGGGACCAAAGTAACAAAGCCTACCATCAGTAACACACTACGCAGCCAGGGACTCAAAGGAAAGAATGAATGGGGCCATGTATCCTGAGATTTTGAGTGAAAACCTCCTTCCATCAGCAAGGGCATTAAAGATGAAACGTGGCTGGGTCTTTCAGCATGACAATGATCCCAAACACACCGCCCGGGCAACGAAGGAGTGGCTTCGTAAGAAGCATTTCAAGGTCCTGGAGTGGCCTAGCCAGTCTCCAGATCTCAACCCCATAGAAAATCTTTGGAGGGAGTTGAAAGTCCGTGCTGCCCAGCGACAGCCCCAAAACATCACTGCTCTAGAGGAGATCTGCATGGAGGAATGGGCCAAAATACCAGCAACAGTGTGTGAAAACCTTGTGAAGACTTACAGAAAACGTTTGACCTGTGTCATTGCCAACAAAGGGTATATAACAAAGTATTGAGAAACTTTTGTTATTGACCAAATATTTATTTTCCACCATAATTTGCAAATAAATTCATAAAAAATCCTACAATGTGATTTTCTGGAAAAAAATTCTCATTTTGTCTGTCATAGTTGACGTGTACCTATGATGAAAATTACAGGCCTCTCATCTTTTTAAGTGGGAGAACTTGCACATTTGGTGGCTGACTAAATACTTTTCCCCCCCACTGTTTGTAGCATACGGCCAGTCTGTGGCCATGTTTAAGACTGACAGATCTACAAATCACTTTCCATCCTAAATAACTACTCATTATTATTTATAGATCAATCAGTCTGCGACCATCGACTGAGCACAATTTATGCTCTCAAACACGGCCACAGACTCTCTGACTAGAAGCTCATTATAGGGAGGGGGAAGAGTGGCTGCTTTCCCCAGCTGGATAAAGCAGGGTGTGGAGGACGAGATGCCCAATTTAAAATTGCATCAATGCATCTTCTCTGGGAAACCAAAATGTGACAGACTAACTTTTGTAGTGGTTTGCTCCAAATGTGCAAATTGTGCTAATATTCGCAGTGCATTGTTTAACTGTGCATTGAGTTCATTACTCCATTCATATCCCAACTATTTTACTAGGAGGTGTTTAACTTGGGGAGCAAAGTGAAATTCATTTTGTTCTGGGTAATGGCCCAGAAACAACAATACTGGATTGTCTCAGACAGCCGAATAGGCTACAAAGTGTAACTTCTGAGTTAGCTTTACACCTGTATTTGTTTGAGTTTCTCTTTTTGCTCTGCTTTGTGATGGATCAGGAATTTGTCTGTAGTGGAAGAAAACAAAACAAACTACTTCATTAGGAGTGCTGATGCAAACATTCACTCTCAGCAAAATTGTCAGGGGGAACTCACTTCATTTTAGTAATTCCTTGAGAAAGTACAGTACTTTAAAATATCTGGTATGATTATAACTTCTCTCTTTCCGTTGATAAAGCAGGGTGTGGAGGACGAGATGCCCAATTTAAAATTGCATCAATGCATCTTCTCTGGGAAACCAGAAAATAATCATTATCATCATCTTTGTACAGACATTGATCAATTGAAATTAATTTGGTACAGAATTTGGTATCTTATCTATTCTCTCTGCTTCACTAGGGAATTCATAGTATGAAAATGACTTCTCAGTGAAGTGTATTTGCCACAAGCAAGTTATTACTTTTATAAGGCTTAAACAGTTGATACCTGTGCTTACATGGTATTATAGGCACTAGGCAAGTGTCAGTAGCCTACTGTGTACTGTAGGTACATAGTCAAATAACAACTATACAAGCTGTTTTCATAGGCATTCGATTTGTACTGTAAACAAGCAAAAATTTACTATGATTTCCCCCCCCGTCTCAAATTATTCATTTAGATGTCAGTTAAAGCTAGAATCCTTAGTTGCTACATCCATTTTTGATTTATAAATTCATGATATAGACCAATTGATTCTTGAAGAATATTACTTATAAATACCTCATGAGCTTAGTTTAACTGTCGTACTGACCTGGCTGACGCGACCCACGTGACTCCCAGCGCAAGGAGAGCTGTGACACACTGGTGTGGAGAGGAGGCCTTTGTTAGTACAAAATTCACTCACAAATTGTGCGATGGGTTTGATTGGTTTTCTCAACAAAAATCCTCTGGGGTTGAGACCTGTCGTTGTTCTGATTTTTTAATCCAACCGTTGTAATGGAAGGGGGCGGCGCTTGGGGGCTGTGAGTGGCAATGTATGTCAAATCAAGTCACATACACATATTTAGCAGATGTTATTGCGGGTGAAGCGAAATGCTTGTGTTCCTAGCTCCAACAGTGCAGTAGTATCTAACAATTCACAACAATACACACAAATCTAAAAGTAAAAGAATGGAATTAAGAAATATAAATATTAGGATGAGCAATGTCGGCGTGGCATAGACTAAAATACAGTAGAATAGAATACAGTAAATACAGTGGGGAGAACAAGTATTTGATACACTGCCGATTTTGCAGGTTTTCCTACTTACAAAGCATGTAGAGGTCTGTAATTTTTATCATAGGTACACTTCAACTGTGAGAGACTGAATCTAAAACAAAAATCCAGAAAATCACATTGTGTGATTTTTAAGTAATTTATTTGCATTTTATTGCATGACATAAGTATTTGATCACCTACCAACCAGTAAGAATTCCAGCTCTCACAGACCTGTTATTGAGGGGAGGATGGATGGGGCCATGTATCGCGAGATCTTGGCCAACAACCTCCTTCCCTCACTAAGAGCATTGAAGATGGGTCGTGGCTGGGTCTTCCAGCAGACAACGACCCGAAACACACAGCCAGGGCAACTAAGGAGTGGCTCCGTAAGAAGCATCTCAAGGTCCTGGAGTGGCCTAGCCAGTCTCCAGACCTGAACCCAATAGAATATCTTTGGAGGGAGCTGAAAGTCCGTATTGCCCAGCGACAGCCCCGAAACCTGAAGGATCTGGAGAAGGTCTGTATGGAGGAGTGGGCCAAAATCCCTGCTGCAGTGTGTGCAAACCTGGTCAAGACCTACAGGAAACGTATGATCTCTGTAATTGCAAACAAAGGTTTCTGTACCAAATATTAAGTTCTGCTTTTCTGATGTATCAAATACTTATGTCATGCAATAAAATGCAAATTAATTACTTCATGATAAAATGCAAATTAATTACCTATGATAAAAATTACAGACTTCTATATGCTTTGTAAGTAGGAAAATCGGCAAAATCGGCAGTGTATCAAATACTTGTTCTCCCCACTGTACATATGAAATGAGTAAAGCAGTATGTAAACATGATTAAAGTGACTCGTGTTCCATTATTAAAGTGGCCAGTGATTCCATGTCTATGTAGATAGGGCAGCAGCCTCTAAGGGGCAGGGTTGAGTAACCGGGTGGTAGCCGGCTAGTGATGGCTATTTAACAGTCTGATGGCCTTGAGATAGAAGCTGTTTTTCAGTCTCTTTGTCCCAGCTTTGATGCACCTGTACTGACCTTGCCTTCTGGATGATAGCGGGTTGAACAGGCCGTGGCTCAGGTGGTTGATGTCCTTGATTATCTTTTTGGCCTTCCTGTGACATCGGTGTTGTAGGTGTCCTGGAGGGCAGGCAATTGTGCCCCCGGTGATGCGTTAGGCAGACCGCACCACCCTCTGGAGAGCCCTGCGGTTTCGGGCGGTGCAGTTGCCGTACCAGGTGGTGATACAGCCCGACAGGATGCTCTTAATTGTGCATCTGTAAAAGTTTGTGAGGGTCTTAGGGGCCAAGCCGAGTTTCGCTTTTGCACCTTCTTCACCACACGGTCTGTGTGGGTGGACCATTTCAGATTGTCAATGATGTTTATGCCGAGGAACTTGAAGCTTTTCACCTTCTCCACTGCAGTCCCGTCGATGTGGATAGGGGCATGTTCCCTCCTGCTTGTTTCCTGAAGTCCACGATCAGCTCCTTCATTTTGTTGACGTTGAGGGAGAGGTTATTTTCCTGGCACCACTCCGCCAGGGTCCTCACCTCCTCCCTGTAGGCTGTCTCGTCATTATTTTTTATTTTTTTGGGGGGGGGTAGATCAGTTTAATATTGCAGATAGATTGTAACTTCCATCAATGTAATTGTCTGCATCACTTCCAATCCCCCATGTTTTTTATATATACAGTGGGGAAAAAAAGTATTTAGTCAGCCACCAATTGTGCAAGTTCTCCCACTTAAAAATATGAGAGAGGCCTGTAATTTTCATCATAGGTACACGTCAACTATGACAGAGAAAATGAGGGGAAAAAAAATCCAGAAAATCACATTGTAGGATTTTTTAATGAATTTATTTGCAAATTATGGTGGAAAATAAGTATTTGGTCAATAACAAAAGTTTCTCAATACTTTGTTATATACCCTTTGTTGGCAATGACACAGGTCAAACGTTTTCTGTAAGTCTTCACAAGGTTTTCACACACTGTTGCTGGTATTTTGGCCCATTCCTCCATGCAGATCTCCTCTAGAGCAGTGATGTTTTGGGGCTGTCGCTGGGCAATACGGACTTTCAACTCCCGCCAAAGATTTTCTATGGGGTTGAGATCTGGAGACTGGCTAGGCCACTCCAGGACCTTGAAATGCTTCTTACGAAGCCACTCCTTCGTTGCCCGGGCGGTGTGTTTGGGATCATTGTCATGCTGAAAGACCCAGCCACGTTTCATCTTCAATGCCCTTGCTGATGGAAGGAGGTTTTCACTCAAAATCTCATGATACATGGCCCCATTCATTCTTTCCTTTACACGGATCAGTCGTCCTGGTCCCTTTGCAGAAAAACAGCCCCAAAGCATGATGTTTCCACCCCCATGCTTCACAGTAGGTATGGTGTTCTTTGGATGCAACTCAGCATTCTTTGTCCTCCAAACACGACGAGTTGAGTTTTTACCAAAAAGTTCTATTTTGGTTTCATCTGACATTCTCCCAATCCTCTTCTGGATCATCCAAATGCACTCTAGCAAACTTCAGACGGGCCTGGACATGTACTGGCTTAAGCAGGGGGGACACGTCTCGTACTGCAGGATTTGAGTCCCTGGCAGCGTAGTGTGTTACTGATGGTAGGCTTTGTTACTTTGGTCCCAGCTCTCTGCAGGTCATTCACTAGGTCCCCCCGTGTGGTTCTGGGATTTTTGCTCACCGTTCTTGTGATCATTTTGACCCCCACAGGGTGAGATCTTGCGTGGAGCCCCAGATCGAGGGAGATTATCAGTGGTCTTGTATGTCTTCCATTTCCTAATAATTGCTCCCACAGTTGATTTCTTCAAACCAAGCTGCTTACCTATTGCAGATTCAGTCTTCCCAGCCTGGTGCAGGTCTACAATTTTGTTTCTGGTGTCCTTTGACAGCTCTTTGGTCTTGGCCATAGTGGAGTTTGGAGTGTGACTGTTTGAGGTTGTGGACAGGTGTCTTTTATACTGATAACAAGTTCAAACAGGTGCCATTAATACAGGTAACGAGTGGAGGACAGAGGAGCCTCTTAAAGAAGAAGTTACAGGTCTGTGAGAGCCAGAAATCTTGCTTGTTTGTAGGTGACCAAATACTTATTTTCCACCATAATTTGCAAATAAATTCATTAAACATCCTACAATGTGATTTTCTGGATTTTTTTTCCTCATTTTGTCTGTCATAGTTGACGTGTACATATGATGAAAATTACAGGCCTCTCTCATCTTTTTAAGTGGGAGAACTTGCACAATTGGTGGCTGACTAAATACTTTTTTTCCCCACTGTATATATACACACATACACACCCAAATACATACATACATACATACAGTGAGGGAAAAAAGTATTTGATCCCCTGCTGATTTTGTACGTTTGCCCACTTTAATGGTAGGTTTATTTGAACAGTGAGAGACAGAATAACAACAAAAATATCCAGAAAAACGCATGTCAAAAATGTTATAAATTGATTTGCATTTTAATGACGGAAATAAGCATTTGACCCCCTCTTAATCAGAAAGATATCTGGCTCCCAGGTGTCTTTTATACAGGTAACGAGCTGAGATTAGGAGCACACTCTTAAAGGGAGTGCTCCTAATCTCAGTTTGTTACCTGTATAAAAGAAACCTGTCCACAGAAGCAATCAATCAGATTCCAAACTCTCCACCATGGCCAAGACCAAAGAGCTCTCCAAGGATGTCAGGGACAAGATTGTACACCTACACAAGGCTGGAATGGGCTACAAGACTATCGCCAAGCAGCTTGGTGAGAAGGTGACAACAGTTGGTGTGATTATTCAAAAGCACTTCATGATAACAGAAGTGAGTGCTCTTAACAGAAAAACACCCCCAAAGCATAATGTTTCCACCTCCATGTTTGACGGTGGGGATGGTGTTCTTGGGGTGATAGGCAGCATTCCTCCTCCTCCAAACATGGTGAGTTGAGTTGATGCCAAAGAGCTCGATTTTGGTCTCTTCTGACCACAACACTTTCACCCAGTTCTCCTCTGAATCATTCAGATGTTCATTGGCAAACTTCAGACGGGCCTGTATATGTGCTTTCTTGAGCAGGGGGACCTTGCGGGCGCTGCAGGATTTCAGTCCTTCACGGCGTAGTGTGTTACCAATTGTTTTCTTGGTGACTATGGTCCCAGCTACCTTGAGATCATTGACAAGATCCTCCCGTGTAGTTCTGGGCTGATTCCTCACCGTTCTCATGATCATTGCAACTCCACAAGGTGAGATCTTGCATGGAGCCCCAGGCCGAGGGAGAATGACAGTTCTTTTGTGTTTCTTCCATTTGCGAATAATGTCACCTTCTCACGAAGCTGCTTGGCGATGGTCTTGTAGCCCATTCCAGCCTTGTGTAGGTCTACAATCTTGTCCCTGACATCCTTGGAGAGCTCTTTGGTCTTGGCCATGGTGGAGAGTTTGGAATCTGATTGATTGATTGCTTCTGTGGACAGGTGTCTTTTATACAGGTAACAAGCTGAGATTAGAGTGTGCTCCTAATCTCAGCTCGTTACCTGTATAAAAGACACCTGGAGCCAGAAATCTTTTTGATTGAGAGTGGGTCAAATACTTATTTCCCTCATTAGTAATAATAATAATAATAATAAGCCATTTAGCAGACGCTTTTATCCAAAGTGACTTACAGTCATGTGTGCATACATTTTTACATATGGGTGGTCCCGGGGATCGAACCCACTACCCTGGCGTTACATGCGCCATGCTCTACCAATTGAGCTACAGAGGACCACCCATTAAAATGCAAATCAATTTATAACATTTTTTACATGTGTTTTTCTGGATTATTTTGTTGTTATTCTGTCTCTCACTGTTCAAATAAACCTACCATTCAAATTATAGACTGATCATTTCTTTGTCAGTGGGCAAACGGACAAAATCAGCAGGGGATCAAATACTTTTTTCCCCTCACTGTAAACTTGTTTTACTCCAATGTTCGTAAACAATGTAAAGGTAAAAAAAAAAACACTGTATAGCCTCAAAACATGATTGAAACTATAGTTTTGATATCATTGATGGTCAGTCCTTGAGTCCATAGCTCTGTCTATGAATTTGAGAGTGGTTACATTTCTCCAGGCCCATCCCTCAGCTTTTTACAAAATTAGAGGCGGGGAGACTGCTCTGTTACTGTTACAACTAAGGATTCTAGCTTTAACTCAAATGTGCGTTTCTTTGTAAATCCTTGAAATTGTGCATGCCGTAATCCTTGAAATTGTGCATGCTGTAATCCTTGAAATTGTGCATGCCGTAAAAAGGTTTATTTGTGTAATTATACAGTACTTGTAATTACAGTTTTTTAACACATAAATACACAGGTATTAGGGGCAGTTTTAGCTATTGGAAAATATAAATAGTAGCCAATATCTCAAGTAATTCTAGTGTTGCCTTGGATCAGTCAGGGACCATGTAGTCTTAGGTCACATTCACAGTTAGAAACTTCAACTGTAAAACAATCTTTTGCTACACAGAGAACAAATCGGGGATGAATTGGATGCTAAACTGTAATGAAATATGGGTAAGTTAGAGCTACTTTAATGTGACTTTGTTTGACTCTGTTCTTTATACTGCTGGACGGATGCAGTTTACAGAAGCTTGCGTCATGCTCCTTAGATCAGGGTTTCCCAAACTTGGTCCGGGGGCCCCCCCTGTTAGTTTAGTTTCTGCCCTAGCACTACACAGCTGATTCAAATAATCAACGTTTGATGATGAATTGATTATTCAAATCAGCTGTGTAGTGCTAGGGCAAAAAACTAAACGTGCAGCCAGGGGGCCCCCGGACCAAGTTTGGGAAACCCTGCCTTAGATGGTCTAGTGCAGGGGTATTCAACTCTTACCCTATGAGGTCCGGAGCCTGCTGGTTTTCTATTCTACCTGATAATGAATTGCACCCACTAAATCAGTCTCTGATTAGAGGGGAATAAGTAAAAAATGCAGAGGAACAGGCTGCGAGGTCCAGAGTTGAGTTTGAGGGGTCCAGCGTTTGCAGAGGTGTCTAGCTAATATAAAAAAGTCATCCTGCAGCTATAGCTTGCTGTCCTTCCAAATGTTCCTCCATCAATAACTTTGACACTTCGGACTGTATTCTGACACTTTGTACAAACCAGGACTTGAAATCTGTTGCTGACTTATGTGAAGATTTGAGTTAAAACGTACACACTCAAGTCAAAATTAAATATTATTTTGAAATAGATCCAGCAAGAAACATGCATTCGGTGAGCTCATGATGCCTGTCCATGTTTACCATATTTACACAACTTCAACACCAACCTGGGAGGGCCTGTCACGATCGTCGAAGGAGGAGGACCAAGGCGCAGCGTGATACTCGTACATCTTACTTTATTAAGTGTACACACGATAAACAAAACAACAACCGATACGTGAAGTCCAACGGTACTAACACAAACCAAAAGGAACAAGATCCCACAAAACACTGTGGAAAAACAGCCTGTCTAAATATGGTTCCCAATCAGAGACAACCAGCAACAGCTGACACTCGTTGCCTCTGATTGAGAACCACTCTGGCCAACATAGAAACACAAGAACTAGAACAGAAACAAAGAGCACAAAACATAGACTCTACACACCCTGGCTCAACATAAAAGAGTCCCTAGAGCCAGGGCGTGACAGGGCCCAAGTGGTGCTTGAGTGTTCACAATTGATTATAGCTTATTATACCGCCCAGACCCATTGGATTTTATCAGCTGGCAGAAGTGTCTCAGATGGATCAATATCGATCAATTGAGGCTGCAGCTGACGAATTAATCTTGGATAATTAAGACACTTAACAATGTTTTCTGATGCTGAAGCAGCCAGTAGCATGGCGAAAAAAATACTGCTTGTCTGGTAACTTATCTAATTACCACATGGCCTCACCTCTCTGTTAGATTCACTTTATTAGTTTTCCAAGCCCAAATTAGACTCATTAGACGACTCAGTCTAATTAGAGGACATATATCTGAAGACTCCAGGGTGGCCCACACTGCTGTGAAAAATAAAATGCCATGAATCAAATCTGCTTCATCGTCAATGTTCCGGACAGTTGAAAACAAAGCCATGGCAACTAATGAACCTGCGTGTTTGCATAAATTGTGTCAGTTTCTAATAAGATTAGCATGTGTTTATGGGGTAATCTTTCTACGCTGTCGATTGATAAAGCTACAGTGAACAAAAATATAAACACAACAATAAACACGTTTCATGAGCTGAAATAAAAGATCCCAGAAATGTTCCATATGCACAAAAGGTGTATTTCTCTCAAATTATGAGCACAAATTTGTTTACATCACTGTTAGTGAGCATTTCTCCTTTGCCAAGTTCATCCATCCACCTGACAGGTGTGGCATATCAAGAAGATGATTAAACAGTATGATCATTACACAGGTGCACCTTCTGCTGGGGACAATAAAAGGCCACTAAAGAATGTGCAGTTTTGTCACACAACACAATGCCACAGATGTCTCAAGTTTTGAGGGAGCATGCAGTTGGCATGCTGACTGCAGGAATGCCCACCAGAGCTGTTGCCAGAGAATTGAATGTTAATTTCTACTATAAGCCGCCTCCAACATCGTTTTAGAGAGTTTGGCAGTACGTCAAAACGGCCTTACAATCACAGTTTAAGCACGCCAGCCCAGGACCTCCACATCTGGATTCTTCAACTTCGGGATTGTCTGAGACCAGCCACCCGGACAGCTGATGAAACTGTAGGTTTGCACAGCCAATGAATTTCTGCACGAACTGTCAGAAACCGTCTCAGGGAAGCTCATCTGCGTCCTCGTCGTCCTCACCAGGGTCTTGACCTGACTGCAGTTCGGCGCAGTAAACGACTTCAGTGGGCAAATGCTGACCTTCCCTGTACTTTGTTGAAGCACCTTTGGCAGTGATTACAGCCTCAAGTCTTCTTGGGTATGACACTACAAGCTTGGCACACCTGTATTTGGGGAGATTCTCCCATTCTTCTCTGCAGATCCCCTCAAGCTCTGTCAGGTTGGATGGGGAGCGCCACTGCGCAGCTATTTTCAGGTCTCTCCAGAGATGTTCGATCGGGTTCAAGTCCGGGTTCTGGCTGGGCCACTCAAGGACATTCAGAAACTTGTCCGAAGCCACTCCTGCATTGTCTTGGCTGTATGCTTAGGGTCATTGTCCTGTTGGAAGGTGAACCTTCACCCAGTCTGAGGTCCTGAATGCTATGGAGCAGGTTTTCATCAAGGATCTCTCTGTACTTGGCTCCGGTCATCTTTCCCTCGATCCTGACTAGTCTCCCAGTCCCTGCCGCTGAAAAACATCCCCACAGAATGATTCTGCCACCACCATGCTTCAATGTAGGGATGGTGCCAGGTTTCCTCCAGATGTGATGCTTGGCATTCAGGCCAAGGAGTTCAATCTTGGTTTCATCAGACCTGAGATTCTTGTTCTCATGATCTGAGAGTCCTTTAGGTGCCTTTTGGCAAACTCCAATCGGGCTGTCATGTGCCTTTTACTGAGGAGTGGCTTCAGTCTGGCCACTACCATAAAGGCCAGATTGGTTGAGAGCTGCAGAGATGGTTGTCCTTCTGGAAGGTTCTCCCATCTCCACAGAGGAACTCTGGAGCTCTGTCAGAGTGACCATTGGGTTCTTGGTCACCTCCCTGACCAAGGCCCTCCTCCCCCGATTGCTCAGTCTGGCCGGGCGGCCAGCTCTAGGAAGAGTCTTGGTGGTTCCAAACGTCTTCCATTTAAGAATGGTGGAGGCCACTGTGTTCTTGGGGAACGTCAATGCTGCAGAAATGTTTTTGTACCCTTCCCCAGATCTGTGCATCGACAATTCCTTCGACCTCTTGGCTTGGTTTTTGCTCTGACATGCACTGTCATCTGTGGGACCTTATATAGACAGGTGTGTGCCTTTCCAAATCATGTCCAATCAATTGAATTTATCACAGGTGGACTCCAATCAAGTTGTAGAAAGTTCTCAAGGATGATCAATGGAAACAGGATGCACCTGAGCTCAATTTCGAGTCTCATTAAGGGTCTGAATACTTTCGTAAATAAGGTATTACTTTTTTTTTTTTTATATACACATACATTTGCAAACATTTCTAAAAACCTGTTTTTGCTTTGTCATTATGGGGTATTGTGTGTAGATTGATGAGGATTTTTATTTAACCCATTTTAGAATAAGGCTGTAACGTAACAAAATGTGGAAAAAGTCAAGGGGTCTGAATACTTTCCGAATGCACTGTATGGCCAATATTCCACGGCTAACGGCTGTATCCAGGCACTCCGTGTTGCGTCATGCATAAGAACCGCCCTTAGCTGTGGTATATTAGCCATATACCATATGCCCTTGTGCAAATGATAAAGGCAAATTATATTTTCTCCACATATTCCAATTCCTTTATTATGTCATGTCATAGCTTGCAATAATTATTATTTTGAGGAAATCCGAATTTTGCTTCTAACGTCGTTACAAGTTACTATAATATTCCTTCTTAATTGGCTTGATAACATTATGGGAAAAGGTGTTATTGTATAAATATGGCAACTCCTCTTTTACTGTGAAAAAAAAATTGGGCTAGTTTTCAGACCTTTTGGGTGGGTTTTGAGTGGTCATTGGGCTAGAAATTGTAGCTTGACCCGGCAACCCTGCGCGCAGCTCCTCCTGGACTGCCGTGCAGAAGAAATACTGTATCAGCCCACGGAGAGAAGAACGAGATTGAACTTCACTCAACTTTGTAGAGTTTTCCCTGTTAGTTAACACTATCAACGTTTCCCTTTACTGTGGCAATTGTGATCGAATCAATGCAATATTAGCCACTTTCAATGCAACATACCGAAACAAAATGAGCTATGCAAGAGATTTTGTTGCAGGCAACAACACAGCTAAAACAATCACTTCAAACTGAAGCTGGAAAGACTGCTAACTAGCTGCACTTAGTTTCGTTTTACCTTTTTTCAATTTGTATATCCATAAAATTGATGCCAGCTGATTCATGATTTCGACTGGCTGAGAAACGCTGCCTGCCAGCCTGTCTGTCTCGTCCCGACACGTTCATTACTTTGGGACAGCTGGAGAACGAATTTGAATATTGAAACAATGTTGCAAATGTCGGAGAGACAGAGCAAGGTTTATACAAATCTCCGCTGTTGAAAACTGTTAATCTTAAATAAATGTGAGATAATGTCTAGATACTTTTTATAGTGGAGATCAAGTTTATAAATAGCTTGGCGGGGCTGATGAGACTGTGGATTGCACAGTCAGATGGAATAAGTAAATAGTAAATAGGCATTGTAACGTCATAGATTTAGCCGGTGGTAACTTATGGAATAGACACCACCTGGAATGTGGTTTTAACCAATCAGCATTCAGGAATAGACCCACCCGTTGTATAAATGTAAATAGACCATTGCCAAATATGGATCTGTGCCATTTACTTTGATCTGGAATGTGTTTAAAGCTGTGGTCTGAGTAGATATGCTTGTTTTGAGATCAAAGCGAGAGCTAAATGTAGCCACGTGTGCACATTTTGTTCATATCCTTTGCTAGTTAGTGAGTTTAGCCCAGTTATAGATAATTTGTAGTCAGCAATAGGGGAGGGATTGCCTCCTACAAGAGCACGAAACACGTACATTTATAGACATCTTTGAAAAGCGAGTCAGGTAAAGAGCATTTTTTTTATGTCTTAAAGGGGAAGTGTTGTATTTTGAGACAGGCTTGAATAATCTAAATAGCCAATAGGCATAGGGTAGCATAATTTGTCTGATCATCTGTAATAATGGTATGGGAATAATAATGCATTTTATTTTGTAAAGTGGTTTCTTGCATCAAACAACACAATTTTCAGTCACCTTGTCTGAAGGACAAGTGGATAAACAGGTTAATGTCAAGCCCTGCATGTTTTTTTCAAAAGTCTCATGGAATGTAGGCCTACATTGAACCCAACACATTGGCTGGTATTGTAGGCTGAATGACAGAACAGCTATTTCCATGTTAAAATGTTATGGGATGCATTTTCTCTATTGTTTTTTTATGGCAGGCCACTCTGGTAGGCCTACGTTATGATCAAATAGCCACAGTAGCCTACTTGGCCACTGTTGAAACTGTAACTTAAAGCGGGTACAGCCTCAGTGTTCACAGTAAATGCGTTTGCTGGAAGTTGCACAGAATTTTCACAACTTTCAAGTTCACGCTCAGCAGACCTGAAATTTGCTCAGTGCCGAGAAGAATTAGAGGGAACATTGGTCACGAGTCAAAAAGTTTGAGTAAGACTGAGCTAGCGAACAGATTGCTGATTTGCTGTACAGCCATAGGATAGGGTGCAGCGCAATTGTCAAATTGTAGGGAGACAGGATTGCCATAATTAAATATGAGCTCCAAAAATATGTGGGTGATAAAGAAAATAGGCCTACCTGTTTACTTTGCAAGCTCACCAGCAATGGGGCATCATGCAACAATTTCTAGCATAGGCCTGCCTACTCGTCTTTTGGCATGTCAAAATTGCTTGAAATTCATAATTTACTTATGAAGCTTACATTTGGAATTTGTTGTTTAAATGTATTATTACATAATCAAAATGTCTTCAAGGCAAAATAATGAAAAGGACTGTCTGGTAGCCTCAATAAATAGACATAAATGTGTAGTTGAACAAGTCATTGCATATACAGTGGGGAAAAAAAGTATTTAGTCAGCCACCAATTGTGCAAGTTCTCCCACTTAAAAATATGAGAGAGGCCTGTAATTTTCATCATAGGTACACGTCAACTATGACAGAGAAAATGAGGGAAAAAAAATCCAGAAAATCACATTGTAGGATTTTTTATGAATTTATTTGCAAATTATGGTGGAAAATAAGTATTTGGTCAATAACAAAAGTTTCTCAATACTTTGTTATATACCCTTTGTTGGCAATGACACAGGTCAAACGTTTTCTGTAAGTCTTCACAAGGTTTTCACACACTGTTGCTGGTATTTTGGCCCATTCCTCCATGCAGATCTCCTCTAGAGCAGTGATGTTTTGGGGCTGTCGCTGGGCAATACGGACTTTCAACTCCCGCCAAAGATTTTCTATGGGGTTGAGATCTGGAGACTGGCTAGGCCACTCCAGGACCTTGAAATGCTTCTTACGAAGCCACTCCTTCGTTGCCCGGGCGGTGTGTTTGGGATCATTGTCATGCTGAAAGACCCAGCCACGTCTCATCTTCAATGCCCTTGCTGATGGAAGGAGGTTTTCACTCAAAATCTCATGATACATGGCCCCATTCATTCTTTCCTTTACACGGATCAGTCGTCCTGGTCCCTTTGCAGAAAAACAGCCCCAAAGCATGATGTTTCCACCCCCATGCTTCACAGTAGGTATGGTGTTCTTTGGATGCAACTCAGCATTCTTTGTCCTCCAAACACGACGAGTTGAGTTTTTACCAAAAAGTTATATTTTGGTTTCATCTGACATTCTCCCAATCCTCTTCTGGATCATCCAAATGCACTCTAGCAAACTTCAGACGGGCCTGGACATGTACTGGCTTAAGCAGGGGGACACGTCTCGTACTGCAGGATTTGAGTCCCTGGCAGCGTAGTGTGTTACTGATGGTAGGCTTTGTTACTTTGGTCCCAGCTCTCTGCAGGTCATTCACTAGGTCCCCCCGTGTGGTTCTGGGATTTTTGCTCACCGTTCTTGTGATCATTTTGACCCCACAGGGTGAGATCTTGCGTGGAGCCCCAGATCGAGGGAGATTATCAGTGGTCTTGTATGTCTTCCATTTCCTAATAATTGCTCCCACAGTTGATTTCTTCAAACCAAGCTGCTTACCTATTGCAGATTCAGTCTTCCCAGCCTGGTGCAGGTCTACAATTTTGTTTCTGGTGTCCTTTGACAGCTCTTTGGTCTTGGCCATAGTGGAGTTTGGAGTGTGACTGTTTGAGGTTGTGGACAGGTGTCTTTTATACTGATAACAAGTTCAAACAGGTGCCATTAATACAGGTAACGAGTGGAGGACAGAGGAGCCTCTTAAAGAAGAAGTTACAGGTCTGTGAGAGCCAGAAATCTTGCTTGTTTGTAGGTGACCAAATACTTATTTTCCACCATAATTTGCAAATAAATTCATTAAAAATCCTACAATGTGATTTTCTGGATTTTTTTTCCTCATTTTGTCTGTCATAGTTGACGTGTACATATGATGAAAATTACAGGCCTCTCTCATCTTTTTAAGTGGGAGAACTTGCACAATTGGTGGCTGACTAAATACTTTTTTTCCCCACTGTATAGCTTCTTTTTTTTACTTGACTTGAAGAAACTTGACTCAACTTGCTCTTAGAATGCACGACTTCAACTTGACTTGAGACTTGACCCGTTCTACTTGGGACTCGACTTGAAACTCGAACCTTGTGACTTGAGACATGCTTGTGACTCTAATAATGAGGTGGATTTTTACATGAATGTCTCTATTGATAGGCAAGAACTTAATTAGTTCCTCTCACTGGGTTTGTGTGTATAAAATGGGCATCTGACCTGTCTTTGGGTCAAATTCTACAGTTGTCTTATCTTATCAATGACTGAAACCAGACTGTTGCCCTGTGGCTCACCTTAGGCATATCGCTGGAACGAGACGGGGTTGAACAGAGTTCAGGCTAAACCCTTTGTCTCTCCTTGGGCATCTTCTTGATTAATTACAGCATGACGGGAGGGGAGAGAGGGGTTGGGCATGTTTGAGAGATTGATTGTGGACCTGCCATGTCCAACAATCAATCTCCAGGTCAAGCCAGGGTGAGCCAGTGTTGAACAGAGTTCAAACTGAACATTATTATTTGTTTGTTATTTGTAAAGGACAAGGCTTGGGGAAGTCAGATTTCACCACTATCATAGACTAAGGAAGTGGGCGGAGCGGTGAAGAGGTGGAAACTGGAGACAGTGGTGGGGGAACCCAAGAGGGAGGGGTTAAGCTAAAATGTATGTAAAATGACTATATAAACTGAGAGGTGGAAGGGAGATGCTTTGCAAACCACCTCGGCTTTGTCTATTGTAATAAAGTCTATCTTAAATTTACAAAAACTCTGGAAATACCTTGGTTCTTTGATTAGTATAAGGACGAATTTGCCACAACAATAATAGTGACTTGGTCCCACCTCTGGCAAGTGCTAACCAAAACAACATGCCTTTTCTCGTAAAAGTAGCTAGCTACCCAACTTACAAATTCTAGTTAGTTATCAATGACTTACATTTACATTTTAGTAATTTAGCAGACACTGTTATCCAGAGCGATTTACAGTTAGTGCATTCATCTTAGATAGGTGGGACAACCACATATCACAGGCATAGAAAGTACATTTTTCCTAAATAACGTAGCTATCAGTAGAGTCAGAGTAGTGCAAGTGCTGGTTAAGTGAGGAGGAGGATTATTTAAAGGTACTGTTTGAAGAGGTAGGGTTTCAGATGTTTTCGGAAGATGGGCAGGGACTCTGCTGTCCTAACTTCAGGGGGAAGCTGGTTCCACCATTAGGGTGGGAGCTGCCCTCCCGTAGGGGTGGGAGGGCCAAGAGACCTAAGGTGGCAAAACGGAGTGCTCGGGTTGGGGTGTAGGGTTTGAGCATAGCCTGTAGATAGGGAGGGGCCGTTCCTCTTGCTGTTCCGTAGGTAAGCACCATGGTCTTGTAATGGATGTGAGCTTCGACAGGAAGCCAGTGGAGTGTGCTGAGGAGTGGGGTGACATGAGAGAACTTGGGAAGGTTGAAACCAGGCGGGCTGCAGCATTCTGGATAAGTTGCAGGGGTTTGTTGGCACAAGTGGGGAGCCCAGCCAACAGCGAGTTGCAGTAGTCCAGACGGGAGAGGACAAGTGCCTGGATTAGGACCTGCGCCGCTTCCTGTGTGAGGTAGGGTCGTACTCTACAGATGTTGTAGAGCATGAACATGCAGGAGCGGGTCACTGCTTTGATGTTTGCAGATAACGACAAGGTGTTGTCCAGGGTCACGCCAAGGTTCTTTGCACTCTGGGAGGGCGACACTGGAGAGGTCTTTGAGTGGGCAGGTCTTCCATTTACATTTAGATTTCAGTCATTTAGCAGACGCTCTTATCCAGAGCAACTCCTTCCCCGGGAGGAAGAGCAGTTCCGTCTTGTCAAGGTTGAGCTTGAGGTGGTGGGCCGAGATCCAAGTTGAGATATCTGACAGGCATGCAGAGATGCGTGTCGCCACCTGGGTGTCAGATGGGGGAAAGGAGAAAAGTAGTTGATTGTCATCCGCATAGCAATGATAGGAGAGACCATGTAAGGATATGACATGGCTGAGTGACTTGGTGTGTAGAGAGAAGAGGAGTGGGCCTAAAGCTGAGCCCTGGCGGACACCAGTAGTGAGAGTATGTGGTGCAGACACAGATCCTATCCACGTCACCTGGTAGGAGCGGCCTGCCAGTTGGATGGAATCCAAGAGTGTGCAGAGCCAGAGATGCCCAGCCCTGAGAGGGTGGAGAGGAGGATCTGATGGTTCACGGTGTCGAAGGCAACGGATAGATCTAGGAGGATGAAAACAGAGGAGAGAGAGTCAGCTTTGGCAATGCGGAGAGCCTCTGTGACACAGAGAAGAGCAGTCTCGGTTGAGTGACCCATCTTGAAGCCTGACTGGTTAGGGTCAAGAATATCGTTCTGAGTGAGATAACAAGAAAGTTGATCAGAGGCCGCACGCTCAAGTGTTTTGGAAAGAAAAGAAAGAAGGGATACAGGTCTATAGTTTCTGACTTCAGATGAGTCGAGTGTTGGTTTCTTGAGGGGGGAGCAACTCGGGCCATTTTGAAGTCAGAGGGGATGCAGCCAGTGGTCAGGGATGAGTTGATGAGGGAAGTGAGAAGGTCTCCAGGTAAGGTATGGAGAAGGGAGGAGGGGATGGGGTTGAGCGGGCAGGTTGTCGGGCGGCCAGACCTCACTAGTCGCAGGATGTCACCTGGAGAGAGATTTGAGAACGAGGTCAAGGCATAGGGTAGTTCTGTGTAAGTGAAACCAGCTCGCAATGAGTCACTCAGTCACAGAGCAGGAGGGGAGAGTAGGGTCAGAATCAGGAAACAGGAGGGAGAAGGATTTAGTAAAAGGGAGAGATGATAGGATAGAAGAGGAGGGAGTAGTGGGAGAGTGAAGATTGCGACAGCGCATATTCATCTTTGTAGGGGCTGAGTGGTTAGGGTAGGAGGAAAGGGAGTCAGAAAAGGAAACAAAGTGGTGATCAGAGACCTGGAGTGGGGTTGCAGTGATATTAGTAGGTGAACAGCCTCTAGTAAAGATAAGGTCAAGCGTATTGCCTGCCTTGTGAGTTGGAAGGGATTTGGAAAGGGTGAGGTCAAAAGAGGAAAGGAGGGGAAAGAGAGAGTTGGAAATAAATAAATCGAAGGCAGACGTCGGGAGTTTGAAGTCGCCAAGTACGAAGAGCTGTGAGCCAACGTCAGGAAATTAGCTTATCAAGGTGTCAAGCTCATTGAGGAACTCTCCAAAGGCAGCTAGTGGGCGATCGATGACAATAATGTTACGTTTGAGTGGACAAGTGACAGTGACAGCATGGAATTCAAATGAGGAGATGGACAGGTGAGAGAGGGAGAAAAGAGAAAATCTCCACTTAGGAGAAATGAGTAGACCTGTGCCACCACCGCGACGACCAGATGCTCTCGGACTATGAGAGAAAACAAAGTCAGATGAAGAAAGAGCAGCTGGAGTAGCAGTGTTCTCTAGGGTGATCAATGTCTCCGTCAGGGTCAAAAAGTCAAGGGACTCAAGGGCAGCATAGAATGAGATGAACGCAGCGTTCTTGACCGCAGATCGGCAGTTCCAAACGCTGCCAGAGACCCGGAATTCCACATGGGTTGTGCGTGCAGGGTACACTAAATTAGAAGGGTTGCAGCCAAGGGGTGGGGAGCGTCTGTAAAGCCTACAGGGAGAGGGGCGAACAGGTATAGAAAACACACATAGTTGCCAAAGCTACAAAAAAGCAAAAAGAGATAATCTGTAAATAAAATAACTAGGTAAGATACTCAAGTGAGAAAGTGGTGTGGAACCTTCCTCTCTTTCCTTCCTCAAACAACTCAGCAGAACAACTCTGCAGAACCGTCTTTGTTGCGGCGATGGTCTTAGTTTTGAGACAAAATTGCCACTGACACGACCGCCACTTACAGCTGCCGCTGAGAAACCAGGGTAGACTGAAGAACTAACACTAATTGCTAATTGCCTAGCAGAGGTGGAGAGCACACCTCCCTGTACTAATTGCTGATTGCCTAGGAGAGGTGAAACCACTCCCCCTCCAATACAGCCACTGATTACCAAAACAAGTCACAAATTGCCCTGCCCCTTGATCCTGGTTGATGTGTCAACAACTATCTGCAAATGATGAGCAGTCAGCAGTTCACACACCAAGGATGCCAACGTTGAAATGAATTGGCTAGCTAGCTAACGTTAGCTAGCATAGGGATCTTCTTAGCTAGCCAGTTCGAGTTGAAGCATTATCGATAGCAAGCTGGCTAACATTACATCCTATCAAACCTTATCATCAGGTGCAACGTTAGTTATCCAAATCTTCCTCTCTATTAGATCACATTACACATTAGGGAGAGCCTATGTATTTAGCTAGTTACATCAGTATCATAGCTAGCTAGCTACTCACCACACACTAGTCACAGCCATCATGTCGTACGTTTGTTGTATATAATCCATTCCTTGCCATCTTGCGCAATATTGTTGAATGCATTAGAACAACTTTATGGAAGCCCATTTTGACTCCTATGCCGAGCAAATGTGCGTGCGTTGCAGACTTGACAACATGTCCACAACACATAGCAGCTGTGGGCGGACCACACCTTTTTGTCTCTGGGAAATTGGACATCATTGGCAAAAGTGGGCATGTAAGTAATCCATACCCAACCCATCCATACCCATCGTGACACACTCACTTCCAAATCTAGTTTTGAACAATACTGACTTAATGACCAAAATTATCCTATTGACACTTTTTAGTCAATTTTGACACTAGAATGAATGTTTCTGACTCATATCGATGCCACGTAGGCCGTCTATAACCAGAGAAGTTGGTTCTAGTAAGCAGTTCCCCTTAAAAAATATTCTCTCCTCTTTTTTTCCCCACCCAGCATCTAAGGCTGTCATGAATTTTTACAACCTTGATGTCATTTCCTAAGTGATTGTATGACCCTCTGGGATGTTTTGTGATTTCAGCCCATTGCAATAAAACATTTATATACTGTACAGCCACATCAAAACTGCTGTTACATAGTCCTCATATATTTTTATTAAAAGCATTACTGCTTGGTGGATTGTTTGAAATATTTCTGAGTTTTAAATTATTTATTTCCTTTTCTGCATCAAAAGTTTGCTTTGTTTTACCAGAGGGATCTAATAATTCAATAGAAGTTCCCGTGCCAATGTTAGTTAGCTACATTAAATAAAAATACAAAGTGAATGTAAGAAGTCTTTCTTGGTCTGACAGTAATTTATACAATTAACTCCGCTGTTGACTGTCTTTTTGTACTTCTTAAAACACATTACTTCCTCTTGTATCAAAAGCTCAAATAAAGTACCCTTTTTAAAATAAATAATTATATCAAAGTTCAAGACTGTGGTTCTTCAAATGGCTATAGTCTACTTTAAAAGGAGAACTGACAGACACAAGAAGTGAAGATCTTTATATAAATTTATCATAACTTTTGTCAGTCTTGATCGTCTATCTCTGTCTCCTCAAAGATTTACGCCAAAAATCTCCCTCTCAACACTTTTAAATACTCAATTTATCTTACATTTTAGTGTTTATTTTGCAGATACCTATTTTGATTTGTAATGTTGATTCATTTAGAATGTAGTTTACGAAAGTTCAATCAGCAAGGCTGGTCTGAATGCTTGTTTAACTTCATCCAGTATGCATAACATAATTCACTTTGTTTCCTATTCTACAGGCATAGTGGGAATGAAGACAAACGTACTATCAGCATAGCGTCTTGTTTCTTCTCCTCTTTCTTATTAGCCATGTCATTCACCTATTTACCTTATAGCCTATAAGCGCGGCACAATAATGTACATTCCTCACACTTGCTGTTTAATCTATGGGCGCACTCTTGCAATTATCACCCTCTCTTTCAACCAATGGGCCTAAATCTTGGGATGTATTTATACTGTATGTCCACTTGTAAGCTTGGCCCTAATTTATGTGCTCTTTGTCACCACCGGCCGATTGGCAAATGGCTCAACAAAACACAAAAGACTATGCCCAAGGACCAGTCAGCCCTTCCCCTGTCAAAGGGCCAAAATGTATCTCTTTCTACAGTATCCAGAGGACTGGCTATTGGAATGTGTGTTAGTGATGCTATTGCATCTATGTTTGGTATCTATCTGAAACTTGTCCCCTGAAGAGAACTCTGATGCTATTTATATGGATGTATGATCCCTGTGGTAATTTGTACCTGTACAGGGTGAACTCTAAACTACTCTATGCAAAGGAATTTTATTGTCTTTAGGAATTTTGTCTTATCTGCATTAGGTCTGATACCCCACACAAGCCTTTAGATGCTGTGACATTCAGTGGAGATTGATCAGCTTACTGTAACTTGGTATCGTTTGATTGGTCAATGGTGGTTGGTTTTGGTTTGAAAGAGTCACCTTCAGGTGTTATAAATGGAATGAAATGCCTTTGTCTGCCTCTTATACTGTATCCTACCCATGGAATAAGGCTGTATGAAATGCTTCTCTTGTAAGCTACCCAGGCCTGAGTAGGTCTGATTAGTTCATGCTTTGTCTAGTAAGTTAACCTTAGGATCTTTATGCCTAGATTGTGAATGCTATGTTAATGTCAGTGTTACCTTGTAACTTAACTTTTATGCCTTGTATGTGATTTCATTCATTTGGCAAAGTTATTAAATAATGCCTGCATTTTGTATTCACTTCTCATGACCATTTCTTTAGTCAGCTAAACACATAATACTTGATTGCACATGTTTTTACTATAATGTTAAATGGAGTCATATAGTCAGGTTTATCTAATGTTGTTGCCTACCCTCACCACCTGGGGGCGGCCCATCAGGAAGTCCAGGATCCAGTTACAGAGGAAGGTGTTTAGTCCCAGGGTCCTTAGCTTAGCGATAAGCTGAGCTGTGATCAATGAACATAATTCTCACGTAGGTGTCCCTTTTGTCCAGGTGAGAAAGGGCAGTGTGGATTGCAATAGAGATTGCATCATCTGTGGATCTGTTGGGGTGATATGCGAATTGGAGTGGTTCCAGGGTGTCTGGAATGATGGTGTTGATGTGAGCCATGACCAGCCTTTCAAAGCACTTCATGGCTAGAGTGAGTGCTATGGGGAGATAGTAATTTAGACAGGTTACCTTGGCATTCTTGGGCACAGGGACTATGGTGGTCTGCTTGAAACATGTACAGTTGAAGTCGGAAGTTACACTTAGGTTGGAGTTATTAAATCTCGTTTTTCAACCACTCCACAAATGTCTTGTTAACAAACTATAGTTTTGGCAAGTTGGTTAGGACATCTACTTTGTGCAAGACACAAGTAATGGCTCATTGCTTGACATCATGGGAAAATCAAAAGAATTCAGCCAAGACCTCAGAAAAAATTGTAGACCTCCACAAGTCTAGTTCATCCTTGGGAGCAATTTCCAAATGCCTGAAGGTACCACGTTCATCTGTACAAACAATAGTACGCAAGTATAAACACCATGGGACCACGCAGCCGTCATACCGCTCAGGAAGGAGACGCGTTCTGTCTCCTAGATATGAACATACTTTGGTGCGAAAAGTGCAAATCAATCACAGAACAACAGCAAAGGACCTTGTGAAGATGCTGGAGGAAACAGGTACAAAGTATCTATATCCACAGTAAAACAAGTCCTATATTGACATAAACTGAAAGGCCGCTCAGCAAGGAAGAAGCCACTGTGTCAAAACCGCCATAAAAAAGCCAGACTACGGTTTGCAACTGCACATGGGGACAAAGATCGTACTTTTTGGAGAAATGTCCAAAAACAAAAATAGAACTGTTTGGCCATAATGACCATCGTTATGTTTGGAGCTTGCAAGCCGAAGAACACCATCCCAACCGTGCATAACGGGGGTGGCAGCATCATGCTGTGGGGGTGCTTTGCTGCAGGAGGGACTGGTGCACTTCACAAAATAGATGGCATCATGAGAAAGGAAAATTATGTGGATATATTGAATCTCTAGACATCAGTCAGGAAGTTCAAGCTTGGTCGCAAATCGGTCTTCCAAATGGACAATGACCCCAAGCATACTGCCAAAGTTGAGGCAAAATGGCTTAAGGACAACATAGTCAAGATATTAGAGTGGCCATCACAAAGCCCTGACCTCAATCCTATAGAACATTTGTGGGCAGAACTGAAAAAGCGTGTGCGAGCAAGGAGGCCTGCAAACCTGACTCAGTTACACCAGCTCTGTCAGGAGGAATGTGCCAAAATTCACCTAACTTATTGTGAGAAGCTTGTGAAAGGCTACCCGAAACGTTTGACCCAAGTTAAACAATTTAAAGGCAATGCTACCAAATACTAATTGAGTGTATGTAAACTTATGACCCACTGGGAATTTGATGAAAGAAATAAAAGCTGAAATAAATCATTCTCTCTACTATTATTCTGACATGTCACATTCTTAAAATAAAGTGGTGATCCTAACTGACCTAAGACTGGGAATTCTTACTAGGATTAAATGTCAGGAGTTTAAATGTGTTTGGCTAAGGTGTTATATTTGGCTCAACTGTAGGTATTACAGACTCGGTCAGAGAAAGGTTGAAAATATCAGTGAGGACACTTGCCAGCTGGTCAGCGCATGCTCTGAGTATGCATCCTGGTAATCTGCCTTGTGAATGTTGACCTGTCATCCGGAACAGCTGGTGCTCTCATGAATGGTTCAGTGTTGCTAGCCTTGAAAGGAGCATAGAAGGAATTTCACTCTTCTGGTAGGCTCGCGGCTGGGTTTCCCTTTGTAATCCGTTATAGTTTGCGAGCCCTGCCACAGCCAACGAGTATCAGAGCCAGTGAAGTTGGATTTGATCTTATTCCTGTATTGACGCTTTGTTGTTTCGTCGAAAGGGCGTGGCAGCATTTCTTATAAGCGTCTGCATTAGTGTCCCGCTCCTTGAAATCGGCAGCCCTAGCCTTTAGCTCAGTGCGGATGTTGCCTGTAATCCATGGCTTCTGGTTGGGATATGTACGTACGGTCACTGTGGGGACGACGTCATCGATGCACTTATTAATGAAGCCGGTGACTGATGTGGTAAACTCCTCAATGCCATCGGATGAATCCCGGAACATATTCCAGTCTGTGCTAGCGAAACAGTCCTGTAGCTTAGCATCTGCTTCAACTGACTACTTCCATATTGAGCGCGTCACACGTACTTCCTGTTTGAGTTTTTGCTTGTAAGCAGAAAGAGCTTAAAGGTGCACCGCCATTTTCTGGTTGTTAAAATTCTAATAGTTTCAGTTTATCTGACAAAACAAGCAACTATAGTGTAGAGAATCACTGTGAAATATATTTTCCATATCCCAAAATATGGTAGTTTCAGCTGTTTGAAGCTCGTGTACAAAACCGAAAGTAAAAGACGCAAAAATGAAACTTTAGAATTGGATGCATAGAAATAGCGCAAATAGAACAGCTCTACTGCTTCTTAGACTTGCTTTCAAAGAGAATTACAGATCTACTATATTACTCAAATTTCTATGTGAATTTGGTCGGGTCGCCCCAAAAGTTACATATTGCAGCTTTAAGTGATGGCCATTCTTCTGAAAAAGCTGTGTTATCTAGTGGGAACCCGTTAGCACAGCAGGATCTGGTGCCTTCTTGCCGTGGGCTCAAAACTAAAGAGAAAATCATACCTGCTTGTTCTAATTGTGTATTACCTTGTCTGTTCTCCTTTTTGTTTTGTCAACTTTCGGCATGTTCTCTGTGATGTAGGCTACAGGAGTTTTGTAACCTTTTCTACCTTGGCTTAGTGTTAGCGTGCCAGCTGACTGACATCTGGAATCTTATCTATTTGGGATTTTTCTCGCTATATAGCTATTGGATTTCCCTCACTGACTCTCCCTCAGCAAGGTGAAATGCTCGCCTCCACCTCACTTTGGTAGCTAACTCAGCCTGCATGTATTACCATTGGATGAGCCCCAGCCATCAATCTGTAACCTTGCAAGTTGATTTGTAACAATAAAATCATAAATTATTTGCTTGTAAGTTGGCTGAAATCAGTTGTCATGGGGCTACCGGCCATCACATCATCTGGCTCAGAGGATCTTCCCTCGGAGATGAGGCCATTCCCCAAACGATTTAATAAAATGTCATATTGCATTCCTTCTTTGTTGTTCATTCAGTTAAGCCTGTACTCGATTGAACTTTATTCAGTCCATTCAGTTCATTCTCTTGGTACTGAAGGACTCTGAGGGAATAATAGGTAATTGTGAGAGTAGAAGAATGGCTTGAGGAGGGAATGAAAAGGTGAACCTTCAAAGACCTCTCACTATGAAGGACAGACAACTGATGGCACGATAAACAAGAACAAGGAAAATAACATGATCAAATAGGATAGAGGAACAATGGAAAGACGAATAAACAGTAGAATGGAAGGATGTTCTGATGAGAGAAGAAAGGAACCTTTGAGTACAGTAAATGAGAGAAGGAACCGAGGGCATTTATGTGAGGACAAGACAGAGAGAGAAAGCATGAATAGCATGAGTGAATGAGAGACGGGAGCAAGTGCACTGAAACTATTGACTGGCTGAGGACGGCTTTATTGACTTTGATCTGAATTGAGTGACTTTCATGGTCAATTTTGCCCCCGCTGCAAGCTCAGAGTGTCAATTCTGCCCCAGCCTTTTGGCGGAAAGGAAATGAGTTCCCTCCTTGAGTTGATGATCTGCTTGGAGACTGGATGCATGTCTTCTCTAACCTTTCTTGCACGCACACACAAACAAACACACACACACACACACACACACACAGTGGGTTCAAGTTAAAATAGGTTGTGTCATCCACCAGCCATTTAAGATGCCATGTGATGCACAGCCATTGTTAGTTCTCCCTTGGGTTCTCTCGTTAAAGAGCTTTGGCTACTGGGAGACTCAGGGAGAAGTGTAAGGATATAGTTAATAAAAAATGCAGAAGAACATCAGCACACACTTCCCTCAGAGCGAGAGCAATCTCATGCTTTCTTCTGGTACGTAACATAAAAAGTATTTTTTCCTCCTCCAATTTCTCCAGCGGAGTCATTTTTAGGGCAATTTGTTCTTACATGGGTTGACCATTGCATTGATGGAGCAGTTGGATGGAGCAAGGGAACAGTTGAAGAGAACAACACACCTGCTACTACAGTGCCATACTTTTCCTATGAATAAAAACTGATACTTGTTCCATATTCCTAACACTTATTAGGGTGCTGTTATTTTCTTCAGGAGTGCCCAATACTGATATCGATAACATTATTTCATTCAAAGGTATGTACAGTGGGGAGAACAAGTATTTGATACACTGCCGATTTTGCAGGTTTTCCTACTTACAAAGCATGTAGAGGTCTGTAATTTTTATCATAGGTACACTTCAACTGTGAGAGACAAAAATCCAGAAAATCACATTGTATGATTTTTAAGTAATTAATTTGCATTCTATTGCATGACATAAGTATTTGATACATCAGAAAAGCAGAACTTAATATTTGGTACAGAAACCTTTGTTTGCAATTACAGAGATCATAAGTTTCCTGTAGGTCTTGACCAGGTTTGCACACACTGCAGCAGGGATTTTGGCCCACTCCTCCATACAGACCTTCTCCAGATCCTTCAGGTTTCAGGGCTGTCGCTGGGCAATACGGACTTTCAGCTCCTTCCAAAGATTTTCTATTGGGTGGCTAGGCCACTCCAGGACCTTGAGATGCTTCTTACGGAGCTGTGGCTGTGTGTTTCGGGTCGTTGTCATACTGGAAGACCCAGCCACGACCCATCTTCAATGCTCTTACTGAGGGAAGGAGGTTGTTGGCCAAGATCTCGCGATACATGGCCCCATCAATCCTCCCCTCAATACGGTGCAGTCGTCCGGTCCCCTTTGCAGAAAGCATCACCAAAGAATGATGTTTCCACCTCCATGCTTTACGGTTCGGATGGTGTTCTTGGGGTTGTACTCATCCTTCTTCTTCCTCCAAACACGGCGAGTGGAGTTTAGACCAAAAAGCTAAATTTTTGTCTCATCAGACCACATGACCTTCTCCCATTCCTCCTCTGGATCATCCAGATGGTCATTGGCAAACTTCAGACGGGACATGCGCTGGCTTGAGCAGGGGGACCTTGCGTGCGCTGCAGGATTTTAATCCATGACGGCGTAGTGTGTTACTATTGGTTTTCTTTGAGACTGTGGTCCCAGCTCTCTTCAGGTCATTGACCAGGTCCTGCCGTGTAGTTCTGGGCTGATCCCTCACCTTCCTCATGATCATTGATGCCCCACAAGGTGAGATCTTGCATGGAGCCCCAGACCGAGGGTGATTGACCGTCATCTTGAACTTCTTCCATTTTCTAATAATTGCGCCAACAGTTGTTGCCTTCTCACCAAGCTGCTTGCCTATTGTCCTGTAGCCCATCCCAGCCTTGTGCAGGTCTACAATTTTATCCCTGATGTCCTTACACAGCTCTCTGGTCTTGGCCATTGTGGAGAGGTTGGAGTCTGTTTGATTGAGTGTGTGGACAGGTGTCTTTTATACAGGTAACGAGTTCAAACAGGTGCAGTTAATACAGGTAATGAGTGGAGAACAGGAGGGCTTCTTAAAGAAAAACTAACAGGTCTGTGAGAGACGGAATTCTTACTGGTTGGTAGGTGATCAAATTCTTATGTCATGCAATAAAATGCAAATTAATTACTTAAAAATCATACAATGTGATGTTCTAGATTTTTGTTTTAGATTCCGTCTCTCACAGTTGAAGTGTACCATTGCTAAAAATTACAGATCTCTACATGCTTTGTAAGTTGGAAAACCTGCAAAAACGGCAGTGTATCAAATACTTGTTCTCCCCACTGTAAGTAAAAACATGTTGAGGAAGTGAAGGAACATAATCAATTTATCACATACAATCAAATGTCACATACATTTGCCTCTAAGAAATATTTTTGAACACAAAACTTGCATCTCCAGTCACTTTTACATCCCTACATCTCAATAATATTACCTTACATTTCAAGAATGAGACCCAATACAAAGCATTTTCCACTGAAGCATTGAATTACAGTGGGGGGAAAAAGTATTTAGTCAGCCACCAATTGTGCAAGTTTTCCGTTAGATTCCGTCTCTCACAGTTGAAGTGTACCTATGATACAAATTACAGACCTCTACATGCTTTGTAAGTAGGAAAACCTGCAAAATCGGCAGTGTATCAAATACTTGTTCTCCCCACTGTATATATTATATTATATTAATATACATGTATGGTAACTTTTCAATAAGCATCATGTGAAGATCTTCTCATGCATGCCTATTGTCAAATAACTGAAATGCATTAGTAACACATTGTGATGTGTTAGTGATGTAACTTTGTACATTATTTAATCAATTTGAATACGTTTCTAGTAATTCATGATTTACAGTTAGAGTGATGTGTAATCTTCTGGCTAGGATTATCAATCTGGTTTGGCTGTACTGCACTGATGCTTTCCTCTTCCTGTCATCACTATGTACACCATGATAGCCTGATATACAGGAACTCCATGCACACATCCAAGAGTAGAAAGTGCCTTGTTGCTACACTATCCAAATCTAATCCTGATGGGTTTTGCATTTTATTTTTCTGGATGTATGCCTCGCAGACCATAAAATCCAAGACTTCATTGCTAGGCAACTAGTCTTTGCACAGAGGGGGAGAGAATGAGAGAGAGAGAGAGAGAGAGAGAGAGAGAAACTAGGCTGTGTTTTGTTTGTTGTCGGAGATCTGCTGCTGGTGGGAGTAGTACAGCGCAACCTAAAGAGAACAGATGATACAGAAATGAAAGAAAAACGATACCAGTAATTCAATCAAGTCTTTCAATGACTCCTATACGATGGTGGATTACAACATAATCATGTATGACCCTAATACTGTACTTTCCCATTCCTCTCCAGATGGATTCTACCAGAATATTAACTGGTCTATATACACTGTGAGATGTCGATCATTACCATACTGTAAATTTACTGGGCAGAGTACAGAGGGAGAGGGTGAGCACGGAAGGAAGCTCAGCAGAATGGAAATGATGAGGTAATCATTCACCCTGATCTGAATTAATAAGGCCTCATTAAGCCGTTGTAGACACTGCAGCACGGAGGATAGACATCCAGAGCTTAGCGTGGATCGGCCCATCCACTTACACCGAGTCACAGGCTTCACAGGCAACATGCCACACTGCTTCTCTTTCACAGACCGACCGCTCAGTCAGGCCGTATCACAGCTAATTGGTATACATCCATTAGACTGAATTGACTGATCTGAGATGCGTGGGAGTTCTTCAACGGTTCAGATCTGGTTAATTGACTTGTGGATGGAATTGCAAGGTCTTCATCAGTCCGGGAAAGGTACACTGTGTGATGGTTTGCTGCCTGCACACGATACCCTTTTCAGACAGTTAGTGAATATTGGCGATTGTCCACTAATTTGAAGTTATGTCATATTAAAGGCAAGTCTGGTAAGTGCACAATGGATAAGTTCCAACTATTTGAGTGCAGTGCAGTTCACCATCTATACCAATTGAAATATTGTTTTTGTGCTGCAAATATGATATCTGCATGCCTCAGTTTAGAGCACTCATTTACAACGTTCCCAAGTTCCCAAGTCTACTGTTAAAGCATATAGTACGTGTAAGCTTCAGTGGATTGAAAACACGTCAGTGGCCAAAAGCCCACTATAGCCTACGTCTCCTACTATCATCAGCTGTCAGTAGCCTTCTTTGCTTTCCACCTGGACAGTGCACTACAATACAATACAGTAGATGGACGATACCACATAAATAATGAGAATGTTCATTCAATTAAAGATCTAGAACCTTTTGGATTTCATTACCCAGAGTAAACACATTAACACCGGGACTTGGTATTTTGTATCTGCCCCTTTCTGTTTTTAAAGTTCAATAGGTTAGTTCTCCGGCAGAAGCTCTCAGAGGAGGAAGGAAAATGGTTTCATGGAGTGGAAGCCTGTGGTTTTGGTTTTATTCCCAGGGTGCACTTGCCCAAGTGGACTGAAGGGCACTCGGTGTCACGATCGTCTAAGGAAGCGGACCAAGGCGCAGCGTGTTGAGCGAACATGTTGACTTTATTAAATTAAAGCAACCACGAAAACAACAAACCAAATGATGATAGTGAAGTCCACAGTGACAATGACTGAACATGGAACAAAAACCCACAACCCTAATGTGAACACTGACAGTTTAAATATGGCTCCCAATCAGAGATAACGAGCCGACAGCTGACACTCGTTACCTCCGATTGGGAGTCACATGACTACACAAGAAACTAACCAAAACCAAACACAACCAAATGAACACACCCTATACCCAACACAACCAAAACAAAACACAACAAAACGAACACACCCTGGCTCATCATACCAAGTCCCGGAGCCAGAGCGTGACAGTACCCCCCCCTAAAGGCGCGGACTGCGACCGCGCCTCAAAAACCCCAAACAGGGGAGGCGGAGGCGGCTCCTCGGAGGCGGCTCCGGCTCCGGGCTTGACCACCACCCCTCTTCAATCCCCCCGTAGCGCCCCCGGTCCGATCTGACCCAGCTGGTAGGATCTGGACTGACGACGCGCACCCCTGGCTTGGCGCGTGAGGCAGGAACGGACCGGACCTGGCTGACGATACGCACCCTAGGCTTGGTGCGTGAAGCCGGAACGGGCCTCACCAGGCTGACGACTCGCATCCCCGGCCTGGTGCGAGCAGCAGGAACGGGCTGGACCAGGCTGACGACTCGCACCCTTGACTTGGTGCGAGTGGCAGGAACAGACCGGGTTGGGCCGGTGACGCACACCGTGGACCTGGTGCGTGGAGCAGGGACCGGCTGGGCTGGGCTGACGACGCACACCGTGGGCCTGGTGCGTGGAGCAGGGACAGGCCGAGCTGGGCTGACGACGCACACCGTGGGCTTAGTGCGTGGAGCAGGAACAGGCCGGGCTGGGCTGGCGACGCACACCGTAGGCTTGGTGCGTGGAGCAGGAACAGGCCGGGCAGGGCTGTCGACGCACACCGTAGGCTTGGTGCGTGGAGCAGGAACAGGCCGGGCTGGGCTGGCGACGCACACCGTGGGCCTGGTGCGTGGAGCAGGAACCGGCCGGGCTGGGCTGGCGACGCACACCGTAGGTTTAGTGCGTGGAGCAGGAACAGGCCGGGCTGGGCTGGCGACGCACACCGTGGGCCTGATGCGTGGAGCAGGAACCGGCCGGGCTGGGCTGGCGACGCACACCGTGGGCCTGGTGCGTGGAGCAGGAACCGGCCGGGCTATGCTGGCGATGCACACCGTAGGTTTAGTGCGTGGAGCAGGAACAGGCCGGGCTGGGCTGACGACGCACACCGTGGGCCTGGTGCGTGGAGCAGGGACAGGCCGAGCTGGGCTGACGACGCACACCGTGGGCTTAGTGCGTGGAGCAGGAACAGGCCGGGCTGGGCTGGCGACGCACACCGTAGGCTTGGTGCGTGGAGTAGGAACAGGCCGGGCAGGGCTGTTGACGCACACCGTAGGCTTGGTGCGTGGAGCAGGAACAGGCCGGGCTGGCGACGCACACCGTGGGCCTGGTGCGTGGAGCAGGAACCGGCCGGGCTGTGCTGGCGACGCACACCGTAGGTTTAGTGCGTGGAGCAGGAACAGGCCGGGCTGGGCTGGCGACGCACACCGTAGGTTTGGTGCGTGGAGCTGGGACAGGCCTCACCGGACTGTGGAGACGGATAGGAGACCTGGAGCGAAGAGCGGCCACCACCCGTCCTGGCTGGATGCCTACCTTCACACACTCTGCGTGAGGCATCCGCACAGGACGTACAGGGCTGTGAACCCGTACCGACATGACAGCACGCGATACGGGAGCAGGATATCCGGGACCGCGGAGAGGCACTGGAGACCACGAGCGTAGAGCCGGCACACTCCGTCCTGGCTGCATCCCCCCCTTCGCACGACACGTGCGGGGTGCTTGCACAGGACGTACAGGACTGTGCCGGACCACTCGTGGCACAGTACGCTGCTCCGCATACCGCGGAACCTGCCCCGCCTCATGCTGCCATGCCTGAGTACGGGAAGTTGGTTACGCTCTACCTCCAGGCCTCGCCAACCTGCCTTCTGCCTCCCAACACCCGGTGACCTCCTCTCCAAAACGTCCTGTGGCAGCCGCCTGCTGCCCAGCCGCCCAAGCCATGTGCCCCCCCAAAAAATTTTTTTTGGGGTTGCCTCTCGTCCTTCCAACGATGGCCCTGCTGACGCCGTTGCTCCTCTCTCGCCAGGGCCTTGATCCTCCCCCAAGGTCCCTTGCCCCCGAGCATGTCCTCCCAGGACCACGATTTGCCCACCTGGGCCATCGCCAGCCTCTCGATCTCCTTACCCGGCGCTTCCTCCCATGTCCAGCTGTCTTGCTCCTGGACACGCTGCTTGGTCCTTTTACGGTGGGTTTTTCTGTCACGATCGTCTAAGGAAGCGGACCAAGGCGCAGCGTGTTGAGCGAACATGTTGACTTTATTAAATTAAAGCAACCACGAAAACAACAAACCAAATGACGATAGTGAAGTCCACAGTGACAATGACTGAACATGGAACAAAAACCCACAACCCTAATGTGAACACTGACAGTTTAAATATGGCTCCCAATCAGAGATAACGAGCCGACAGCTGACACTCGTTACCTCCGATTGGGAGTCACATGACTACACAAGAAACTAACCAAAACCAAACACAACCAAATGAACACACCCTATACCCAACACAACCAAAACAAAACACAACAAAACGAACACACCCTGGCTCATCATACCAAGTCCCGGAGCCAGAGCGTGACACTCGGGTTCAGAAAGCGCCCCATCTCTCCTCACACTTTCTGGATGTGACAGGTAGCCATGGTAAACGCAACAGGGACACAGCACTGAAATTACGGACATGAAAACCACAGTGTCGCTGATAGCTTTTTTTCATTCGACATGGGATCACAATTGGAACACAACCAACCGGAAAGGCGGGAATAGCAAGGGTTTGATGTGTCTTGTTTATTGCTGTTAAGCTTAACCTTCAAAATGCTTCGCTGTGTTATTAGAACCATTCATCTTTGATGAGGGAGCAACAGGTTTCAATATATTTTTTAGAGTGTCATAACAACAGTGTCCAAAAAGACATGAGCACGTGACAAGATGGCGTATTGAACGCACAGCGGTGCGAATCACCTCAAGATAAAAACGTAATATTCAATATCAGTAAGTTAGACTAAATATTAGCATTTCATATACTCGTGAATAATAACATTTAATCTGGTTAATAACACAAAACAAATCATAAGGCTAGAGAAATGTATCGACAAATATTACAACAACAAGCAACACTCAAACATGACGGAGGGTAAACGAGGAGAATCAATCTAAAAAAAAAAACGCGACTCCTCGACGGATACAGATGATTTATGCTTTTCACCACTGGGACTGGTAAGTGTGGAAAGCGATCTGCTGAAGTCGATAAATGACAAACTGGGCATACTAGAGTTGGTCAGTAAGGATGTAAAAGAGTTGAAGGCGAGTCTTGAAATTAGTGACAAAAAAGCTGCGATAATGGAGAAAGATACAAAAAAGCTAAAAGGGACAGTCACTAAGATAGGAACGGATGTTAAGGAACTTAAAAGGGAGAACAACTTTCTGAGAGAAGCCTTACTAGACATACAGACTAGATCGATGAGAGAAAATCTACACTGCTCAAAAACATAAAGGGAACACTAAAATAACACATCCTAGATCTGAATGAATGAAATAATCTTATTAAATACTTTTTTCTTTACATAGTTGAATGTGCTGACAACAAAATCACACATAAATTATCAATGGAAATCAAATGTATCAACCCATCGAGGTCTGGATTTGGAGTCACCCTCAAAATTAAAGTGGAAAACCACACTACAGGCTGATCCAACTTTGATGTAATGTTCTTAAAACAAGTCAAAATGAGGCTCAGTAGTGTGTGTGGCCTCCACGTGCCTGTATGACCTCCCTACAACGCCTGGGCATGCTCCTGATGAGGTGGCGGATAGTCTCCTGAGGGATCTCCTCCCAGACCTGGACTAAAGCATCCGCCAACTCCTGGACAGTCTGTGGTGCAACGTGGCGTTGGTAGATGGAGCGAGACATGATGTCCCAGATGTGCTCAATTGGATTCAGGTCTGGGGAACGGCCAGTCCATAGCATCAATGCCTTCCTCTTGCAGGAACTGCTGACACACTCCAGCCACATGAGGTCTAGCATTGTCTTGCATTAGGAGGAACCCAGGGCCAACCGCACCAGCATATGGTCTCACAAGGGGTCTGAGGATCTCATCAAGGGTACTTAATGGCAGTCAGGCTACCTCTGGCGAGCACATGGAGGGCTGTGCGGCCCCCCAAAGAAATGCCACCCCACACCATGACTGACCCACCGCCAAACCGGTCATGCTGGAGGATGTTGCAGGTAGCAGAACGTTCTCCACGGCGTCTCCAGACTCTGTCACGTCTGTCACATGTGCTCAGTGTGAACCTGCTTTCGTCTGTGAAGAGCACAGGGCGCCAGTGGAGAATTTGCCAATCTTGGTGTTCTCTGGCAAATGCCAAACGTCCTGCACGGTATTGGGCTGTAAGCACAACCCCCACCTGTGGACGTCGGGGCCTCATACCACCCTCATGGAGTCTGTTTCTGACCGTTTGAGCAGACACATGCACATTTGTGGCCTGCTGGAGGTCATTTTGCAGGGCTCTGGCAGTGCTCCTCCTGCTCCTCCTTGCACAAAGGCGGAGGTAGCGGTCCTGCTGCTGGGTTGTTGCCCTCCTACGGCCTCCTCCACGTCTCCTGATGTACTGGCCTGTCTCCTGGTAGCGCCTCCATGCTCTGGACACTACGCTGACAGACACAGCAAACCTCTTGCCACAGCTCGCATTGATGTGCCATCCTGGATGAGCTGCACTACCTGAGCCACTTGTGTGGGTTGTAGACTCCGTCTCATGCTACCACTAGAGTGAAAGCACCGCCAGCATTAAAAAGTGACAAAAACCAGCCAGGAAGCATAGGAACTGAGAAGTGGTCTGTGGTCACCACCTGCAAAACCAGTCCTTTATTGGGGGTGTCTTGCTAATTGCCAATAATTTCCAACTGTTGTCTATTCCATTTGCACAACAGCATGTGAAATGTATTGTCAATCAGTGTTGCTTCCTAAGTGGACAGTTTGATTTCACAGAAGTGTGATTGACTTGGAGTTACATTGTGTTGTTTAAGTGTTCCCTTTATTTTTTTGAGCAGTGTAGTACAGTGCCTTGCAAAAGATGTTACAGACACATATGTGGCCGGTCCCACTGTATATGAGAAATGGACTGCTTGCTTCTTTGTCTGTTTTGTGAAACAGAAAAGCCTTGTTTTCATGGACAGCTCACTTTGTGTCCTATGGATGACCTCTCCCCTGAGAATCATGCTTGCTTTCCACAACAATTGAGATCTACAGTGGCAGGAACCCAATATCAAATAAATTTACATTCAACAACATTGTTGGCAAAGATTCTAATTTGTTGGAGGTCATAAGCTCATTCAATTTAAAAACGAGTTCAGTCTGCTTTACTTGGTTGCCATTTGCAACAATTTTCCTGATTGGGGCCACATTTTCTCTCTCTTATTACATTAAAACCTCAATTTGCAACAATTTGCCCTAAACAGAATTAGTAGGTCAATGAATGAACCAGGGCAATATTTCATATGTAGTATGCCTCATACCCTTTTTGGACATGGGGGGGTAGATCAGCTTTAATATTGCAGATATATTGTAACTTCCATCAATGTAATTGTCTGCATCACTTCCAATCTCCCATGTTTTTTTTCTTCTCGCAAAATATATATATATATATATATATATACACACACAGTGAGGGAAAAAAGTATTTGATCCCCTGCTGATTTTGTACGTTTGCCCACTGACAAAGAAATGATCAGTCTATAATTTTAATGGTAGGTTTATTTGAACAGCGAGAGACAGAATAACAACAAAAAAATCCAGAAAAACGCATGTCAAAAATGTTATAAATTGATTTGCATTTTAATGAGGGAAATAAGTATTTGACCACCTCTCAATCAGAAAGATTTCTGGCTCCCAGGTGTCTTTTATACAGGAAACGAGCTGAGATTAGGAGCACACTCTTAAAGGGAGTGCTCCTAATCTCAGTTTGTCACCTGTCACCCCTCCTTTAAGGATTAATGCCCTGGATGGGCAGCCATTGGGCATGGGCTTCATTACACTCCTGACACAGAGCGTCACCCTCCAGATTGGAGTCTTCCACACTGAAACCATTCAACTCATTGAACTCTCATCCCCCAAACAGCCACTCATCCTCGGACACCCCTGGCTTTGTCATCATGACCCTGCCATCTCGTGGCGACAAGGTGAACCACTGTCCTGGTCTTCTATCTGCTTCACCAGCTGTCTCAGCCTACCCTGCAGAGTCACCACCATTGAGGACTCTGCCTCTGCAGTGCCACCCACTATACCATCTGAATACTCACAGTACAGCAATGTCTTCAACAAAATCAAGGCCTCCACTCTGCCACCACATCACCCAGTGGACTGTGCTATTGACTTACTCCTTGGAGTGTCCCCACCGAATGGCCGTGTTTACCCCCTATCTATCTCAGAAAATGAGGCAATGGAGAACTACATTGAAGAAGCACTAGAAAACGGTTTCTTCACCGTTCTCATGATCATTGCAACTCTACGAGGTGAGATCTTGCATGGAGCCCCAGGCCGAGGAAGATTGACAGTTATTTTGTGTTTCTTCCATTTGCAAATAATCGCACCAACTGTTGTCACCTTCTCATCAAGCTGCTTGACGATGGTCTTGTAGCCCATTCCAGCCTTGTATAGCTCTACAATCTTGTCCCTGACATCCTTGGAGAGCTCTTTGGTCTTGGCAATGGTGGAGAGTTTGGAATCTGATTGATTGATTGCTTCTGTGGACAGGTGTCTTTTATACAGGTAACAAACTGAGATTAGGAGCACTCCCTTTAAGAGTGTGCTCCTAATCTCAGCTCGTTACCTGTATAAAAGACACCTGGGAGCCAGAAACTTTCTGATTGAGAGGGGGTCAAATACTTATTTCCCTCATTAAAATGCAAATGAATTTATAAAATTTTTGACATGCGTTTTTCAGGATTTTTTTGTTGTTATTCTTTCTCTCACTGTTCAAATAAACCTACCATTAAAATTATAGACTGATCATGTCTTTGTCAGTGGGCAAACGTAAAAAATCAGCAGGGGATCAAATACTTTTTTCCCTCACTGTACCCACATACTGTGCCTTCTATGTCTTCTGTTTGCTATGTTTTTATCTCCACTATGTTGATTGAGCACTTCTGTTCTAATTAGTTATATTTGAAGATATATTATTTCGCTTGTTATCCTTTCTTGTAATACTGTTGTATACCTTTATAAAACACTATAAATACCATAAATGTGTTTTATTATTACAATCCCTACCATGGCTAGTATTGGGTGTCCCATTATTCGACGACTCTATTAGAACTTTCAGAATAGCCATGGAGTAGTCTTTGTGTCGTGGAACATTTGGTTGTCAATATACAGTTTATCAACTACGAGAGCAACACGCTTCCCTTTTAATCTATTTTCCTTGAACATTGGGTACAGAACTTTGAGCCGTTCTGCAATCTCCCTCGGGAACTGATCATTCATGCCTATTTTCATGCCAGCAAGTCTTTTACCTAGGTTTTTAACCATTACTTTATCCTTAAAGAAAGCAAATATGGCAACGATTGGATGCTAATATCTCTGTCCTCTTTGTCCAAAACGGTGTACACGTTCGAGTTGGATTTTTATCGACAGCATCGAGTGGGATTTGAAGTGCTGTAAGAAAGAAGTCCTTCAAAATTTCTTCGGTAACCTCTCCTTCTTTTTCTTGGATACCCATAGGTACAGTGGCTTGCGAAAGTATTCACTCCCCATGGCATTTTTCCTATTTTGTTGCCTTACAACCTGGAATTAAAATGGATTTTTGGGGGGGGTTGTATCGTTTGATTTACACAACATGCCTACCACTTTGAAGATGCAAAATATTTTGGATCTTTGGGTGAAACAAACAAGAAATAAGACAAAAAAACAGAACACTTGAGCGTGCATAACTATTCACCCCCCCCCAAAGTCAATACTTTGTAGAGCCACCTTTTGCAGCAATTACAGCTGCAAGTCTCTTGGGGTATGTCTCTATAAGCTTGGCACATCTAGCCACTGGGAGTTTTGCCCATTCTTCAAGGCAAAACTGCTCCAGCTCCTTCAAGTTGGATGGGTTCCGCTGGTGTACAGCAATCTTTAAGTCATACCACAGATTCTCAATTGGATTGAGGTATGGGCTTTGACTAGGCCATTCCAAGACATTTCAATGTTTCCCCTTAAAACACTCGAGTGTTGCTTTAGCAGTATGCTTACGGTCATTGTCCTGCTGGAAGGTGAACCTCCGTCCCAGTCTCAAATCTCTGGAAGACTGAAACAGGTTTCCCTCAAGAATTTCCCTGTGTTTAGCACCATCCATCATTCCTTCAATTCTGACCATCCCCACAGCATGATGCTGCAACCACGCTTCACTGTGGTGATGGTCTTCTCTGGGTCATGAGAGGTGTTGGGTTTGCACCAGACATGGCGTTTTCCTTGATGGCCAAAAAGCTCAATTTTAGTCTCATCTGACCAGAGTACCTTCATCCATATGTTTGGGGAGTCTCCCACATGGCATTTGGCGAACACCAAACGTGTTTGCTTATTTCTTTCTTTAAGCAATGGCTTTTTTCTGGCCACTCTTCCGTAAAGCCCAGCTCTGTGGAGTGTACGGCTTGAAGTGGTCCTATGGACAGATACTCCAATCTCCGCTGTGGTGCTTTGCAGCTCCTTCAGGGTTATCTTTGGTCTCTTTGCTGCTGTGTTTTGGTGGGCGGCCCTCTCTTGGCAGGTTTGTTGTGGTGCCATATTCTTTCAATTTTTTAATAATGGATTGAATGGTGCTCCGTGGGATGTTAAAAGTTTCTGAAATGTCTTTATAACCCAACCCTGATCTGTACTTCTCCACCTGTTTGGAGAGCTCCTTGGTCTTCATGGTAACGCTTGCTTGGTGGTGCCCCTTGCATAGTGGTGTTGCAGACTCTGGGGCCTTTCAGAACAGGTGTGTGTATATATACAGTGTGGAGAACAAGCATTTCATACACTGCCGATTTTGCAGGTTTTCCTACTTACAAAGCATGTAGAGGTCTGTAATTTGTATAATAGGTACACTTCAACTGTGAGAGACGGAATCTAAAACAAAAATCCAGAAAATCACATTGTATGATTTTTAAGTAATTAATTAGCATTTTATTGCATGACATAAGAATTTGATCACCTACCAACCAGTAAGAATTCCGGCTCTCACAGACCTGTTAGTTTTTCTTTAAGAAGCCCTCCTGTTCTCCACTCATTACCTGTATTAAACTGCACCTGTTTGAACTCGTTACCTGTATATAAGACACCTGTCCACACACTCAATCAAACAGACTCCAACCTCTCCACAATGGCCAAGACCAGAGAGCTGTGTAAGGACATCAGGGATAAAATTGTAGACCTGCACAAGGCTGGGATGGGCTACAGGACAATAGGCAAGCAGCTTGGTGAGAAGGCAACAACTGTTGGTGCACTTATTAGAAAATGGAAGAAGTTCAAGATGACGGTCACCCTCGGTCTGGGGCTCCATGCAAGATCTCACCTCGTGGGGCATCAATGATCATGAGGAAGGTAAGGGATCAGCCCAGAACTACACGGCAGGACCTGGTCAATGACCTGAAGAGAGCTGGGACCACAGTCTCAAAGAAAACCAATAGTAACACACTACGCCGTCATGGATTGAAATCCTGCAGAGCACGCAAGCTCCCCCTGCTCAAGCCAGCGCATGTCCAGGCCCATCTGAAGTTTGCCAATGACCATCTTGATGATCCAGAGGAGGAATGGGAGAAGGTCATGTGGTCTGATGAGACAAAAATAGAGCTTTTTGGTCTAAACTCCACTTGCCGTGTTTGGAGGAAGAAGAAGGATGAGTACAACCCCAAGAACACCATCCCAACCGTGAAGCATGGAGGTGGAAACATCATTCTTTGGGGATGCTTTTCTGCAAAGGGGACAGGAAGACTGCACCGTATTGAGGGGAGGATGAATGGGGCAATGTATCGCGAGATCTTGGCCAACAACCTCCTTCCCTCAGTAAGAGCATTGAAGATGGGTCGTGGCTGGGTCTTCCAGCATGACAACGACCCGAAACACACAGCCAGGGCAACTAAGGAGTGGCTCCGTAAGAAGCATCTCAAGGTCCTGGAGTGGCCAAGCCAGTCTCCAGACCTGAACCCAATAGAAAATCTTTGGAGGGAGCTGAAAGTCCGGATTGCCCAGCGACAGCCCCGAAACCTGAAGGATCTGGAGAAGGTCTGTATGGAGGAGTGGGCCAAAATCCCTGCTGCAGTGTGTGCAAACCTGGTCAAGACCTACAGGAAATGTATGATCTCTGTAATTGCAAACAAAGGTTTCTGTACCAAATATTAAGTTCTGCTTTTCTGATGTATCACTTATGTCATGCAATAAAATGCAAATTAATTACTTAAAAATCATACAATGTGATTTTCTGGATTTTCCGTCTCTCACAGTTGAAGTGTACCTATGATAAAAATTACAGACCTCTACATGCTTTGTAAGTAGGAAAATCGGCAAAATCGGCAGTGTATCAAATACTTGTTCTCCCCACAGTATGTGGCTGCTGTGTTAAAAAACAAATGGCTTTTTCTCAAGTTAATTAATGATCAGATACTTCAGTTGTAACTTGTTCTGTTGCGCTACATTTTTACAGTTGATAGACAACTTTAGCACTGTTCCAAATTATACTATTATACTATACCATTTTTTAACAATAGCCTGTATAGAAATTAAAACGTCTCCAGTGCTGCAGCATGCGCTCATTCGTTGTCATGCTCTGTTGTGGTATTAAAAAATATTCTGCTTGTCTCCAGTCATGTAAAATAGCATGAAATGTGTTTATAAAAGGCTATTTCTTCTTGGACCGCAAATAAGATTGATTAATGCCGTGCTTTTATTATAATGGAGATCTTTTCACCCCTACCCTTGTCTGCGGTCGTCTGCGAATCCACAACCTTCTGGCTACTTTGCCATGTAACGCTTACAAAATGAAGAACAGTTTCTCTGTCCTAGGAGTGACGGTAAACAGTAGGCATGTTCTCTGCTATCCACTATGTTTTAATTATGGGTTTGGGTATAGGGGAGGGTGAATTGTTTTTCTAAAAGCATTCAGGGACGATCGGGTAAATATATATTTTACTGAAGGGAGGGCCATCTATTATTATTTCTGAGAGGTCCGATATTCTCCAGGTATCCCTCATTATAAATAACGTACAGTCCATAAAAGCAAAAAAAAATTAACTGGTGTTCAAAAAGAAATTAAAATGTGTAATTGTGCATCTGCAGTATGAGGGGCTAAGAGCAGCACTCTTCACATCATCTAATCACCATGTCTGATTAAATAGGTTTTATGAGCCAGCGTGTCACATTAATATGGAAAGGTCACATTGAGACACAGCACATGTGACTGTGCATAGAATTCTCTCTCCCGAGTGGCGCAGTGGTCTAAGGCACTGCATCGCAGCGCTAGCTGTGCTACTAGAGATCCTGGTTCGAATCCAGGCTCTTTCGTAGCCGGCCGCGACCGGGAGACCCATGGGGCGGCGCACAATTGGCCCAGTGTTGTCCAGGGTAGGGGAGGGAATGGCCGGCAGGGATGTAGCTCAGTTGGTAGAGCATGGCGTTTGCAACGCCAGGGTTGTGTGTTCGATTCCCACGGGGGGGTCAGTATGAAAAAATAAATAAATAATGTATGCACTAACTGTAAGTCGCTCTGGATAAGAGCGTCTGCTAAATGACTAAAATGTAAATGTAAATGTAATTCCATATACAGTATATCCATTAGTTTCGTATCTCCTTGGTCGATGGATAAATATTCCCACTCTTTTGGTGAATCCCCTTCACACAATGTTGCTTTTTATTTTTTATTTTTACAAGCGACCTTAACGGCATAAAACACTATTGCAAGTAGCTACATCTCTCTCGTCATACACAGCGTTCACTCTCGAAGTTCTGCTCTCCAGAACGCTAGTAAGGTTAGCTCAAGCAATTTCTACAATTTGCCCTAATGGTTTTATATACCTCATTCCCTGAAACAGTCACTTTGATTTACCTGTGCTGTGCAGGCAGCTGCGAAGACATTGAAATTCTGCCAGATGGGTCCTATGTACAACAGTCATAAATAACCCAGAGTATGTGTTCAACAGATAAATGGCTTTTTGCTTGAGTGCCATCCCTCCTCTGTGGTGCATGGTGGGACTGGAAGATAGAGGGGCCATCCTTCCCCATCACAGTTTACTCTCATATAGCACCACTGTTCACTCATTGTGGCTTGTTCTCATTTGTTATTTAGATCATCAAGGTCTATTTTCCTCTATAACAGCTCTGAACATAAAGGTCATCTCTAAGAGCATGTAGAGGTCTCCTCCAGAAACGTATGGCCTCTTGATATGGTAATGATTCACTGAGTCACATTATGGTTTCTCCACCAACCATACCATCCACGGTTAATATTTCGAAACCTTTTTTAAATGCATGTTGTCCATTCGGTTGGAGCTAACTTTGTTGTTCACGTAGGGGAGAAAAATAAAAGAGGAGAAGAAAAAGACAATCAACAGCCCTGAATGAAACCTCGTGATGAGGCCATGTGCACATGGGAAGAACCATGTCCTATTCAGAATATCTTTAAGAATATGTAAAGCCCATGTGAATGCACAATCCGTCTCTTGTCACTCGAGGGGAGAGAGAACACCTCATCAGAAGGCTTTAACGCAAGAGAAGCTGGAAAGCTACTCCTGTTCTGTTTGGGTTTTAGCTGGAGGGTGAAGCAGATAGAATTTGCCTGTTATCTGCTGGCACTGCTGTTATTTATTCCTTTGTTTAATTCCTACCCTCCCACTCACTGTGCTCACTGAGGATATAGGGCCCAGCATGCACAGCACAAAATGGAGCCCAAACACTACCTGTCTACACTGGTGGCTGGTATAGATCACTGGGTAACGAAATGTAGTGGTTCCCTTTTTGGAGGCATGACACATTTAACGACCCAGTTTTACCAGGCATTTCCTTTAGCAATCAAACTACCGGAGATCAGTCACTTTCAATATAAGGAAGACACAAAAAGAGACAATCAACAAGTTAACGATTGTTGACTATTTGAGCAGAATGTCCTACATTTATGCAAATTAGAAGTGATATAATGTTGACATAATGGTGGATAGGCTAGGAGCCAATGTGCCATCTTGCATGCTGTTTGCTATCTCTGCAATTCCTTGTTACTTTGCAGCTTCTGGTGAAACCATGGCATAAGCCCTCTAGATTTTATTTTGACCCCAAATAAAACGTTTGTAGCCCATAGGCCATTCTTAAAATGCCACCCATTAGGATTTGTCGTCCTGGATTAGCAGGAAGCTTGGCCCCAGTGATGTACTGGGCTGTACGCACTACCCTCTGTAGCGTCTTATGGTGGGATGCCGAGCAGTTGCCATACCAGGCGTTGATGCAACCGGTCAGGATACTCTCGATGGTGCAGCTGCAGAACCTTTTGAGGATCTGTGGACCCATGCCAAATCTTTTCAGTCTCCTGAGGGGGAAAAGGCATTGACGTGCCCTCTTCACAACTTTCTTGATTTTTATTTTATTTTATTTTATTTCACCTTTATTTAACCAGGTAAGCCAGTTGAGAACAAGTTCTCATTTACAACTGCGACCTGGCCAAGATAAAGTAAACCAGTGCGATAAAAACAACAACACAGAGTTACATATGGGGTAAACAAAACATAAAGTCAAAAATACATCATAAAATATATATACAGTGTGTGAGAATGTAGTAAGTTATGGAGGTAAGGCAATAAATAGGCCATAGTGCAAAATAGTTACAATTTCGTATTAACACTGGAATGATAGATGTGCAAAAAATGATGTGCAAATAGAGATACTGGGGTGCAAATGAGCAAAATAAATAACAATATGGGGATGAGTTGTTGGGTGGGCTAATTTCAGAATGGCTGTGTACAGGTGCAGTGATCGGTAAGCTGCTCTGACAACTGACGCTTAAAGAGAGTTTGTTCCAGTCATTGGCAGCAGAGAACTGGAAGGAATGGCGGCCAAAGGAGGTGTTGGCTTTGGGGATGACCAGTGAGATATACAGTGAGGGAAAAAAGTATTTGATCCCCTGCTGATTTTGTACGTTTGTCCACAGACAAAGACATGATCAGTCTATAATTTTAATGGCAGGTATATTTGAAAAGTGAGAGACAGAATAACAACCAAAACATCCAGAAAAACGCATGTAAAAAATGTTATAAATTGATTTGCATTTTAATGAGGGAAATAAGTATTTGACCCCTCTGCAAAACATGACTTAGTACTTGGTGGCAAAACCCTTTTTGGCAATCACAGAGGTCAGACATTTCTTGTAGTTGGCCACCAGGTTTGCACCCATCTCAGGAGGGATTTTGTTCCTCTCCTCTTTGCAGATCTTCTCCAAGTCATTAAGGTTTCGAGGCTGACGTTTGGCAACTCGAACCTTCAGCTCCCTCCACAGATTTTCTATGGGATTAAGGTCTGAAGACTGGCTAGGCCACTCCAGGACCTTAATGTGCTTCTTCTTGAGCCACTCCTTTGTTGCCTTGGCCGTGTGTTTTGGGTCATTCCCATGCTGGAATACCCATCCACGACCCATTTTCAATGCCCTGGCTGAGGGAAGGAGGTTCTCACCCAAGATTTGACGGTACATGGCCCCGTCCATCGTCCTTTTGATGCGGTGAAGTTGTCCTGTCCCCTTAGCAGAAAAACACCCCCAAAGCATAATGTTTCCACCTCCATGTTTTATGGTGGGGATGGTGTTCTTGGGGTCATAGGCAGCATTCCTCCTCCTCCAAACACGGCGAGATGAGTTGATGCCAAAGAGCTCCATTTTGGTCTTGTAGCACATTCCAGCCTTGTGTAGGTCTACAATCTTGTCCCTGACATCCTTGGAGAGCTCTTTGGTCTTGGCCATGGTGGAGAGTTTGGAATCTGATAGATTGATTGCTTCTGTGGACAGGTGTCTTTTATACAGGTAACAAGCTGAGATTAGGAGCACTCCATTTAAGAGTGTGCTCCGAATCTCAGCTCGTTACCTGTATAAAAGACACCTGGGAGCCAGAAATCTTTCTGATTGAGAGGGGGTCAAATACTTATTTCCCTCATTAAAATGCAAATCAATTTATAACATTTTTTACATGCATTTTTCTGGATTTTATTGTTGTTATTCTGTCTCTCACTGTTCAAATAAATCTACCTTTAAAATTATAGACTGATAATTTCTTTGTCAGTGGGCAAACGTACAAAATCAGCAGGGGATCAAATACTTTTTTCCCTCACTGTACCTGCTGGAGCGCAGACTACGGGTGGGTGTTGCTATGGTGACCAGTGAGCTAAGATAAGACAGGGATTTGCCTTGCAGTGATTTATAGATGACCTGGAGCCAGTGAGTTTGGCGACGAATATGTAGTGAGGGCCAGCCAACAAGAGCGTACGGGTCACAATGGTGGGTAGTATATGGGGCTTTGGTGACAAAATGGATGGCACTGTGATAGACTACATCCAATTTGCTGAGTAGAGTTTTGGAGGCTATTTTGTAAATGACATCGCCAAAGTCAAGGATCGGTAGGATAGTCAGTTTTACGAGGGCATGTTTGGCAGCATGAGTGAAGGAGTCTTTGTGTTTGGACCATGATAGTTTGTTGGTGATGTGGACACCAAGGAACTTGAAACTCTCGACCCGCTCCACTACAGCCCCGTCGATGTGAATGGGGGCGTGTTCGGCCCTCCTTTTCCTGTAGTCCACAATCATCTCCTTTGTCTTGCTCACGTTAAGCATGCATGAGAACAGGGATGTAGCCTAGTGGAGTGAGTAGTCATGCTGTACTTCACTCCGCAGGTAATATGACACATTACATTACAATGGAACAATTTAATTAGTGTAATGTTAGCTAGCTACATAGTTGTCTTTGTATCAAAGATAAAGGTGTAGTATAGAGAAACTATCTAGGTTAGCTAGCCAGCTACATTGTTCGCAGCGACGCCGTTTTTTCAAACAAAGTCAACACCGCAGCCATTGCTAGCTAGCCAACACTACCAGCTAGGAGTACTGTAGCAACTAAATACAATATCATTTTAGTCAATGAGAATTTTGCAACGCAAATCTTCACTTTCTGAACATTCGAGATGTGTAGTCCACTTGTGTAGCTAGCATGACTGACTTTGTGCTAGCTAGCCAACGTTTAATTATTTATGCGTCATGAAAGGAACTAGACACGAATGATCTGTTTAGTGTGTTAACACACTATTGGTAGTTTGTTGTAACCAAGTATTGGTGCTAAACCGTGTGTTATTGGATGCTAGCATGCTAGTTAGCTATGGCGTCATAGGATACAGTGCCCTGGGCTGTTTTCACGGAAGAATACTGTACCAAGTTAGCTAGCTGAATAAACTAAGTTAGAGTCTATTCCTAGAAACATTGAACCGCTGTAGTTTACAACAATTATAATTTCTAAAGTGGAAGTTGGGAGAGTTATATTCGAGTGTTTCAGTGAAAGGTAAGTGAGGGAGGCCCCGCTCTCTCGCTTCCCCAGATGTTTAGTTAATTTTATTCCGATCTCTTTTGCATTATTGTAGCCTTTTCTGTAGCCTGTCAACTATGTGTCTGTCTATCCTTGTTCTCTCCTCTCTGCACAGGCCATACAAATGCTTCACACCGCGTGGCTGCTGCCACTCTAATCTGGTGGTCCCTGCGCGCTCTACCCACATGGAGTTCCAGGTCTCCGGCAGCCTCTGGAACTGCCGTTCTGCGGCCAACAAGGCAGAGTTCATCTCAGCCTATGCTATCCTCCAGTCCCTCGACTTCTTGGCGCTGACGGAAACCTGGATTACCACAGAAAACACTGCTACTCCTACTGCTCTTTCCTCGTCTGATCATGTGTTCTCGCATACCCCGAGAGCGTCTGGTCAGCGCGACGGTGGTTACAGGAATCCTCATCTCTCTCAAGTGGACATTCTCTCTTTTCCCCCTGACCCATCTGTCTATCTCCTCATTTGAATTCCATGCTGTCACTAGCCCATTCAAGCATAACATCCTTATCATTTATCGCCCTCCAGGTTCCCTTGGAGAGTTCATCAATGAGCTTGACGCCTTGATAAGTTCCTTTCCTGAGGATGGCTCACCCCTCACAGTTTTGGGTGACTTTAACCTCCCTACGTCTGCCTTTGAGTCATTTCTTTCTGCCTCCTTCTTTCCACTCCTTTCCTCTTTTGACCTCAACTTCTCACTGTCCCCCCCCTACTCACAAGGCAGGCAATACGCTTGACCTCATCTTTACTAGATGCTGTTCTTCTACTAATCTCACTGCAACTCCCCTCCAAGTCTCCGACCACTACTTTGTATCCTTTTCTCTCTCGCTCTCCTCCAACACTACTCACTCTGCCCCTACTCAGATGGTAATGTGCCGTAGCAACCTTCGCTCTCTCTCTCCCGCTCCTCTCTCCTCTTCCATCCTATCATCTCTTCCCTCTGCTAAATCCTTCTCCCTCCGATCTCCTGATTCTGCCTCCTCAACCGGCCGGCTCGGTCCTCCCCTCCTGCTCCATGGCTTGACGATTCATTGCGAGCTCATAGAACAGGGCTCCGGGCAGCCGAGCGGAAATGGAGGAAAACTAGACTCCCTGCGGACCTGTCATCTTTTCACTCCCTCCTCTCTACATTTTCTTCCTCAGTTTCTGCTGCTAAAGCCACTTTCTACCACTCTAAATTTCAAGCCTCTGCCTCTAACCCTAGGAAGCTCTTTGCCACCTTCTCCTCCCTGTTGAATCCTCCTCCTCCTCCCCCTCCCTCCTCCCTCTCTGTGGATGACTTCGTCAACCATTTTGAAAAGAAGGTTAACGACATCCGATCCTCATTTATTAAGTCAAATGACACAGCTGGTCCTGCTCACACTGCCCTACCCTATGCTTTGACTTCTTTCTCCCCTCTCTCTCCATATGAAATCTTGCGACTTGTGACGGCCGGCCGCCCAACAACCTGCCTGCTTGACCCTATCCCCTCCTCTCTTCTCCAGACCATTTCCGGAGACCTTCTCCCTTACCTCACCTCGCTCATCAACTCATCCTTGACCGCTGGCTATGTCCCTTCCGTCTTCAAGAGAGCGAGAGTTGCACCCCTTCTCAAAAAACCTACACTCTATCCCTCCGATGTCAACAACTACAGACCAGTATCCCTTCTTTCTTTTCTCTCCAAAACTCTTGAGCGTGCCGTCTCTAGCCAACTCTCCTGCTATCTCTCTCAAGAATTCTTGATCCAAACCAGTCAGGTTTCAAGACTGGTCATTCAACTGAGACTGCTCTTCTCTGTGTCACGGAGGCTCTCCGCACTGCTAAAGCTAACTCTCTCTCCTCTGCTCTTATCCTTCTAGACCTATCTGCTGCCTTTGATACTGTGAACCATCAGATTCTCCTCTCCACCCTCTCAGAGTTGGGCATCTCCGGCGCGGCTCACTCTTGGATTGCGTCCTACCTGACAGGTCGCTCCTACCAGGTGGCGTGGCGAGAATCTGTCTCCGCACCACATGCTCTCACCACTGGTGTCCCCCAGGGCTCAGTTCTAGGCCCTCTCCTATTCTCTCTATACACCAAGTCACTTGGCTCTGTCATATCCTCACATGGTCTCTCCTATCATTGCTACGCAGATGACAAACAATTAATTTTCTCCTTCCCCCCTTCTGATAACCAGGTGGCGAATCGCATCTCTGCATGTCTGGCAGACATATCAGTGTGGATGTCGGATCACCACCTCAAGCTGAACCTCGGCAAGACGGAGCTGCTCTTCCTCCCGGGGAAGGACTGCCCGCTCCATGATCTCGCCATCACGGTTGACAACTCCATTGTGTCCTCCTCCCAGAGTGCAAAGAACCTTAGCATGACCCTGGACAACACCATGTCGTTCTCCGCTAACATCAAAACGGTGAGCCGTTCCTGCAGATTCATGCTCTACAACATTCACAGAGTACGACCCTACCTTACACAGAAAGTGGCACAGGTCCTAATCCTGGCACTTGTCATCTCCCGTCTGGATTACTGCAACTCGCTGTTGGCTGGGCTCCCTGCCTGTGCCATTAAACCCCTACAACTTATCCAGGACGCTGCAGCCCATCTGGTGTTCAACCTTCCTAAGTCCTCTCATGTCACCCTGCTCCTCCGCACACTCCACTGGCTTCCAGTTGAAGCTCGCATCTACTACAAAACCATGGTGCTTGCCTACGGAGCTGTGAGGGGAAAGGCACCTCCTTACCTTCAGGCTCTGATCAGACCCTACACCCAAAAGAGGGCACTACGTCCATCCACCTCTGGCCTGCTAGCCCCCCTACCTCTACGGAAGCACAGTTCCTGCTCAGCCCAGTCAAAGCTATTCGCTGCTCTGGAACCCCAATTGTGGAACAAGCTCCCCCACGACGCCAAGACAGCGGAGTCACTGACCACCTTCCGGAGACACTTGAAACCCTACCTCTTTAAGGAATACCTGGAATAGTCTAACAGTAATCCTTCTACACCCCCCCTCCCCCAGTTGTGGTTGTCCCACTGGCTATCCTAAGTTGAATGCACCAATTTCGAAGTCGCTCTGGATAAGAGCGTCTGCTAAATGACTTAAATGTAAATGTAAATGTTAAGGCAGCGTTTGTTGTCCTGCCACCATACTGCCAGGTCTCTGACCTCCTCCCTATAGGCTGTCTCATCGTTATCGGTGATTAGGCCTTCCAACGTTGTGTCGTCAGTAAACTTAATGACGGTGTTGGAGTCATGCACAGCCATGCAGTCGTGGGTGAACAGGGAGTACAGGAGGGGACTAAGCACGCACCCCAGAGGGGCCCCCGTGTTGAGGATCAGCATGGCAGATGTGTTGTTGCCTACCCTTACCACCTGGGGGCAGCCCATCAGGAAGTCCAGGATCCAGTTGCAGAGGGAGGTGTTTAGTCTCAGATGGTAAGAGCTTTGTGGGCACTATGGTGTTGAACGCTGAGCTGTAGTCAATGAACATCATTTTCACATTGGCGTTCCTTTTGACCAGGTGAGAAAGGGCAGTGTGGAGTGCGATTGAGATTGCATCATCTGTGAATCTGTTGGGGCGGTATGCGAATTGGAGTGGGTCTAGTGTTTCCAGGATAATGGTGTTGATGTGAGCCATGACCAGCCTTTCAAAGCACTTCATGGCTACCGACGTGAGTGCTACGGGGCGGTAGTCATTTAGGCAGGCTACCTTCGCTTTCTTGGGCACAGGGAACTTGTGGTCTGCTTGAAACATTAAGCAGCATGCTCTGAGTACACGTCCTGGTAATCCGTCTGGCCCCGCGGCCTTGTGAATGTTGACCTGTTTAAAGGTCTTGCTCACATCGGCTACGGAGAGCGTGATCACACAATCGTCCGGAACAGCTGGTACTCTCATGCATGCTTCAGTGTTGCTTACCTCGAAGCGAGCATAAAAGGCATTTAGCCCGCCTGGTAGGCTCATGTCACTGGGCAGCTCGCGGCTGGGTTTCCCTTTGTAGTCTGTAATAGTTTGCAAACCCTGCCACATCTGACAAGCGTCAGAGCCGCAGTCCTTAATGATTACAAGATAACCTATAACATGATGCAGCCACCACTATGCTTGAAAATATGGAGAGTGGTACTCCGTCATGTGCTGTATTGGATTTGCCCCAAACATAACACTTTGTATTCAGGACAAAAAGTGAATTGCTTTACCACATTTTTTGCAGTATTACTTTAGTGCCTTGTTGCAAACAGGATGCACATTTTGGAATATTTGTACTCTGTACAGGCTTCCTTCTTTTCACTCTGTCAATTAGGTTAGTATTGTGGAGTAACTACAATGTTGTTGATCCATCCTCAGTTTTCTCCTATCACAGTCATTAAACTCTGTAACTGTTTTAAAGTCACCGTTGGCCTCATGTTGAAATCCCTGAGCGGTTTCCTTTCCTCTCAGGTAACTGAGTTTGGAAAGACGCCTGTATCTTTGTAGTGACTGGGTGTATTGATACACCATCCAAAGTGTAATTAATCAATTAACCATGCTCAAAGTGATATTCAATGTTTTTAGTTTTTTCTTACCCATCTACTAATAGGTGCCCTTTGTTGCGAGGCATTGGATAACCTCCTTGGTCTTTGTGGTTGAATCTGTTTTTGAAATACACTGCTTGACTGAGGGACCTTACAGATAATGTAACGATCCCTGCAGTCTGAGTCGGTTTCTGTCTGGGTATTAGTTTTTCTGCTCGGGATCTCCAGTTTCCCGAGGGTTCTGGAACGCTCCCTGCCTGGTTGCCGGGCAACGTTGCTAGGCGGGAGCTCTCTTGATTTCCGCACCTGCATCCCATCAGCAATCTGCACACCTGGTCCTGATCATCACCCTTCTTAGGCTCTGTCCTAACATCCATTCCCCTGCCGGATCGTTAGCCATGAACAGTATGTTTGTCCGTGTATCAGCCTTGGAACTTCTAGCGTTAGTTTTGTTGTTTTGCACCTTTTTGACTTGCTGTATACTTACCTCCGTTTTGTTCTATCTGCAGTCACTCACCCGGAACCTTCACCCAACCTCTGCCTGATGGTCGGCGGCTGCCGAGCCATTACTGGACCTACCACTGCACCCTCAACAACCCATCCACGCCACCCGCTCTGTTCCCTGGATTATTCAGCCTCACTCGTGGATCTATTAAATAAACACTCACCTTTGTTTCAATTTACCTTGTCCTGGTCTGCTTCTGGGTTCTGGCTTAGTAAACCGTGACAGAACGATCCGGCCAGTAATGAACCCAGCGGACCTGGACTCTGTTCGCCATGCCATTACCCATCAGGAGAAGATGTTGGGCCATCATAGCACGGAGCTACAGGAGATCGCGTTGGCAGTTCGGAACCTTTCTACCGGTCTGACGGAGGTCCAGAACCAGCGCAAGTTTCCGGTGGAGGATCCACTACCGGTTTCACCCATCTCGCCTGCCGCTTCTGGAGCTGTGTCCTTCCGTGAGCCCAAGGTTCCGACGCTCGGATAAATATGAGGGGGAGCTGGGAAGATGCCGTTCTTTCCTTATGCAGTGTGGGTTAGTGTTCGATCTACAGCCCTACTCTTATGCCACAGACAAGGCTAGGATAGCCTTTGTGATTGAGTTGCTGCGTGGTCGAGCGCTGGAGTGGGCTTCAGCCGTTTGGGAATGACAAGACCCCTGCATGGCTTCATACCAGGGGTTCACGGCCGAGATGAGGAAGCTCTTCGACCATTCCGTCCGAGGGAGGGACGCAGCTAGGCGCCTGTTTTCGCTTCACCAAGGAACTCGTAGCGTGGCCGACTTCGTGATCGAGTTCAAGACGTTGGCTGTGGAGAGTGGGTGGAATGAGGAGTCTCTGCAAGCGGCCTTTTACCAGGGTCTGTCGGAGCAGCTCAAGGATGAGTTGATCTCCTATCCGGAGCCTAGTGACCTGGACAGCTTGGTAGCCTTGTCTATTCGGGTGGATAATCGAGTCCGAGAGCGAAGGAGGGAGAAGCAATGGGTTCCGTCCAATCGATCAGCTTCTCAGGTTCCAGTCGGGTCGGGGATTGGACCAGAATACGTCGATCATCGTCCACCACACAGGATTAGTGGAGAGGTCCTGTCTCCCGATTCTGAACCAATGCAAGTAGGGCGGCACGGGTTAACCAAGGAGGAACGCCAACTCAGACGTAGGACTAACTGTTGCCTCTACTGTGGTGGTTCGGGACATTACCTCGCCACCTGTTCCCGGCGGTCGTCAAACTGCGCGGCTCGCTAAAGTTGGGAGGACTTTTAGCGAGCCAGTTTCGACCTCTCAATACCTCTGTCAGACCCCGTTTTCCCGGCTACCCTTATGAACAGGAATCAGAGCTTAGCGATTAACGCTTTTATCGATTCAGGTGCCGATGGAAGCTTTCTTGATGCCGAGTTGGTGGAACAGCTGGGGCTTTCCAAGGAGCAATTGCCGGAAGCCATTGAAGCGACCACTCTGAACGGCAGTAGTCTGGCACGTATCACGATGAGGACTGAACCCGGTTAAGATGCTGTTGTCGGGGAATCATTCGGAGATGATTTCATTCTTCATTCTGCCGTCTTCCCATGTTCCTCTGGTCCTTGGATACCCCTGGCTGAAGGAACACAATCCCACGTTCGATTGGGTGACGGGCAAGGTAACGAGTTGGAGCCTTGATTGTCATGCTAACTGTCTCAAGACTGCCTGTCCCCATTCGGTTCCCAGTCAGGTGATTGAGGCTAAACCCCCAGATTTGTCCCTGGTTCCCGAGACATATCACGATTTGGGGGAAGTGTTCAGTAAGCAGAAGGCTCTGTCACTCCCCTCCCCACCGACCATATGATTGTGCCATCAACCTGTTCCCTGGAGCTGTCTACCCCAAGGGAAGGTTATACAGTATCTCCCGACCTGAACGTGAGGCTTTGGAGACCTACATCAAGGAGTCCCTAGCTGCTGGTCTCGTTCGTCCCTCGTCATCACCCCTGGGGGCAGGATTCTTCTTTGTGGGTAAGAAGGATGGCTCTCTTCGACCGTGTATTGATTATCGGGGGTTGAATGACATCACGGTCAAGAACAAGTATCCCCTGCCCTTGATGAGTTCTGCCTTCGACTCCTTACAGGGTGCTACGGTGTTCACCAAGCTAGACCCTACGCAATGCGTATCACATGGTCCGGATCAGAGAGGGGGACGAGTGGTTGACGGGTTTCAATACACCGATGGGTCACTTCGAGTATCAGGTGATGCCGTTTGGACTGACCAATGCTCCAGCGGTATTCCAGAGTATGGTGAACGACGTCCTGAGAGATATGATCGGTCTCTTTGTGTTTGTTTACCTGGATGACATTCTGATCTTCTCGAAGGAACCTTCCGACCACGTCCAGCATGTCCGGCAGGTTCTGCAGCGATTGTTGGAGAATCGCCTGTTCGTGAAGGCCGAGAAGTGCGAGTTTCACGCCCACACGACATCCTTTCTCGGGTACATCATCTCCAGGGGAGAGATTAGGATGGACCAGGAGAAGGTTAGAGCGGTTCTGGAATGGGCCCAGCCCGGTACGAGATTGCAGCTCCAGAGATTTTTGGGGTTTGCGAATTTCTACCGCAGATTCATCCGGGGATTACAGCCGTGTGGCCGCTCCGTTAACTGCCTTGACTTCCAGTATCAGGACCTTCAAGTGGAATCCGGAGGCGGATCGAGCGTTTCTGGATTTGAAGAGGCGATTCACCAACGCACCGATTCTCTCTCAGCCGGACACGGCCCGTCAGTTCGTCGTTGAAGTGGACGCGTCTGATGTGGGAGTTGGCGCCATCCTGTCGCAGCGATGCTCCACGGACAGTAAACTCCATCCCTGCGCCTACTACTCTCGTCGCCTTTCGCCTGCGGAGAGGAATTACGATGTGGGTAACCGGGAGCTTCTCGCGGTGAAACTTGCCTTGGAGGAGTGGCGCCACTGGTTGGAGGGGGCGGAGCAACCGTTTATTGTCTGGACTGACCACAAGAATCTTGCTTACGTGCAATCGGCTAGACGCCTCAACTCCCGTCAGGCCAGGTGGGCGTTGTTTTTCGGACGATTCAATTTTTTTCCCTGACGTTCCGACCTGGATCTAAGAACGGCAAGGCGGACGCCTTGTCCCGGATGTTCTCCAAGACGGAGGAGAGTGGGTCCAAGACCGAGACAATTCTCCCCCGGAACTGCGTCGTGGGAGCTGTTAGGTGGAAGATTGAGGAGGAGGTGATGGCGGCCCTTCGGACGCAGCCCGGTCCCGGTAACGGTCCACCCGGTCGGTTGTTTGTGCCTGAGTCGGTTCGTCCTGCTGTCCTCAAATGGTCCCACGCCAGCAAGATGGCTTGTCACCCTGGCGTGGCTCGGACGATGGCGTTTCTTCGCAGACGCTTTTTGGTGGCCTGCCATGGCCGAGGATACTCGGGGTTATGTTGCTGCCTGTCCAGTGTGTGCGCAGAATAAGAGTACCAATCGGCCCAGCTCTGGACTACTTCACCCCCTTCCTATTCCCCGGCGACCATGGTCGCATCTGGCCCTGGACTTTGTCACTGGGTTGCCCGTTTCTGAGGGAAACACGGTCGTTCTGACTATCGTGGACAGATTCAGCAAGTTCGCCCACTTTGTGCCTATTGCCAAGCTTCCCTCTGCCTCGGAGACGTCCGAGATCCTGGTTAGGGAGGTTTTCAGGGTCCACGGTTTGCCCAGTGACATTGTTTCCGACCGTGGCCCTCAGTTTACCTCTGCTGTCTGGAAGTCCTTCTGTTTGGCCATTGGAGCTACAGTCAGCCTCACATCTGGTTTTCACCCCCAATCTAATGGTCAGGCGGAGAGAGCCAACCAGAAGATGGAATCCACGCTACGCTGCCTTGTCTCCTCCAACCCCACCTCCTGGGTCTCTCAGTTGCCTTGGGTTGAGTATGCCCACAATACTCTCCCTACATCTGCCACTGGGATGTCTCCCTTCCAGTGCCTGTATGGCTACCAACCTCCCTTGTTCCCTTCTCAGGAGAAGGAGCTCTCAGTGCCCTCTGTTCAGGCCCATATTCGTCGTTGCCACCGGACCTGGCATCGGGCCAGAAAGGCACTCCTTAGAGTTTCGGACCGGTATCAGCTCCAGGCGAATCGTCGCCGGGTCCCCGCTCCCACCTATACCATCGGAGATAGGGTCTGGTTGGCCACACGGGATCTTCCTTTACGGACTGAGTCTAGGAAGTTGTTACCGAAGTTCATTGGTCCGTTTGTGGTGGAGAAGGTGATCAATCCGGTGGCAGTTCGACTCAAACTACCGAGGACGCTCAGAGTCCATCCCACCTTTCATGTCTCCTGCCTCAAGCCTGTTCTCCTCAGTCCTCTGTTGCCTCCTCCGCCTCCTCCTCCTCCTCCTCGGATGATCGGAGGTGGTCCTGCCTACACGGTGCGACGATCATGGATTCCAGACGGCGGGGCCGGGGTTTCCAGTATCTCGTGGACTGGGAGGGGTATGGTCCTGAGGAGAGGAGTTGGATTCCGCGGCGACAGATCCTAGATGCTGACCTCATTCGTGACTTCTACCGCCTCCATCCTGGCGCTCCGGGAGTCCGCCCGGTGGCGTTTGGTCGGAGGGGGGTACTGTAACGATCCCTGCAGTCTGAGTCGGTTTCTGTCTGGGTATTAGTTTTTCTGCTCGGGATCTCCAGTTTCCCGAGGGTTCTGGAACGCTCCCTGCCTGGTTGCCGGGCAACGTTGCTAGGCGGGAGCTCTCTTGATTTCCGCACCTGCATCCCATCAGCAATCTGCACACCTGGTCCTGATCATCACCCTTCTTAGGCTCTGTCCTAACATCCATTCCCTGCCGGATCGTTAGCCATGAACAGTATGTTTGTCCGTGTATCAGCCTTGGAACTTCTAGCGTTAGTTTTGTTGTTTTGCACCTTTTTGACTTGCTGTATACTTACCTCCGTTTTGTTCTATCTGCAGTCACTCACCCGGAACCTTCACCCAACCTCTGCCTGATGGTCGGCGGCTGCCGAGCCATTACTGGACCTACCACTGCACCCTCAACAACCCATCCACGCCACCCGCTCTGTTCCCTGGATTATTCAGCCTCACTCGTGGATCTATTAAATAAACACTCACCTTTGTTTCAATTTACCTTGTCCTGGTCTGCTTCTGGGTTCTGGCTTAGTAAACCGTGACAGATAATTGTATGTGTGGGGTACAGAAATGAGGCATTCAAAAATCATGTCAAAAATGAGTCCATGCAACTTATTATGTGACTTGTTAAGCAAATGTTTACTCCTGAAATTATTGATGCTTACCATAACAAAGGGGTTGAATACTTATTAACTCAAGACATTTCAGCTTTTGATTTTTTATTAATTTGTAAAAATGTAATAATTCCACTTTGACATTATGGGGTATTGTGTGTAGGCCAGTGACACAAAATCTCAATCAGTTTTAAATTCAGGCTGTAACACAACAAAATGTGGAAAAAGTCAAGGGGTGTGAATACTTTCTGAAGGCACTGTACATTACATTTCTATGCAATGTTGTACTTATTGCATTACACTGAATAAGCCCCTGATCATGATCTGTGTGGGTCTGAGTTTTGGGAAGGGAGTTAAGAAGGAAGGAAGAACATATCAGTTGAGTGCAGTAAAATCTGCTAATTATGCTAAAAATATTGGTGCATTCTGCAAATCAGCAGAGGGAATACAGCAATTGAAGAAAAGAAAAGCCTGCAAATACATTCTCATGTAATAAATCACATTTGGAACATACATTAACTCTAACCCAGAGAGATTTAAAAACTCAAAGACCAATGAAAGAATTTGGAGTGTAAATTATCTTTGTCCGTTATCCCTTTGTTGTTCCCATGAATTTAGTCAGTTCCAACAAATCCAGGAATTGAGTAGAATCCTCCGCAGCATTACATTTGGGTCTCTCTCTGGCAACCAGAGTGAAACTAGAGAAATGAGCGAGAGCCATTGGTGTGTGTTGAAGTGCACCATTATTTGGCAGTGTCAAAAACGTGTGAAGTAGGCGTAATTGTTTTATGTCCCTCTAGAATTTCTAATAAATGTCAATTTACAATAGCTAGCGCGGGTGAATATTGGAGACATGATAATGACAGAGACAGACCAACGTCCATAGGGCAATTAAGAAGGGGGTGGGGGGTGGTAACTCCTGCAAATTCAAGGGCGAATGGATTTAGTCTTTATGTAAGACATTCAAAATTGTACTCTTTGTCTGAGACATTCAGAATTACTTTTGAAATCTAATGGTCGCAATAAGAAACGGTTGGATAATTTTACATTACTGTGATGAATCTAGGAAGTACAATCCGTCTGGGATGCTTTCACCTTTATGTCACCCTTACCTAAGTCTGCAGCATTGATTTGCCTGAATGGGATCACATACTACTCCCATTCGTCTTTCCTCCTGACCAGACAGCAACATATGTAAGAGATTCTCATTTCAGGTTCAGTGAACATATTCAGGAACATTTGACAGAGTCCGTATGCTGTCTGTCTGCAGAAAGGCAGCCAAACAATAGAGTTCATTTTGGGTGGCTTATTTTTAGAGACGAAGCTATCAAATCTGGAAAAAAAACTAGCAAATGTGCATTGGCAGAAAGGGGGTCGAACATGAACAATTTAATGATTGTGGTTCTTACAGCTAGATAATGAAGGAGAGCACTTGGTGACCAGCCTTCAGGCATGAAATTATAACGCTAACTAATAGTATGTGCAATATGTGCAATAATAAAAACAATACTTATTATAATTGTGAACTTTCGTTCCCTTGTTAAAAGTTATAGACAACTAATTTGGACAGTGATCTCAGAAGTCCTGAAACCTCTTGTCCTGACTGTGAAGAGGACAACATTTTCAAGTATCTGTCAATTGAATCATCTTTCTAACCACTGTAACATTGTTTCCCCTGGAACAGCAATGTGTGTAAATAATGAAAATTAACTGTTGCCGATTGCTCTATTTAGAAACATAACCCTCATCTGAGGACAAAATCTGTTATTTAATTATTCATGAGAAAAGGAAAAAAAACAAAAGACATTCCCAGAGACTAGGCTTACGATAATTGAAGAGGGCTAAATACACTTCCATATAAAACAGACAAAATGCGAAGGGTTCTATGAGGCGATTAAATGAAACTGACCCATATGATACCAAACACATTGATTAATTCTATCAAGGTTACAAGAAGAAAACACTGGGAAAGAGAGAGAGAGGGGGCATATGCAATGTTTAATTGTGTGAAGTGAGAAGTTAACCACTGGACTTGAAAGGGAATGGTGGCAGATGATCAAAGTGTGCGACTGCTGTGGGAACATGCTATAAACAACAGGAATGTCATCGAACTAAACTGTGTGTCACGGAGCCCACGTAATGTGACTTGTGCCAGTTAATGAAAATGTATGAATGAATAATCTCTCTAATAACAAATGCAGTGGAGTGAGATAACACGAGCTAACAAGCTATCTATGGTCAAATGGTGTGTCTGTGGTAGGAGCAGGCCTATAGTGAAACACTATGCAGGCCACATCTCTTACAATAGCCCCTAAGTAGGGTTCATTGTTGGTCACAGAAATGTAAATGGTCATATATCTACATATCAGCTCTGGATAAGAGCGTCTGCTAAATGACTAAAATGTAAAATGTAAATATCAAACCCTATGGACACTCTAGACTGAATTGTCTCCTAACGATTTCTTCCACCACACAGGCTCGAAGGAAAACTGAGTATTGTTGTTACAGTGTAACAGACCAACATGGGCCAGCCTTTGTGTTTCAGAACCACAACCCAGTTCCACTCCAAAGCAATGTCACAATGTTGAGCATAAACGAGTCAAACAGTCAGAACTGGAGCCGCTCAAAACAAGAACAAGCCGCCACCACAAAGAGGGCAAATCTCTCCATAGTTGGCTGTCCCATAGCTTAGGGCTCTTCGAACATCTGTTGAATGTATTAAGATCTAAACCTCTGCCAATTACCAGTAAGGAACACTGCCCCCAGTCAATCCGTAGCTCCGTCCCATTTGCCCATGTGCATGACTCGCACTGGCTGTTTATTGACTGGTTGTTTGCTCCCTTGTTCCCCTGCAGGGTATAGCAGCATCTGGTCCAAGGACAGGGCTGAGGAGACATTACAAAGCAACAGAAATGAGGACCTTGCAGTCTGACGCGCTTCATAAAGAAATCTATGCGCCAGCACAAGTGGGTTGTGTGGGGGTGTGTGGGGGTGTGTGGGGGTGTGTGGGGTTGTGTGGGGGTGTGTGGGGGTGTTTTTTGTGTTTGTTTGTTTTGCTCATCTCCTCTCTCTGGTAGCTATTTAACATAGATATATTACAAAGGCAGAAATGTGTTTCATCCCTGCTGTTTTCATGTGCTGTGCTGTACATAGGTGGCTGGACCTGAAACAAGAGGCGATTATGTTGGATTGGTGGCTGTTCAAAGGGGTTCTAAATGGGCAACTTCCAGATCACTGGCTGGTGGATAAGGGACAGTATGTAAACAATTAATTCAAATTACATAATTTCCTTATATACCAGAACACTCATATGGAATAAAAACATGCCACCCACCCAGCCTTTTCAAACATTTGAAAAGGCTTTGGCAGGTAGTCAAAATGGAATACATCTGTGACCATAGAGTAGCGTGGTTGGAGATAGGGGAACATGCTCCAGGTCTTGGCTGCATCCATGACATGAGTGTGCTTTGTGAATCTAATAACGCCTCCATGCTTGTGTAATGAAAAATGAATCCAAAACTGTGCTCTGTAGGAGTCAAAGCCAAGGCCATAAGAAACAACAATGCACATATTTGACACAACCTATTTGTGTGTACAGACTTTGAAGATGATCCTCACTATAACCTATGTTTTGATTACTCTCATGCCAGGTGTCTAAAGCATTTAAATATCTTAAAGATATCACTGGAACAAAATGCAAACATACAGTTGAAGTCGGAAGTTTACATACACCTTAGCCAAATACATTTAAACTCAGTTTTTCACAATTCCTGACATTTAATCGTAGTAAAAACTCCCTCTTAGGTCAGTTAGGATCACCACTTTATTTTAAGAATATGAAACATCAGAATAATAGTAGAGAGAATTATTTCTTTCAGCTTTTATTTCTTTCATCACATTCCCAGTGGGTCAGAAGTTTACATACAATCAATTAGTATTTGGTAGCATTGCCTTTAAATTGTTTAACTTGGGTCAAACGTTTCGGGTAGCCTTCCACAAGCTTCCCACAATAAGTTGGGTGAATTTTGGCCCATTCCTCCTGACAGAGCTGGTGTAACTGAGTCAGGTTTGTAGGCCTCCTTGTTCGCACACGCTTTTTTCAGTTCTGCCCACAAATGTTCTATAGGATTGAGGTCAGGGCTTTGTGATGGCCACTCCTATACCTTGACTTTGTTGTCCTTAAGCCATTTTGCCACAACTTTGGAAGTATGCTTGGGGTCATTGTCCATTTGGAAGACCCATTTGCGACCAAGCTTTAACTTCCTGACTGATGTCTTGAGATGTTGCTTCAATATATCCACATAATTTTCCTTCCTCATGATGCCATCTATTTTGTGAAGTGCACCAGTCCCTGCTGCAGCAAAGCACCCCCACAGCATGATGCTGCCACCCCGTGCTTCACAGTTGGGGTGGTGTTCTTCGGCTTGCAAGCATTTTTCCTCCAAACATAACGATGGTCATTATGTCCAAACAGTTCTATTTTTGTTTAATCAGACCAGAGGACATTTCTCCAAAAAGTATGATCTTTGTCCCCATGTGCAGTTGCAAACCGTAGTCTGGCTTTTTTATGGCGGTTTTGTAGCAGCGGCTTCTTCCTTGTTGAGTGGCCTTTCAGGTTATGTCGATATAGGACACGTTTTACTGTGGATCTAGATACTTTTGTACCTGTTTCCTCCAGCATCTTCACAAGGTCCTTTGCTGTTGATCTGGGATTGATTTGCACTTTTCACACCAAAGTACGTTCATCTCTAGGAGACAGAACGGGTCTCCTTCCTGAGCGGTATGACGGCTGCGTGGTCCCATGGTGTTTACACTTGCCTACTATTGTTTGTACAGATGAACGTGGTACCTTCAGGCGTTTGGAAATTGCTCCCAATGATGAACCAGACTTGTGGAGGTCTGCAAAAATTGATTTCTTTTGATTTTCCAATGATGTCAAGCAAAGAGGCACTGAGTTTGAAGGTAGGCCTTGAAATACATCCACAGGTACACCTCCAATTGACTCAAATGATGTCAATTAGCCTATCAGAAGCTTCTAAAGCCATGACATAATTTCCTTGTATTTTCCAAGCTGTTTAAAGGCACAGTCAACTTAGTCTATGTAAACTTCTGACCCACTGGAATTGTGACACAGTGAATTATAAGTGAAATAATCTGTCTGTAAACAATTGTTGGAAAAATTACATGTGTCATGCACAAAGTAGATGTCCTAACCGACTTGCCAAAACTATAGTTTGTTCACAAGAAATTTGTGGAGTGGTTGAAAAACCAGTGTATGTAAACTTCCGACTTCAACTGTAATCTTCTGCACCTGGAAAAGGTGTTTCATTACAACTCAGTCTCTCCTTCTCTCCCAATTACCCCTGTAATCTGTAAACTTGTTCTATCACCACCAACCCAGCTGGCCCCCAGAGGTTGTCCCTTGTGGGTGTCTCTCACTATTGTAGTTTCCACAAACATTTTACAGACAGATCCGCACTATGCTAGCCCACTGTTAAATACCAGGATTTATTTTTTATGTTTTGTGAAGTACTGTACCTCATCAGACCAAACCTTGTCCAAGCAAATGTTTACACTGTCTGGACACAAATCTAGGTGCCACACAAATATCCAATGACAGTTAGAGTAAGAGTATACATGTTGAAGCAGCAGGTAGGCCTGCCTATCTTTTATCCCTCATTTACTGAATGTCAACATTTGTGACATTTGAGTGATCACATTATTTAATAATGCTTACTCTATGGTCAGATGGCTTTCACTTCAATGATTTCCACTCACTGATGATTGACTGGTAGCACCAAGACTAATTTACCATGCACACATGATTCCATGCCTGGCTCATTAGCTGCTCATGTAATGGGGACGTGGTGGGCTGTGCAAGTGCATCTGTGTGTGTAATGGCGGTCCCCATGCTCAACAGTGCAGCCTGGTAAACTGTTGCCATTTCTTTGTTTATACAAGAACGACGCAATGTCAAGCAGTGCACAACTTCCATCAGCTGTCTGTCAGCCATATCAAACTCAATTACACCCGTCAAAGTGAGCTGCTTATGCCTCCGCAAAAAAGTAATTTCACACCAATTAAAAGCTACAACAACAGAATCTGTGATTCGGTATCATCGACTCCTTCAATCGTGCTTGCGGCCCAGACAATGAGGTTATGGACATCGTGAGAAGATGGAACCCAATCTTTTTTGGGGGTCCCAAAAAATTATGCATCTGCAATCTGCTCTTTAAAACCTCATGCACTTTAACTGTGGTGGTTAGACTTGATGAGTAAAACTAACATTTGGGAATACGTCTTGTCTTTCTGAGACAAAAAAGAAACAAACATAGTGAAAAAAGAGGGGAGAGAACACACTATTAAGGGAGAAGAGAAACAAACACAGAGCAGCTGTTGAAGAGGCTAGATAATTAAAGCCATAGCACAATACGTCTCTACCCCATTGGCTTTTATGGCCAGTGTCAAACTGCCAGATTATATTTAATGGAAATTGGGTTGTCAGTGTGCCTTGAGAAATTAGAGAGTAAAATTAGCACAGGTTACCAAATCACCTCATTGGTGCCCGTGTCAACGGCTATTTCTTCCTAAAGAGGCACAAGCATTAAAAAGATGGGATGATCCTCTGCATCCATCCTTAGGTCATGGTGCTAAACATTTTTCTATGAGTTTTTTAGTAGCTTGCCTGTGGGTTGTCACATCATTCCGACAGAGGAGAGAAAGAGAATCCAGTCTTCAAGGGACATGGAGATTGGGTTCCCATTCACCATAATCTTCCACTCTCTATGACTTAATGTGACACAACTGAGAACTGGGTCCATTTTTACAACTGGAATGTACCTCAAACTATCTGGGTTGGCATTGTGTGTCTAGTAAATACAATGGAGAAGTTCTGAGGAATTATTTTGGTCAGAACATCTCTGTGTGCTCTACACGCCATGCAAACAGGATTCCAAATGCATCCTCAATGATGTGAACAAATATGGTTGCCAGAAAAACATCAAAATCTTATAACACAACCATGTATAAAGGGCAATGAAAACTCTCACAATAAGGGCAATCCCACGGTAACAGAATTACGATTTGACTCCGTTTTTCACTTGAAAATGTGAACTACTTTTAACAATTTCCACAAAAAAATGTACAGAAACGAATTTAGTGGAAGAACTGTGCAGATGCAAATTTTGGTAACATAATTACGGTAAAATCTCAGGTTTTTTTGCGACCATGTTTTCCAAAAACTTAAATATACTGTATGCTCTGAATTAAAATTCAAAGATGTCTGCAGAAAGAATGCGGTGTCAGCCATGACATGGCACTTTGAGTTTGAACTACAGTAATTGAAGTGGATTTACACCCGGTAACAGAATTATGGTAATGGTTTGACATCATGGGTCCCGATCTGTACTACACAGAAATGCATAATTATGGATATGAATGTTATTCTCCTCATGTTTTACATGTTTGCACACCTCAGCCCAGCACAGCAGAGCACAGTAGAGTAGCATACAGTGCAGTACAATACAGCAGTGCAGAGCAGGGTAAAGTGAGTAGAGCACAGTAGAGTGAGTAGAGCACAGTAGAATAAAGTACAATACAGTACAGTGAGTAGAGTACAGTAGAGTACAGCCAATACAATACAGTAGTTCAGTACAGTGCAGTAGAGTACAGTACAATATAATGTACTGTACTATTCTTGACTTTTCTTTACTGTACTGTATTGTACTGTACTACTGTATTGTATTGTGCTCTACTGTGCTCTACTCACTGTACTGTACTCAGTACTGTGCTATCCAAACTTCTGAAACATACACTACCAGTCAAACGTTTGGACACACCTACTCATTCAAGGGTTTTTCTTTTTTTACTATTTTTTTACATTGTAGAATAATAGTGAAGATATCAAAACTATGAAATAACACATATGGAATCATGTAGTAACTAAAAAAGTGTTAAACTAATCAAAATATATTTTATATTTGAGATTCTTCAAATAGCCACCCTTTCCCTTGATGACAGCTTTGCACAATCTTGGCATTCTCTCAACCAGCTTCCTGAGGTAGTCACCTGGAATGCATTTCAATTAACAGGTGTGTCTTCTTAAAAGTTAATTTGTGGAATTTATTTCCTTCTTAATGAATTTGAGCCAATCAGTTGTGTTGTGACACAGAAGATAGCCCTATTTAGTAAAATACCAAGTCCATATTATGGCAAGAACAGCTCAAATAAGCAAAGAGAAACGACAGTCCATCATTACTTTAAGACATGACGGTCAGTCAATCTGGAAAATGTCAAGAACTTTGAAAGTTTCTTCAAGGGCAGTCGCAAAAACCATCAAGTGCTATGATGAAACTGGCTCTCATGAGGACAGCCACAGGAACAGAAGACCCAGAGTGACCTCTGCTGCAGAGGATAAGTTCATTAGAGTTACCAGCCTCAGAAATGGCAGCCCAAATAAATGCTTCACATAGTTCAAGTCACAGACACATCTCAACATCAACTGTTCAGAGGGGACTGTGTGAATCAGGCCTTCATGGTCGAATTACTGCAAAGAAACCTCTACTAAAGGACACCAATAAGAAGAAGAGACCTGCTTGGGCCAAGAAACAAGAACAATGGACATTAGACCGGTGGAAAGTTGTCCTTTGGTCTGCACTCCAAAATGGAGATTTTTGGTTCCAACCGCCGTGTCTTTGTGAGGTGAACGGATTATCACTGGCTTCATCAATAAGTGCATCGATGACGTCATCCCCACAGTGACCGTACGTACATTCCCCAACCAGAAGCCATGGATTACAGGCAACATCCGCACTGAGCTAAAGGGTAGAGCTGCCACTTTCAAGGAGCAGGACTAACCCGGATGCTTATAAGAAATCCCGCTATGCCCTCCGACGAACCATCAAACAGGCAAAGAGTCAATACAGGACTAAGATTGAATTGTACTACACCGGCTCCGACACTTGTCGGATGTGGCAGGGCTTGCAAACTATTACAGACTACAGAGGGAAGCGGTTCTGGATGACTATGTGATCACGCTCTCCGTAGCCGATGTGAGTAAGACTTTTAAGCAGGTCAACATTCACAAGGCCGCAGGGCCAGATGGATTACCAGGACGTGTACTCTGAGCATGCACTGACCAACTGGCAAGTGTTTTCACTGACATTTTCTGTAATACCAACACGTTTCAAGCAGACCACCATAGTCCCTGTGCCCAAGAACACTAAGATAACCTGCCTAAATTACTACCAACCGACCCGTCTGTCTGTAGCCATGAAGTCCTTTGAAAGGCTGGTCATGGCTCACATCAACACCATTATCCAAGACACCCTAGACCCACTCTAATTTGCATACCGCTCCAACAGATCCACAGATGATGCAATCTCTATTGCACTCCACACTGCCCTTTCACACTTGGACAAGAGGAACACCTACGTGAAAATGCTATTAATTGACTACAGCTCAGCGTTCAACACCATTGTGCCGTCAAAGCTCATCACTAAGCTAAGGACCCTGGGACTAAACACCTCCCTCTGCAACTGGATCCTGGACTTCCTGACGGGCTGCTCCAAGGTGGTAAGGGTAGGTAACAACACATCTGCCACGCTGATCTTCAACACGGGGGCCCCTCAGGGGTGTGTGCTTAGTCCCCTCCTGTACTCCCTGTTCACCATGACAGCATGGCCAGGCATGACACCAACACCATCATTAAGTGTGCCGACGACACAACAGTGGTAGGCATGATCACCGATAACGATGAGACAGTCTATAGGAGGAGGTCAGATACCTGGTCGTGTGGTGCCAGGATAACAACCTCTCCCTCAACGTGACCAAGACAAAGGCGATGATTTTGGACTACAGTGGAAAAAAAGACAGGGCTGTAGTGGAACAGGTTGAGAGCTTCAAGTTCCTTGGTGTCCACATCACCAACAAACTATCATGGTCCAAACACACCAAGACAGTTGTGAAGAGGGCACGACAAAGCCTATTCCCCCTCAGGAGACTGAAAAGATTTGGCATGGGTCCTCAGATCCTCAAAAAGTTATACAGCTGCACCATCAAGAGCATCCTGATTGGTTGCATCACCGCCTGTTGTGGCAACTCCTCGGCCTCCGACCGCAAGGCACTACAGAGGGTAGTGCGTACGGCCCAGTATATCACTGGGGCCAAGCTTCCTGCCATCCAGGACCTCTATACCAGGCGGTGTCAGAGGAAGACCCTAAAAATTGTCAAAGACTCCAGCCACCCTAGTCATTGACTGTTCTCTCTGCTATCGCACGGCAAGCTGTACCGGAGCGCCAAGTCTAGGTCCAAAAGGTTTCTTAACAGCTTCTACACCCAAGCCATAAGACTCCAGAACAGCTAATCATGGCTACCCGGACTATTTGTATTGTCTTTGTGACACGCGGTGTGGGTGAACGGATGATCACCTCATGTGTATTTCCCACCGTAAAGCATGGAGGAGGATGTGTTATGGTGTGGGGGTGCTTTGCTGGTGACTATCATTTGTTTTTCAACAGGACAAGGACCCAACACAACTCCAGGCTGTGTAAGGGCTATTTTACCAAGAAGGAGAGTGATGGAGTGCTGCATCAGATTACCTGGCCTCCACAATCCCCCGACCTCAACCCAACTGAGATGGTTTGGGATGAGTCGGACCGCAGAGTGAAGGAAAAGCAGCCAACAAGTGCTCAGCATATGTGGGAACTCCTTCAAGACTGTTGGAAAAGCATTCAAGGTGAAGCTGGTTGAGAGAATGCCAAGAGTGTGCAAAGCTGTCATCAAGGCAAAGGGTGGCTATTTGAAGAATCTCAAATATAAAATATATTTGGATTTGTTTAACACTTTTTTTTTTACTACATGATTCCATATATGTTATTTCATAGTTTTGATGTCTTCACTATTATTCTATAATGTAAAAAATAATAACAATAACAAAAAACTTGAAGGAGTAGGTGTGTCCAAACTTGTGACTGGTGGTGTATAAGTGTTGATATTAGTTGGCAGGGATCTTAATGGCAACATTATTGTGTTTTTATGTATTTCTGATTCCTTTTCAGAATTTTTCTTGTAGATATTTTCTAAAAATGGTTGAAAAATGTATATATGCCTTAATTTCCCCCAAAAAAAGACTCTTAGTTTTCATTTTACACCCAATTTGATATGCTCCTATGAACTTCACATATTGGTGCTAATGCGTCGTTTTCGGTGGAAATGCCCATAAGCCAATTAGAGTGATAAAACCCTGTATGCATGTATTTACTCTGCAATGTATTAAAACAAACAAATTAACTCACAATGAACCTACCGTTACATGTGTTAAACACAATTCATACATGGTTGTGATTAACTAGCCAGCAGCATACCACCCTGCATCCCACTGCTGGCTTTCCTCTGAAGCTAAGCAGGATTGGTTCTGGATGGGAGGCCAGATGCTCCTGGAAGTGGTGCTGGAGAGCTAGTAGGAGGCACTCTTTCCTCTAGTCAAAAGATAAATGCCCCAGGGCAGTGATTGGGGAATTTGTGGGTTCGATTCCCACGGGGGGGCCAGTATGAAAAATGTATGCACTCACTAACTGTAAGTTGCTCTGGACAAGAGCGTCTGCTAAATGAAAAAAGTAATAATATAAATTGCTCTGTGTAGGGTGCCGTCTTTTGGATGGGATGTTAAACGGGTGTCCTGACACTCTGTGGTCACTAAAGATCCCAAGGCACTTATCATAAAAGTAGATATGGGTGTTAACCCCGTTGTCCTGGCTAAATTCCCAATCTGGCCCTCATACCATATTGGCCACCTGTTATGATGAGTTTCTGGTATTGAGAAGTTCAGGATGCAAGAGAGTATGTTACACAGATGGAGATTTGATTCAGTCATTATTTATTGGATTCGATGAAAGGAGGTACGGACATAGCCTCCTGCCATCTGAATGACTTCCATACAAAATCTCTCAGTTTATATTCTTGTTTGCAAGCTAATTCTATCCAACAGTTGCCAACTATTATTGAGTGTCACTCATCCACCACCATATCATCCACCTACTTGGTGTCGTGTGGCACCCTAGCCAGGCCATTCCATCACGCACCCCTCCTAAGATTAGCAACAGTGGCCCCCAATCTATCTTGGCATACTGACCTTCTGTTACTAACCCGTGACACCTATACCACATGGCATGTCCTTGTCCTCTCTCCCTTACATACATATTATGAGTTGTACATACATTAATGAATCTTGTATCACAAGTCATCATAACACTAATCATCCCCAGCTTCCAATTGGCTCATTCATCCTTCCCATTCTAAATCAACTAATATGCCAGCTTTATGACTTTAAAGAAGTTTTACCATTATGATGACATTGTGCCACCAGTAGGAGTAGTAACACCAATGATGGTAACACCAATGACAACATTTTAGGTTTTGAGGATTTTTTTATGCTCAGATCTAAGGTCATTAACCCTTCAATATGATTAATAATTTTTGTCACAATGTTATTTCCCCTTCATTTAAATTGAGTAACAATGAGTGACACTTTGGATTTAGACACACCAAATTATCAATATAATCCTCAAATTTATGCCATACTAAAAGGGTGTGATTAGCTAATAATTTTCTTTAATATAGACAGTGACCTGCCCACGATAACAGATTGCCACTGGAAGGAATTCTTCAAGGTCCTTGTATATCATTGTAATGAGTGATTTTCAAGGCGGTAACACCAGTGACATAAAACTGAGGGAAAGACATTATACTAGTAATATAAATAGGCATTTTAATAGCCTTTTTTTATCTATACAATATATTAAATAATTTTGTTCACTTTCTAGCATTCAAAATTATAGATGGATATCTCTAAATCCACAAAACATGTCACTACAACTCTACACATCCCTATTGGGACCGGCAAATTTGCTTACCTTAAGTACTTTATTTTCCCAGGCTGCATTCCCAACACGTAAAAGACACACCCTCTCCCCTCAGCCCTCAAATTAAGTGAACACTTCTCTTGAAGTATGATGAGTTGACACTTGCAGGGCAATGGTCGAGGGAATAATTAATTTTAAATGGACAGCCCTTGCCCGGATATTCGTCACTCGTTCGTCCCAGAGGTTGTGTTTTCAGTCATTATGGAACCAACAGTAGCTGTTGTGTGTGCTTTATATGCGCTACAGTCAATTATGATTGCATTTCATATCTTGTCTAGAAGACAACGCATCCGCAGACATCGAATACTAGCCATCCGATGAAATCAGGTAAATCTAAAATTACAATGCATAAGTGTGATGTCAGGGAAAATTGTATGAGCCAGCTAACGTTTCCAAAAGCTAACCAAACAGAAACATCTTTACTTTTACGATACGTGTTTGTGCCGTCATGTGCACTAGTAGCACCATTTCTAACTTATTTACATTCATTTTTACTTACACTTGTATGTTGACTTCTCCATATTGATGTTGGTTTTATGTTGTGGCTGACTTTTCTTAGTGGATGTACAATCATCGCAAATTGAATTATGGGGCGTTATAGGCCACGGAGTGAATAGAATTGTACACTCGATCACAAACGAGGGCTGAAGGGCTTACATTGCCAACTTCCCTCGCTTGGCTAATTGTTTGGACCAACAGCAAAGATGGCCATGGGGATTCCCCCAAAGGCATAAGGCGAGGGTAAGTGGAGGAGGGTGTGACTTTTATGTCTTTGAAACGCAGCCCCAAACTCGGTGCTGCCCCCCCTTTATTGATAAAGACTTCAATATAAACAAAAACATGTATGATGTGTAACTATTTTAAATGTTTAAGTGTTTTTCATGGTTGGAAAGGCAAGGGACGTAAATGCCATTTTCAAGAATGACCCTAATTCAAATTCAACACATTTCTGAACAGTTACTTATCAAGGTCAGCAGTTCATTACAGATTGTTGATCAACTTCCACACTGTTTCTTTAACAACCAATTTACAATCCCCAATTACTACTGTGTCACAATCTACGGCTGAACCTTGCTTCTCTGTTTATATGTCAATTGATCTTGTAAGTTGAGGTATTTGAAAAGAGAATGCCATCTTCCTAATTAACTAGACAAGGAATGTTGGTTTCCGCCGTCTCTGTTTGATGCTCTGTGTTTCCTCAGAAGCAGGTAGCGCTGAATATGGTGGCTGTGAATTTATACCGACTAATTAGATTCACAAGGAGCTTGTTAATGCGAGGCCATTATACCTCACACTGGGTGTCCTATGTTCTGGGAGAATTCGCCCAGACAGATCCAGCAGACTGAGTGACATTCTATTATACATTCCATTTTATTGGCAGCAACAGCGAAAAATTGACCAAAAGCTGTTGTAACTTGACCAAAAACGAATTTCGGAAACTTTCAAATATCCGAGTTCCAGTGACATCAGTCGAACAACAATGCAGGGTATAATAAACATGTCCGAAAAGGGAGATAGGACATGAGTTCTATTATGGTAAGCTTGTGTCCCACCAAATGTTGGGGCAATGAGGAAGATTGTGTACACAGACACAGCGTTGTACTGTCTGAGCCTGGGTGTCTGAGCCTGGGTGTGGACTGTGGACTATCGACAAAAGCTGTGTGGCTGAGGAAGATGAAGGAGGTATCCATTATGATTGGTATCAAATAATGTATCTTTCTTATGTGAAAAGAGGGACAAAATCAATGTGTACAGAATGGGGGATGTCGATAAACCTAGAGAATTACTATTGCACAGCGATATTACATGTGGCAAGAGCAGAATATTAATTAAAGTTAATGCACTTTCCACCAAGATTGGACACAGTCTTAACTGAACAAGAAGGTTACCGTTTTACATGTTTTATTACCAAACTGAATATGAAGACCATCATTCATAAAGATAAATAAATATGTATCGCACAGTGTCAGCTGTGAATATTTATCAAACAAGTCAGGCTTACAACACGTTATAATATTCAGACAAAAAACCCTGCTTGGATTGATTCACTCCCTAATTGAAAATATACAATGATCATAGCTGTGAGAAAAGTGAGTTCAGATACATGACTCTAGGTAATAGGCATTTTTCCATTAAGGTCCTGCATATTTAGTCCTTACCATTAGACAGTCCGTTCACAAGTTTCTACATAATCAGTTGCAAATAAAATCAAATAAATAAAAAAGAAAGGGGTTGGGCAAAAAAATATCAGCCATTTTTGTTACACCCTGATCTGTTTCACCTGTCTTGTGCTTGTCTCCACCCCCCACCAGGTGTCTCCCATTTTATCCATTATCCCCTGTGTATTTATACCTGTGTTTTCTGTTTGTCTGTTGCCAGTTCATCTTGTCAAGTCTTACCAGTGTGTTTTTCCAGTTTTCCAGCATCTCTAGTTTCTGTTTCCTAGTCCGCCTGGTTCTGACCATTTTGCCTGTCCTGAGCCTGCCTGTCGATCTGTCCCTGCCTGCCGCTTGCCTGCCCCTTGTTTTGTAATAAACATCTGAGATTCGAACTGCCTCCCTCCTGTGTCTGCATCTGGGTCTTATCATGAGTCGTGTTTGTACGAACTGGCCATGACTGACCCAGCAGACTCAGACCAGCTCCTCCCAAGGAGCCACCATTGGTAGACACAAGGAGTTACTTTAAAATCTTATGGAAGGATTCCATAATCGGGATGGGTGCGAGTGTCAGGTAACCACAGTGAGGAGATGCAATTTCTGCTCATTGAATCTCCACAGGTGTTGGGGTTTTCATGCTCCAGAGGCACAATCCCCTTATCGACTGGACTGTTGGTTCTATCAAGGGTTGGAGCCTGTTCTGCCACGCTCATTGCCTGAAGTCGGAGCAGCCTGCCCTGGGACGTCTTCCTGCGGGCTTGGAAAAAGCCTCGGACCTCTCTGCCATTCTCCGGGAGGTTTTCAACAAGGCCCGTGCCACATCGCTTCCTCCGCTACCTCGGGGGGCTTTATGCCCTTTCGGGTCCTGAGACCAAGGCGATGGAAAGGTACATTTAGGACCCCTGGCTGCAGGGTATATCCGTCCTTCTGCCAGCACAGGGTTTTTCTTTGTGGAGAAGAAGGACAAAACCCTGCGCCCGTGTATCGACTACCGGGGCCTTAATGACATCACAGTTAAAAACCGTTACCCGCTACCACTCATTGCCTCGGCTTTCGAGCCTCTCCAGGGGGCTACGATTTTCTTGAAGTTGGACCTTCGGAACGCCTACTATCTGGTGCGGATACGTGATGGAGACGAGTGAAACACAGCCTTTAGCATGGCTATCAGGCACTACGAATACCTGTTGATGCCATTCGGACTGACCAACGCTCCTGCAGTGTTCCAGGCCCTGGTTAACGATGTTCTCTGTGACATGTTGAACCAGTTCATGTTAGTCTACCTCGATGACGTCCTTGTTTTTTCCCGCTCAGCTCAAGAACATGTCCTCCACGTCCGACAAGTCCTCCAGCATATCCTGGAGAACCAGCTTTTTGTTAAAGCTGAGAAATGCGAATTCTATCGCTCCACCATCTCCTTCCTAGGATACATCATCGCTGCAGGTAATATGCAGATGGTTCCTGGCAAGGTGAGAACGGTAGTGGATTGGCCTCAACCCACATCCAGAGTGCAGCTGCAATGCTTCCTGGGGTTTGCTCATTTCTACCGCCGTTTCATCCAGGGTTACAGCACTTTTTCCCCCCCTTCAGCTCTCACCTCTCCCAAGGTCCCGTTCACGTGGTCTACAGCTGCTGAGTGGGCGTTCTCGGACCTCAAGCATCATTTCACTACAGCTCCCATCTTAATCCATCTGGATCCATACCGTCAGTTCGTGGTGGAGGTCGACGCCTCGGACGTTGGAGTGGGGTCTGTCCTGTCCCAGCATTCTGCCTAGGACCAAAAGCTGCATCCCTGAGCTTTCCTTTCCCATCGTCTTAAAATCACTGAGAGGAATTATGATGTGGGAAATTGAGAACTACTCGCGGTGAAGATGGCATTGGAGGAGTGGAGGCACTGGTTAGAGGGGGCAGAACATCCATTCGTAGTGTGGACTGATCACAACAACCTGGTATATCTCCACACCGCCACACTAGCCCCGCTGCTACACCGTTGGACCCCGAGACCGTCCTCCCTACCTCTTATCTAGCGGCTGCACTCATCTGGGGTATAGAGAACCAGGTCCGTGATTTGCAGCGTTCCCAGGGGGGGCCTGGCTAACCGGATGTTTGTCCCGGACTCTGCCCGTTCCCCGGTCCTGGAATGGGCTCATTCCTCCAGACTTGCCTGCCATCCTGGCTCCCGTCGGACCCTGGTCTTTGTACGACAACGTTTTCGGTGGCCCACCATGGTTCCTGACGTCTCTGCATTTGGTTCCGCCTGCACTGTGTGTGCTCAGAATAAGACTCTGTGGCAAGCTCCGGCTGGCCTCCTTTAACCACTCACTGTTCCTGACTGCCCCTGGTCCCATATATCCCTGGACTTCATCACTGGTCTCCCTCCATCAGATGGAAACACCACTATACTTACGGTGGTGGATAGGTTTTCCAAAACCGCCCATTTCATTCCCCTTCCCAAGTTACCCTCAGCCAAGGAGACGGCCCAGCTCATGTTGCAGCACGTCTTCCGGATACATGGACTTCCGGTGGACATGGTCTCCGCTCGCAGTCCTCAGTTCTCATCCTGGTTCTGGAAGGCATTATGCACCCTCATTGGGTTGTCGGCCGGCCTGTCCTCCGGTTTTCACCCCCAGTCTAACGGCCAGTCGGAGCGAGCCAATCAGGACCTGGAGACGACTCTTTGTTGCCTCGTCACCGCCAACCCCACCACATGGAGCCAGCAACTCGTGTGGGTGGAATACACCCGCAACACCCTTCCCTGCTTGGCCACTGGTCTCTTGCCTTTCGAGTGTTCCATGGGATATCAGCCCCCGCTCTTCCCTGAGCAAGAGGAAGAGGTCAGCATACCCTCGGCCCAGATGTTCGTCCGCCGCTGTCACCGTACCTGGAAGAGAGCCCGGTCCGCTCTTCTCAAGACCACCTCCAGGTATCGGCGACAGGCCGACCGCCACCGGACCCCTGCTCCCCGCTATTGTCTTGGGCAGAAGGTATGGCTGTCCACTCAGGATCTGCCCCTCCGGGTGGAGTCCCACAAACTGTCTCTCCATTTAATCGGTCCTTTCCCCATCTCTAAGATTCTTAGCCCCTCTGCTGTTCGTCTTCTGTTGCCCCGCACCCTCCATATACATTTACATTTACATTTACGTCATTTAGCAGACGCTCTTATCCAGAGCGACTTACAAATTGGTGCATTCACCTTATGATAGCCAGTGGGACAACCACTTTACAATTTTTTTTATATAATATCACTTTGAAGTTGGCAAAAAGTTCTACCTTATACCCCTTTGCAGTCCGCTGAGGCTTGTCACCTGCGGCCTGGGGTTGGGGGTGGCGGGGAGGGTCTAGCACATCTCGTTCATCTTCAATGCCCTTGCTGATGGAAGGAGGTTTTCCTCAAAATCTCACGATACATGGCCCCATTCATTCTTTCCTTCACACGGATCAGTCGTCTGGTCCCTTTGCAGAAAAAAAGCCCCAAAGCACCATGTTTCCACCCCCCATGCTTCACAGTAGGTATGGTGTTCTTTGGATGCAACTCCAGCATTCTTTGTCCTCCAAACACGCAAGTTGAGTTTTTACCAAAAAGTTATATTTTGGTTTCATCTGACCCTGTGACATTCTCCCAATCCTCTTCTGGATCATCGAATGCACTCTAGCAAACTTCAGATGGGCCTGGACATGTACTGGCTTAAGCAGGGGGACCACGTCTGGCACTGCAGGATTTGAGTCCCTGAGCGGCGTAGTGTGTTACTGATGGTAGGTGTTACTCCGTCTCTGCAGGTCTTCACTCGGTCCCCCGTGTGGTTCTGGGATTTTTGCTCCGTTCTTGTGACATTTTACCCCCCGGGTGAATCTTGCGTGGAGCCCCAGATCGGGGAGATTATCAGTTTGTATGTCTTCCATTTCCTAATAATTACTCCCACAGTTGATTTCTTCAAACCAAGCTGCTTACCTATTGCAGATTCAGTCTTCCCAGCCCTGGTGCAGGTCTACAATTTTGTTTCTGGTGTCCTTTGACAGCTCTTTGGTCTTAGCCATAGTGGAGTTTGGAGTGTGACTGTTTGGCGTTGTGGACAGGTGTCTTTTATACTGTTAGCAAGTTCAAACAGGTGCCATTAATCTAGTAGCGAGTGGAGGACAGAGGAGCCTCTGCAGGGAGAAGTTACAGGTCTGTGAGAGCCCAGAAATCTTGCTTGTTTGTAGGTGACCAAAGTATTTTCCACCATAATTTTGCAAATAAATTCATTAAAAATCCTACAATGTGATTTTCTGGATTTTTTTCTTCTCAATTGTCTGTTGTTGACGTGTACCATGATGAAAATTACAGGCCTCTCTCATCTTTTTAAGTGGGAAACTTCACAATTGGTGGCTGACTAAATACATTTTTTCCCCACTGTATATATACATCCAATTTAACACGTGTCTAGGATTAAACCTCTGTCTCACAGCCCTTTGTATCCTGTTTCCAGGCCCACCCCTCCTCCCTGTCTCATCGACGGCCTTCCGGCGTACACAGTGAGGCGCCTCCTTAGTGTTCAACCTCAGGGCAGGGGATTCCAGTACCTGGTTGACTGGGAGGGTTATGGCCCAGAGGAGAGGTGCTGGGTCCCCGCTAGGAACATCCTGGACCCAGCCCTCAATGCTTAGTTCTGCTGCCGGCACCCCGATCAACCAGGGATGTGCCCGGGTAGGACACCAGGTGGCGTCCCTAGAGGGGGGAGTACTGTCACACCCTGATCTGTTTCACCTGTCTTGTGCTTGTCTCCACCCCCCACCAGGTGTCTCCCATTTTCCCCATTATCCCCTGTGTATTTATGCCTGCCGTTCTGTCCCTGTTTGACTCTGCCTTGGATCACTGACATCTGCCTGCCCTTGACCTGCCGCTTGCCTGCCCCCTGTTTTGTAATAAACATCTGAGATTCGAACTGCCTGCCTCTGTGTCTGCATCTGGGTCTTATCCTGAGTTGTGTTAATTTTAGATATCAATGGGGTCTAGCCATTGGACCTCCTTTCAAGCCTTGACTCCCATGTGTGAGCCTCAGTGTTTACTCACAAAGATCATGTGGGTTCATTTGGAAGGTTGATAAAGGCTTGGTCGTGCAGCTCGTGCCTTCATTACGAATGAATAAGCATTATGTGCACATTTTGAAATTGCATTCCTGTGTTGCCTGAGCAGTGGCGACCCGTCATTCAGGCCAGGTGGGGCAGAGCATTCGGAAAGTATTCAGACCCCTTGACTTTTTCCACATTTTGTTACGGTACAGCCTAATTTTGAAATGGATTCAATTGTTTTTTCCCCCTCATCAATCTACACACAATACCCAATAATGACAAAGCAAAAACTGTTTTTTAGAAATTTTTGCAAATGTATTACAAATAAAAAACGGAAGTATCACATTTACATAAGTATTCAGACCCTTTACTCAGTACCTTGTTGAGGCACCTTTGGCAGCGATAACAGACTTGAGTCTTCTTCGGTATGACACTACAAGCTTGGCACACCTGTATTTGGGGAGTTTCTCCCATTCTTCTCTGCAGATCCTCTCAAGCTCTGTCAGGTTGGATGGGGAGCGTCGCTTCACAGCTATTTTCAAGTCTCTCCAGAGATGTTCGATCGGGTTAAAGTTCGGGCTTTGCTGGGCCACTCAAAGACATTCAGAGACTTGTCCCTAGGCAACTCCTGTGTTGTCTTGGCTGTGTGCTTAGGGTCGTTGTCCTGTTGGAAGGTGAACCTTCGCCCCAGTTTGAGGTCCCGAGTGCTCTGGAGCAGGTTTCTGGGATAATGGTGTTGATGTGAGCCATGACCAGCCTTTCAAAGCACTTCATGGCTACAGACGTGAGTGCTACGGGTCGGTAGTCATTTAGGCAGGTTATCTTAGTGTCCTTGGTTACAGGGACTATGGTGGTCTGCTTGAAACATGTTGGTATTACAGACTCAGTCAGGGACATGTTGAAAATGTCATTTGGAGACACTTGCCAGTTGGTCAGCACATGCTCGGAGTACACGACCTGGTAATCTGTCTGGCCCTGCGGCCTTGTGAATGTTGACCTGCTTAAAAGTCTTACTCACATTGGCTACGGAGAGCGTGATCACATAGTCATCCGGAACAGCTGGTGCTCTCATGCATGCTTCAGTGTTGCTTGCCTCGAAGCGAGCATAGAAGTGATTTAGCTCGTCTGGTAGGCTTGTGTCACTGGGCAGCTCGCGGCTGTGCTTCCTTTTGTAGTCTGTAATAGTTTTCAAGCCCTGCCACATCCGACGAGTGTCAGAACCGGTGTAGTATGATTCAATCTTAGTCCGGTATTGACTCTTTGCCTGTTTGATGGTTCGTCGGGGAGCATAGTGGGATTTCTTATAAGTGTCCTTGAAAGCGGCAGCTCTACCCTTTAGCTCAGTGCGGTTGTTGCCTGTAATCCATGGCTTCTGGTTGGGGTATGTACGTATGGTCACTGTGGGGACGACGTCATCGATGTACTTATTGATGAAGCCAGTGACTGATGTGGTGTACTCCTCAATGCTATCTGAAGAATCCCGGAACATATTCCAGTGTGTGCTAGCAAAACAGTCCTGTAGCTTAGCATCTGCATCATCTGACCACTTTTTTTATTAACCGAGTCACTGGTGCTTCCTGCTTTAGTATTTGCTTATAAGCAGGAATCAGGAGGATAGAGTTATGGTCAGATTTTTCAAATGGAGTGCGAGGGAGAGCTTTGTATGCGTCTCTGTGTGTGGAGTAAAGGTGGTCTAGAGTTTTCTTTCCTCTGGTTGCACATTTAACATGCTGGTAGAAATTAGGTAGAACGGATTTAAGTTTCCTTGCATTGAAGTCCCCGGCCACTAGGAGCGCTGCCTCTGGATCAGTGTTTTCCTGTTTACTTATGGCCTTATACAGCTCATTGAGTGCAATCTTAATGCCAGCATCGGTTTGTGGTGGTAGATAGACAGCTACGAAAAATATAGATGAAAAGTCTCTTGGGAAATAGTGTGGTCTACAGCTTATCATGAGATACTCTACCTCAGGCAAGCAAAACCTTGAGACTTCCTTAGTATTAGATTTTGTGCACCAGCTGTTGTTTACAAATATACACAGACCGCCACCCCTTGTCTTACCGGAGTCAGCCGTTCTATCATGCCGATGTAGCGTATATCCCGTCAGCTGTATGTTGTCCATGTCGTCGTTCAGCCACGACTCTGTGAAACATAAGATATTACAGTTTTTAATGTCCTGTTGGTAGGATAACCGTAATCTTAGGTCGTCCAATTTGTTCTCAAATGATTGAACGTTGGCTAATAGGATTGATGGAAGAGGCAGTTTACTCGCTCGCCGTCGGATCCTTACAAGGCACCCCAACCTACGTCCACGATATCTCTGTCTCTTTCTCATGCGAATGACGGGGATTTGGGCCTTGTCGGGTGTCTGTAGCATATCCTTCACGTCCGGCTCGTTGAAGAAAAAATCTTCGTCGAATATGAGGTGAGTAATCGCTGTCCTGATATCCAGAAGCTCTTTTTGGTCATAAGAGACGGTGGCAGAAACATTATTTACAGAATAAATTACAAATAACGCGAAAAAACACACATAATAGTACAATTGTTTAGAGGGCTGTAAAACGGCAGCCATCTTCTCCAGCGCCACTTCTGTTCATTAGCAACCATGTTATTGGCCTTGGACATGCTGTCATCAATAATAAGAATAAGAGTAATAAAGCACTTATTATGTTAAACAAGACATGTGCTACCTATAGGAATCATTGGCTTTCTTCCATTACGTCTGACCTTCTCCCCAACCCATGTTGCCTGAAAGTATGTCAGGAGCTCCTCCAGTTGATGTTCTGGGTGCTGAAAGAACCGCGTCTCCAGCATAACTTGGAGATAACCCCGTCAGTGAGCGTTATGCGAACTCAGTATTCGAAAACATCATATTCGGTGCACTTCCAGAAGGACTTATTTGCAGTCTGTAGGTGTAGCCTTCATGCGCCAATATATATTTTTTAAACACAGAGAGAATACATTCGGTTTCCATTGCTTGTCAGGGATGTCACCAGGACCTTGGATAAGTGAGTGCCACTGGAAAGTTGGTGGACTTTAATTTCCTCCTCATATTGTAGGCCTACAATCTGTGTATCCACTCTTTTCACTGGTGTGACGACCCTCCCACTCTGTCTGCCGTATTCTCTCTTTGCTCTTGTTTCCTTATTAGGATGCCGGTGGGCGGAGTTGGGAGGGTCGTCAGCTACATGGGAAACACCTGGGCCGGGTATGTCCCAGCATAAATGGACCTCTTCCACATTCATTGAGGAGACTCTCTCCAGGCAGATACTTTGACTTTGGTTGTGGTATTTTTTGTGGACTTTTTGGTTGTTTGATTTGGCACCTCTCAACACTTTTCCATATTACATTTATGCAAGCAAACACTCACTGACACTACTGATTACTGGTTACACACCCCATCGTTATTTGAGTTAGTTACTTTAGTTAATAAATATATACTTTAAGTATTCCTTGTCTCCACGTGTATCCCTTTTGTTACGAACTTGAGCCGGTTCGTGACAAGTGGGGGCTCGTCCGGGATCTTGAACTGGTTGTGTTTGGGAGAACGTGGAGTTAATGTCCAATTCTGTAGGGTTTTTTTTGTAAATTTTGTTAGTTTGGTTGAGTTTGATAGGCCCAATATTGGTTTCCTTTGGGTTGTGTACTGCGTTGGAGGGAGTACATTGGTTAGTTTCCAGTCCCTGCCCAGCCTGGAAACTCTTGCTCTACTCGCTGTTGGGGCATCGGTCTGAGGAGGTGAGTACAATCGGCTGTGTACCTCAGTAGGAGATTGGGTAGGGTAGTGACATTTTCTACCCGGAGCTATAGCTTTTTCCCCTGATAGGCTTAGTGACGTATTTTGTTTTGGGATACGTTGGGCATGGTTAAATGTTTGTTATTTTTGTGTGGTGTCTGTGGACTGAGCAGTTGTCTCGGGGGCACATCCGTGGCTTGGTGGAATCTACCAGCGTGCTGGGGGGTTTAATTCCTTGCCAGTGGGCTACAGTGCGTAATTACCCACCGCGAATCTACACGAAGACTAGGGTTGAGTTATTGTAGGTTATGGGGAAGCTCCATATCCCATCTCTCTTCTGTGGTGCTCGGTGTGATTGTCATTTCTCTTGTGTCTGGTGTGCTCAGCAGAGGGGTTGAGCAAGATTATTATGATATATATATATATATAAACATTTTTTTCTTGATTATGGCGTCTAATGTAGACGAGTTCATTCGCTTTCCATCAGAAGAACTGTTAGAATTATGTACTAAAGAACAGCTGTTGAAGGTTGCTGAACACTACAAGGTTGAAATTAGTGATAAACGCCTAAAATTCTATTAGGTTAATATTGAAGGCCAATTTGATGGAGAGTGGTATTCTGGATGTTACCACTGGGGCAGCCTCTGCTGAGGACACGTTGTCTCCCCGATATGTTACAATGACCGCTCCATCGGTTAGTCATAGTGGTCTTCTTTTTGAACAGCAGAAAGAACTGCTTCTGTTACGGCTACAGCATGAAAAAAATGGACAAAGAGCTAAAATGGAGCATGAACAAGCTAAAATGGAGCATGAACAAGCTAAAATGGAGCATGATCGTGTAAAATATGAAAGGGAATTGGAATTTAAACAGGATATGGAGCGTGCTAAAATCAAGCTGCAACAAGAGCGACTAGAGTTGGTTAGAGAAGGAAAGCTCTCAGGGGAGAGTTTGCTCTGGGAAGGTGACCCAGAGTTACCTAGGGGTCGTTCCTCTTTTGGTCGTAATCCAGACACATTTGATGTTGTAGGGAATTTACGGTTGTAGCCCCAGTTTAATGAAAAGGACCCGGAGACATTCTTTTTGTTGTTTGAGCGTGTTGCTGACGCTAGGAGTTGGCCTGATTCTGATCGCACTTTGATGTTGCAGTGTGTGCTGACTGGTAAAGCGCAAGAAGCATATTCAGCTCTTAGTGTAGCAGACAGTGTTAGTTATGAGAAGGTTAAAACGGCTGTGTTACAGAGTTATGAATTGGTCCCTGAGGCTTACCGCCAACGATTTAGAACTTTAAAAAGGGATGATCAGCAGACTCATGTTGAGTTTGCGCGGATATTATCTTCACAGTTCAATCGCTGGTGTTCTGCCTCTGCAGTTATGACTTTTCAAGGGCTGTGTTATCTGATTATGTTAGAACAATTTAAGGACACAATCCCTGATCGTATAGCGACGTACATTAACGAACGAAAAATAAAGACTGTCGCTGAAGCTGCGGTTTTGGCAGATGAATATGTGTTGACTCACAAAAATGTTTTTGCAGAACCCCGTATTCGGAGTGAGTGGGGGCGTTCGCAGAGATTTGGGCCGCGCTCGCCGAGATACTTCGGTTCCCGGGCAGTTTCATTCAACTAGGGTTGAGCCTGATACCCGTGGTAAGACTGACGTTGGTCAAGAGTGTCACTACTGTCAAGAATTAGGTCACTGGAAAAATGAATGTCCGATTCTTAGGTCTAGGGGTAAATTCAGTACAGGTGCTTATGGTAAATCGAGGCCTGCAGCGTTAGCAGCTCCTGTTCCACATCAGTTCACTCCTGACGCATTGTTTCATGCCCAGAGCCAGGTGAAAGGTTATATTGATCCCGACTATTTACCTTTCGTTACGGAGGGTTTTGTGTCTATGGTAGGAAGTAAGAACCTAGTGCCAGTAAAGATCCTAAGAGACACAGGGGCCTCTGAATCATTTGTGTTGGAATCTGTGTTACCCTTCTCTGCGGAGACTGATTCGGGGAATAGTGTTCTAATTAGGGGAATAGGTTTGAACACTCTGTCAGTTCCATTGCATAAACTGATGTTGGATTGTGGACTGGTGAAAGGTGAGGTTGTTGTGGGGGGTGCGTCCTTCATTGCCTATTGAGGGTATTGACGTGATCCTTGGAAATAACTTGGCTGGGGAGCGTGTGTGGCCTATCGCGTTTCCATCTTTAGTGGTTTCCACTAAGCCGTCAATTGTAGGGATTCCTGATGAGAGTGCGCAGAATTTCCCAGAGGTGTTTTCTGCGTGTGCAGTGACGCGTTCTATGATCCATGACGACCTGGTCACGGAGCTGGCTAACGAGCATACCACAAAGAAGTCTGTTACTGTTTTCCCTGTTATCCCGTTATCTATATCCCGCTCCGATTTAATCGAGGCGCAACGGACTGACCCTACATTAGAAGAGTTGCGGGACCAAATTGTGCCTGTGGAACAGTTGGGAGATGTCGCACAGGGCTATTTTCTCCAAGAGGAGGTCCTGATGAGAAAGTGGATGTCTCATGGTAGTTGTTTTCTGGGGGAGGCGATTAGTCAGGTTGTGGTACCAGTTAAGCTTCGTGAGTTGGTGCTGACAACTTCTCTCAACGATGTTGCTGGGCATATGGGTGTGAGAAAAACCTACAATCGCATATTACGACATTTTTTTTGGCCAAGATTAAAGAGGGATGTTTCTGATTTCATCAAAACTTGTCACACCTGTCAATTAACTGGTAAACCTAATCAAGCTATTAAGCCGGTACCACTGTTCCCTATTCCTGTACTCAGTAAACCTTTTGAGTATCTGATTATTGACTGTGTTGGTCCTCTGCCTCGTTCCAGAAAGGGTAGTAATTATTTGTTGACTGTGATGTGTCAGACCACTAGGTTTCCTGCTGCCTATCCTCTCCGGTCTATCACGACTAAGTCTGTGTTAAAAGCTTTGACTCAGTTTTTCTCACTGTTTGGAATCCCTAAGGTCATTCAAAGTGATCAAGGATCTAATTTCACCTCTAATCTCTTTGGACAGGTTCTCCAACAACTCCATATTAAACACAACTTGTCTAGCGCTTATCATGCCCAAAGTCAAGGAGCACTGGAACGTTTCCATCAAACGCTTAAGTCTTTGTTGAGAGCTTATTGTACTGAGATGGATAAGGATTGGGAGGAGGGGTTGCCTTGGTTACTGTTAGCTGCTAGGGAGGTTTCACAGGAGAGCACAGGTTTTAGCCCAAATGACCTAGTGTTTGGACATAGGGTGCGTGGGCTTTTATCTGTTCTCCAGGATGACTGGAAGTCTCCCGAGCCTCCTCAGTCCCTGTTATCATATGTGTGTGATTTTCGGCGACGCTTGTATGCCGCTGGTGAAATGGCTAAAGAGAAGCTATCATCTTCACAGGACAGGATGAAGAGCATATATGATCGCGAGCTGAGCCTCGTCACTTTAGTCCAGGTGATCAGGTTCTGGCTCTGCTGCCAATTGTTGGTTCTCCTTTTCAAGCCAAGTTTCAAGGTCCATATACAGTGGTGCGCCAGTACACTGAGCAAAATTATCTAGTTGCCACTCCAGAACGGAGGAAAGCCCACCAACTGTGCCATGTAAATTTGTTAAAACCCTATTATGCACGTTCCTCTGAGACTGAACAGTGGGAGTCTACAGAGGACGGTAAGGCTGTTCTTTTGGCTGATACTGTTTATTCCAAGAGTTTTGGTCATGCTAGGTCTGTGCAGGAGCGGGAAGATGTTTCTGGTCCCGACGATTGCATACTGCAGGGTAGATTGAAAAATTCAGAGACACTGGAGATTTTAGATAGCCTTCTTACGCATCTACCTGTTGATGGGCGGAAAGAGATAGTTGGTTTGATTCAGAGATTTCCAGGGTTGTTTTCTGATACACCTACACGTACAAACTTAATAGAACATGATATTGACATTGGAGATGCTGACCCCATTCGTCAACGGTTCTATAGAGTTTCTTCAGAGAAACTGCGTTGTCTGGATGCTGAGGTCCGGTACATGCTGGAGAGTAAAATAGCAGAGCCTTCTTTCTCCAGTTGGGCTTCTCCCTGTATCTTGGTCAGTAAATCGGATGGAACAAACAGATTTTGTACGGACTACCGTAAGGTAAACGATGTCACTAAGCCGGATTAATTTCCTCTTCCTCGGATGGAGGACTGCGTTGATCAAGTCGGCGCAGCTAAGTTTGTGAGCAAATTTGACCTGTTAAAGGGCTATTGGCAGGTGCCACTGACGAGTAGGGCACGTGAAATCTCTGCCTTTATTACACCTTTTGGTCTGTACTCGTATTCGGTTATGAGTTTCGGGCTGCGTAATGCGCCTGCAACTTTTCAGCGACTTATGAACAGGGTTGTCTCTGGTCTGGCCGGGTGCGCTGTTTATCTGGACGATGTAGTGATATATGCGGATACTTGGGAGGAACATCTGTCCCGTATTCGGGCCTTGTTCGAACGTCTGGCTGCGGGTCGTCTCACGATAAATTTGGCTAAATGTGAGTTTGCTCAGGCGACTGTTACATACCTTGGAAAGGTGGTTGGGCAGGGTGAAGTGCGTCCTGTTCGGGCTAAAGTGGTAGCTATTGATGCTTTTCCACTACCAACTACTAAAAAGGAACTGATGCGTTTCTTGGGAATGATTGGGTATTATCGTGGTTTTTGTAGGAACTTCTCTACTGTGGTCGCTCCCTTGACAGACTTGCTGAAAGCTAAGGCTGTGTACGTATGTTCTTCTCATTGTCAACAGGCTTTCGAAAATGCAAAGAGGTTACTTACTTCAACTCCGGTACTGGCTGCGCCTCGTGTGGATTTGTCATTTACCTTGCAGGTGGATGCTAGTCATGTGGGGGCGGGTGCAGTGTTACTGCAAGCAGATGTGGCTGGGGTTGAGAGGCCTGTTAGTTTCTTTTCCAAAAAGTTTAACCATTATCAGTTGAACTATTCGGTCATTGAAAAAGAAGCATTAGCACTGATATGGGCGCTACAACACTTTGAAGTGTATGTTGGGTCGGGTGTAGTACCTATTGTGGTCTACACCGACCATAACCCTCTCACATTTTTGAGGTCCATGAGGTGTCCTAATCAGAGGATAATGAGATGGTGTTTATTTTTACAATCCTTCCATCTAGATGTGCGCCACATCCGGGGGACTGATAACGTGATTGCTGATGCGCTCTCTCGTGCGCCCTGTTCATGAATATTGATGTGACCGACCAGTGTTTGATTTTGTCATGTTCTATCTGTCCTGTTTGTCCCCTCCTAGTTTTGTTTTTCTTTCCTCTTAAAGGTTGCTTCCTGTGTAAAGGTTGCTGAGGTCTGGAGAGGAGGATGATGGGTGGGGCAAGTGGAGGGGTGAACATGTACAAATTGTCGGTTTGGGACGCAGGGGCTGGTACGTTGGTCCGGGGTCCTTGTTGGTCCCCGGTCTTATGGGGGGGTGTGACGACCCTCCCACTCTGTCTGCCGTATTCTCTCTTTGCTCTTGTTTCCTTATTAGGATGCCGGTGGGCGGAGTTGGGAGGGTCGTCAGCTACATGGGAAACACCTGGGCCGGGTATGTCCCAGCATAAATGGACCTCTTCCACATTCATTGAGGAGACTCTCTCCAGGCAGATACTTTGACTTTGGTTGTGGTATTTTTTGTGGACTTTTTGGTTGTTTGATTTGGCACCTCTCAACACTTTTCCATATTACATTTATGCAAGCAAACACTCACTTACACTACTGATTACTGATTACACACCCCATCGTTATTTGAGTTAGTTACTTTAGTTAATAAATATATACTTTAAGTATTCCTTGTCTCCACGTGTCTCCCTTTTGTTACGAACTTGAGCCGGTTCGTGACAAGGGCCTAGTTTATTGGTTGCATTTAAGACATGGGTCGTTCGTTTTATTGATCTCAGTATGTAAATGTCAGAGTATCTTGTAATTTTTGGTCATTTGTGTGGTATAAAAAAATATTATTAATGTCTCCAGTCATGTAAAATGACATAGCCTTTTCTAAAAGAATTTCCTGCAATTCTATGTTTTTCTCAGACCTGCAAGTACGATAATTTGAGGGTCCCCAGTCAGCACCTGGTCTTGAGAGCCCCTGGTTATGAAACTCTGGTGACATCCCTGTTGCTTGTTCTGACCTCCTCTCAGAATAATGAATGCTGAGGGTAGCAGTGCAAGGTCTTTTTAAGCAAACTATTTTGATTATTATTACACAGCACAACACTTGATTGCTGTTGCAAAAGTCTGCTGGGAGAGAATTTGGTCTCTGCTTTGAATTCATTTTATGTTCTTGTATTTTCTTGTGTTTACGAAGATTCCCAAAATCAACACATTCTTGGTAAAAGAACCACATCAACTGACCTTGGATAAAGCTACATGTGGGCATCTAACATTGTCACAGACAGTGTTCAGTTCTCTCTTGAATGGAGTTAAAAAGTAACACAAAACCTTCTAAGCAAAGTGGCTAACTACTGGAAAGTTTGCCTCAATCATTTCCCAATCTGTGAGGGAGTCTGTCTCATTGCCTGCCACTGGAAGACACAAGTACCTGAACTTTTTAGTTCCAATTCAGTAACGTCCTTATCTGAAAGGTCTGGGACAGTGGCTCCCTTAAAAAAGAATTCATGGCCTTCTTTAGCTGCCACTGGCACTGCTCCTGTTACAGCTATCTCCGAATCTGGAGAATGAGACACGGTCGCACCAGAGTCAGACTGGCATTGCTCTACAATTGACTGCAGTTCTGAAACAGCTGCTGGCCAGATGGTATCCATCTTATTTTCACCAATGAATAGTTGTACGAAACATCAGGATTCTCTCAGGGTTAAAGTTCAGTACTTGTCATCTCAATAGTAATCTCAATAGTCCAGAATGGTCTGTATTATGGAATCAGTGGAGGCCTCACATCTTAAGTGTCAGATTAAGAGACACTGACATGCAGAGTAAGGTGGTCTATCTGTGGGGGAAGGTGGACCATCTGCGTAGCTTTACGGTATAAATAATATTTATTGGTACTAACGAGTGTTTCACCTCAAAGTCAATGGGGAATTAGGACCTTTTGGAGGCTATTGGAATGGAGCAGCCTGAGTAATTGTGTGGAGTGTTGTTGGGCTAGGTGTGGGTGGCATCATTGGGAGTGGAGGTTCCGCTCATCCCTTGGCCCAGGTTGGAAGGGGCAATGGGCAATAAATCCAAGGACCTTTTTACATGATGAAATATGTCTGAGTCACCTCCAGATCCCTGAGCTCCATTGATTCGCTGCACCACATGGTCATGGTGGAGATATACAGTGGGGAAAAAAAGTATTTAGTCAGCCACCAATTGTGCAAGTTCTCCCACTTAAAAAGATGAGAAAGGCCTGTAATTTTCATCATAGGTACACATCAACTATGACAGACAAATAGAGAAAAAAAATCCAGAAAATCACATTGTAGGATTTTTTATGAATTTATTTGCAAATTATGGTGGAAAATAAGTATTTGGTCACCTACAAACAAGCAAGATTTCTGGCTCTCACAGACCTGTAACTTCTTCTTTAAGAGGCTCCTCTGTCCTCCACTCGTTACCTGTATTAATGGCACCTGTTTGAACTTGTTATCAGTATAAAAGACACCTGTCCACAACCTCAAACAGTCACACTCCAAACTCCACTATGGCCAAGACCAAAGAGCTGTCAAAGGACACCAGAAACGAAATTGTAGACCTGCACCAGGCTGGGAAGACTGAATCTGCAATAGGTAAGCAGCTTGGTTTGAAGAAATCAACTGTGGGAGCAATTATTAGGAAATGGAAGACATACAAGACCACTGATAATCTCCCTCGATCTGGGGCTCCACGCAAGATCTTACCCCGTGGGGTCAAAATGATCACAAGAACGGTGAGCAAAAATCCCAGAACCACACGGGGGGACCTAGTGAATGACCTGCAGAGAGCTGGGACCAAAGTAACAAAGCCTACCATCAGTAACACACTACGCCGCCAGGAACTCAAATCCTGCAGTGCAAGACGTGTCCCCCTGCTTAAGCCAGTACATGTCCAGGCCCGTCTGAAGTTTGCTAGAGTGCATTTGGATGATCCAGAAGAGGATTTGGAGAATGTCATATGGTCAGATGAAACCAAAATAGAACTTTTTGGTAAAAACTCAACTCGTCGTGTTTGGAGGACAAAGAATGCTGAGTTGCATCCAAAGAACACCATACCTACTGTGAAGCGTGGGGGTGGAAACATCATGCTTTGCGGCTGTTTTTCTGCAAAGGGACCGGGACGACTGATCCGTGTAAAGGAAAGAATGAATGGGGCCATGTATCGTGAGATTTTGAGTGAAAACCTCCTTCCATCAGCAAGGGCATTGAAGATGAAACGTGGCTGGGTCTTTCAGCATGACAATGATCCCAAACACACCGCCCGGGCAACGAAGGAGTGGCTTCGTAAGAAGCATTTCAAGGTCCTGGAGTGGCCTAGCCAGTCTCCAGATCTCAACCCCATAGAAAATCTTTGGAGGGAGTTGAAAGTCCGTGTTGCCCAGCGACAGCCCCAAAACATCACTGCTCTAGAGGAGATCTGCATGGAGGAATGGGCCAAAATACCAGCAACAGTGTGTGAAAACCTTGTGAAGACTTACAGAAAACGTTTGACCTGTGTCATTGCCAACAAAGGGTATATAACAAAGTATTGAGAAACTTTTGTTATTGACCAAATACTTATTTTCCACCATAATTTGCAAATAAATTCATTAAAAATCCTACAATGTGATTTTCTGGATTTTTTTTCCTCATTTTGTCTGTCATAGTTGACGTGTACCTATGATGAAAATTACAGGCCTCTCTCATCTTTTTAAGTGGGAGAACTTGCACAATTGGTGGCTGACTAAATACTTTTTTTCCCCACTGTATCTTTGACAGTTGACAAAACTAGTTCTCTGTAATAGGTCACTTGATATTGGTATTATTATTGGTATTGGAATTAGAATCGGAATTTGTATTGGAATATTAGCATTTGCTGGTAATACATGTAGGTGTTCTCTAGTCTAGTTCACTAATGGGAGGGACAGGAGCCACTGAGTATTACAGTGGGGAGAACAAGTATTTGATACACTGCCGATTTTGCAGGTTTTTCCTACTTAAAAAGCATGTAGAGGTCTGTAATTTTTATCATAGGTACACTTCAACTGTGAGAGACGGAATCTAAAACAAAAATCCAGAAAATCACATTGTATGATTTTTAAGTAATTAATTTGCATTTTATTGCATGACATAAGTATCTCATACATCAGAAAAGCATAACTTAATATTTGGTACAGAAACCTTTATTTGCAATTAAAGAGATCATACGTTTCTTTTAGGTCTTGACCAGGTTTGCACACACTGCAGCAGGGATTTTGGCCCACTCCTCCATACAGACCTTCTCCAGATCCTTCAGGTTTCGGGGCTGTCGCTGGGCAATACGGACTTTCAGCTCCCTCCAAAGATTTTCTATTGGGTTCAGGTCTGGAGACTGGCTAGGCCACTCCAGGACCTTGAGATGCTTCTTATGGAGCAACTCCTTAGTTGCCCTGGCTGTGTGTTTCGGGTCGTTGTCATGCTGGAAGACCCAGCCACGACCCATCTTCAATGCTCTTACTGAGGGAAGGAGGTTGTTGGCCAAGATCTCACGATACATGGCCCCATCTATCCTCCCCTCAATACGGTGCAGTCGTCCTGTCCCCTTTGCAGAAAAGCATCCCTAAAGAATGATGTTTCCACCTCCATGCTTCACGGTTGGGATGGTGTTCTTGGGGTTGTACTCATCCTTCTTCTTCCTCCAAACACGGCGAGTGGAGTTTAGACCAAAAAGCTATATTTTTGTCTCATCATACCACATGACCTTCTCCCATTCCTCCTCTGGATCATCCAGATGGTCATTGGCAAACTTCAGACGGGCCTGGACATGCGCTGGCTTGAGCAGGGGGACCTTGCGTGCTCTGCAGGATTTTAATCCGTGACGTCGTAGTGTGTTACTAATGGTTTTCTTTGAGACTGTGGTCCCAGCTCTCTTCAGGTCATTGACCAGGTCCTGCCGTGTAGTTCTGGGCTGATCCCTCACCTTCCTCATGATCATTGATGCCCCACGAGGTGAGATCTTGCATGGAGCCCCAGACCGAGGGTGATTGACCGTCATCTTGAACTTCTTCCATTTTCTAATAATTGCGCCAACAGTTGTTGCCTTCTCACCAAGCTGCTTGTCTATTGTCCTGTAGCCCATCCCAGCCTTGTGCAGGTCTACAATTTTATCCCTGATGTCCTTACACAGCTGTCTGGTCTTGGCCATTGTGGAGAGGTTGGAGTCTGTTTGATTGAGTGTGTGGACAGGTGTCTTTTATACAGGTAACGAGTTCAAACAGGTGCAGTTAATACAGGTAATGAGTGGAGAACAGGAGGGCTTCTTAAAGAAAAACTAACAGGTCTGTGAGAGCCGGAATTCTTACTGGTTGGTAGGTGATCAAATACTTATGTCATGCAATAAAATGCAAATGAATTACTTTAAAATCATACAATGTGATTTTCTGGATTTTTGTTTTAGATTCCATCTCACAGTTGAAGTGTACCTATGATAAAAATTACAGACCTCTACATGCTTTTTAAGTAGGAAAACCTGCAAAATCGGCAGTGTATCAAATACTTGTTCTCCCCACTGTATAGCATGTCCTGACAGCTCTTAAAAAGGTTGGAATTACCACAAGTGTGCTTTCAAAAAGCGTAGACGTAAAGAGTCTAAAAATGGGCAAACAGTGATGTCTGTCCTCCTTTAATGAGCTTACCACAAATATCCTCTCCTGAATATTGCTTTCAGGCGTCCTGACCTGTACAACATAATGTGATGAGACTTAGTAAGAGAGTTGCAGTAATTACTTAATTTAAGAGGTTTTTGGCCTTTCTAAAAGCAGCCACTCAAAAATAATTATCCTTATTTTCGATTCAGAAAATGGAGGGGGTGCGAAGACTTCCATATTACAATTTGTCCATACCTTAAACAAACGGCACATATGGGGCCCTCCCTGGGCTCTTCTCCCTTACCCCCCCTATGTATCTCTAATATGGTCATACATTTGGCAGGAGATTAGGAAGTGCAGCTCAGTTTCCACCTCAGCAGTGTGCACATAGCCTGTCTTCTCTTGAGAGCCTGGTCTGCCTACGGCGGCCTTTCTCAATAGCAAGGCTTCTCTCTCTCTCTCTCTCTCTCTCTCTCTCTCTCTCTCTCTCTCTCTCTCTCTCTCTCTCTCTCTCTCTCTCTCTCTCTCTCTCTCTCTCTCTCTCTCTCTCTCTCTCTCTCTCTCTCTCTTTACAATTATCTCTTACAGCCTGTGAGGTGATTAATGGCTTTCATTTGATGTCCTCTCCTACCCTCCACCGAGCACCAACAATAAAACTAGAGCCGACACACAAATTGTCCCTCAGAAGAGCAGTAAAAGGAGAAAATACGGGGACTGTGAGGGACAATGAAGCAGAGAAATCTGAACTTTGGATAGAAAAACATTTGCCAAGGTATCGGGCCTGGAAGGCTTTCTCCGTGTAGCCCCTCTCCCATGAGAAATCCCGTATTGTTAATCTACAGTTATTGCTACCGCCGACGGCAGTCTCCAAATTAAAGGAGGGGCGGGAGAAAACACTTCAATCTTAATGTTCCTCCTATTCCCTTCTCCACTTTGACGGAACTCATTGCTACAAACAATTTACTCTTCATAAAAACAAAGTTGTTCTCTTAGATACGATGCAGGGTCGTCGGTTTTTAATATGGAAAGACTATGTGGTGTGGTTGGTCTGACAATTGGGAATGGAACCAACACGTTAAAGTCGGATTTTGGAACAGCGAGTTATGATTTGGAATGATGTGCCAAATCAAAATCACAACATTAGCTCATCAAAATCATGACTTCAAGGATGCAAGAACCTGGAAGATTAAGGTGGGGCAATAAGCCCTGGTTGGTCAAGAATAACAGAAAATCTAATCGCCACATCATCACTAGACGTATAACTCCCGTGGAGGCAGCTTGCACTCTTTGATGAGACATGACTCATACAGAAAATATGACAGGGAATTACCTCCCCACCATGTTCAGTAGGCCTACATTACATATAATGAGGAAAATGTATCTACATGAAAATCTATGGCAAGACCTGAAAATGGTTGTCTAGCAATTATCAACAACCAATTTGACAGAGCTTGGAGAATTTGGAAAATAATCATGGGCAAATGTTGCACAATCCAGGTGTGGAAAGCTCTTAGAGACTTAGCCAGAAAGACTCACAGCTGTAATTGCTGCCAAAGGTGCTTCTACAAAGTATTGACTCAGGGATGTGAATACTTATGTAAATTAGATATTTCTGTATTTCAATTTCAATACATTTGCAAAAAACATGCTTTCACTTTGTCATTAAGCGGTATTGTGTTTAGATGGGTGAGACAAATTCAGACTGTAACACAACAAAATGTGGGGTATGAAACAACGGTAAAAAAATACAATACTAGGAGCAGAAAAACAAGGTCTCGTCTCTGACATTTTTCCTAGATGTTGATGTTTTAGTTAACTACATGGGGAAACTACATGGGGATATCTAAGGGGATCTCCAAGCAATTCAGTCAGATATTTTTAAAGTCTTTAATTAAGAAAGCCTTTTAGTCAAGGGGTATACATACTTTCTTGAGGCAACTATTTGGGCCAGATGTGAAATTAGAACTGTTTATTTTCTGACATATTGGAAAATATTGGCCTTGTTCAGAACAAGATAGATGCAAATACCACTAATGTCTGATGTAACCTGTAGGAATCTACAGCAATTGCTCTTTGAAAACCTGATCACAACCTGACCTGCTATTCTCTTGGCTTTCGAGAGATCTGCTTTCCCAAGCCATTTCTCAGCTGTCTTTCCCTGAGACCTGAAGGAAATGTCAGCGAATGACATTCAGCTCAGTAAAGGGTACATCAGTCCATCTGCTTAGTGTAGCAGCTGTCTGACCACTTACCAAACCCTGTCTGGGCATCACTAATGCATGTTCACTGCCCTTCCAACAAGCGTACTCTATGTGAAACAAATACAAACAACCCCCCTAGGTCATTCAGACGTGGGGCTATAGGATACGAGAAGGAGAAGGACACAGCTAATGCTGCCTATAAGCCATGGTTGTCTTCTAAGTGTCATGACATGCGAGATAGATATAATTTCATAAAAATGAGATTCAAACTATTAAAATGCTCATATGAAAGTGTTTTTAAACCACCATGATTTTTAAACCACAATATCAAATTTCACCGTCCAGCAAAAACACAGCAGCCAAGTCACAGTACCTCTCAAGTTCGAGGAGATACTTGGTTTGTAATTAGCAAATGTTAAAATAAAAAGGACACTCTTCCGTAAGATATTCTGTAGCAGTGGATCCGCAATCAGCAAAGTGACGGAGCACACCGCAAAATTTTACTTTAACAAGGAAACTAAACCAATGTATAAGGAGGGGATAAATCATTCAAATCACCTGTCCTAGAGGGAAAGTATCACAGAGAGGGTCCTCTGAACTTTACAGGGCTCTCAATAAACATATGAATAATATTGAGAGAGCGTCATTAAGGCTGGCCTGCAATCTGATCCCAAATCGATGCATCGAGAATAAATGAAATGCTGTGGAGAGAGAGAGGAGGAGCGCAGGGGAACTAACTGTGGTGGGATTAGAAGGTGATTGGAACAATGTCTGTGAATTACTATGCTGCCTGAGAAAGTGCAGTATTAGGGGAAAGAAGGGAGTAGTAAAAGCCAAAGAGGGAGCCTATCTACTGCCACAAATTTGTTGAAGAGGCAAGTTTGTGGTCTATCGTCAGCAAAATCACAAGGAGATAAGAGTTTCAGTGTGTACTGTGTGAAATAACGGTATATGGGCAATTCCATGGTGCTGTGCTGTGCTATACTGTACTCTACTGAGCTCTACTGTGCTGTACTTTGATGTCCAAACTTGTGAAACATAGACTATGATTGGTTCAGATTTGGTCCGGTCTAGACCAACCAAATTTGGTATTTTCGTTCCTGTACTGAACTCTACTCTACTCATTTTACATATATTTACATTTTAGTCATTTAGCAGACGCTCTTATGAGCGACTTACATTAGTGAATACATTATTATTATTATTATTTTTTATTTTTTTTTAATACTGGCCCCCCATGGGAAACGAACCCACAACCCTGGCGTTGCAAACGCCATGCTCTATCAACTGAGCTACATCCCTGCCGGCCATTCCCTCCCCTACCCTGGACGACGCTGGGCCAATTGTGCGCCGCCCATGAGTCTCCCGGTCGCGGCCAGCTGCGACAGAGCCTGGATTCGAACCAGGATCTCTAGTAGCACAGTTAGCACTGCGATGCAGTGCCTTAGACCACTGCGCCACTCAGGAGCTACCTTACAGTCCTGTACTGTACTGTACTGTACTGTACTGTACTGAACTATACTTTTATTTACTGTATTCTACTGTGCTGTGCTGTGCTGTACTGTACTCTGCTGTCCAAACTTGTGAACCCAACTGTGGTTTGTGACTACTATGATTTCCCATTGTAGCCAATTCAATTGCAGAAATTCCATTACCGATTTTTCAGAAATTCCATTACCGATTTGGTAATGGAATTCTGAGTTTTAATCACTTCATAATTCATAAACAAAATGTATATCAGTAAAAACACTATAACTAATTGATAGGTCTACCTTTAATTGTTACTTCTGTGAACTTTCATTATTAGAAAATATCTTCAAGATTTGTAGGTTTTTGGTAACGGAATTTTAAGGCCCAAGGCGATGTTTCTTAAATTTACAGAAGGCAGAAGAATTTATCCTAAATGAAATATAATTGTTGATATTAGTTGACAGGGGTAGTAGAGAGCATGTTTTAGGACCATATTGATGCCTCGGAGCTGCCGGGTGAACAGCGCAACTTTTCTCTCAAAACAGTGCAGATGTTGAAGATGGTAGTAGATGGCTAGGTCGCTAGGCAACTGCTGTTTGACTTGACATTAAACTAAACTTTTTTTTAAATATATATATATTTTTAGTTTATTTTAGTAAATACTTTAACACTTATTTTTCTTAAAACTGCATTGTTGGTTAAAGGCTTGTAAGTAATCATTTCACTCTAAGGTCTACACCTGTTGTATTCGGTGCATGTGACAAATACAATTTGATTTTATTTGAAACTAGAGTTTTTAATCCCGGTGCTGAGCTAGGGCACAGTGTTTCCCAAACTCGGTCCTGTGGAACCCAAAGGGTGCATGCTTTGGTTTTTGATCTAGCACTACACAGCTGATTCAAATAATAAAAGCTTAATGATGAGTTGATTATTTGAATCAACTGTGTAGTGCTATTTGCTGTTCTCCAAATAGCATTTTAGAGTTTTTAAATTGTGTAGAAATGCAGTAAATGAACTTCAACTTTATAAAGAATCCTTGAGATGTACACACTCAGAACCTAACGTTTACCACTGCTATGGACCTACATGTGTGACATTCTAGCGACAACATTCCAGCGACATTTCTGATTAATACGAACTTGGAGCATGGCTGTCCTCTCAGCTCAGCTCCATTCTCTTTCTGCTGGACACTTCTGGGCTAGTCGATTTGCGGGAGGGGTGCTCCCAGTGCTTGGGGTTTGTCACTGAAATTGAATTAGTGCAAATTTACGGTATTACTCCATGGGCTGTGCCACTGGGATGGTTTAAATCACTCCGGCGCCGAGCAATAAAAAATGTGAACGAGCCGATTTAAGACACTCTGGCTATGAACTTTTCTTTTCTCTTCACAAGCTTCACAAGGTTGACGTTTAGAAATAACGAAGCCCCTTGAAGGAATGCTCGTAATCATCTTTGCTTTGTATTTTGGGCCATACTTCCCATTCGTCTGTTCCAGTTAAAGGATAGCATGTCCAATAAGGCTGCTTATGTTGAGGGTGTATTATGAGGTAAGGTAGCTTAGTGGGTAAGAGCGTTGTGCCAGTAACCGAAAGGTCGCTGGTTCTAATCCCCGAGCCGACTAGGTGAAAAATCTGTCGATGTGCCCTTGAGCAAGGCACTTAACCCTAATTGCTCCTGTAAGTCGCTCTGGATAAGAGCGTCTGCTAAATGACAAAAAAAAAAAAAAGTATTCATAGTTTTAAAAGGATTTTATCTGCTATTCAAAGGACTTTCCGAATGTATTGTATACTTTCCACCACAGCTACTACAACACACACTTATTTTTTTCGCAATATTGACATAATGAGGATTGTAAATGCATTTCAGGTTGGTGTTACTCTGCATTTCAGGTTGGTGTTACTCTGCATTTGAGGTTGGTGTTACTCTGCACTTGAGGTTGGTGTTACTCTGCATTTGAGGTTGGTGTTACTCTGCATTTGAGGTTGGTGTTACTCTGCATTTGAGGTTGGTGTTACTCTGCATTTGAGGTTGGTGTTACTCTGCATTTGAGGTTGGTGTTACTCTGCATTTGAGGTTGGTGTTACTCTTTCGCTCCCTCTTTAGCCAAATATGCACCCCCCTCCATTCCGCCCCTCCTCTGCACCCAGTGAGGGGATGCCACTGTAGTCAAATGAGGGTCATAAGCTCAGTCAGATTCTTCACAGGCTAAAACCAGATTAGAGTTTAATCCGATGTACAACAGGGGCTTCAGCTCCCGTCACTCACAGCAGCATCGCTACAACATTTCCCTAATAAAACAATAGAATTACACCATCTTGGCCACCGTCTCTTCAATTCATATGGTTATGTTAATGACCGCATATCCAAGTCCTCATTTGTGGAACGTTTTACATACAGAAACCAACATCTTTAAATATCTATCTTTATACATAAATAATATATTTTTCTATAGTGGTTACCACTTTCACCACAGTAGCCTAATCTATAACTAATTATAATATTTTTCCTCCTTTGGGTGCTAACTTCTATAATTGTCTTTGGATGGTCCCCGTCCTGTCCACTCCTGCCGTCTCCCTCTGTAGATATCTCATGGTACTTAATCCCCTACCTACCCAACCATGTGTGATATTGGCCACCCTAGCTTGCTGGTTACCCTGTCCACCCACTGCACTCCAGCTATATTTTGTTCCTCGGCTAGTAGTTGTGGAATTATGGTTATTCTGCCATTTCATTGCTCCAATTTCCCAGTGAGAGAATCACATTTTCCAGGTGACTGGCAGGCAGACATATTTCTGCTAGAACTGGATGGAAATGAACAGACTCCAGCTAGGCCTACTAGTACTGGCCCTAGCCCAGTTGATGTGTATGTGTGGAGGAGCTAAAGTTCCATTATAACCCAATGACAACTCCTACTCATGTGACAGTTGTCTTCATTGACATCCACTGACCCTGTGGATGAGAATCGGGGAGAGCTGTTGAGGAGACCAAGGGGGATCCTGGTGGAAAGAGACTGGTCTACTCTCTGAATTTAGGAGCAGGATCATACAGGTTCCACAGTTTATAGTGTATACTCTACAATTACATATAAACTATAAAAAATCATGTATGATATTGAGAGAAAAATACAGTTCAAGTCTTGGTCAGGGTTGTACTCACGTTCCTGTTGTAGTTTAAATAGGCTGCAACATTGTACATTATTCCCAGACATTCACATAATCCCAGGCTATTTAATTGTATCCATAAAATAACTGCACTGCTCATATGTGGAATGGATTTGTGAACAAGTAGTGGGCATAAAGACTACAGAGGAAATCCAGGGTCTTTTTCATTGTCTGTATACTGCTGTTGCCATTAGTTACAAAGCAATTGTATGTATTCCATTGCATGTGTGTGCGAGTGTGCGGAGGAACAAAAAGGGTTTTCTGCTGTATCTGTCTATCGATGTACGACCAAGTAAAATAGTTTACGCCATTCATATACTTTGTTCAACTTCATCGAATAACCTATTTGATATGATTTCTTCCTCAGCACAGTTTCTATTTTAAGTTGTGGCCTATGTATGCCTTTTTCCTTGAACGTTACCCTTGTTTCCATAGCAATGACTTTTTCTGTGCTCCCACGCTCACTCTCCTCCCAGGTAGGCACTCACAGGATGACATCATAAACTGGTGGATCTCTGAGCATTAGACTAGAACACCTTCATTATAGTGTATGGTGAAATTCAATACGTTTTTCAGGGTTGGTTCCCTCATACCTCACACAAGCTGCATCCCCCTTTGACCAGTTCTGCTGACGGGAAGTTAATTATCTCGCCACCTTTGTGAGATTCCCGAGTGGCGCAGTGGTCTAAGGCCACTAGAGATCCTGGTTTGAATCCAGGCTCTCACGTAGCCGGCCGCGACTGGGAGACCCATGGGGCGGCGCACAATTGGCCCAGCGTCGTCCAGGGTAGGGGAGGGAATGGCCGGCAGGGATGTAGCTCAGTTGGTAGAGCATGGCGTTTGCAACGCCAGGGTTGTGGGTTTGATTCCCACGGGGGGCAAGTATGAAAAAAATATAAATAATGTATGCACTAACTGTAAGTCGCTATGGATAAGAACGTCTGCTAAATGACTTAAATGTAATTCCAAAAAAAGACAAGATTAACTTGCGGGGGAGAGGGTTAGGGGGATTTTGTGATGTTAGCACCTAGTTATAATAACAGTAAAAAGCCACTTAAACAAAACATCTTCGTTTTAACAACATACACGATGGATGTTATAGCATCACTTCCTCAACATTTTCAGGGCTTCTTCTGTCTTATTTTATTCTGTTTTCATGGCTTCTTCTGTGGTATTTTGTTCTGAGTTGGGCAGGTTTTTGTTGCTTGTTCCTGAGAAGTGAAGCCAATTTTTGTTGTGTTTTAGGAAAGAGTAGGAGTTGTCTTCCCACACTAGGCATTGATTCACACTGATGCCATGATTCATAAAGCTTAGCCTACTAATGTATTTACATTTGCAATTGAATAATCACAAGTCCAGCTGCTGAACAACCTTTTAGTGATGATAATATTAGATGTAGTCCCCTGTAGCTCAGTTGGTAGAGCATGGCGCTTGCAACGCCAGGGTTGTGGGTTCGTTTCCCACGGGGGGCCAGTATGAAAAAAATGTATGCACTCACTAACTGTAAGTAGCTCTGGATAAGAGCGTCTGCTAAAATGTAAATAAAAAAATAAAAAAAGATACTTCATGAGAGGATTCTGTATGATGATTTTTAGTTGGTTGTTACCATACTCTATACAATACAAAAATACCTAAACCTATGCAAGTGAAAGCCTGGGACAACAATAGGGAGGAACTACTTTAAGATGAGTAAGGAACCAGACCCTAGAAAAGGGGGGTCCAACACTTAACCCTAACTTAAACAAATTGGGATAACAATCAATCACATTTCTTGCCTTAACGTAAACAAACTTAACTTAGTCACATTTGTTTCTGCCCTCGAGACAGAGTTGCCCTCCGAACAAGATAAATAATGTCCATCTAACTCTAACCAGCCAAGCATTTTGATCACGTTTATACGACCATCAAGGTCAAACAATAGTACCCATCCTAGCAAAATACATTCTAAGTCAACTCATGCACCTGGAGCGATACTAAAGCTTTTATGGCAATCACTTCCTCTCTCTCTGACATAACCTTTGATAGTTTGTTAAGATGTAACATACCCAACTTTATCTATGTTTTACAGGCAGTCTGTAATGAATACTCAGGGAGTAAAAGGTGTAGATTCAAGCGCAGAGCGCTGCAGGTGTTTATTACGCATTCGCAGAAGGCAGGAATCGTGGTCACAGGCAGGCAATGGTCATACACAGCAGGTAGGCAAACAGGCAGGTGAAACAAAACTAGGACTGAAGGCTAAAACTCGTTCTCACAAACGAGCTAGGAAAAGGCTTAGTCGTCAAAACGAACAATACCTCACAAGGCACAAACAGAAAGAACTGAACTAAATAAGGAGCTGATGAGACCAGGTGAGTAACTAAAACAGGTGAAATCAATGAACAAAGATGAAAGACGGGGCTACCGGAGAGTGGAGTTGGCGGGTGGGGGAGCAGAGTCGGCTGCCTACCTCAGGGGAGAGGTCCGGCAGGCTGGTTCGACAAGGTCGTGTACTGACCCGACGTTCTGCGTCGAGGCTGATGTCCAGTGGGTCTGTTCGGTGGTCGACCCCGAGGTCGGGGAGCGGGACGATCCGGACGGTTACGGTGGAATGCCTGAATCATCTCTGGGTCGAGGATGTCCTGGTCGGGGACCCAGGACTGCTCTTCAGGCCCATAACCTTCCCAGTCCACTAGATAGTGGATGCGACCTCTCAGGCATTTGGAATCAAGGATGGCCTGAATGGTGTTGGCAGGTTCCCCTCCGACGTCCAACAGTGGGGACGCACTGCGGGTTGAGACTGGAGGATGAAGAGGACTGTAGGTGACTGGTTTTAACAGAGACACATGGAAGGATGAGGAGATTTTATACTGATGGGGTAACTGGAGGCGGTATGTGACAGGGTTGATGCGATGGGTTATCTTGAAGGGACCAATGAAGGGAGGACAGAACTTTTTGCAGGGGAGGCGGAGCCGGATGTCTCTGGTAGAGAGCCACACACGCTGTCCAGGGTGAAAGAGTGGCGTAGGTCGGAGGCGTCTGTCGGCAAAGCGTTTCTGGGTATTAGAGGCTTCCTGCAGATGCCGGTGAGCGGTCTCCCATACTGCTCACTATGCCGAAACCAGTCGTCGACAGCTGGGACAGTACCAGGCTCCGCCTCCCAGGGAAACATGGGGGGTTGGTAACAAAGGACACACTGAAACTGAGTAAGACGGAGGGATGAATGCATGAGTGCGTTCTGAGCGTATTCGGCCCAGGCCATATACCGACTCCAGTCGTCTGGAGAGGCAGAACATTGTTTGCGGAGGTACTTCCATATTTCTTGGTTCAGGCATTCCGTCTGCCCGTTGGTCTGGGGATGGTACCCGGAGGAGAGGCTGAGGGCGACCACTAGTCGGTCACAGAAGGCTCGCCACACCCGGGAGACAAACTGGGGCCCATGGTCAGAGACGATGTCCTCCGGAATCCCATACAGACAGAATACCTGTTGGAAAATACACTCCTTGGCGTTAGGTAAATGAGGAAGAGGAACCAGACGACACATTTTTGAAAAAACGGTCTACTATGACAAGGATGGTGGTGTTACCAGAGGATTCAGGAAGGTCTGTGATGAAGTCAACAGCTATGTGGGACCAGGGTCTGTGAGGGATTGGCAAAGGTTGAAGCTTACCGGAAGGGAGATGATGAGGGCTTTTGGTTTGGGCGCAGACTGGACAGGAGAGTACGTAATCCCTGATGTTGGATGCCAGTAAGGACCACCAGAACTTACGGGCTAGAAGTTTGGTGGTTCGTGTAATGCCAGGATGTCCTGACCCCAAGGACGTGTGACACCATTTCATCAGTTGGGGTCTAACAGCTGCTGGTACGTAACTCTTCCCAGCTGGTGTCTCAGGAGGAGCCGGGTCTGAGGTTAGGGCTTCTTGTATGGCAGAGTGAACCTCCCACTGTACAGGTCCCATAATGCAAGAGGAAGGAAGAATGGGTGTAGGGTCTGAGTTACTGGTCGGAAGGTCAAACTGGCGGGAGAGAGCATCAGATTTTACGTTTTTCTTTCCAGGGATGTAAGTAACAAGAAAATGGAAGCGTGTGAAGAGAGCCCAGTGGGCTTGTCTGAAGTTTAACCTCTTGGCCCCTCTGATATATTACAGATTACGATGATCTGTTAGGACGAGAATGTTGTGCACCCTCCAACCAGTTGCGCCACTCCTCAAGGGCCAGCTTGATGGCGAGGTGAAAGGAAGGGTCGGATCAGGTTGGCGAAGGACAGGAGCTGAGGTGAAGAGGCATTTCAAGGTGTTGAAAGCAGTCAGTGCGGTATCAGTCCATTGAAGGGTCCGGGTCTTTTGGCTAGTAAGGGCAGTGAGGGGAGCGGCAATAGAACTGAAGTTCCGAATGAACCGGCGATAGAAGTTGGAGAACCCAATTAAACGTTGGAGTTCCTTAACGGTGGTGGGTTTGGGCCAGTTACCCCTCCAGGTGTCAGTACAAAACCAAGGAAGTTTACTGAGGTTACATGGAAGGTGCTCTTTTCAGTCTTCACATAAAGGTTATGGTCAAGGAGCTGTTGAAAACCCTTTGTACATGCTGTATGTGTTCCGTCAGGGAGTGGGAGTAAATCAGGATGTAATCATTGTAGACGATGAGAAAGCAGTTGATCATATCCTGGAAAACCTAGTTCATAAAGGATTGGAAGACGGCGGGGGCGTTAGTAAGGCCGTAGGGCATGACCAGGTATTCATGGTGCCCTCGTGCAGTGATAAAGGCCGTCTTCCATTCGTCGCCTTCAAGTATACAGACAAGGTTATATGCACTCCGCAGGTCGAGTTTTGTATAGATGTTGGCGTGGCCCACTTGTTCAAGGGTAGCTGGGATCAGAGGAAGAGGGAAACGGTTCTTGACCGTAACATCATTCAGGGAACGGTAATCAATACATGGACGAAGACCACTGTCCTTTTTTCCAACGAAGAAGAAGCTGGATGCAGCCAGGGAAGAAGAAGGACGACTGAAACCGTTTTCGAGTGCATCATCAATGTAGTTCTCCATTGCCTCATTTTCCAGGATAGATAGGGGATAAACACGGCCCTTCGTTGGGGAGACTCCAGGGAGTAAGTCAATAGCACAGTCCCCTGGGTGATGTGGTGGCAGAATGGAGGCCTTGATTTTGCTGAAGGCATTGCTGTACTGGGCGTATTCAGATGGTATGGTGGGTGGCACTGCAGAGGCAGAGTCCTCAATGGTGGTGGCTCTGCATGGTAGGCTGAGTGAAGACAACTGGTGAAGCAGGTAGAAGACCAGGACAGTGGTTCACCTTGTCACCACGAGATGGCAGGGTCGTGACGACAAAGCCAGGGGTGTCCGAGGATGAGTGGCTGTTTGGGAGATGAGAGTTCCATGAGTTGAATGGTTTCGGTGTGGAAGACTCCAATCTGGAGGGTAATGCTCTGTCAGGTGCGTAATGAAGCCTGTGACCCAATGGCTGCCTGTCCAGGGTGTTAATCCTTAAGGGAGGGGTGACAGGTGTAAGATCAAATGTCAAGCTCTTGTACTAGCTGGTGATCGATAAAACTACCTGCTGCTCCCAAATCTATCAAGCCCTCTACGTACTTCGTAACCCCCTTCGTGGTTATCAATACTGGGATGGAGAATTGCTTCTGGGAGATATTTAGAAATAAGGACACGCCTACCTGCATGGCAGCGGAGGGACCCTTCTCATCTCTCCGTGGGGGGCGAACAGGCCAATGGCTGAGTAGATTATTTTTCCCACCACAATATAGGCAGAGCCCTTCTTGGATCCGCCTTTGACATTCAATACACGGGAGAGGAGCATGATCCTACTGCATGGGCTCTGGAAGACTCGGACGGGATGACGGAATCATGGAAAGAGAATGTTTTGGGTTCCTGGGTGGCAGAGTTCTTCGGCGGTCGGCGATGAGGTGGTCGATGAAGATGGACATACGAATGTATTGATTTAAATCCTGAAGGTCACCTCTACAGGCCAGCTCCGCCTGAAGCTCCCTGTTGAGCACTCTTCGGTAGACGGTAAGTAAAGCAGCCTCAATCAATCCACTCCCTGCAGCCATGGTGAGGAACTCGAGGGCAATGGAAATGGGTCTCGGATCCGAGTTCTGTGCTGTTGGCAGTCCATATGGCGGTGGCCCAATCCAGGGCTCTGCCTGTGAGTAGAGACACAACTAAATCCACCCTGCTCTTGTCGGTGGTGAAGTTAGTGGGGTTGTGCTCAATGTATTTGCTGCATTGCATCAGAAATCCCTGACATTTCCCAGGTGAACCGTCATATTTTCCAGGCATGGATATGAATGAAGGAGGGCTATGGGTTACGATACCTGGCATCGGAGGAGTAGGGATAGGCTGGCGGAGAAGATGGTCGATTACCTCCATACACTCTTCTTGCCGGGTTAGGCGCCACTGTAGCTCTGCTGAATCCATTCAGTTTTTGGTGAGGTATTCTGTAATGAACACAAGGAGAACTAAGAAAATAAATACAGAACCTTACACAGTCTCTATCCTGTAGTCTACACCAGCCGCAGGCGCAGCACAATAACAAGGAATCAAAAATATAACTGCAACATGTAAAGTGTTGGTCTCATGTTTCATGAGCTGAAATAAAAGATCCCTGAAATTTCTAATACGCACAAAAAGCTTATTTCTCTCAAATGTTTTGCACAAATTGTTTACATTCCTGTTTTTGAGCATTTCTCCTTTGCCAAGGTAATCCATCCACCTGACAGGTGTGGCATATTAAGAAGCTGATTAAACAGCATGATCATTACACAGGTGCACCTTGTGCACCTTGGCATTCTGACTGCAGGAATGTCCACCAGAGCTGTTGCCAGAGAATTGAATGTTCATTTCTCTACCATAAGCCGCCTCCAACATCATTTTAGAGAATTTGGCAGTACGTCAAACTGGCCTTACAACCACAGTGTAACCACACCAGCCCAGGACCACCACATCCAGCTTCTTCACCAGCGGGATCGCTTAAGACCAGCCACCCAAACAGCTGATGAAACTAAAGCCCTTCATTCATTCTGATTGGCTGGGCCTTGCTCCCCAGTGGGTGTGCCAGTCTCCCAAGTGGGTGAGCCTATGCCCTCCCAGGCCCACCCTTAGCTGCGCCCCTGCCCCGTCATGTGAAATCCATAGATTAGGGCCTAATGAATTTATTTCAATTGACAGATTTCTTTATATGAACTATAACTCAGTAAAATCGTTGAAATTGTTGCATTTATATTGTTGTTCAGTATAGTTGAGCCCCAGTGGGCGCAGGTCCAGTGTGTGCTGACAGGTTGGCTCTCTCGCTGTGGTTGTGTGTGTGTTTGGTTTTACAATCCTTGTGTGGACATTTCGCCGGTCCACACAGGGAAAAAGGCTATGTTAGGCTTAGGGGTTGGGTATAGTGTTAGGGGTTAGGGTTAAGGTTAGGGTTAGGGTTAGGGGTTAGCGAAAATAGGATTTTGCATGTGAATCAATTGTTTGGTCCCCACAAGGATAGTAAAACAAATGTGTGTGTGTGTGTTGTGTGGTGTGTTGTGGTGTGGTGCGTGTGTGTGTGAGTGAGTGCGGGTGTGAGAGAGGGTGGGAGTTCAAGAATATACCTCTAATGAGAAAGAGAGTTGGTACGGTAGATGTAGCTATTTGCCAGGGCCTCAGTGGGGAGTGTCTAGTATCACAGAGATGCACAGATTAGGATGGCAGAAGATCAATGGGGGTGGTTCATCCTCACAATCTTTAAAGGACCCCCTGCCCAGGCACACACACGCTGGAGCACTAGCATTTGATATAGTGCCCAGGCACACACACACACACACACGCTGAAGAAGTAGCATTTTATATAGTGCCTTTATACAGCCACGGTTACTGACCTCTAGCAGCTGTGTGATGGCTCAGCTAGCTCAGTAGTGTGAATGTGAGCCGAGATGATTAGTCATAGGATAATAATTATAATAATACATGGGACTTATATAGCGCTTTTCAAGGACCCAAAGTCGCTTTACAATTATAGAAATGAAAAAGAAAAACAACAAAACATCAGACTAAACAAAACATGAATAAAGAGAAGGGTGGGCTCAAAGAACGGAAAGAGAGTGATGTATCAGTGTATGGGGAGGGTAGGGTTGGATACAAATCCGGTTTAGGGTAAGGGGCGGGATTGGGATTAGGATACAAACCCGGTTTAGGGTAAGGGGTAGGGTTAGGGTTTGGTTAGGTCCTGCTCAGTATGGTAAAAAGAGGAGTGTCTTGGATAGCACTGTTGTTTTCAGGATAGCACTGTTGTTTTCCATTGCACTGTGAGAAATGATGCTGTCAGTGGTACCATCTTATACAAAGTCATATCCTGGTGCTGTCCATAGTACCATCCTATACTAAGTCATGCAATGGTGTTGTCCATTGTACCATCCTATACAAATGCATGTGATGGTGCTGTAGGCGGCAGGTAACCTAGTGGTTAGAGTGTAGGGCCATTAACCGAAAGGATTGCTGGGTCGACTAACCGAGCCAACAAAGTGAAAAAACTGTTGATGTGCCCTTGAGCAAGGCACTTAACCCTAATTTGCTCTAAAGCTGCTGTACTACTATGGCTGACCCTATAAAACAACACATTTCACTGGTGTATGTGACAATGAAACATGTTTATTGTCTGGAGTGGCCAGCGTTGAGTACAGATCTGAATCCCATCGAAAACATATGGCGAGATCTGAAAACAGCAGTTGGTGGAAGGCACCCCCACAAACACTGAAGAATTGGAGCAGTTTGCAGCTGAAGAGTGGGCCAAATGGCCAGTAAAAAGATGCAGCAAGCTCATTGATGGCAGGCAGTTATCTTGGCCAAAAGCTGTGAAACCAAGTAATAGCTCTGAGGTGCCAATACTTTTGTCAATGCCATTTGTTTCATATTCTAAATTAAAATTGTCAACTTAAAAGGGGCAATCAGCAGTTGTTGTACATCCATTTTTGTACTTATAAATTACATAGGCTACCAATTGATTGTTGAAGAATATAACTTAGAAATGTGCTTAGTTTAAATGTCGTACCCCATTAGAACCCAAAATATACGTTTGTTTTACTCCAATGTTTGTAAACAAAGTAAATGTAAACAAACACTGTATAGCATCAAAACATGGTTGAAAATATAATTTTGATATAATGGATGGTCAGTCCTTGCATTCATAGCTCTGTCTATGAATTTGAGAGTGATTACTTTTCTCCAGTCCCATCCCATACATAGACACTCTGGCTTTACTCAAAGCCAGTGGCATGCCATTAGTAAAGATTGAAAAAAGTAATGGGCCTAGACAGCTGCCCTGAGGGATTCCTGATTCTACCTGAATTATGTTGGAGAGGCTTCCATTAAAGAACATCCTCTATGTTCTGTTAGACAGGTAACTCTGTATCCACAATATAGCAGGTGGAGTAAAGCCAATACACATATGTTTTTCCAGCAGCAGACTATGATTGATAATGTCAAAAGCCGCACTGAAGTCTAACAAAACAGCCCCCACAATCGTTTTATCATCAATTTCTCTCAGCCAATCATCAGTCATTTGTGTAAGTGCTGTGCTTGTTGAATGTCCTTCTCTATAAGCATGCTGAAAGTTTGTTGTCAATTAGTTTACTGTAAAATAGCATTGTATCTGGTCAAACACAATTTTTTCCAATAGTTTACTAAGGGTTGGTAACAGGCTAATTGGTTGGCTATTTGAGCCAGTAAAGGGGGCTTTACTATTCTTAGGTAGCGGAATGACTTTTGCTTCCCTCCAAGCCTGGGGGCACACACATTCTATTAGGCTTAAATTGAAAATATGGCAAATAGGAGTGGCAATATTGTCCGCTATTATCCTCAGTAATTTTCCATCCAAGTTGTCAGACCCTGGTGGCTTGTCATTATTCATAGACAACAATACTTTTTTCACCTCTTCCACACTCACTTTATGGAATTCAAAATGGCAATGCTTGTCTTTCATAATTTGGTCAGATATACTTGGATGTGTAGTGTCAGCAATTGTTGCTAGCATGTCATGCCTAAGTTTGCTAATCTTGCCAATGAAAAAATAATTAAAGTAGTTGGCAATATCAGTGGGTTTTGTGATGAATGAGCCGTCTGATTCAATGAATGATGGAGCTGAGTTTGCCTTTTTTCCCAACATTTCATTTAAGGAGCTTTTTACTATAATTCTTTATGTCATTTATCTTTGTTTCATAGTGTAGTTTCTTCTTCGTTTAATCAGTTTAGTCACATGATTTCTCAATTTGCAATACGTTTGCCAATCGGTTGTGCAGACAGACTTATTTGCCATTCCTTTTGCCTCATCCCTCTCAACCATACAATTTTTTTAATTCCTCATCAATCCACGGAGATTTAACAGTTTTTACAGTCATCTTCTTAATGGGTGGATGCTTATTAGTAACTGAAATAAGCAATTTCATAAATGTGTCAAGTCCAGTGTCTGTTTGCTCCTCATTACACACCACGGTCCAACAAATATTATTTACATCAACAACATAGGAATCACTACAAAACTTATTGTATGACCTCTTATACACAATATTAGGCCCAGCCTTCGGAACTTTGGCTTTCCTAGATATGGCTACTATATTGTGATCTCTACATCCAACGGATTTGGATACTGCTTTGAAACAAATCTCTGCAGCATTAGTAAAGATATGATCAATACATGTTTTAATTCCTGTACGGTTTGTAACTACCCTGGTAGGTTGACTGATGACCTGAACCAGGTTACAGGCACTGGTTACAGTTTGAAGCTTTCTCTTGAGTGGGCAGCCTGATGAAAGCCAGTCAATATTTAAATCACCCAGAAAGTATACCTCTCTATTGATATCACATACATTATCATGGCTATGTCCCTTCCGTCTTCAATAGAGCGAGAGTTGCACCCCTTCTCAAAAAAGCAACACTCGATCCACAGACCAGACCAGTATCCCTTCTTTCTTTTCTCTCCAAAACTATTGAGCGTGCCGTCTTTAGCCAACTCTCTTGCTATCTCTCTCAGAATGACCTTCTTGATCCAAACCAGTCAGGTTTCAAGACTGATCATTCAACTGAGACTGCTCTTCTCTGTGTCACGGAGGCTCTCCGCACTGCTAAAGCTAACTCTCTCTCTCCTCTGCTCTTGTCCTTCTAGACCTGTCTGCTGCCTTTGATACTGTGAACCATCAGATCCTCCTCTCCACCCTCTCCGAGCTGGGCATCTCCGGCGCGGCTCACTCTTGGATTGCGTCCTACCTGACCGGTCGCTCCTACCAAGTGGCGTGGCGAGAAGCTGTCTCCGCACCACGTGCTCTCACCACTGGTGTCCCCCAGGGCTCAGTTCTAGACCCTCTCCTATTCTCGCTATATACCAAGTCACTTGGCTCTGTCATATCCTCACATGGCCTCTCCTATCATTGCTACGCAGACGACACACAACTAATGTTCTCCTTTCCCCCTTCTGATAACCAGGTGGCAAATCGCATCTCTGTATGTCTGGAAGACATATCAGTATGGATGACGGATCACCACCTCAAGCTGAACCTTGGCAAGACGGAGCTGCTCTTCTTCCCGGGGAAGGACTGCCTGTTCCATGATCTCGCCATCACGGTTGACAACTCCGTTGTGTCCTCCTCCCAGAGTGCGAAGAGCCTTGGCGTGACCCTGGACAACACCCTGTCGTTCTTCGCTAACATCAAGGCGGTGACCCGATCCTGTAGGTTCATGCTCTACAACATTCGGAGAGTACGACCCTGCCTTACACAGGAAGCGGCACAGGTCCTAATCCAGGCACTTGTCATCTCCCGTCTGGATTACTGCAACTCACTGTTGGCTGGGCTCCCTGCCTGTGCCATTAAACCCCTACAACTCATCCAGAATGCCGCAGCCCGTCTGGTGTTCAACCTTCCCAAGTTCTCTCACGTCACCCCGCTCCTCCGCACACTCCACTGGCTTCCAGTTGAAGCTCGCATCTGCTACAAGACCATGGTGCTTGCCTACGGAGCTGTGAGGGGAACGGCACCTCCGTACATTCAGGCTCTGATCAGGCCCTACACCCAAACGAGGGCATTGTGTTCATCCACCTCTGGCCTGCTGGCTCCCCTACCTCTGCGGAAGCATAGTTCCCGCTCAGCCCAGTCAAAACTGTTCGCTGCTCTGGCACCCCAATGGTGGAACAAGCTGCCTCACGACGCCAGGACAGCGGAGTCACTCACCACCTTCCGGAGACATTTGAAACCCCACCTCTTTAAGGAATACCTGGGATAGGATAAAGTAATCCTTCTACCCCCCCCCCTTACCCCAACCCCAAGTGGTTATCCCACTGGCTATAAGGTGAATGCACCAATTTGTAAGTCGCTCTGGATAAGAGCGTCTGCTAAATGGCGTAAATGTAAATGTAAATGTAACTCTGTGTTGTTGGTTGTTTTTATGGCACTGCTTTGCTTTATCTTGGCCAGGTCGCAGTTGTAAATGAGAACTTGTTCTCAACTGGCCTACCTGGTTAAATAAAGGTGAAATAAAAAATGAATAAAACATTCGGGAGCAGCTTAGTAATGTAATTTACTCAAGCTCCGGGATAGGACATTGTTTTTTCACCAGGAACGGTCACATTTCTTACCAGGAGCTGCCCAAAATCACGGCTGGTGAGAAGGACGAGGAAATATGCCCACTCCCACGCTTCACAGGATGCAGGCCTCTGACAGATGGAGAAGCCCCGATCGATCCAGAGCAGGGACGGAAGGTTGCCGACGTCGACTTTGAAATCGTAGTAGTAGGCACTGCAGCCGCAGACACAGGCAACAGTGGCGGGCTACACACAGATACAGTGCCTTCAGAAAGTATTCATAACCCTTGACATTTTCCACATTTTTTTGTCTTACAGCCTGAATTTACAATGGTCTACACACCGTACCCCATAATGTTTTTTCGAAATGTTTACCAATTAATTAAAAATGTAAAGCTGAAATTTCTTGAGTCAAGTATTCATCCCCTTTGTTATGGCAAGCCTTAATAAGTCCAGGAGTAGAAATGTGCTTAACAACATTTACATTTACGTCATTTAGCAGACGCTCTTATCCAGAGCGACTTACAAATTGGTGCATCCTTATAGCCAGTGGGATAACCACTTTACAATATGTTTATTTTTTTCTTTCTTTGGTGTGGGGTAAGGTGGGGTAGAAGGATTACTTTATCCTATCCCAGGTATTCCTTAAAGAGGTGGGGTTTCAAGTGTCTCCGGAAGGTGGTGTGACTCCGCTGTCCTGGCGTTGTGAGGGAGCTTGTTCCACCATTGGGGTGCCAGAGCAGCGAACAGTTTTGACTGGGCTGAGCGGGAACTGTGCTTCCGCAGAGGTAGGGGGGCCAGCAGGCCAGAGGTGGATGAACGCAATGCCCTCGTTTGGGTGTAGGGACTGATCAGAGCCTGAAGGTACGGATGTGCCGTATTCTGGATGAGTTGTAGGGGTTTGATGGCACAGGCAGGGAGCCCAGCCAACAGCGAGTTGCAGTAATCCAGACGGGAGATGACAAGTGCCTGGATTAGGACCTGTGCCGCTTCCTGTGTAAGGCAGGGTCGTACTCTCCGAATGTTGTAGAGCATGAACCTACAGGATCGGGTCACCGCCTTGATGTTAGCGGAGAACGACATGGTGTTGTCCAGGGTCACGCCAAGGCTCTTCGCACTCTGGGAGGAGGACACAACGGAGTTGTCAACCGTGATGGCGAGATCATGGAACGGGCAGTCCTTCCCCGGGAGGAAGAGCAGCTCCGTCTTGCCGAGGTTCAGCTTGAGGTGGTGATCCGTCATCCACACTGATATGTCTGCCAGTCATGCAGAGATGCGATTCGCCACCTGGTTATCAGATGGGGGAAAGGAGAAGATTAGTTGTGTGTCGTCTGCGTAGCAATGATAGGAGAGGCCATGTGAGGATATGACAGAGCCAAGTGACTTGGTGTATAGCGAGAATAGGAGAGGGCCTAGAACTGAGCCCTGGGGGACACCAGTGGTGAGAGCACGTGGTGCGGAGACAGATTCTCGCCACGCCACTTGGTAGGAGCGACCGGTCAGGTAGGACGCAATCCAAGAGTGAGCCGCGCCGGAGATTCCCAACTCGGAGAGGGTGGAGAGGAGGATCTGATGGTTCACAGTATCAAAGGCAGCAGACAGGTCTAGAAGGACAAGAGCAGAAGAGAGAGAGTTAGCTTTAGCAGTGCGGAGAGCCTCCGTGACACAGAGAAGAGCAGTCTCAGTTGAATGACCAGTCTTAAAACCTGACTGGTTTGGATCAAGAAGGTCATTCTGGGAGAGATAGCAAGAGAGTTGGCTAAAGACAGCACGCTCAAGAGTTTTGGAGAGAAAAGAAAGAAGGGATACTGGTCTGTAGTTGTTGACATCAGAGGGATCGAGTCACATAATAGTGTTTAACCTGATTTTAGAATGACTACTTAATTTCTGAACCCCACACATACAATTATATGTAAGGTCCCTCAGTTGAGCAGTGAATTTCAAACACAGATTCATCCACAAAGACCAGGGAGGTTTTCCAGTGCCTCACAAAGAAGGGCACCTATTGGTAAATGGGTAAAAAAAAGCAGACATTGAATATCCCTTTGAGCATGGTGAAGTTATTCATTACACTTTTGATGGTGTATCAATACACCCAGTCACTAAAAGATACAGGCGTCCTTCCTAACTCAGTTGCCGGAGAGGAAGGAAACCGCTCAGGGATTTCACCATGAGGGCAATGGTGACTTTAAAACAGTTACAGAGTTTAATGGCTGTGATAGGAGAAAACTGTGGATGGATAGCAACAACATTGTAGTTACTCCACGATGCTAACCTAATTGACAGAGTGAAAATAAGTAAGCCTGTACAGAATAAAAATATTCCAAAACATGCATCATGTTTGCAACAAGGCACCAAAGCAATAATGCAAAAAACTATTAACTTTTTGTCCTGAAGACCAAGTGGGTCCCGCTTTAAATTATGTAAAGCATATAAAGGCTTCATAAAGACTTCATAAAGCCTCCATAAACACTACATACATGTGTTACAAATCCTCTATAACCGTATGTCATGCTTTATAAAGTGTTCATAAATGTGGCATAACTGTGAGACGTAACCACCAATGTCAAATGTGATATAACCCACAAGGTCAAATATGACATGAACCTGTGCTTTATAAAACGTGGCATAAGCACCTCTTAATAAAGGCTTTATAAATCATTTTAAATTGAGGCTTCACAAAGCACATATAACCCTGTTTATGCATCTTGGTAGAGCATTGAAACGCAAGGATAGTGGGTTCGATTCCTGGGACCACCCATTAATAAAAATGTACATTCACGCATGAATGTAAGTCGCTTTGGATAAAAGTGTCTGCAAAATTGTATATATTATATAATATTACTCTAAAACATTTTTAGAATGGCCCAACTGCTTTCCCTCTTGGGTGCTTAGCCAAGATTGGACCTGACCTCAACTTTCCCCAAAATGCTGTGCTGCAGGATGACACACACCCTAAAATGCAGTCATGCACAGCAAAAAACATTGTTATGGCCTTTTAAAATCAGTTTGTAATTTTTGCCTAATTCTGTTTTTCTTCTCCCAAATTCCATTTTTTTTGTGTGTTTTCTTTTCAGGTTTTGGATATCCCCCATTTTTTTCTGGTTTCCCCCCATTTTTTTCAAACTTTTTAAAATAGAAAAGCAACAAAATTTGATTTTTGCTGTTCACAACAGTGCTTAAACCACATTACGGGATGTCTTTTGAGGTCTGGGATTTTTTTTGGAATGTAGTTGCCCTTTAATTCAGTGCACATGCCCTGCACTGGTGTTTGGTTAGCTGTGTTTCTGTAGTGCAGTAAGCGCACATTTGACAAGTTTGCAAATCAAATGCCCACTTGACAGCGAAAAAATAGTAAGTTAACCTTTATTTATTGCAATTTAAATTAGTTTGTAGTAGTTTAGTGTTGAGTTAGATTACATACTGTAGCTACCTCAATCATTATTTCAAATAATTTTGGTGACTAGCTAACGTAGCAGGCTCAGCTAAATAAAACTCCACCTAGATACAGCCACGTCTCATAGTCACGTCATGAGATTTGTAACTGAAAGAGGAATATAATAATACGAATTGAATGGAATTTTCCATCTCCCCATTTGGAGTATTTCTGGTGCAGCACAGAAATTCCCTTATCCAGTCGGTGAGACAAAGGCATTTCCTAACAGACCTGCTAACTTTCTTTGTTGTTACTTTTACGGTTGGAGTGACTGAACGTGTCTCACTTCAAACTAAGTATTACAGGACACTACATAAAGTGTCAATAAATAGGTTATTAACGTTCTGCTGATTTATGAAGTTTCTCTCATGATCCATAGGTTACTGTAGGGTGTGAGAGGTATTTAAATAGTTTGAGGGACCTGCAAAGCTTGCATTTGTGTGTGTGTGTGTGTCAGAGCCAAGATGATTTGGAGTAGTCCAACCTGAGACTACCGCTGGAGACCAGGGCTTGATTACAACCTGTTACAATGGTGCCAACATTTTGTGACTGATCTTTTAGCGAGGGAGTGGATGAATGTGTCAAAAGACCTGACTGGGCCCAGCACCACACAGTATTGCTCGTTATATTATTGTGTGCGTGTTTGTTTACTGAGGAACATGTTGCAGAAGAAAGACACTTTCAATTTCCTTATGTTGAAGGCTTTCATCAATAAGTGTTTCTTGGTGTAAAGTCGTCCCCAGACTATTGCGCAGACAGCACAAATAAGCCTGGGATATCAACCATTCAAAGTTGGCCTTAGTGGGAGTGACCATAGAATTCTAAGGGAGTGCCCTTCCTAAGTAAAATATTTGTCATCAGGCTATGTCCTTTGCTAGCAAAAACATTCCCCCTGGTCGTCACTAGTTAACACATCCACAAAGTCATAATTATGGCTAAACTCTGCTGATTGCCACAATTTCTCTTCTTAAAATGTGATTTTAAACCTAAATCTAACTAATGAAGGCCAAGTTTGATGCGTCGGTCCACCAGACCTTCCGCGCATTTGGGTGGAAGTGTCTGGGAACGAGATTAGGTGTAATGTGACTAACATGACTTCACTTTAGATTGTATCCCATCCTTCAGCACAACATGTCACCCTTTTTAAAGCACATGTTTATATCATATTCGACATAGTGGGTTATGCCACATTTGACAATGGTGATTATGTCACACAGTTATGCCACATTTATGAACCCTTTATAAAGCATGACATATGGTTATAGATACTTTGTAGTGCTTATTAAGGCATTATGAAGTCTTTATGAAGCCTCTATGAGCTGAACATCATTTAAAGCGGGACCATAAAGGGTAATGTTTAGGACAAATCCAATACAACACAATGAGATATTTCTGTATTAAATGTCAATAAATGTGCAAAAATGTCTAACACATGTTTTCACGTTGCCATTATGGGGTATTGTGTGTAGATGGGTGAGAAAAAAACATACATTTAATCTATTTTGAATTCAGGCTGTAACACAACAAAATGTTGAATAAGTCAAGGGGTGTGAATACTTTCTGAAGACACTGTAGACACACTTCCCTCACTCAGATATTACAGGTCCATGGGGGTTTTCGTATCCAATCATCTCACTGTTCAAAACTGTAAAGCATGTGAATTTTTTGTTGCCAGGTATAAACAAAAAATATTATTCAAAGTTCCACTGAAAGTGAGATTGACTGAAGTTGGGAATTCTGCTCTTTGAAATGTGTTAATAATTCAACATTGGCCACTGAAAGATTTTCTGATGTTAATCATTGGGGTATATCATTATTTTTATCCTACACTTTCTTCAATCAACATAAATGACTGTTGGGTTCACTGTACAGTCCATGTAGGTCATGTGTGGTGAACAATTCAATAAGGAAAATAACTTGTTGCAGAGTGAGAGTTTCAAATTTGTATTTTTTTCAAAAAATATATTATAATAATGTCCCATTCACTCATTAGCATAGTTAAAGCGTAACTATTTCTAGTCCTGAATGTAAGAAATAAGTACTCAAAAAATATGCAATAGTTGCAGAGAAATACCTGTTGTTAACTGTCAATTATTTTAAGTTTCATGTAGTTATGACTGCCTCAAGACTGTAATAACCTGATATGAAACTGGCAATACTATAGCATACCTTTTATACAATGAACATACAATCTTAGCAGAACATTGTCACGCCCTGGCTGTAGGGACTCTTTTATGTTGAGCCAGGGTGTGTAGAGTCTATGTTTTGTGTTCATTGTTTCAGTTTCTAGTTCATGTGTTTCTATGTTGGCCGGGGTTGTTCTCAATCAGAGGCAACGTGAATCAGCTGTTGCTTGTTGTCTCTGATTGGGAACCATACTTAGGCAACCGTTTGGCACTTGTGTTTTGTGGGATCTTGTTCCGTGTTGGTTTGTGTATATACCCAAGGACTTCACACAAAAAAAGGACCATACAAAAAAAAAAAAAAATGCATGACTGTAAGTCGCTTTGGATAAAAGCGTCTGCTAAATGGCATATTATTATTATTATTATTATTCACGTATCGTTTTGTTGTTTTTGTTCGTGTGGTGAAATATAAATATAAGATGTTCGCATTCCACGCTGCGCATTGGCCCGTTTCTTCAAATGACGATCGTGACAAACATCATTTGTTGCTATAAGCGCAAACATGGCAAGTTGTGCCACGAGCGTGAATGGAGATGCATTGTATTCTACATTCCCAGCAATTATCACACTGATTCATTGCTGTTGTGCAGAGTGGATTTCCCCACAGTATAAACAAGTGCAATATAAATCATTCATCATAGCAGGGTAGAGTTGCTGCTCTCTCTGTCCTCTCCTTCCAATGAGAAAGCTGTAGAATATAACACCAATCCATAAGTGGTCATTATTCAGGAAGATGTCCCATATAAAATAAAATAAAAAAGCATATATGAGTACATACATCAAAAAGGTCATAATTGTGACTCTGGGGAAAAAAACTCCCTCTAAATAACTCCTCCTAGATTTATTCATTTTTAAAGGAATTTACTCTGAGTTTTTGTTTTCCATTGCAGCATACAGTAGAGAAATCCACTTTTATCCACACTGGTCTAATATGGTTATTCCTTGGCACAGGTGCCAACACAATGCATAACGTTTTACAAATCCCCTAGCTCCAAAGGCAATGATGGAATATCATATTGCACAAGTGTTACGATTCAGAGTTGATATTCGGTATTTCATGAAATACCATCCTCTTCCAGGGACATGGCCGACGATGGCAACTTTTATTAAGCACAAACGGAACACAGAAATTCCATTCTGATGCACTGAAGAGCTCTACAGACAGGCTGCGCTGCCCAAATCCCTCTCCCTTTAATTCTAGTCCTCATTGCGGGGTGTTAATGACTTACACAACAGCTGTTTCACCAGGAGCGTTTGGGTTTATGATTCTTCCATGTGAACCATAACCACCCACAGTCTGACTGATGTACAGCAACCAGTGACTATCTCTGAGGTAAAACAACATCGCTCTCCTCATGAACGCTCTCTCTCTCTCTCTCTCTCTCTCTCTCTCTCTCTCTCTCTCTCTCTCTCTCTCTCTCTCTCTCTCTCTCTGTCAGACACTCTTTCGTTCTGACATACACAAACACTCAGACATACTCACACGAACACACACAAGAACACACACACAACGCAAACACACTGTGTGTGTAATACATGTACAATATGTGTGAGAGAGTGCGCTAGAGAGAAAGAGAGGGGGAGAGAGAAATCGAAATAAAATAAAATCACAGAGATAAGGAGAGAGAAATAAAGATAGAAATGTGATGGCGTGTTAGCCCAGTCACTCATAGGATTAGAGTTACGAGTTAGGACTCAGAGCTCCAACAAGTAAGAAATAACCCACTGCTGGATAAAATAATACTTTTTTGGGGTAATCCCAGTAACCCAACACATTGGGTTATTCACAGCGGTATTTATTTAAAATAACCCAGTTTCTGTGCTATAACCCAAGTTGGGTTGCTTTTAACCCAGCATTTTGAGAGAGAGAGAGAGAGAGAGAGAGAGAGAGAGAGAGAGAGAGAGAGAGAGAGAGAGAGAGAGAGAGAGAGAGAGAGAGAGAGAGAGAGAGAGAGAGAGAGAGAGAGAGAGAGAGAGAGAGAGAGAGAGAGAGAGAGAGAGAGAGAGAGAGAGAGAGAGAGAGAGAGAGAGAGCAACCATCTGCTAGGGAGCCACTGGCGTTTACTCAGTCAAAGGAATCCACTCGGATCAGTGCATCTGTACCCGCTAATGTAGTAATAAGTGTATTGTACCAAGTCTATTTTATACAATTAAAGGTGATGCTGGTGTCCTCATCTTGCAACTTTTCAATTACAGCTGCAATACATTTGATGCACTGTTGATTAGAGAGAGGTTTGGTTTTCTGCCAATGATATTCCACAGAGAGAGAGAGAGAGCGAGAGAGAGAGAGCAACTTCTCATGCACTAAACTTGGCTTTCTCTATTTGCAGTGCTCTCTCACTCTTGAAAATCTGCATGAATTTATATTCATGCCTGCAAATGTTCAGACTCATGATACAAATTTGAGCCCTAGCTCACCTTCAAACATGAAAATTTGTTTTGCTGTGTCTAAATCACATACATGTAGGCTATAGCAGGTGTGATTTCAACAGCTGACTGCACCTGTTTGTCTCAATGACCCCAAGGTGCAAAATAAGCCCCCCACACTCATTCTCTCTGTGTCATGCAAGAGCTGAGCTTGTCATATGTAACGTTTTCACTTATCTGGCTGTGGTCATAATCAGTATGTTGAGTCTAATGTGATGGGAGGTTGCCTACCTCCAACATCTTGCAATACAGGTGTGCAGATAGCCGAGGGCAAGACCAGAGCAAGGGGTTGAGTTTGCAATGTGGTCTCCAATATCAAATATTTTACTTTAAAATGACGTCAGAGGGGTGTCAGCCGAAGCAGGACTGGCAGGTTGTTAGTCTGTGAGGCACGGAGAGGCAGGGAGATATAGCACGGGGTGATAACATTGCACTCTCTCTTCAAATGACAAGTGCTTATTTTCCCGTTTACCTCTCACCGCGCGCAGCATCTCCGGCTCATAGACTTACTCTTCCGAAAGAACTCGTCTTCTCACCTGGTCTCCTGTTTCTTTTTTTAAACTATTACTTACATTAATTTCTTCAAAGATGTGCGAAATGTGGAATTTTGGCAAACGGTGACCTGTCTGCATCTCGAAATTATTCGGTGCATCTTTTCGGGGTTGACTGTTAGAACTGGGTAGGCAATATTTTCCGATGTTTTACGATGCTCTGCCTCTCAACAATTTAGAAAAGTGCGTGGTCATTTTCAGCGCCGAATCCACGGAGGATGACGACGAATCACCTTGCCTCTCCGGTGTACTTTTTCACAGCCTTTTGACTGTCTAGTGGAGTAAATTCGATGATTTATATAAAGACAAAGTTTGACCGACACAAGTGGTCAGCGGACACCTTTTGGTAATCGGACAGTGGACCGACCACCTGTCCACGGGCTCGGTGCGTCTTTATCAACCTTATCAAATTGAAGAGAAGATAATTACCAAGTAAGAATAAACAAGCAACGTCAAAGATATTTGCATCGTCTCGCCTTTGGTGGTGTAATAGCAGGATTTACATCATATCTGGAGTAATTTTATGTGCGCACTATTGAAGGATATAGCCTTAGAATGTTTGCATTATTTACATTTGGAGTAAGGTTCATCACTTGAGTGTATTAGACACTATCGACTTTTGTGGAAACCATCTAAATGGGACGAAACCTGGAAAACTGACTTGTTGAGAAAAAAAATAGGATAAAACGGTGTATTGCACGCAGGTAAGAATCATTTAGTCTCTACCTTATGTAATTAGCTTTCATTAAGTTTCATTAAATGTATCTGGGTGTTATTCAATGTACAACATATTATTGTTTCATATTTGCATACGCCCGTATCGAACGCTCTCTCTTTATAATCTACGCCATGGAAAGAGTTATGAGCGTCTGCTGGAATTGAATATTAGCCTACTTTATCGATTGCAGGGTTCACAGGAAACATAAATATTGTTTCTATAGTTCTATGGTTTGTTTATTGGCACAATCGTTTTTACATTGTGCATTCAATATTTTGAATGTGTGGGTTAATTTTGTGAGCTTCAACTGAAGACTCAGTTTCCAGCTTTATGAAGAGAAACTGAGTGTAACTTTCACTTACTGCACGCTGGGGGTCGCCAAAGGTACATGCTGCTGCGCTACATGACCGCAAGCCCTTGCTGGCAAATAGGTTGACACACACCAGGGGCGTAATCACGGGTGGGGCCATGGGGGGCACCCAATCAATAAGCTCTTTACATGTCATTGTTCCAAAAGGGACATTATTTGTCTTTTTACCTAAACATGCAAACCCCATCAGATAGAATTCATAGAAAGCAGTGCACTGGGTTAGTCAGATTTCATTAAATATAACAGAACAGATGAACTGGAATGCCAAAAATAACTAACTGAAAGCCACACCCGTAATAAGCCACAAATATGACCGCATTGAGGTATATGTCACTGTGCTTCTATGGCTATATGCACCAAAATGAGAGCTTGGGACTATAAGGTTCTATCTGCAAAAATATGATTCTAAGATAATTGGCTTTAAAGTTCTGAACCCTCATTGGTTTGAATGGTGTCAGCGATTTTTGTCTTGCATTCTTTTTAATTTAACAACATGAATTGTGGTGTTTAGAGTACTATATAGTACTATATCAATCTTTTTTTTTACACCAATGCAGATATAACCTTATAGTCCCAAACTCTCGCCATGCCACTTCCTATTTCATTTGTTAATTTAGCAAACTAAACACACCTATATTTTAGCTTTAATTAGCTTTAAAAATGCTATATTTTCTCTCAGCCTCATGGCAAAATGTGTAGAATAGCATGAGATGAGCTATACAACTGCACATAGTCCTCTCTGCTCCATGGCAAAATGTGTAGAATTGCAGGAAATTTGCTTTTAAACAGCAACATTTTCTCTCAGCTTCATGGCAAAATGTGTAGAATAGCATGATATTAGTTATACAATTGCTGAATGTTCTCGTTGCCCCAATGGCAAAATGTGGAAAATTGCAAGAAGTTAGCAGCTTTTTTTGGCCCACACAAATTTCTGCAGGCCCACCCACCAACTAATTTCTGGCTACGCCACTGACACTCACACCCACACCCACACACTTTCTCATTGCCTAACACAAGTTAAATATGTATGAATTACAAGCCATTAGTTGTACCAGAACTGTCAACCCGGTTTCAAGGAGCCTATGCTTTAATAACCCTTGCAATGGGTGATTTTACTTGTATATGACCATTTTGTGGCCATAGGCCTACAGTACATGCCTGGTCTTATTCATTGAATGAATTAATTGGCTAATATGTCTTTATGAGGTAGCACCATTCATCACCACTAGATTCTTTGAAGTTTGTTCCTGTGGCTGCCCACATTAGAGCAGAGCTAATGTAAGCACATCCCTCTTGCCAAGTATGTTAATGTTTACTGCTAATGTTTACGACAGCGGTTACAAGAGCAGCGGAAAGTACCAAAAGCCAAGTGACATCCACCGTGGCACAGTGCCCCACCTTGTTACTCAGAGCACACAGCTGGTTAAATGCCTCTAACGAACTAGCTACCCCCTCTCACACACTGAACATCGACTGAACATCAACTCAACATCATTTCATTAGAGCCTCACAGCCAGTGATTCATACTGAATTCTGCGGTGTTCAGATAGAATGAGGCTGGTTGGTTGGTTGAGACAGGTCACCCTCTGTAAGAGGCAGAAGAGGGGCGTTTTATTCATTTTTATTCAGAATAATCTTTCATTAGGAAAATAATAGTATGGGAGTGAACAAGCCTTTCAGGTGATTCAATGAACGCAGAGTGGGAGGGATCCTACTAATTACAACACAATTTCATGCTGAATTGTGCTTCTAATCATTAGACATTTATTTCCCACCGAAACTATGTTAATTAGGCATTAAGGATAATGTTCAGGGTTGACTTCACAGTCGAACGATAATACGTGTGAACAAAGCATTGCTTTTGAAGATGCAGAAATTAGAAGCCTTTAGAATGATTGGTCAGGTCAATGATATCACAGCTATAGAGCTAGACATCGAGTCCCACAACCCACAACATTTCCCATGCCCTGCTTTAAAATGCCATTCATTATCTTTATATACAAATTGGTTTAATCAGGCTGAAATATCATTGAAACAATTCTGAGTATTTTGAGATGCAGCATTCCATATTGAGATTCAATTATCGCGCATTCAGTGTTATCAATCTGGTTATGTTTCGAAACATGATGCTAGAGCATAGCCACAACAATTGTATCACTATGAGTGTTACTGTGTGTGTGTATGTGTGTCTGTGTTTAGGAGAGTACATGGTGCATGAGGAGCTGTTTATCTGAAGGTTTAATAATACCACCATGTGTTGCTGTAAGTTAAATGCAACAGGAAACATAAATAGTGTAGTAGCTACAGTAATGCATCTGCTCACCTCTGTTGTTTGTAGAATGGAAATTAGCCATTTTGGACCTTGTTCAAACGTCAACTGGAAGTTTTCTTTTAGCTTTACACAGTGACACTGATTTTTATTGATTAAATTCATATTTTATTTGCTTAAATTAATAAAGAGGCACAGGGTTTTATTGAATAGGACTTGTAACAGCGAATTCCTACACTGGAAATATGGCTGGCTAGAAATGCCTGAGCGCTAAACACAGTATTGACTAACCAAGCACGAAAACATTGCTCATTATGCTAATTTAATATGTTGCCTACAGGGAGATGTGCCTACATGTCGTCTATACAGCAAGAATGTGGTAGGAAAGCACGTCACCTATTTGTGCTTTTTTATATGACCAAAGTTACTACTACTAAAGATGAATAAAAATGCTTTATCTACGGAATAGGCTATTGACGCTTCGTGAACAGTTTCAAATTATATAAACTCAAAGTAGACATTGTTCCCTTGAATCCTATCGCCCCCAGGGTTCTCTCCTGGGACCTAAAAGCATAGTATGTGGGAGTGCCCCAAGATATTGATAGTTTTAAAAGTGAAAAATAAAAAGGAAAACGCTGCACACTGCTCTTCATGCTCCCAGGTGATTTTATAGTCTTAAAAGTGGCCCCAAATGGTTTGTTCTATTTAGATACTCCTCCTTCTATTTCTCCTCACTGTGATGGTATAGGATAATAGAGTATGTGTGCTTGGCTCGTCTTAACCAATAGGGATTCCTCCCGCTCGCATCCATCCTTGGCATCAATGGGCCCTATCTTGTGCTCTTTCCATGGACATCACACATAGGGTTGCAAAGGGAGGGTATATTACCGGAAACGTTTAAAGTTTACCAGTAAACTACCAGAATTTTGGTATCTTTCAAGGATTTTATATAATCTATAACAAGACATCTAGTGGCCCTTTTGGGTACTTCAGATTATCAAATGTGTCAGTAATAATCATTATCACATGTAAGAAATATGAAATTATTGAATAAGATGTTTTAAAAATAAAAAATAGAATGACAAAGCTGTAAAACTTTATCCTAAATATAAACCATCAGCTTAGTGAATACCATTGATGTTAAATATAAGGGCTTCAGCATGAAATATTCTTAATATATACACTACATGACCAAAAGTATGTGGACACCTGCTCGACGAACATCTCATTACAAAATCATGGGCATTAATATGGAGTTGGTTGTCCCTTTGCTCCTATAACATCCTCCACTCTTCTGGGAAGGCTTTTCACTAGATGTTGGAACATGACTGTGGGGACTTGCTCCTATTCAGCCACAAGAGCATTAGTGAGGTCGGACACTGATGTTGGGCAATTAGGCCTGGCTCACAGTCTGCGTTCCAATTCATCCCAAAGGTGTTCGATGGGGTTGAGGTCAGGGCTCTGTGCAGGCCAGTCAAGTTCTTCCACACCGATCTCGACAAACCATTTCTGTATGGACCTCGCTTTGTGCACGGGGGCATTGTCATGCTGAAACAGAAAAGGGCCTTTCCCAAACTGTTGCCACAAAGATGGAAGCACAGAATCATCTTGAATGTCATTGTATGCAGTAGCGTTAAGATTTTTCTTCACAGGAACTAAGGGGCTTAGCCCAAACCATGAAAAACAGCACCAGACCATTATTCCTCCTCTACCAAACTTTACAGTTGGCACTATGTGGCGTTCTCCTGGCATCCGCCAAACCCAGATTCGTCCGTCGGACTGCCAGATGGTGAAGCGTGATTCATCACTCCAGAGAACGAGTTTCCACTGCTCCAGAGTCCAATGGCGGCAAGCTTTACACCACTCCAGCCGACACTTAACATTGCACATTGTGATCTTAGGTTTAGATCTTAGATCTTATTTTGGAACTCAGTAGTGAGTGTTGCAACCGAGGACAGACGATTTTTACGCGCTACGTGCTTCAGCAGTCGGCAGTCCCGTTCTGTGAGCTTGTGTGGCCTACCACTTCATGGCTGAGCCATTGTTGCTTCTAGACGTTTCCACTTCACAATAACAGCACTTACAGTTGACTGGGGCAGCTCTAGCAGGGCAGACATTTGACTAACTGACTTGTTGGAAAGGTGGTATCCTATGACAGTTCCACGTAGAAAGTCACTGATCTCTTCAGTAAGGCCATTCTACTGCCAATGTTGGCTATGGAGATTGCATGGCTGTGTACTCGATTTTATACACCTGTCAGCAACGGGTGTGGCTGAAATAGCCGAATCCACTAATTTGAAGGAGTGTCCACATACTTTTGTATATACTGTATAGTGTATATTTCTTTACAAACTTTTATTCATTTTACCATGTCAATATGTATTTGTTGTCAATGTTTTGCCGTCAAACTTGTGGCAGTTGTGAAAAAAGTCAATAGTTGGAAGAGCTGCAGAGTTAATAAAAAATAATGCCATTGTTGATAAGATGCTTTTTTCATTAATTAGGCTATTTTCTCTTGAACCATACGGTCTATCTACTAGAAACACATGGATAATATGATCACAGATATAATAAATGAATACTAGATATGACGTTTTTAAATTATAAATGACCAAAGTTACGATAGATTGCCATAGATTTTTTGTTAATTAACAAAATTACTGAAGATTCTGGTAACTTTAGCAAATTACCAGTAGCTTTGCAACCCTAGTCACACATGTGACACTCCCTACGGTGAGCCCTGGCAGTGGTCAGATAGATCAGACAGCTACTGACGCTGGAGGGGAGGACTTGGCAGGGCTTCCCGGATTTTAATGATAGATGCCTTGCATAGAAGTATGGTTTCTATGGACCTGGAGCGATGAGAGCTCATGATTTAAATATTTTTCCTAACCATTTCCTGGCAACTCTTATTTTTGAGTGTGCAAAATAGCCCAGTGCACATAGTTTCACAGATATCATAGCATATGCAATATATCTATATATGGTTCATAAGCGATCTTATTTTTAATTATGCCCTCAATGAAAATGATGAAACAACATATTATTAGGGTTAGGCCTCGCGATACACTGTAAACAATGTAAATGTTATTGTATTGAGATAATTAAGTTAAAATGACTTGTTGTGAGTTGATCCCGCCCACCAAGAAAATGCATTTACTTGTTTTGTTTGATTTAGCTTACCCAGAAAATGCATCAAGATCACTTGTATTATTGTAAGATATTCTGACTTGTTTCAAGCCTTTTTTAGGTTAAAGTAAGAAAAATGATCTGCCATTGCACTAAGATAATTTGTCTTGGTAAGATGTCATATTAAGATCAAATAACTTGAAATAAGATCATTTATCTTACCCCACTTGTATCAAGCTTTTTGGGGGGTTAAAATAAGCAAAATTATCAGTGCACTAAGATAATTTACCTTGGTAAGACAACAAGTAAATGCATTCTAATGGTAGGAGATATCTAGGTAAGAGTTTTTTTTAAACTGCAGTCTAGACTAGCGTCATGTCCAGAGGGTGCACATCAAGCTGCCTTACGCTACAGAAGCAGGAGATGGGCTTCTGCCCTATGGGGTGTTCTAGCTCAGACAAGGCTATTTACTTACTATGTGTGATTTTACCAAGTAGCCTACCTCACTTTAGTTATGTGTCAACTACTGTAGTGCATTATACAGTAAACCTCGATCTGATATTCAGATATTTGGTTGATTTTGCTGTCGTCTTAATAGCCTTTATGGAGGTTATTAACTGGGGCCTCTGGAGCGGGATTAACCTAATTTGCTGTAAAATAGGCTGTGTTGCATCTCTGAGCTTCCCTTCTCTGGAGGATTATGTGTGTGTGTGTTTGATTACAAACACCCTGTACTCAGCAGTCTGATAAACCCACGAGGAGGGGGGAGGAGAGCTGGTCCCTGTGACACACAGCAGTGACAACAAATCAAATCAAAATCAAGTCAAATGTTATTTGTCACATGCTTTGTAAACAACAGGTGTAGACTAACAGTGAAATGCTTATTTTTCATCACACACTGACTGGCACCACCTGCTCGGACCAAGCTATTAACACCTGACGTAACGGTATACATCTCAGTCTGACAAAAGGTGTGATGGGTCTGCACTCAAAAAGATGTCGCAAAAAGCTTACTTCATAAAAAAATTATTTTCATTATTTTCACTGCATCAAGGATAGCGTGCACAGACGTTTAGGTTTTGCAGCCTTCTTCAGTGTGTAGGTACAAATATTTTTAATTAAAAACATCATTTGTAGGGAACACAGGTGAGCACGAAGGGCAATTGAGGGCATCAGTCATGAACCATTCATGAATCAATTGCCTTAGGTGTCTGCTCACTTGGATACATTCTAGCTTACCACAAAGGACATTAGGCTCAGACGTTCAAAAAATGTGGGGCTATGTCACGGAATCAGCCGAGGCTGCCCCTCCTCCTTGCTCGGGCAGGCTTCGGCGTTCGTCGTCCCCGGAGTACTAGCTGCCACCGATCTATGTTTCGGTGTTTGTCTAGTTTGTCCTGATTGTTTTCACCTGTTTCCCATAATGTTATATTGTATTCCCTTTATAACCCCCTGTCTCTCATTGGTTATTGTGTGTGATTGTTTTCCGTGAGGTCGGCAGTTTCGGGTGTATGCGTATTTTGTTTCCTCCCTGTTTGGAGGTTTGTTTGTATTTATATTACTGTGCTAGTAAAGTTCGTCTGCCAGTAACTCTGTGTCCTGCGCTTGACTTCGCTCACCGCATACACGTCGCCCAGACAGAATCACACACCATTCATGGAGTCAGCAGGAGCGGCGGTGCCAGCTGGATCAATGGAGGAACGCGTCGAACACCAAGCGGCCATGATCCAGGCTCTCGGCACCGCCATGGAATGGGTGGTGAGCACTATTGGGCGATGGGAAAGAGAGGGTCTGCCTACGCCTTCTCCAACGATACCACCACCATCGGCGATGCCCATCGCTTCACCTCCGGGGTCCAGTGGGATTCGGCTCTCGCTCCCGAGGGCTTATGATGGCACAGCGGCCGGGTGTCAGGGTTTCCTGCTCCAGGTTGAACTCTACCTAGCAACCATCCACCCGGTGCCCTCGGGATACGAGAGCGTGTCCGCCCTCATCTCCTGTCTGTCCGGCAAGGCGCTGGAGTGGGCCAATGCCGAGTGGGGGGGAATAGACGCCGCTACTGTCAACTATGCGGAGTTCACCCGCCGCTTCAGGGCAGTATTCGATCATCCACCAGAGGGTAAAGCGGCGGGTGAGCGTCTATTCCACCTTAGACAGGGGAGGAGGAGCGCACAGGAGTTCGCGCTGGACTTCCGGACGCTGGCTGCCAACGCGGGATGGAATGAGAGGGCCCTCATCGACCACTACAGATGTAGCCTGAGGTAGGACGTGCGTCGGGAATTGGCCTGGGACACCAACCTCAGCTTCGACCAACTGGTGGACATGTCCATTCGTCTGGATACCCTGTTGGCTACCCGCGGACGTCCGGATTCAGGGCCGTCCATTCCATCCCCCAGCACTTCCGAGCCGACCCCTATGGAGCTCGGAGGTGCTGGTGCTAGGGAGACCAGGAGAGAGACCAGGAGGGAGGCCGTCCCCTGCACTAACTGTGGCCGCAGAGGACACACTGCTGGTCAGTGCTGGGGAGGGTCTCCTAGGAATCGAGGCGTAGGCAGCGCACTGATGAGTCATTCCAGGTGAGTAGGCACCCAACTCACCCAGAGCTCTCTGTTGCGCATATGTGTATTAAAGTTGTGTTTCCCGAGGTTTCTCCTCACTCCCAGCATAAGGCGCTAGTAGATTCAGGCGCAGCTGGGAATTTTATTGATCGCCAATTCACCTATAAGTTAGGGATTCCTATTGTACCTGTTGATGTGCCCTTCCCCATCCATGCCCTAGATAGCCGCCCTTTGGAGTCAGGATTGATTAGGGAAGTCACAGCGCCGCTCAGGATGAAAACGCAGGAGGGCCATGAGGAGATACTACGTTTGTATTTGATTGATTCTCCTGCGTTTCCCGTGGTGTTGGGGCTTCCCTGGTTAACATCTCATGACCCCAACATTTCATGGCAACAGAGGGCTCTCAAGGGATGGTCTGATCAGTGTTTCGGGCGGTGTGTAGGTGTTTCCGTAGGGGAAACGACGGTGGAAAGCCCGAACCAAGTTCCCACCATGCACATTCCACCTGAGTATGCCGATTTGGCACTCGCCTTCTGTAAAAAGAAGGCGACTCAATTACCACCTCATCGACAGGGAGATTGTGCGATAGACCTCCAAGTAGGCGCTGCGCTTCCACGTAGTCATGTGTATCCTCTGTCTCAGGAGGAGACGGTGGCTATGGAGACATACGTCACCGAATCTCTGAGACAGGGATACATACGGCCGTCCACTTCCCCTGCGTCCTCGAGTTTCTTTTTTATGAAGAAGAAGGATGGGGGTTTACGCCCGTGTATTGATTACCGTGGTCTCAATCAGATCACAATCAAATACTGCTATCCTCTCCCTCTGATTGCTAGTATGACGGCGTCATTACACAGGGCGCGATTCTTCACAAAATTGGATCTCAGGAGCGCGTACAACCTGGTGCTCATTAGGGAGGGAGATAAGTGGAAGACAGCATTCAGTACCACCTCGGGTCACTATGAGTACCTCGTCATGCCATACGGTTTAATGAATGCTCCTTCAGTCTTCCAATCATTTGTGGACGAGATTTTCCGGGACTTGCATGGACAGGGTGTAGTGGTGTATATTGATGACATTCTAATATACTCCGCTACACGAGCCGAGCATGTGTCCCTGGTGCGTCGAGTGCTTGGTAGACTGTTAGAGCATGACCTGTATGCGAAGGCGGAGAAATTACTGTTTTTCCAGGAGTCTATCTCCTTCCTGGGACATCGGTTGTCCGCGTCAGGGGTGGAGATGAAGATTGACCGCGTTTCTGCCGTGCGTAATTGGCAGACTCCCACCACGATGAAGGAAGTGCAGCGGTTCTTGGGTTTTGCCAATTACTACCGGAGGTTTGTCCGGGGCTTTGGACAGGTAGCAGCTCCCATTACCTCCCTGCTAAAGGGGGGTCCGGTGCGTCTGCAGTGGTCGGCTGAGGCGGACAGGGCGTTTAGACATCTGAAGGACCTGTTTACCTCGGCTCCGGTGCTGGCACATCCGGATCCCTCTTTGGCGTTCCAAGTTGAGGTGGATGCGTCCGAGGCTGGGATCGGCGCTGTGCTGTCTCAGCGCTCGGGTACTCCACCAAAACTCTGCCCCTGTGCTTTCTATTCTAAGAAGCTCAGTCCGGCGGAGCGCAATTATGACGTGGGGGTCAGGGAGCTGTTGGCTGTGGTTCAAGCCCTGAAGGTGTGGAGGCATTGGCTTGAGGGGTCTAAACACCCTTTTCTCATTCTGACTGACCATCGTAACCTGGAGTACACCCGGGCAGCGAGGAGGCTGAACCCTCGCCAGGCAAGAAGGTCTATGTTTCTCTCCCGATTTGTATTGAAGCTCACCTATAGACCAGGGTCACAGAACGCTAAGGCAGACGCCCTGTCCCGACTATATGACACAGAGGAGAGGTCCATTGAGCCCACTCCCATACTCCCGGAGTCTTTTCTGGTGGCACCGGTGGTGTGGGAGGTTGATGCAGACATCGAGCAGGCGTTACGTACCGATCCTACTCCCCCACAGTGTCCAGAGGGTCGGAGGTACGTGCCGCTCGAGGTTCACGATCGATTGATATATTGGGCTCACATGTCACCCTCCTCTGGTCATCCTGGTATTGGTCGGACAGTGCACTGCCTTAGTGGGAAGTACTGGTGGCCCACTTTAGCTAAGGACGTAAGGGTTTATGTTTCCTCCTGCTCGGTGTGCGCCCAGTGTAAGGCGCCTAGACACCTGCCCAGAGGGAAGTTACAACCCCTACCCGTTCCACAACGGCCGTGGTCTCACCTATCGGTGGATTTTGTCACGGACCTTCCCCCCTCCCAGGGGAACACGACGATCTTGGTCATTGTGGATCGGTTTTCGAAGACCTGCCGTCTCATTCCTATGCCAGGTCTCCCTACTGCCCTACAAACTGCTGACGCCCTGTTCACACACGTTTTCCGGCACTACGGGGTGCCTGAGGATATAGTGTCTGATCGGGGTCCCCAGTTCACCTCTAGAGTCTGGAGGGCGTTTATGGAACGTCTGGGGGTCTCGATTAGCCTTACCTCAGGTTTTCACCCTGAGAGTAACTGGCAGGTGGAGTGTGAACCAGGATGTGGGTAGGTTTCTGAGGTCCTATTGCCAGGACCGGCAGGAAGAGTGGTCAGGATATATTCCCTGGGCAGAGATAGCCCAAAACTCACTCCGCTACTCCTCCACTAACCTTACGCCTTTCCAGTGTGTGCTAGGTTATAAGCCGGTCCTGGCACCTTGGCATCAGAGCCAGATCGAAGCCCCTGCGGTGGACGAGTGGTTTCAGCGCTCGGAAGGAACCTGGAACGCTGCGCATGTCCATCTGCAGCGGGCTATCAGGCGGCAAAAGGCGAGCGCCGATCGCCACCGCAGTGAGGCTCCGGTGTATGCACCGGGAGATCGGGTCTGGCTCTCGACCCGAAACCTGCCCCTTCGCCTGCCCTGCCGGAAGCTGGGTCGGCGGTTTGTGGGGCCATTTAAAGTCCTGAGGAGATTGAACGAGGTATGCTATAGGTTACAACTGCCCATTAATTACCGCATTAACCCCTCGTTCCATGTGTCTCTCCTCAGGCCGGTGGTGGCTGGTCCACTCCAGGAGAGTGAGATACGAGAGGCTCCTCCGCCCCCGTTGGACATCGAGGGGGCTCCGGCGTACTCAGTCCGTTCCATCTTGGATTCGAGGCGTCGGATGGGGGGCCTGCAGTATCTCATGGAGTGGGAGGGGTACGGTCCGGAGGAACGGTGAAGGGTCCCTAGGAGGGACATCCTAGATCCCTCCATGTTGAGGGACTTTCACCGGAGTCATCCGACTCGCCCTGCTCCGCGTCCTCCTGGCCGTCCCCGAGGCCGGGGTCGGCGCACGGCTGGAGCCGCGCGTAAAGGGGGGTACTGTCACGGAATCAGCCGAGGCTGCCCCTCCTCTTTGCTCGGGCAGGCTTCGGCGTTCGTCGTCCCCGGAGTACTAGCTGCCACCGATCTATGTTTCGGTGTTTGTCTAGTTTGTCCTGTTTCCCATTATGTTATATTGTATTCCCTTTATAACCCCCTGTCTCTCATTGGTTATTGTGTGTGATTGTTTTCCGTGAGGTCGGCAGTTTCGGGTGTATGCGTATTTTGTTTCCTCCCTGTTTGGAGGTTTGTTTGTATTTATATTACTGTGCTAGTAAAGTTCATCTGCCAGTAGCTCGGTGTCCTGCGCTTGACTTCGCTCACCGTATACACGTCGCCCTGACAGGCTAACTCATAAACGATATGCAAAATTTGATATGGACAGTGTTCTCATCTAACAGTCTAAATTTGGCCTATAGGAATGGAGGTAAAATCTAGTTATTCGTTTAAACCGTTTGGGGATACAGAATTGAAATTATATACAGTGCCTTCGGAAAGTATTCAGACCCCTTGAATTTTTCCACATTTTGTTACGTTACAGCCTAAAATGGATTGAATATTATTTTTTTCTCAGCAATCTACACACAATACCCCATAATGACAAAGCGAAAACATGTTTTTAGAAATGTTTGCAAGTGTATAAAAAAAAACAGAAATACGTTATTTACATAACTATTCAGACCCTTTGCTATGAGACTCGAAATTGAGCTCAGGTGCATCCTGTTTCCATTGTTCATCCTTGAGATGTTTCTACAACTTGATTGGAGTCCACCTGTGTTAAATTCAATTGATTGGACATGATTTGGAAAGGCACACACCTGTCTATATAAGGTCCCACAGTTGACAGTTCATGTCAGAGCAAAAACCAAGCCATGAGGTCAAAGGAATTGTCCGTAGAGCTCCGAGACAGGATTGTGTCGAGGCACAGATCTGGGGAAGGGTACCAAAAAATGTATGCAGCATTGAAGTTCCCCAAAAACACAGTGGCCTCCATTTAAGCTTAAATGGAAGAAGTTTGAAACCAACAAGACTCTTCCTAGAGCTGGTCGCCCGGCCAAACCGAGCAATCGGGGAGAAGGGCCTTGGTCAGGGAGGTGACCATCTCTGCAGCACTCCACCAATCTGGCCTTTATGGTAGAGTGGCCAGACTGAAGCCACTCCTCAGTAAAAGGCACATGACAGCCCGCTTGGAGTTTGCCAAAAGGCACCTAAAGACTCTCAGATCATGAGAAACAAGATTCTCTGGTCTGATGAAACCACGATTGAACTCTTTGGCATGAATGTAAAGCATCCCGTCTGGAGGAAACCTGGCACCATTCCTACGGTGAAGCATGGTCGTGGCAGCATCATGCTGTGGGGATGTTTTTCAGTGGCAGGGACTCGGAAACTAGTCAGGATCAAGGCAAAGATGAACGGAGCGAGAGATCCTTGATGAAAACCTGCTCCAGAGCGCTCAGGGCCTCAGACTGGGGCGAAGGTTCACCTTCCAACAGGATAACAACCCTAAGCACACAGCCAAGACAACGCAGGAGTGGCCCAGCCAGAACCCGGACTTGAACCCGATCGAACATCTCTGGAGAGACCTGAAAATAGCTGTGCAGCAACGCTCCCCATCCAACCTGACAGAGTTTGAGAGGATCTGCAGTGAAGAATGGGAGAAACTCCCCAAATACAGGTGTGCCAAGCTTGTAGCGTCATATCCAAGAAGACTCGATGCTGTAATCGCTGCCAAAGGTGCTTCAACAAAGTACTGAGTAAAGGCTCTGAATACTTACTGTATGTAAATGTGATATTATTAAAAACCTGTTTTTACTTCGTCATTATGTGGTATTGTGTGTAGATTGATGAGGGAAAAAAACGATTTAATCAGTTTTAGAATAAGGCTGTAATGTAACAAAATGTGAAAAAAGTCAAGGGGTCTGAATACTTTCCAAAGGCACTGTATTCATACGGCTTCTCTTTGGAGTAATTTGTTGTCGTAATCACCTCCTCTGCGTGGTGGATGAACTTTTTCGATCCCGCTGCAACGCAATTCATTAATAGAATGATTTTGTTCTGTAAAGTGTCTCGCAACTGGCGAGGTGATATCTTGATGTCGGATAGTGGATTTATGTTCTCAAAGGCGTACATTCAAGCCGCAGGAAGTTTTTCCAATATAAATCTTATTGCAAGAACACTAACATAGAAATAACTTATTTCGTAATGCAAGTTATACATTACATTATCTCATAGGTCCTAGAAGTCTGAGGGCATACAAAGTTAGAACATTTCCTTATGTTGCTACATGAGGTATATGATCTACAGGGGAAGCATCCTTTTATGAATGCCTCTTTTCTCTCTCTGACCACATCTGATTTAACCAATATGTTTGATCGATTTCTTGATCGTTTATAGGTGAATAAAGGTGGATTCTGGAAGGCATAATTTAAAGAGGAGTCTGATGATAGTATATGCCAGTGTTTATTGGCAATAGACTTGATGCCATTACAGCTTGCTCATCGGTTGCTCACCTGTGTTCCCTACAAAATGCTGTTTTGAATTCAAAAGATTTGTACCTACAAACTGAAGAAGGCTGCAAAGCCGAAATGTCTTTGTACACTATCCCTGATGCAATGAAAATAATAAAAAAAAGAAAAAAAAAAAGTAATAGTTATGGAACATCTTTTTGAGTACCGACCCATCACACCTTTGGTTTGTCTGAATCACAGGTTTTACGCACCAGCCAAGCTTCTCGGAGAGCGCAATGGTCCCCTTTTGATTACATCTCAGTTTGCTCAGCTGCACAGCCTGATCTTCTAAATCTGATTAGCGAGTTATAGAATGGCCACAATATGTATTGGAGTTGATCAGACCTTGTATGTAGCACAGCACTGGCTGTTAATGTCAGTCAGAATCAGTGGTGGTCAGTGCTGTTTATGATGAGGGAGGATGATTTTATTTATTATTTCTATTACAGCATATTCAATGTAACAGCGATAGGTTTAAGTTAATACATGATACATGAGGTTGCTACAACCTAGCATATTAATTAAAGTTTACAATGTAGCTGCACACAGGTTGAGATAAGAATGTGAGGTGACAGAGACACATGGACAGACAGTGACACATTCAATACCGTCTTGCACACTCTTGCCTGCATCTAGCTGATATAGGGTGTAATCATTAGTCCAACAGTTGCTTCCATTTAAGAAATGTTTTTCAACAGAATCGGCTGAATGAATACACCCCTGATCACGCGTAAACACAATTCACTTTCATAGCAGCCACATTGTATTCCTTCTCGCATCTATGCGCTCTCCTCCTCTCACCTTTTCCGTTCGCATGTGGAGTTCAATGCACAACACATCAGCTGTATGTGACCAGGCAAAAAAAACTTTACAAACCATATCATAACCGCTACACACAGCCTACAACGTTGTCACAATATTAGCTAAGGTAACGTCATAGTCAGCATAGCTAATAGAACTAATGTGTTAGTAAACCTGCTACAATTGTGCAGTAATGTTACAGTGTGCAGTTAGTTAGCAGTTTAGCACTTACAGTAGCGGGCCACGGTGGCAATAAATTAGTAAAACCAAAAGCTTACCTTGACTTGGAAGAGTTCCAGTGTTGTGTTGGATAGTCATAGCCAGCTAGCTAACATAGCATCCCTCTGTTTGAGCAGGGTGTTTGAGTAGGCTAAACTAGGTAGCTGCATTTTCTAGCTAAGTAAGTGAAACTGAAAGTGGAAAAAATGACAAAATCTCTCTCTGTCTCTCTATTGCATCTGCTTCATTTTGGAAGAAATTAATTTTTTCAAAACTGTTCAGCTATTGTCTTTTTCTCTCTTTGAGTCAACTACTCACCACATTGTATTCACTGCAGTGCTAGCTAACTGTAGCTTATGCTTTCAGTACTAGATTTATTATCTGATCCTTTGATTGGGTGAACATGTCAGTTCATGCTGCAAGAGCTCTGATAGGTTGGAGGAAGTCCTCCGGAAGTTGTCATAATTACTGTGTAAGTAAGTAAGTCTATGGAAGGGGGTGAGAACCATGAGCCTCCTAGGTTCTGTATTGAAGTCAATGTACCCAGAGGAGGACGGAAGCTAGCTGTCCACCGGCTACACCATGTTGCTACCACACAGAGTGCTGTTGAGGCTACTGTAGACATTCATTGCAAAATAGTGTGTTTTAATCAATTATTTGGTGGTCATTATATTTAGTATAGTTTTATCTAAAAAGGATAACTGAGAAGGTGGTCATCCCCTTCCTCCTCTGAGGATTGTTCACTGGTCAGAATTGTGATTCACTGAACGGTGTTAAAGGTAGACTCAGCATTATTACATCAGCATACACAGCGGGGTGACTCCCTTGAGGTATGCGACCTCCCTTGAGGCATGCCCACGTTGGGAAGAGCCAATAGTGGCTGTCTTGGCAGATTAGAATTTTGTTGTTGTTGATTTTTATAAGCAGGAAGTTGCCTCGCTGTTTATGAATTGAGGTACCAAATACAGTGCTTTCAGAAAGTATTCACACCCCTCAACTCTTTCCATGTTTTGTTGTCTAACAGCCTGAATTTAAAATTGATTAAATTGAGATTTTGTGTCACTGGCCTACACACAAAAGCCATAATGGCAAAGTGGAATTGTGTTTTTAGAAATGTATACAAATTAATTAAAAATGAAAATCTGAAATCTTGAGTCAATAAGTATTCAATCTCTTTGTTATGGCAAGCCTAAATAAGTTCAGGAGTAAACATGTGCTTACCAAGTTACATAAGAAGTTGCATGGACTCACTCTGTGTGCAATAACAGTGTTTAACATGATTGTTGAATGACTGAGTGAAAAGAAGGAAGCCTGTACAGAATACATATATACAATATATTCCAAAACATGCATCCTGTTTGCAATAAGGCACTAAAGTAAAAATGCAAAAAATGTGGCAAAGAAATGAACTTTATGTCCTGAATACAAAGCATTATGTTTAGGGCAAATCCAACACAACACATCACTGAGTACCACTCTTCATATTTCCTAGCATGGTGGTGGCTGCATCATGTTATGGGTATGCTTGTCATCGGCAAGGACTAGGGACCATATTTAGGTTAAAACTAAACGGAAAACCTAGAGGAAAACCTGTTTCAGTCTGCTTTCTAGCAGACGCTGGGAGACAAATTTAACTTTCAGCAGGACAACAACCTAAAACACAAGGCCAAATATACAATGGAGTTTCTTACCAAGACGACATTAAATGTTCCTGAGTGGCCTAGTCTTGGCATTGAAAATCTATGTCAAGACTTAAAAATGGCTGTCTAACAATGATCAACAACCAATTTGACAGAGTTTGAATATTTTTATTTATAATATTGTGCAAATAATGTACAATACAGGTGTGCAAAGCTCTTAGAGACTTACCCAGAAAGACTCACAGTTGTAATCGCTGTCAAAGGTGATTCTAACATGTAGTAACTCAGGGGTTTGAATACTTATGTAAATGAAACCATCTCTGCCTACTGCCTACTGTCTATCCTGCACCACACCTGGGTCACACCTCACACAACCCTTACAAGTAGTGAGCTTTTGTCGGATCAATACGGCCTCTACAAAGGATCAGATTTATCCGCCACGGCCCCTCCACTCACTAGCCTGCTCCAGGCATGGAGGTCACCTCTCAGTGGCCCGCTATTCCGAAAACACTTCATAAATGAACAACAGGGATTTTCTGGGAATGGTTTCCCTTTTTCCCATTCCATCCACTTAGACTGTTATTGAGATGGCTGGATGGGAAGCGAAAACCTTGACTGAGGGCTGAGTTGATTCGAACATTGTCTCGTTAGTCCAATCAGGAAGCTTGCAGCCTCTTTTTCAGCATGTGGGCCATGTACACAGTAGTGGAGGACGTTGTGCTGAGGGATTAATTAGTGGAACAGTAAAGCGCCCTTGGCTGTTGCATCTTGGATCCTCCACACTTTTGGTTTTGCCAGGCGTAGATTCCCTCAGCTAGTGGTGACACAACATTGCTTCATCTGCCCATAATAGCAGCTGCTGCCTGCTCGGCCTTACAGGCATGGTGTGTGTGTGTGTCTGTGATAGGGTTGACATTTTACAGCTTTTCATGTGAGCACCTTAAGCACGTTATTGAAACACTTGAAAGATTCAGTACAATATTTACCACCCAGAGGCCTGCACTGAGGCAATCCATAAAGCTGCAGAACTTTCGCTAGAGCTGGCTGTGGTAATTTACTCTGAAATAGTGGATTTCTACTGAGAAAACATGAGGCTGTGCTAGTTTCCTCAGTAACTGCTACATCTCAGTCTGCTTTCCAAAGCCATTCAACCACGCACTGACCAGAAACTGGAAACTGCACACTCCAAGTAATGTTCCAGCCTATACATACAGTGCCTTGCAAAAGTATTCATCCCTCTTGGTGCATTACAACCTGTAATTTAAATGGATTTTTATTTGGATTTCATGTAATACAATAGAATAGTCCGAATTGGTGAAGTGAAATGAAAAAAGTAACTTGTTTCCAAATAAATAGCGGAAACGTGGTGCATGCATATGTATTCACCCCCTTTGCTATGAAGCCCCTAAATAAGATCTGGTTAAGCCAATTACCTTCAGAAGTCACATAATTAGTTAAGTCCACCTGTGTGCAATCGAAGTGTCACATGATCTGTCACATGATCTCAGTGTATTTATACACCTGTTCTGAAAGGCCCCAGAGTCTGCAACACCACTAAGCAAGGGATACCACCAAGCAAGTGGCACCATGAAGACCAAGGAGCTTTCCAAACAGGTCAGGGACAAAGTTGTGGAGAAGTACAGATCAGGGTTGGGTTTAAAAAATATATCAGAAACTTTGAACATCCCACGGAGCACCATTAAATCCATTATAAAAAAATTTTAAGAATATGGCACCACAACAAACCTGCCAAGAGAGGGCCGCCCACCAAAACTCACGGACCAGGCAAGGAGGGCATTAATCAGAGAGGCAACAAAGAGACCAAAGATAACCCTGAAGGAGCTGCAAAGCTCCACAGTGGAGATTGGAGTATCTGTCTATAGGACCACTTTAAGCCGTACACTCCACAGAGCTGGCTTTACGGAAGAGTGGTCAGAAACATATGGAAGAAGGTACTCTGGTCAGATGAGACTAAAATTGAGCTTTTTTGCCATCAAGGAGAAAACTATGTCTGGCGCAAACCCAACACCTCTCATCACCCTGAGAACACCATCCCCACAGTGAAGCATGGTGGTGGCAGGGACTGGGAAACTGGTCAGAATTGAAGGAATGATGGATGGCACTAAATACAGGGAAATTCTTGAGGGAAACCTGTTTCAGTCTTCCAGAGATTTGAGACTGGGACGGAGGTTCACCTTCCAGCAGGACAATGACCCTAAGCATACTGCTAAAGCAACACTCGAGTGGTTTAAGGGGAAACATTTAAATGTCTTGGAATGGCCTAGTCGACGCCCAGACCTCAATCCAATTGAGAATCTGTAGTATGACTTAAAGATTGCTGTACACCAGCGGAACCCATCCAACTTGAAGGAGCTGGAGCAGTTTTGCTTTGGGGATGAATACTTTCGCAAACCACTGTATATCCCAAATAACACTGTTTGATTTATTTTTTGAAAATGTCTGGAGATACAATTTTCTTGTGGAACACTAGGAGATACATGGAGGTACTTCATATTGTGGTGCCCCTCCTTGTCCCTAAGATAAAAGGTTGAAGGTGAGATATCATCACTATTTGGTATTTGGTATTTTATTAGGATCCCCATTAGCTGTTGCAAAAGCAGCAGCTACTCTTCCTGGGGTCCACACAAAACATGAAACATAATACAGAACATTAATAGACAAGAACAGCTCAAGGACAGAACTCCATAAAAACATTTTTTAAAGGCACACATAGCCTACATACAGTGGGGGAAAAAAGTATTTAGTCAGCCACCAATTGTTCAAGTTCTCCCACTTAAAAAGATGAGAGAGGCCTGTAATTTTCATCATAGGTACACGTCAACTATGACAGACAAAATGAGAAAAAAAAATCCTGAAAATCACATTGTAGGATTTTTTATGAATTTATTTGCAAATTATGGTGGAAAATAAGTATTTGGTCAATAACAAAAGTTTCTCAATACTTTGTTACATACCCTTTGTTGGCAATGACACAGGTCAAACATTTTCTGTAAGTCTTCACAAGGTTTTCACACACTGTTGCTGGTATTGTGGCCCATTACTCCATGCAGATCTCCTCTAGAGCAGTGATGTTTTGGGGCTGTCGCTGGGCAACACGGACTTTCAACTCCCTCCAAAGATTTTCTATGGGGTTGAGATCTGGAGACTGGCTAGGCCACTCCAGGACCTTGAAATGCTTCTTACGAAGCCACTCCTTCGTTGCCGGGCGGTGTGTTTGGGATCATTGTCATGCTGAAAGACCCAGCCACGTTTCATCTTCAATGCCCTTGCTGATGGAAGGAGGTTTTCACTCAAAATCTCACGATACATGGCCCCATTCATTCTTTCCTTTACACGGATCAGTCGTCCTGGTCCCTTTGCAGAAAAACAGCCCCAAAGCATGATGTTTCCAACCCCATGCTTCACAGTAGGTATGGTGTTCTTTGGCTGCAACTCAGCATTCTTTGTCCTCCAAACACGACAAGTTGAGTTTTTACCAAAAAGTTCTATTTTGGTTTCATCTGACCATATGACATTCTCCCAATCCTCTTCTGGATCATCCAAATGCACTCTAGCAAACTTCAGACGGGCCTGGACATGTACTGGCTTAAGCAGGGGGACACGTCTGGCACTGCAGGATTTGAGTCCCTGGCGGCGTAGTGTGTTACTGATGGTAGGCTTTGTTACTTTGGTCCCAGCTCTCTGCAGGTCATTAAATAGGTCCCCCCGTGTGGTTCTGGGAGCCCCAGATCGAGGGAGATTATGAGTGGTCTTGTATGTCTTCCATTTCCTAATAATTGCTCCCACAGTTGATTTCTTCAAACCAAGCTGCTTATCTATTGCAGATTCAGTCTTCCCAGCCTGGTGCAGGTCTACAATTTTGTTTCTGGTGTCCTTTGACAACTCTTTGGTCTTGGCCATAGTGGAGTTTGGAGTGTGACTGTTTGAGGTTGTGGACAGGTGTCTTTTATACTGATAACAAGTTCAAACAGGTGCCATTAATACAGGTAACGAGTGGAGGACAGAGGAGCCTCTTAAAGAAGAAGTTACAGGTCTGTGAGAGCCAGAAATCTTGCTTGTTTGTAGGTGACCAAATACTTATTTTCCACCATAATTTGCAAATAAATTCATTAAAAATCCTACAATGTGATTTTCTGGATTTTCTTTTCTCAATTTGTCTGTCATAGTTGACGTGTACCTATGATGAAAATTACAGGCCTCTCTCATCTTTTTAAGTGGGAGAACTTGCACAATTGGGGGCTGACTAAATACTTTTTTACCCCACTGTATCAATACATACACACAAACTGTCTAGGTCAAATAGGGGAGAGGCTTGTGCCGTGAGGTGTTGCTTTAGCTGTTTTTTTAAACCAGGTTTGCTGTTTATTTGAGCAATATGAGATGGAACGGAGTTCCATGCAATAATGGCTAAATTCTATATAATACTGTATGCTTTCTTGAATTTATTCTGGATTTGGGGACTGTGAAAAGACCCCAGGTGGAATGTCTGGTGGGGTAAGTGTGTGTGTCAGAGCTGTGTGTAAGTTGACTATGCAAACAATTTGGGATTTATGAAAAGAAGAAGTGATGCAGTCACTCTCCTCAACTCTTAGTCAAGAGAGAATGGCATGCATAGTATTTATATCAAGCCCTCTGATTACAATGAAGAGCAAGACGTGCCGCTCTGTTCTGGGCCAGCTGCAGCTTAACTAGGTCTTTCCTTGCAGCACTCGACCACACGACTGGACAATAATCAAGGTAAGACAAAACTAGAGGCTGCAGAACTTGCTTTTTGGAGTGTGGTGTCAAAAAAGTAGAGCATTTACCAAGAGAGAAACATGAAGGTAATGCTTATATTACTGTCCTCTTAAACATTCCCTAACCTCACCATTTCTGCCTCTGGAAAAGCAAGAAAAGCTAGAAAATATGGATACTTGGATGAGATAGTCTACTGTTTACGAGTCCTTGTAAACCAGGAGTGTAGTATGTGTATCTTCGGTGCCTCCTATCTCCTGGCAGGTGGCGTTTCCACAGAGCTACAGTATGTGTGAGAACATGCTGGGCTGTGTTTGTCCTATCGCATACTCTAAGAGCTTAAGCACACAGGTCTCTCCAACCCCAACAAAGACAACCTCGCAAATTCAACAGGCTCCAAATGGAGGCTTAATGGGCCTTTCCTAAGACGTGGTTTTAAACTGACTTATCAAAACCACACAGACAGCTAACAATATTCACAAAATGGGATTTCTTGAGCAAGCACAAGCCACCAGACCTTCCAAAAAACAGTATTTTGCAATTACTTGGCTGTTGACGAACAAGGGATAAAAGTGATCCACTCATGAAAATTGGATATGCATTATTACAGTTGTACGAAAGCATTACCATCTTTTGCAGACTTAAATTGACAATATCTCCAGAATGTCATACAGTATGACAATATCACCAGTATGCTCAATATAGTCTCCATAAATATATGGTTTAGGTTTTGCATATGAACTCAAATGGTTTAACAGAAGCTTAGAGAATATAATAAATTATCAAGATAAATCAATTCTATCCACACTTCCAAAAATCATGTAAACAATTATCCTTTGGCAGGCTTTGGATAAGAGTGGCTAAATGGTTGGGATAATCAGCCCACATAGGCTGATGCTTTTCTCTTCTCCAAACAGTCCCTAATCGCCCACCTTTCACCCTGTATGCCACCTCTATGACGCTGCTACTCTTTAGGAGGCCAAGGCTGAGCCCTTTCTATCTTCAATTAACTTAATGAAACGACAGAGCATATTAAGACAGTTATTAGAAAAAGGGAAACAACATGGGCAATAAAGGATTAAAATAACTATAGACACATTTGGTAATGACCCTAGTTTGAAGCACTGCCACAATGTGACATTTACTCAGGGGATTATATGAGATAAGTAATGCATTGAGGTCTCAGAAGAACACTTCATGTTTTCCAGGCTTTGATAATAAGGCTGCAGATTCAGTGCCAACGGTAGTTTTGGATAGAATGCAAGCTACAGTAATATGGAATGAGGCACTTTATATCTAGTATTTCCTAATTCTGTATCCCGAGACTACCGGCACCGCATTTACTTATTGTCTGTGACGGTGCATGTCTTAAAGTGAGATAGAATAGGCCTAGCTTTTATTCCATGATGACTTGACTGTATGAAAGAATAACGAGCTTGAAAATAGATGGCACTTTTTCTCTTCTACTCATGTCAGAATATAGCACATTAAATGACAGAAGATATTTGGTTGTTCCCAAAGCCTGGAGGACTGCAAGGCTGGAGCTAGATAAGTTAAATTTAAATTTAAATTTAATAATGGAAGCAGCCATGTATCCTCATCATTCATACATTTCCAATGCGGCAGCATTCATCAGGGTCCCTCTGAATCCCTCTCAGTATTTTGTATACATTCTGACATATTCAATTTACCTTATCGTTAGTAATTCATTGAGTTTATTGGACTGGAAAGCAGGGCTGCCATATTTTTCATTTGAAGTCCGGCCACGGTAAATGTCTATATACTTCCAGCAAATGATAGCTGGTGTTTTTCCAACATCACGGATAATTAGCTCAATTGTACTAGGTTCATGCTAAGTAACATTAGAGATTAACATCATTTCAGACATTAGCTCTTGAGAGACACCTGCATTACAGTGCACTATAGTGTCGTTCCATCAAGCTTAATTCAGAGGAAGAGGATGCCATTGTCAATTAACGTTCTCCCCATCTTTCTCTCCAGTGGACTAAGTGTTAGTCTCACTCAAACTATCTGTAGAATAACAATTGGTCAGTGATTCATCCATTCTCTGCAGAATCAGCATTTCCCTTGATAGCTATGTTAACCATTCCTGAACAGGGTGACTGAGAATAAGGTCATTAAGAGGAGAAAGGTGCTGTAGATCTTCATAAGTACATCTCTAATAATTCCAGCCCAACCATTTACAAGCGCCAGTCTAAAGCGCTGTAATATAACTCTCATTTTCCTAATGATATATGTGTTGTAATGTGAGGCTGGTGATGGAGGTATTGGGAAAGAATGCTGTGGAGATTGTATCTCCTTTGTTGACGTGAGTGCTTCACCTAATTGGCAAGGAAGGACCACATAATCTGCCCCCCTATCCCAACCCTCAAACCTACCTAGCCATAAAAACCCACCAGGCCATCAAAAAACTCAAAACAGTATGAAACCACAGGCTTCTTGAGGCTGTAGTCATTAATTTGAATGCCTTTCCACTGCTTTCATCTCTCGGCTGTTTCAAGGTTCTGATGTAGAGAGAAATCAGCCATGGAGACAGACTCCCTTTAAAACAGCTCATTCACTTCACTACATTGAAGCGGGTGTTCATGTCTGTGCAATGTGAAAAGTTGTCATAGGGGGACAGAAATGGGGCTTTTTGAAATCTCTCCGTAATTTCCTCGTTTAAAAAATAATATTTATAGCGGCCAGTCCAGTCGTTTAGTTCAGTTGTTTGGAGCAGGGCTGCTTAGCTATCCAGGCTTTAAAGTCAATTTCCACTGACCTCGACTTGAAAACAGTGACTATTCTGGGTGAGACTCCCTTAAAGCTGCAACGCTCGTATTAATGGAAGTGGGAAGGGCAGCGAAAGACTGTTCTCATGCCATTGTTTTGCCGTACCCCTCAATAGAGGTACAAAGAAACCGCATGACCCGCTTTCTTCCTTATCTACTCATTTCCCAGTGATGTCTAAAGCAATATAGAAAGCAATTACTAATATGTGAGAAGAAAAAAAATGCTGCATATGAATCGTCGAGATACAACCACTTACTGCGGCTATTTTGGTTAATGTACACTTCAGATTTAATTAATTATGGGGTAATGGCCATCCTATGGTGCTTGTGTGTGTTTTGTGCGCCAATCTAGACTTCGGGGAATTTACTATACCCCTGTGGGTGCACGCACACACACACACACACACACACACACTTCTGATGTTAATCATGATGCTAATATGAAATGCTCAGTGTAGTCTGCATGTAGAAAACATGTTTTCCAATTCCAATCAAGGTCAACTTCATTGTTGTTTCAGGACAATGAACGGTTGCATGGAACCATGTTCATTAGTTTGTGTTGATGAAACCTTTTATGATGCAGCTATAGCAGCATTCATTGGAACAAGACCAGCATGCTTTTTCCCATCCAGAATCACTGTTGAGGTGCATTGACACATTGTTGTTTGGGTTATGCACCAACATGATGTCAGACTGTAATACCACATTCTGCTGCTGCACCAAAAACAATAGCAGAGCCCCGGTCCCCTCATTCCTCTCCCTGCATGCTTGAAGCTATTCATAAAACCCTGGGCCTCGGCTCTCCTCCGCTTTCCTCTTAACTGCATTCGTGGGGCCATTGTTGTAGTTTGATGAAGCAGTCAAATCTGCCCTGCTGACAGTGGGCTTCCAATCTCTGTTTCTGCCTGCACTGCCCATGTGAGTCAGATGAAAGGGATGCGTCCTTGTTCTATGGCCTGAATGCGATCACATAGTTTCCCCCCAGAGGGGCAAGACTGCCACACCACTGTGCAACTGTTCAAGAGCTCCTCTCAAGGTAATGCAAATACAGTTTATGACTGTCTATGATGTTATAATGTCTTATGTAGGTGTTATAAAGGCTTTATAAATGCATACAGTACATAAGGAGGTGTTACAGTAAAGTGTTACCAATAAGACATATGTTTTTTGTTTTTTTGTCATTTAGCAGACGCTCTTATCCAGAGCGACTTACATGAGCAATTAGGGTTAAGTGCCTTGCTCAAGGGCACATCGACAGATTTTTCACCTAGTCTGCTCAGGGATTAGAACCAGCAACCTTTCAGTTACTGGCACAACGCTCTTAACCACTAAGCTACCTGCCGCCCATATCTGAAGATGGTGAACAATTTGCCAGCACACCTAGGGTTAACCTTGTTAACACCGCTGTAAGTGTAAGGTCTCCAATAAACATGTCACCAGTTAAATGTTGTGCTGACTTTGCACATACATTTTGGAGTAGGCCTACTGTAGCTGCTGAGAACATTATTTTAACTGTGGATGTTTTCCTATCAGGGGTCTTATAGCTAATGGCCAGTTAGGGATGTGTATTGGAAAAAGCCCCGCCGCAGAATGTTGGACAATCAATCGCAGCGCTCCGGTGAATAGCAACTGTAGCTAACCATCTCAAGTCCGATGCCTCGAGCAAGCTCAAGTTTCAAATGCCTGGAAGCCAATGAGGGCAATGGCAAAAACAGAGTTTTCATCAAAAATAAATAGTCTAAATGGCTAAATAATTGAATAGTGCACCAGACTTTGAAATCCAAAATTATATTGTTACATTGTTTACTAGCTGGTTAGCGAGCTCTCATTGACCACCATTGAAGATGTTGCTAACAGTAGCATGCCAGCTAGCCAGTTAATAAAACGTGTTTTCTCCAAATGTATGTTAGACATCAGGATAAGATTTGAAAGCACTAGTTAGCGCCAAAAGTGGTTAGTAGCTTAGACTGCATGCTTGACAGTAAATTCAGAGCCATCCAGTGGCTAGCAAAAATACAAACTTAATTTTACCAGGTTTCCCGTGAAACAATTGTAATGACAGTCCACCACAACATACCCAAAAGTCTCCAGAGCCCTATACTATGAATGAAGTTTGAGGAGTTAGACGTAACTTTGGTCAACACCTTTTAGCCAGGTACATTTCTATGGCAACAAATCCTTCAGAACTAACCTGTTCCGGGGCAGGCTAACTCAGGGCTAACTGCATTTATCCTGAATGAAGTGTCTGAGCCACGAGTTCAGGACTAATTAAATCAGATTCCCTCCCTCTCACAAAGATTGCATCATCCCCTTCATTTGAGGAAGACGATTGATTAAATATCAAAAAACTGTTGTGTGTTAAAAAATAGCAATGTTAAAATACCTATCAGAATACACATTTAGTAATGACAGAATGCATTTGATTTAATACAATTATCTTCTCGATAGGAGTGGGAAAAAAGGTTATTATGCATTGATAAGCACACCAAAGCACACCAAAGATGGCATTAACGATAAGTAATAAAATAAAGACTGCATTTCTAAAAGCCTATTTCACAACATAGCCTGCTGAATTTTCAATATAATTTTTCTTTCATTTTGATTTCAGCACAAATGAAAATGTGTCACTGACTCGTTCATGGATTGATGTTTCAGCATTGTGCCAATGAAGAGTTCCGTCGCCGACTAGCCATGTGCGACATGCACACACAGTTACAAGCCTGCTAGAGTTAGCGGTAGGTAGACAAGCAATATCCACTGTCGTAGTACGGATGAAGTGCTGGAATGTGACGCTAACTGAAGCTGACTAGCTTTAGAAAACCCTGAGTAGATCTAGCTTGCTTCGTAGTATACCCCTCTGATCAGCAAGGGGTAGTCTGTGTTTAATTTTATTGTGTAACACAATGAAACATTGTGTAAACACAGTTTGAGATCATTGTGAGGGGTATTCTCCATTGGTTTGAATGGGGAATTGGGCTTCCCAGGAAAGTTGTTGACCGAGATTGCAACAGTAACCAAGTGGGCAGGGCTTAACGAAGGGTGAATTAGCAACTAGATTTTGACCTAGTGGGGCAGTATGGATGATATTAAACGATTATAAAATGTTACAGTTGACATGATTGACTAAGATTCAAAAGTCAATTTTCCAAATTTGGCAGCTGCCCTGAAGGACTACATGAAAGATGATTGTCCTTTGGTCTCACAATAATTGAAATATTATTAACAACGAGTTGCCACAATGCCTCTGCTCCTGTGACATGGAAACACGTGAGATTAGGGACCGCAACAGGGCATCACCACCTTAGGGTGGGAAATGGAATGGATTGCTGTTGAAAATAACAAAAAAATGCCAATTTAATTCTCAGATGTGTTACAGGAGTGGGCTGCAGTTCCGGAGCAACCCACTAGGTGTCATCCTCCGACTACCATAGGCACCTCCTCACTCACAGTCGGGACTAATTATCTGCCTATTGGTGTCACCTGTGGCTATCTGATTCACCTGTGTATTTATGCCCTCACTTCCCTGTGTTCCTTTGCTCAGTTTTCTCTGCTAGTTCCTTGATGTCAAGGAGTACATATCAGTGACGGATCACGTGACGGAATTACAGGTACTCGAGAAGTGTTCTCCCTGTGTCATTGTGTTTTTCCAGTCAGAGTTAGTATTTCGTATTGTTTGTTGTCAGCCTGTTTTTTGGAGACCTATGTGCTCCTCATTTGTTTTCGTGTATAGTCCGTTGTTTTGTATCCTGGCTTTTGGATCACCAGTAAAGATCCTTGTTTCACCATCCTTGCCTACTGCCTTCTGTCTATCCTGCACCGCACCTGGGTCACTCCTCACACCAACCCTTACAGAAGACTGAGCCAATATGGACACAGCGGAGGCAGCACAGTATCATAGCGCATTGGCAGTGCAGGGAGTCATGCTGGATCAGCACGACTGCAGCCTGCAGCAGATCATCGAAAATCTCCGCCAGCTGACGATCGCCGTGCAGAGCCGGGTGGACACACGACCAGCCCTGGCAGCCGGCAGAGCGAAAGACGCGGCAGCGGCGTCTCCAGTCTCACCTGCGACATCGCGGGAACCCCACCTACCACCTCCGGAGAGGTATGACGGACATCCAGAGGGCTGCAGGGAATTCCTCACCCAGTGTTCCTTGATGTTCAGCCTGCAACCCTCCTCCTTTCCGACAGAGCAGGGCCAGGTGGCCTACATTATCACTCTGTTGACAGGTTGGGCCCTTTCCTGGGCTACAGAGGAGTGGGAGAGCCAAACTCTGGCGTGCTCCGACTCCTACCAATTCACCCGGGAGTTACACAAGGTGTTAGACACCTCTCAGATGGTGTTGGGGCACGAGGCCGGGAGGCGGCTCACGGCTTGTCGGCAGGGTGACCGGTTGGTGGCGGACTGCTCCGTGGAGTTCCGGACCCGGAATCGAGAGGCAGGATAGGAGGAGGCCGCCCTGGTTGTCCTGTACGCGCTATCGGAGGGGATGAAGGACGAACTCTCCTCCAGGGAGCTGCTTGAACAACTGGACGGCCTCGTCGACCTCTCTGTGCGGGTGGACAATCGGCGTCTTGAGAGGGCGTACGATAGAGGCATGACACAAGGCTCGCCTCCGCGTCTCCCTATCAGCCCGGAGGCTTTCTGCCGATTCAGGGAGGAGACGCCTCAGGAGGAGGTTATGCAGCTGGGTGCGGCGCGCTTGTCCCGGATGGAGAAGCAGAGTTATCTGCCCCAGTGACGTTGCCGGTGCTGCGGCTATGCAGGTCACCACGGCGACTTATGCCCGGAGAAGCCGGGAAAACGGGAGGGCTCGCTGGTATCGGGAGGGGTTCTAGCGAGCCGGAACCGAAACCCCAACTCCAGATACGGCCAGACTTTTCTCTACGTCAGGGTTCAGTGGGCCTGCACTGCGCGTCAGGCGCATTCACTGGTGGATTCTGTGGCAGCGGGAAACCTGATGGATGCGGGGCTGGCCCAAAGGTGGAGCGTTCCGTTACTCTCTCTCTCTCTCTGAGCCGGTTCCGGTCATGGGCCTGGACAGCCGGCCGTTGGGGTCGGGCTGCATCACCCGGCGCACTGTCCCTGTGCGTGTCCGGGTGGCAGGGGGGCTATGGCAGTATATCCAGTTTTTCATTGTGGATTCTCTGGAGTGTCCCCTCATCCTCGGGCACCCCTGGCTGGCCGCCCCCAGCCCCCGGATAGACTGGTCCACGGGATGGCTCATCCTGGAGGGAGGCTCAGCCCCCGTCCTGTTCCGGTCGCCACCGACCACTCATCAGCCTAAACCACCGTCCCAGACCACCTACCAGTCCTCACCTCTTCCCCAGGAGTATTGGGGTCTGGGGGAGGGGTTTAGTAAGAGGCGTGCCAAGGGCCTACCTCATCACAGGCCTTATGACTGCGCTATCGATCTCCTGCCGGGCGCCATGCCCACACGAGGGCGATGGCTTTCCTTGTCCCGGCCGGACACGCTGGCCATGAGGGACAACCCCATTGTCCCCAACGCCCTGATGGCTGCCCCAGTTTCGTGGGGAATTAATAGGCTGGTCAGAGCAGCGCTGCGGCGGGAGCCCGATCCGGGCGGAGGTCCATCGGGGAGGATGTACGTATCCAAGGCTGCACGCTCGTGATTGCTTCAGTGGGCGCACCTGTCCGACCTCACCAGCCATCCGACCTCACCAGCCACACGTTGGTGTTCCTGCGTAGGAGGTTCTGGTGTCCATCTGCTGAGGGGGATACGCACGCCTTTGTGGCTGCTTGCCCGGTGTGCGCTCCGACCCCTGCCTATCCCCAAGCGCCCCTACTCCCCGAGCAAGTGAAGGAGGCGGCGGTCCCTTCGGGTCTTTCAGAGTGGTCCGTCGAGTCAACCCAGTGACCTACCGCCTGCAACTTCCACCCACCATGCGAGTGCATCCCACATTCCATGTGTCCCTCCTCAAGCCCGTCGCCACCTGTCCCCTGGCTCCCCCTCCTCGTCCTGTTCCCCCGCTGCGCCTCGTCGGAGGTCAGCCAGCTTTTACGGTGGACCGGATCCTGGACTGTCGGCGGGTGGGGAGGGTTCTCCTATTTCTGGTGGACTGGGAGGGTTTTGGGCCGGTGGAGCGGTCCGGGGTGCCCAGGAGGGACATTCTGGACACCAACCCTTACACAGATGTAAACATGGACCATCCAAACTGTACCACCTACTGTAGAAATGAATCACATGCTGTGTGAAGCTTGCATATCTTTGACCATTGATTTGACCTCGGGCCATTTTTAGATACTTTGTGTGGGAGAGAGCGGGATACAACAATAGCTGGCATAAACACACCATCAATTGCTAGACACTTCCCAACAAAAAGCTTCACTTACTGTATAGCCTCCGAAAATGTTAACATTAGCTTAAACCACGAGACTTGCCTCGGGGGCTATAAATCATATAAAAAAGAGGGGAGCTGAGTGGAGGGGCCGGGGGGGTGAACTAGATTATATAAAGGCCTGCCTTTCTCACCTCTCTCTGGTGAAGGCCTTGTTTCTGCTGCTAACTGACTCCCAGGAAGAGTTCTAATTACAACCTATATTAAACACAGGATTACTATACTGTGACTATGGCAGACCTCAGCTTGCCCAGCCAGAAGACAATCATTATAGAGATCATAATTGGTTCGCTTCATAGGCAATGTTTTTCTTAAGCACTTTTTTTTGTATATTATGTTTATATTGTGTGTTTTTATGGTCACTGGGTACACGACTGCCGACTGCATATTTTTCTATGTTACTGGGTAGGTGACTGCATTTAGAGTATGCTGGAGATACAATGCCTATAGAACAAACCTATAGTACTGCATTGTTATTTTCTAGACCACATTCAATCACTTGATACAAACTGACAGGAGACCTTGTGTACAGCAACGTGGATATTGCAAGGTACTGCCCTTGATCCTTTGTGTTGTCTGTATCTTGCATGACTTAAATTGCATTTTCCCTTAACCTTTGTCACTGGAGTGGTGTGCATAACCAGTTACAGGTAGCTGCCAAAATAAAGGAAACACCAACATAAAATGTCTTAATAGGCCGTTGGGCCACCACGAGCCAGAACAGCTTCAATGCACTTTGGCATAGATTCTAGTGTCTGGAACTCTATTGGAGGGATGCAACACTATTATTCCATGAGAAATTCCATCATTTGGTGTTTTGTTGATGGTGGTGGAAAACGCTGTCCAAGGTGCCGATCCAGAATCTCCCATAAGTGTTCAATTGGGTTGAGATCTGGTGACTGAGACGGCCTTGGCATATGGTTTACATCGTTTTCATGCTCATCAAACCATTCAGTGACTACTCGTGCCCTGTGGATGGGGGCCCTAAGCATGATGGGATGTTAATTGCTTAATTAACCTAGGAACAACACCTGTGTGGAAGCAACTGCTTTCAATGTACTTTGTATCCCTCATTTACTGAAGTGTTTCCATTATTTTAGTGTTATTTACCTTGAAACGAATACTTCTCAGCTGTGCTGAAACTGCACATCCCTGTGTGCCTGGTCCTGGATGGTATCCTTAATCTCTATACCTGCCAGCGTAACCATCGACGCCGAGATGAGAGGCTTCGCGCTCAGTCCTCCTTGCCCTTTGTTTTCTCATAACCACTGAATGTTGTCCAGCCTGGCCTCATTACACACCTGAGATCTGAACACCAGGCACAAGCGCTCATAAATCCATTCCCAAACAGGGAATTACAACCTAACCATCCATTCAATTACTCTCTGATTACACCAGTGATGGATGTCTCTCCAGGTTCGTGCCTCTCAACCTTTCAGGAAACATTAGCCAGCCATGTTTGATGACAAAAGCCCTGAGGGCTGACTCTGAACTGAAGTGGCCCGTGCGTTCGTCAGTGGCCCCTGAGTAGAGCCCTGAAGGCCGTGTCTGAGGCCGAGACAGTCTGTGAACTACCAACAGCGGGCAGGGGGGAGTCAAATGTCACTGGTTCTCTATCACAAGTGTCTTAGTCATCCTGCCATTGAGCGTGACGACCATTGAACCGTTGTTGCCCTCTCTCAGAATGCATAGATCACAGAGAGCCCAGTGCTATAGGCTTAAAGCACAGCAAACATGCAGCACAGTTCACTACTGCACTATATCAATGAGCTAAACATATTGAATGAATGCTTTTTTTTCCTATCCTCCAAACATTCGAATCAGGATGATTTCCCAAATCCTTTGTTGAACTGACATCAAAGGAAGGTAATGCTATTCTATGCTCATTTAGCTTTTGGATGGCTTTTTGTTGCAAGTAATGGCATTAAGTAGTTGTGCAGAATGGATTTCCGATGACTATGCATTTTCTTTTTTAACAGATCACAGTTTCTTGTTTGAATTGAAAGTTTGATAACACTTTACATGGAGCTTGCATGTATAATGCTGCACAAGCCTTTATATAATGTCTTACAATCAGGCTTATAAAATGCTGTTTCTCTATGTGTTAACATTTCAACTGACTCTAAATGTCTGGTATTTAGGCAGGATAATTATGAGATGATTATAATATATTATAAAGGGGTCATTCTTGCTCATAACATGTCTTACAATGTATTATAACTGCATCATAATGTATTGTTATACCTTTAGGTGTTACAGAAAGTTCCCACATCATTTATTATAAATTTTTTGCGGAATGCATTTTCAGAGTATACTTTAATCTCGTTTGTGAAATCTCTACTGTGCCAGTTTGTAAACACAGCCTGATTTTCAAGAATGCTCTTTTTGGAAAGCACTTTTTAGACCATGGGCCTGTTTTAAACATAGTCACAGAATATTATTTATTTATGACTTACCGTGAGATGCAATTTAACTGTATAAATCAAGTCTTGAGTCATATGCCAATGATATTTTTATTAAAGCAAAAACCTATGAATGTGTCGCAGACTGCCATTCCTCAAGCATGAGTGAGGCTCATGTGCTTAATTTAGAATACCTGTCTAGGCCTAATCCTAACCCCCCTGACACTGGAATTTATATAGAGCTGCAAAATAACGTTACAATGGATTTACTTTTTACTGGCAGGCTAAGGCTGGCTCTGTATGTTGAATATCAACTGAAAACTTTCCTTCAGCAGATTCAAGTGTTAAGAGTGTTTTATCCAAAATGCTACTACAAAACACACAAATGACCAATGTTACCTATAGGTAATTTAAACTGTTGAATTCAAAAGGCTGGAATTCAATGAAAACCTCACTGCTTTAGAGAGGAAACACACAAGAGCAATGGATGTCGTGGATAGGGTGGCCGTCCTATCACCGCTGACCAAAATATTGGCTGCCAACTACATGTTGAATCGCCACTGTTCGTCTCCACCCAGCAGGTGATCGCTAACACATCGCTGCTTTCCAACTGCTTTTAGCCATTCAGCTCCGCTGTGTGTTTATTCTCTTACACCCACACAAATGATATTGTTACTGTCTCATACAAAAGCACATTTGAAATTCTATCCGTTAATTAACTATTAATGAGGCAATGTTTATGGGTTAAATTTAAAAAATCATTTTTGTTGTTGATGAAAATTTGGGTTTTTCCATGCATGAAGAATGGGATTCTTCCAGAGTGGAGAATATCTGCAGTGTGGGTTTGATTGAAATCATGCCCTGTTTTGTGAGCCCCCACAATGACTAATGACTCATAACAGAAACATGACCCCGTACTGCATCTCTGCTCTGAGCATCATCATACTTGGCAGACATCATGGAGCAAGGATCAATAGGTACATACAGTGGGGAAAAAAAGTATTTAGTCAGCCACCAATTGTGCAAGTTCTCCCACTTAAAAAGATGAGAGAGGCCTGTAATTTTCATCATAGGTACACGTCAACTATGACAGACAAAATGAGAAAAAAAATTCCAGCAAATCACATTGTAGGATTTTTTATGAATTTATTTGCAAATTATGGTGGAAAATAAGTATTTGGTCAATAACAAAAGTTTCTCAATACTTTGTTATATATCCTTTGTTGGCAATGACACAGGTCAAACGTTTTCTGTAAGTCTTCACAAGGTTTTCACACACTGTTGCTGGTATTTTGGCCCATTCCTCCATGCAGATCTCCTCTAGAGCAGTGATGTTTTGGGGCTGTCGCTGGGCAACACGGACTTTCAACTCCCTCCAAAGATTTTCTATGGGGTTGAGATCTGGAGACTGGCTAGGCCACTCCAGGACCTTGAAATGCTTCTTACGAAGCCACTCCTTCGTTGCCCGGGCAGTGTGTTTGGGATCATTGTCATGCTGAAAGACCCAGCCACGTTTCATCTTCAATGCCCTTGCTGATGGAAGGGAGGTTTTCACTCAAAATCTCACGATACATGGCCCCATTCATTCTTTCCTTTACACGGATCAGTCGTCCTGGTCCCTTTTGCAGAAAAACAGCTCCAAAGCATGATGTTTCCACCCCCATGCTTCACAGTAGGTATGGTGTTCTTTGGATGCAACTCAGCATTCTTTGTCCTCCAAACACGATGAGTTGAGTTTTTACCAAAAAGTTCTATTTTGGTTTCATCTGACCATATGACATTCCCCCAATCCTCTTCTGGATCATCCAAATGCATTCTAGCAAACTTCAGACGGGCCTGGACATGTACTGGCTTAAGCAGGGTGACACGTCTGGCACTGCAGTATTTGAGTCCCTGGCGGTGTAGTGTGTTACTGATGGTAGGCTTTGTTACTTTGGTCCCAGCTCTCTGCAGGTCATTCACTAGGTCCCCCGTGTGGTTCTGGGATTTTTGCTCACCGTTCTTGTGATCATTTTGACCCCACGGGGTGAGATCTTGCGTGGAGCCCCAGATCGAGGGAGATTATCAGTGGTCTTGTATGTCTTCCATTTCCTAATAATTGCTCCCACAGTTGATTTCTTCAAACCAAGCTGCTTACCTATTGCAGATTCAGTCTTCCCAGCCTGGTGCAGGTCTACAATTTTGTTTCTGGTGTCCTTTGACAGCTCTTTGGTCTTGGCCATAGTGGAGTTTGGAGTGTGACTGTTTGAGGTTGTGGACAGGTGTCTTTTATACTGATAACAAGTTCAAACAGGTGCCATTAATACAGGTAACGAGTGGAGGACAGAGGAGCCTCTTAAAGAAGAAGATACAGGTCTGTGAGAGAGCCAGAAATCTTGTTTGTTTGTAGGTGACCAAATACTTATTTTCCACCATAATTTGCAAATAAATTAATAAAAAATCCTACAATGTGATTTTCTGGAGAAAAAAAATCTCAATTTGTCTGTCATAGTTGACGTGTACCTATGATGAAAATTACAGGCCTCTCTCATCTTTTGAAGTGGGAGAACTTGCACAATTGGTGGCTGACTAAATACTTTTTCCCCCCACTGTATGTTATACTTCAACAAGGCGTGTGTGTTCACCTGCACTTGTGTGTGAGCCTGTGTGTGCGTGCTATCTCTCTAGTTGCCTATTTTTCATGAACCCATCACCAAAATCTCCATTCAGGGAAGTCTTTACCTGACCTTCAAGCCCATGTCTCCAGGCGAACGGACACACTAATTATTTGGGCGCTCTGCAGCTTCACAAAGTAATTCCATTCCCTGTATGACTTCAGCTGCAGAATGGACCTGGCATATTGAGATCCAAGCGCAGATAGCTGAGCCTGACGGATGTCTAAAGAGAGCCTGAATAATGCATATGGTTTACAATCAACTTATCCTTTGCCAGTCTCTCAGCACTAAGACGTGCATATGCATGTGGATATATGCGCTTCCTCTCTGAGTAATTGTGTTCTTCCTCCTGTTTTACTGGGCATGAAGATCAATGAGGCTGCACCAACCATGATGACTCCCCCTCCCATGATCCCACAGTACCATCTGAATGTATTATGGTAATATGTGTTATTGGGGTAGTAGTGGGGGAAAATTTCCAGAACAATCTGAGATACCAAAAATATTTTCTACTCCCGCTGGTTCTTTCTGCCAATAGCCTTTCTCCTTTTCCTTGCCGGCAGCGAATCAGATGCTAATGCTTGTGATGCAGAGGTGTTTATCATGCTACATGTATCATCCTGTTTATGATCCCCTCATACAATGACCTTACTGCTTTCACAGAGCAACACGTTCCTGATTACGGCGTAGTAGGTGGCCTATATGAACCACTGGGATCTGGCAACCATTAGACCTACAACAACATTTTCCTTTACCCATGATAATTCACACTCACATAGGGATGCAACAGAATAGTTTGGCACTCTGCCACTCTTCTATGTGGCTGTAATGGAACCCAGTAGAGCAGTGGGGTAGATGCTGAACCGAGGTTGTCATTAAACCTCCCCTGACACTTTTTGACAGGGCAGAGGTGTTATCCCCCATCACCTGCTAGAATCAATATTATTCAGGAGGGGTAACAACTGCTCCCCTTATCAGAGACTACATTAATTTCGGAACCCTCAGATATAGCAGTCTTGGGTGAGAATGTAGTCACTTTAAAAGTGTGCTTTTTAGAAGGTACACAGCTTGGTTTGAGAGCAGGACCAATCCAAGTCACCAGACATAACTATATAGACCATATTTGATGTTTTAAGCTATAGTCATGTGAACTTTCACCCTCTATCAAAAATGTGAGAAACTTTTGGTGTATTGTTATCACAGTCAACACTGAAATTACAAATAATTGTATTAAATGTATTAAAGTTCATTTCTTTCCTGCACTGTGCTTTTGAACACTTGTGAATTAAAAACACCAGCATTTTTCATAATATGGCAGTTGACTTTCTTCTTCTTTGTGGGTTTTTCATGCCCCTCAGCAGTGTACAAGTTTTTGCCCTTTTGATGTTTGATGATGACTGTGATTCTCAAACGTGCATGGAAAACAACTGCTGGTTAGTATGCACAGTCTCATCCTACTTTTACTATGTTTACTGTCTCCGAAAACCTTTCCATTGTCCAAATTCAATTCAATCATTCAGTGGGTACAGTAGTTTAAACTAAATTGTTTAAGTCCTTGTTGAGTTTTGCTATTAAATTGTTATCTTGCTCAATTAAAACGTTTTGGGTCCATGGAAAAATTTAAGCAATTAGAACTAAAGTACAACTAAAAAGGGTAAAGTCAGGGTCGATATGAGCTGGTAAATTGTTTGTCTTAAGATATTATTATTTTATTTTTATGGATTATGTGTGTACTTATTTTTTTTAATCGTTGTTCATAGCTAAAGTTTGTATTGCTACTGATTCCGGTAAGCCTTTACGGCTGGAACTGCAAGTTTGTGGCCCGGATTCCTGTTAAGTAGCAGTTAGCTGCTAGCCATCATAAAAATGGAGCAGGCTAACGCTAGCAGTGCTAGCCCACCTGTGTTTTTATCCACGGCTGGGCACAAATGCTTCAGGTGTGAGATGATTTCCACACAATCACAAGATGAAGATAAGGTGGAACTGGAAAATGGACAGGAATTTGTCTGCCCTAAATGCACCACCATCAAGCATCTTAGGGAAGAGATCCTCCGGCTGTTAGCTCGGCCGCGAGAAAAGTAAAACCTGCTTTCTAAGTACACCGACCTTGCTGTAACCCAGGCAAACCTGTTTTAAATGCCTCATATAGCAAAGCTGTTGATGAGTCGGGCGGAGTTGATCTGTCCGAATCCAACGGACAGATGTTAAGCTCAACTCCGCTGCCCATGGGAGACTGGACACTCGCAAGGCGTAGGAGATCGGGGAGCCAGTCTGGCCACCCATTTATCCGAGAAGATCCAATCCAGCTATCAAACAGCTTTGCCCTGCTTCAGACAGATCTACCAGCCCCGGGAGTGAGCGCGGATACTGGGTGTATACCAACAGCCGGCGGCCAGTGGCACACTCCCCCACAGCCACCACAGTTCAGCAGGTCGCTTCCCCATCGGATTCCATCACTACCACCATCATTGTGGGCAGCTCGATGGTGAGAGATTTTGGCCTGCCTACGATCTGTGGACCGACCAAGATCCGCTGTCACCCAGGAACCCATGTCCATGACATCAACTCTCTCCAGCCCACGGTTCTGGCCAACTACTCCAATATTGACACCATCGTCACTCACGTAGGTTTTAACGGCCTTCGTTTTAGGCGATCTGAGGGAGGACTACACTTTTTTTTTATGACCCTCGCTAGCACAGGGAAAATAATAATTATGTCTGGCCCCCCCCTGTGCTACCGAAGGGGTTCGGAACATTTCAGTCGACTCTTTGCCCTAAACGAGTACCTGAAGAAACTTTGTAATGACAGGAATGTCTCTTTTTGTGACAACTTTGATTTGCTGTGGGAGCAAACCAGCACTTTTTAAAAGAGACGGGATTAACCTTAACCTCAGGGGTTCCAGGATTATTTCCAGCAACATCGCAAACTGTTTTAGAGACTGACAGACAGGGTCTGGTAGTGCTCAAGTTCTCCCTGTCAGAATAACCAACAGAGGACTTGTTTACCATATCAACTCCTATAGAAATGGCACTATGGTTATTGTGAATAACCTAATTTATGTTCCCTTGACTCCGCCTTCTAGTGAGTTTATACAAACTGTCATCTCCTACTATTCTGATAGATTGGAGAAAAAAACGTGGATTTACGTTAATAATTTGGTTGTTATTCCATTGGTTACCTCTAGGCAGATGCCCCAGGGGCAGAGTGGCCCATTGTAGGATTTTTTATGAATTTATTTGCAAATTATGGTGGAAAATAAGTATTTGGTCACCTACAAACAAGCAAGATTTCTGGCTCTCACAGACCTGTAACTTCTTCTTTAAGAGGCTCCTCTGTCCTCCACTCGTTACCGGTATTAATGGCACCTGTTTGAGCTTGTTATCAGTATAAAAGACACCTGTCCACAACCTCAAACAGTCACACTCCAAACTCCACTATGGCCAAGACCAAAGAGCTGTCAAAGGACACCAGAAACAAAATTATAGACCTGCACCAGGCTGGGAAGACTGAATCTGCAATAGGTAAGCAGCTTGGTTTGAAGAAATCAACTGTGGGAGCAATTATTAGGAAATGGAAGACATACAAGACCACTGATAATCTCCCTCGATCTGGAGCTCCACGCAACATCTCACCCTGTGTGGTCAAAATGATCACAAGAACGGTGAGCAAAAATCCCAGAACCACACGGGGGGACCTAGTGAATGACCTGCAGAGAGCTGGGGCCAAAGTAACAAAGCCTACCATCAGTAACACACTACGCCGCCAGGGACTCAAATCCTGCAGTGCCAGACGTGTCCCCCTGCTTAAGCCAGTACATGTCCAGGCCCGTCTGAAGTTTGCTAGACTGCATTTGGATGATCCAGAAGAGGATTGGGAGAATGTCATATGGTCAGATGAAACCAAAATAGAACTTTTTGGTAAAAACTCAACTCGTCGTGTTTGGAGGACAAAGAATGCTGAGTTGCATCCAAAGAACACCATACCTACTGTGAAGCATGGGGGTGTAAACATCATGCTTTGGGGCTGTTTTTCTGCAAAGGGACCAGGACGACTGATCCGTCTAAAGGAAAGAATGAATGGGGCCATGTGTCGTGAGACATTGAAGATGAAACGTGGCTGGGTCTTTCAGCATGACAATGATCCCAAACACACCGCCCGGGCAACGAAGGAGTGGCTTCGTAAGAAGCATTTCAAGGTCCTGGAGTCGCCTAGCCAGTCTCCTGATCTCAACCCCATAGAAAATCTTTGGAGGGAGTTGAAAGTCCGTGTTGCCCAGCGACAGCCCCAAAACATCACTGCTCTAGAGGAGATCTGCATGGAGGAATGGGCCAAAATACCAGCAACAGTGTGTGAAAACCTTGTGAAGACTTACAGAAAACGTTTGACCTGTGTCATTGCCAACAAAGGGTATATAACAAAGTATTGAGAAACTTTTGTTATTGACGAAATACTTATTTTCCACCATAATTTGCAAATAAATTCATAAAAAATCCTACAATGTGATTTTCTGGAATTTTTTTCTCATTTTGTCTGTCATAGTTGACGTGTACCTATGATGAAAATTACAGGCCTCTCTCATCTTTTTAAGTGGGAGAACTTGCACAATTGGTGGCTGACTAAATACTTTTTTTCCCCACTGTACATGTCAGACATGCTTTTAAAATATGTACCCAGTAGGTCCCTCAGGTCCTCTGGCACTGGCCTTTTAACTATCCCAAATCCTAGGACCAAGAGGCATGGAGAGGCAGCCTTTAGTTCAGGGATCGTCAACTAGATTCAGCCGCTGGCTGATTTTTTTTCGGGAGCGGATGGTCGGGGTCCGGAACATAATTACAAATAATTTGTAGACTGCAAATTGACCGCGTCTTTTATGTCTGTCATAGAACATTTTATTTTTTGCTTAGAAGACTTGGTGGGCCAAATAAAACCACCCTCGGGCCACCTGTTGGGGAACCCTTCTTTAGTTACTATGTCCCCAGCCTCTGGAATAGCCTGCCAGAGAACCTGAGGGGGGACGAAACTGTGGACATTGTTAAAAGAGATCTTATAACACACCTTTTAAGCTTTGCTTTTCCTTAGGGTGCTTTTTAGTCATTCAGCTTTTATTGTTATTCTTTTGTTTTTTATCCTCTTATGTTTGTTGTGTAGTAAATATTTCAGTTTTTATTTTAATTGTTTTTATTAGTTTTTTTCCTGTAAAGCACATTGCGTTGCATTCCATGTCTGAAATGTGCTGTATGAATAAAGCTTGATTTGGTTTGATATGTAATGTCCTCTTATGACAGCAAACCTATTCACTCCAATACCTCCTTTGTTCAGCAACACCTCCAAATTACTTGCTGGCTTAAATTGACCAAGGACAATAAATATTAGAGATACCCCATGATGAGGTTGTTCCCTCTGGAATCAATAGTTTTGCTTTGTCACATAGTAGCCATAGAAGGTTGCACTCGGCAGATCAATTATTCTCTATGTTCTAGTCAGGATCGTGAAAGGGCAATTCCACGGTAACACAATGACGCTGAGACTCCGATTGTTCACTTTAAAAGTATGACAAAGCCAAAACCATTGATTGCAAAGTTAAACAAACCATAAAACTCTATGCACAAGGACTACTTTTAGCAATTTCCACAGATTTTGTTGACAAAAACACATTTCCTCGAAGAACAGTGCAGAGGTAAAGTTTGGTAACAGAATGACAGTACAATCTCCCTCAGTTTTTTATGTGACTACGTTTTCCAAAAACTCTGTTAAATGTTTACTCCGAATTAAGATTCAAGATGCAGAAATAATGGGGTGTCAGCTATGATATGACACCTTGAGTTTGAAAGTGAAGTGGATTAACACCCGGTAACGGAATGATGGTAATAGAATGACATCATCGGTCCCAGATCTGTACTATACAGAAATGCATAATTATCAGTGGCATTCTCTTTATGGTGATGTATCCTGAATAAGTACACAAAGGTAGAAAATATATTATAGAGTTAAATCCTTGTTTACATGTTTGGGTATTATTCTACACACTGGCCATTATTCTAATGAGGACCAAATCTTTACCAATCATAGACGTTTATGTTTCACAAGTTTGGACATCACAGTAGAGCACAGTAGAAATCAGTAGAGTAGAGTACAGTGCAGCACAGCACAGTACGGTACAGAAGAGTTCAGGACAGTAATGTACAGTACAGTAGAGTTCAGTAAAGTACCTTACAATACAGTAAATTATACTGATTATACTGTACTCTACTCTAGTGTGCTCTACTGTACTGTACTAAACTCTACTCTACTGTATTTTACTGACATACAGTCCAGTCAAAAGTTTGGACATTCAAGGGTTTTCTTTATTTTTACTATTTTCTACATTGTAGAATAATAGTGAAGACATCAATCCTATGAAATAACACATATGTAGTAACCAAAAAAGTTTAACAAATCAAAATATATTTTATATTTGAGACTCTTCAAACGAGCCACCCTTTGCCTTGAAGACAGCTTTGCACACTCTTGGCATTCTCTCAACCAGCTTCACCTGGAATGCTTTTCCAACAGTCTTGAAGGAGTTCCCACATATGCTGAGCACTTGTTGGCTGCTTTTCCTTCACTCTGCGGTCCAACTCAACCCACACCATCTCAATTGGGTTGAGGTCAGGTGATTGTGGAGGCCAGGTCATCTGATGCAGCACTCCATCACTCTCCTTCTTGGTCAAATAGCCCTTACACAGCCTGGAGGTGTGTTGGGTCATTGTCCTGTTGAAAAACAAATTATAGTCCCACTAAGCGCAAACCAGATGGGATGGTGTGATAAAGAAAAACCCTTGAATGAGTAGGTGTGTCCAAACTTTTGACTGGTACTGTATACTCTACTATACTCTACTTTTCTTACCTGTACTGTACTTGTGAAACAGACGTTTATGATTGGTTCAGATTTGGAATTACCAAATTTTAAGTACTTTTCAACGTCCATGGACATCCGGTGTCGGTCTGTACTCAGTGGGTGAGAGGGCTGGTTACAGTAAATGTAAAGAGAGGGGGCTCATGGGTAGTTGGCCGGGAGAGGTGACATTAACGAGAGAGCGTGAGCGTGAGAGTGAGAGTGAGTGTGAGAGTGAGAGTGAGAGTGAGAGTGGGCGTGAGAGAGAGAGAGAGAGAGAGAGGCACCCCCCAGTGGTGTGTACTTAGCCCCCTCCAGTACTCCCTGTTCACCCACAACTGCGCGGCCACGCACGACTCCCACTCAATCATCAAGTTTGCTGACGACACAACAGTGGTAGGCCTGATCAGCAACAACGACGAGACAGCCTACATGGAGGAGGTTAGAGCCCTGGTGGAGTGGTGTCAGGACTATAACCTCTCCCTCAATGTCAACAAAACCAAGGAGCTGATCGTGGACTACAGGAGATAGATCAGAGAGCAAGCCCCCATCCACATCGACTGGGCTATAGTGTGGAGGGTCAAAAGCTTCAAGTTCCTCGGTGTCCAGTCACTGAGGACCTGAAATGGTCCCATCACATCGACACCGCAGTGAAGAAGGCACAACAGTGCCTCTTTAACATCAGGCGGCTGAAGAAATTCGGCATGGCCCCTAAGAACCTCATGTACTTCTACATATGCACCATTGAGCGCATTCTGTCTGGCTGCATCACTGTATGGTACGGCAACTGCACCGTCCTCAACCGCATGGCTCTTCAGAGGGTGGTGTGGTCAGCCCAACACACCATCAGGGGCACACTGCCTGCCCTCCAGGATATTTACAGCACTCGGTGTCGAAGGAAGGCTAAGAAGATCATTAAGGACCTAAGCCACCCGGGCCACAGACTGTTGACTCTGCTACGGTCTGGCAGACGGTACAGGTTCATCAGAGCCGTGACCAAGAGGTTTGGAAACAGCTTTTATCACTAGGCCATCAGACCATTGAACACCTATCACTAGCCATCTTCCTGCCCGGTACTCTGTCCTGCAGCTTATATACTTTTTTGCACACATACTCCAACACACTCACACAAAACATACACACAAGCTCACACACACACACCACATACAGTGGGGAAAAAAAGTATTTAGTCAGCCACCAATTGTGCAAGTTCTCCCACTTAAAAAGATGAGAGAGGCCTGTAATTTTCATCATAGGTACACGTCAACTATGACAGACAAAATGAGGAAAAAAAATACAGAAAATCACATTGTAGGATTTTTTATGAATTTATTTGCAAATTATGGTGGAAAATAAGTATTTGATCAATAACAAAAGTTTCTCAATACTTTGTTATATACCCTTTGTTGGCAATGACACAGGTCAAACGTTTTCTGTAAGTCTTCACAAGGTTTTCACACACTGTTGCTGGTATTTTGGCCCATTCCTCCATGCAGATCTCCTCTAGAGTAGTGATGTTTTGGGGCTGTCACTGGGCAACACGGACTTTCAACTCCCTCCAAAGATTTTCTATGGGGTTGAGATCTGGAGACTAGCTAGGCAACTCCAGGACCTTGAAATGCTTCTACGAAGCCACTCCTTCGTTGCCCGGGCGGTGTGTTTGGGATCATTGTCATGCTGAAAGACCCAGCCACGTTTCATCTTCAATGCCCTTGCTGATGGAAGGAGGTTTTCACTCAAAATCTCACGATACATGGCCCCATTCATTCTTTCCTTTACACGGATCAGTCATCCTAGTCCCTTTGCAGAAAAACAGCCCCAAAGCATGATGTTTCCACCCCCATGCTTCACAGTAGGTATGGTGTTCTTTGGATGCAACTCAGCATTCTTTGTCCTCCAAACATGATGAGTTGAGTTTTTACCAAAAAGTTATATTTTGGTTTCATCTGACCATATGACATTCTCCCAATGATCTTCTGGATCATCCTAATGCACTCTAGCAAACTTCAGACGGGCCTGGACATGTACTGGCTTAAGCAGGGGGAAACGTCTTGCACTGCAGGATTTGAGTCCCTAGCGGCGTAGTGTGTTACTGATGGTAGGCTTTGTTACTTTGGTCCCAGCTCTCTGCAGGTCATTCACTAGGTCCCCCCGTGTGGTTCTGGGATATTTGCTCACCGTTCTTGTGATCATTTTGACTCCACAGGGGTGAGATATTGCGTGGAGCCCCAGATCGAGGGAGATTATCAGTGGTCTTGTATGTCTTCCATTTCCTAATAATTGCTCCCACAGTTGATTTCTTCAAACCAAGCTGCTTACCTATTGCAGATTCAGTCTTCCCAGGCTTGTGCAGGTCTACAATTTTGTTTCTGGTGTCCTTTGACAGCTCTTTGGTCTTGGCCATAGTGGAGTTTGGAGTGTGACTGTTTGAGGTTGTGGACAGGTGTCTTTTATACTGATAACAAGCTCAAACAGGTGCCATTAATACCGGTAACGCAGTGGAGGACAGAGGAGCCTCTTAAAGAAGAAGTTACAGGTCTGTGAGAGCCAGAAATCTTGCTTGTTTGTAGGTGACCAAATACTTATTTTCCACCATAATTTGCAAATAAATTCATAAAAAATCCTACAATGTGATTTTCTGGATTTATTTTTCTCAATTTGTCTGTCATAGTTGACGTGTAACTATGATGAAAATTACAGGCCTCTCTCATCTTTTTAAGTGGGAGAACTTGCACAATTGGTGGCTGACTAAATACTTTTTTTCCCCACTGTACACATGCAGACTCTTGCACTCACATATACACTCACACACATGCATACGCCCATACTCATAAACACACACACATACACACACACTCACACACACACACACACACAGCCAATGCTGCTGTCCCATGTATATAGAGACATTAAACACTGGAACCTTCCCGTTTCTTTTATACTGTTTTTCACACTGTTTATTTATATACTGTATTCTCGACATAGCTCATTCTAATATATCTACTACTGTACATCACATTTTAATTACACTGTTTATACACACCACATATTTATATACTGGATTCTTGTCATAGATAATATAGCTACTGCTGTACATACATATCATTCTTAGTATATATTTTCGGTGTTTATATACATAGATTGCATTTGGATTACTGATACAGTCTTATTTGGGTTGTTAATTAGATTCGTTCTGACATTTCTTGATTTCCAGAAGGCATTTCTGGCAAAAAAACACATTTTGATAAAACATAAATGTTTACATTCAAATGCTGCTCCTGTGAAGTAGTGACGTGCGACATATGCCTAGTTTCTTGAAACGAGTCACATATTTCCTAAACTTATAGAAGGCATGTAAAGTGTGGTGTACCGCACGGCAGCTCTATAGGCCCTCTACTCTTTTCTATTTTTTTACCAATGTCCTGCCACTGGCATTAAACAAAGCATGTGTGTCCATGTATGCTGATTATTCAACTATATACACATCCGCAACCACAGCTAATGAAGTCACTGAAACTCTTAACAAAGAGTTGCAGTCTGTTTTGGAATGGGTGGCCAGTAATAAACTGGTCCTGAACATCTCTAAAACTAAGAACATTGTATTTGGTACAAATCATTCCGTAAGTTCTAGACCTCTTGCTGAATCTGGTAATGAATGGTGTGGCTGTTGAACAAGTTGAGGAGACTAAATTACTTGGTGTTACCTTAGATTGTAAACTATCATGGTCAAAACATATAGATTCAATGGTTGTAAAGATGGGGAGAGGTCTGTCTGTAATAAAGAGAGGCTCTAGTTTTATCTTATCTTCATTTATTGTCCAGTCATATGGTCAAGTGCTGCAAAGAAAGACCTAGTTAAGCTGCAGCGGACCCAGAACAGAGCAGCACATCTTGCTCTTCATTGTAATCATAGGGCTAATATTAATACTATGCATGGCAGTCTCTCTTGGCTAAGAGTTGAGGAAAGACTGACTGCATCACTTCTTGTTTTATAAGAAACATTAATGTGTTAGAAATTCCAAATTGTTTGCATAGTCAATTTACACACAGCACTGACACACACACTTACCCCACCAGACATGCCACCAGGGGTCTTTTCACAGTCCCCAGGTCCAGAACAAATTCAAGGAAACGTTCAGTATTAAACAGAGCCATGAGTGCATGGAACTCTCTTCCATTTTATAAAGCGCAAGTGAACAGCAGACCTGGTTTAAAAAAATAAATAAAGCAACCCCTCACGGCACAACGCCTCTCCCCCATGTGACCGACTTCTTGTGTATATGTACTGACATGTACAGTATGTGTAACTGATAGATGCACACACACACACATACTACATGTTAATGTTTTTAAATGTATGTAAATGTCACGATCGTCGGAGGAAGTTGACAAATGCGCAGCGTGATAAGTGAACATACTTATTTATTGAACGAACAAAACAACAAACGATACGAAACGTGAAGTCCTTGGTTACAATACACACCATACGGAACAAGATCCCACAAATGACAATGCCCAAACGGCTGCCTAAGTATGGTTCCCAATCAGAGACAACAAGCAACAGCTGATTCACGTTGCCTCTGATTGAGAACCACCCCGGCCAACATAGAAACACAAGCACTAGAACTTAACCACAGAACACAAACACATAGAAACTACACACCCTGGCTCAACATATAAGAGTCCCAGAGCCAGGGCGTGACAGTACCCCCCCCCCAAAGGCGCGGACCGCGCCAAACATAAACCGAACAGGGGAGGGCATTCCTCCTCGGAGGCGGTTCCGGCTCCGGGCTTGACCCCCACCCTCCAAACAACCCCCCAAAGCGCCCCTGGTCCGGTCTGGCCCTGCTGGCCGGAGCTGGACTGAACACTGGTGGAGCGGATTGCTCTAGCTCCGGAGTGGAGCAGCTGACCGGTGCCGGACCAGGCACCGGTGGAACAGGCACGGGCTGTGCCGGACTGACGACATGCACCACAGGCTTGGTGCGGGGAGCAGGGACGGGCCGAACCAAGCTGACGAAGCGCACCACTGGCTTGGTGCGGGGAGCAGGAACAGGCCGGACCGGGCTGACGAAGCGCACCACTGGCTTGGTGCGGGGAGCAGGAACAGGCCGGACCGGGCTGACGACGCGCACCACAGGCTTGGTGCGGGGAGCAGGGACGGGCCGAACCGGGCTGACGAAGCGCACCACTGGCTTGGTGCAGGGAGCAGGAACAGGCCGGACCGGGCTGACGACGCGCACCACAGGCTTGGTGCGAGGGGCAGGAACATGCCAGACCGTACTGGGGACACACACCACTGGCCCTACGCGGGGATCAGGAACGGGCCGGACCAGACTGGCAACACACCCCAGTACCTCTCGCCGTGCCTCTACATTCTCCTTCCCCCTGGTGACCAGTGACTCCCGTAACCTGGCGGCCTACTTTGCCAACCCGCTGAACCACTCTATCCCGGCCTCCTGCTGCCCCGTCGTCCACGGCGTGAGCCCCCCCCTAAAAATGTTCTGGGCGTCTCTCCTCCCCGTGGGCCAGGCCTCCATGGCTCTCGCCAGACTCTCGCTCCTCTGCTCCCAAGTCCAGCCTCTCTCCTCCTCCCGCGGCTTGACCCAGTCGAGGTTGATGTCCTTTAGAGCCCTCTCTGGCGTTGGCTCCTGGACACGCTGCTTGGTCCAGTTATGGTGGGATCTTCTGTCACGATCGTCGGAGGAAGTGGACCAATGCGCAGCGTGATAAGTGAACATATTTATTGAACGAACAAAACAACAAACGATACGAAACGTGAAGTCCTTGGTTACAATACACACCATACGGAACAAGATCCCACAAATGACAATGCCCAAACGGCTGCCTAAGTATGGTTCCCAATCAGAGACAACAAGCAACAGCTGATTCACGTTGCCTCTGATTGAGAACCACCCCGGCCAACATAGAAACACAAGCACTAGAACTTAACCACAGAACACAAACACATAGAAACTACACACCCTGGCTCAACATATAAGAGTCCCAGAGCCAGGGCGTGACAGTAAATTATAAAGTATTTTGTCTGTAATGTATTTTTCATTATGTGTCGGACCCCGGTAAGACTAGCTGTCGCCATTGGTGTCGGCTAATGGGGATCCTAATAAATCAAATAAAAAATCTAATAATTTCTGCAAAACTAAATATAAATGTTGATATTAGTTGGCAGGGGTCTTTATTTCAACATGATTGTGTTTTGATGTATTTATAATACCTTTTAAGACTTTAAGACCCCTTTTCCCATCTGGTTGATCAAAAATCAAAGCATTTGCTTATTCAATTGTTTAGGATGGAAAATGGTTGGAAAATGTATATATGCTTATAAAAAAAAGGTTTCGACTCTTAGCTTTCTTTTGACACCAAATGTGATGTGCTCTTATGGGGCAGTGTCCTGTTTACTGATATCAATAACAACAAGTGGAGGATTTGAAAACAGTACAATTTCACAGGTGTTAAAATGTAACGTGTTTTTTTTACACAATACTAGTATGAATGGAGTTTTAATTATGATGATAATGATGACTAAAGTGATAAAGAATGTATTCCTTTGAATGTTAAAGGTAGTATTGGGGCGATATCCTGTTTATAGATATCAATAACAAACAAAAAATGTAATCTGCTAATACCACCACTAAGCCCTCCCTTGAGACATGCCCATAATTAGGAGCCAATGGTGGCAGGTTTGACAGATTTGAAGTCTGTTGTTGTTGATATTTTATAAACAGGAAGTGGCCCCGCTGTGCACGCTGATGTCGTGTTTCTGAGTCTACCTTTAAGTTTTCTTATTCAATATCAAGCCATGTCTAATTCTGACTTTATATTATATGACACCCTTCAGTGCTATCTCGCAGCATAATCAAATTGCCCTTTGGGAATCAAGATGACATTCTATGCTGAATATTATGATCAGCTAAACTAGGCCTGACCTTTTCTTTTTACAGTTAATCATGACTGGATTGAAGAAGTAAACTTGTAAAATCAAGGATAAGTTCTTGCTGCATTTGACAGCACAAAGCAGTAGGTTAAAGCCTTAATCTTTTAAAATGTATTACACTATTTATTTAGTGTCTGACCTTTGTCATTTCAGGTGCTCCATTAAACTAATTATTATCGGAGTTCAATTTGCCAGAGTTTAGTTAGTCAGAGAGCAGAACTTTGCCTGAGAGTAGAATCAGGTCAGTCTGGAATACAGATGCGGACCTACACAATGTTACATCGATATACGTTTTAGAACCGTTTCATTGTGTAGGTAACTAGACCTTCATCAACGTAACTTCTGTGATGCCAATCTCACAGTTAGAAAACACTTTGGGCTGGTTTTCTGATGTAGATTAGGCCTAAAGTGCTTTTTAGTCTAGGATTAGGCTTAATGCAAGTCTGGGAAACCAATCCTTCTTCTACAAAACTACTACTATCACTTTTGGTTTTAAATGTGCACCAACGTCAAATCTAAAATGGCCTCTCTCCTTTTCTCCCCAGTCTGATGTCTGCTCTACGGCCGGGGAGCTGTCTAGGGCGTCGGGTGTGGATCCTCCTGGCCATGACCCACCTCACCCTGGATTTCTCCCTGTGTAGCCCCCTCAGTCAGGGCCTGGGGATCAAGCTCATCCCCAAACCTGTGCCTCGCCCCCGGCCCCGCTCGGCGCCCCTCTGGGATACTCCCAACATTCTCCACTGGAGGACTGTAAGCACTCTGGCGCACCGGCTCCTCAACCCCGTCCCACTACCGGACAGCAGGGGAGGGCCAGGGCCAAAGGTCAGGGGTCAAAAGTACAGGAGACTGGCACACAAAGGACAGCCATGTAAGGAGTGCCGGTTGAAATACACATCCACCGAGGCGGGGGATTCTGCAGCGTCGGCAGCAGCGGTAGGTCTTCCCAGGGGGAGCAAAACAGACGTGGTGAGGTTGTTACGGAGGGCGAGGAGACAGCTGAAATGGGACGCTGACGACAAATCTCAGGATGGCAGGACCACGACGGTGGCCGGATATATCGACTGGGGACCCACAGGGACGGAGGACAACTTTGACGACGGTGAGGGGAAAACGGCGGCCAACTCCACGCTGTCCACCAAGGCCTTGACTACTACTGTGGCCACCACCACTACTACCACCACCACCACCACCACCACCAAGAGCCCCCAGAGGACATTCGCGGTGGTGACCACCCCGCACCCTAGGAGGCTGAGCACCACCAAGGCCAGCGTCAGTTTAGGGGAGACTGTCAAACCACCAAAGCCATACGGAGACACACCAGGTAAAACTCCTTTCCTATGTTTTCTATCATGCTATTTTGAAAGTATTTCATCTGTATTTCTATCCTGTTAAGCATTCCACTGTTAAGTAAATAATAGTCCTACTGCAAGGAGTGCAGATGGATTTGGCGTGTCAAGGCTAGTCAGGAAGACAGCAGGAGTATATCACGTTATTATACACCAATTGCTAACTGTGAGAAGCAAGATTTTGGCATGAAGTGCTGTTGTCTGGGACAGATAAGTAAAGAGTGCGTTGAATATTTGTGTAAAAGAAGTGAAATATCATTCAGTGATGTAAATGTTCTCCTTTTGACATATCTAGGGTATTGAGAGGGATGGGCCCCTCAAAATTGTTCAACTATTCAAAGCACATCTTCCCTAACCATCGGCCAATTAATATTTTAGGACACTTAATCTCTCCCCTGAACTTAAAGGAGCTGTGACTAAGAGCAAACTGTTTTATTCAACAGTTTGTGGTTTCAGAATAGGCTTCTGCCATGTTTATACCTCTGTAGATACAGTGCCTATCGTAAGTATTCACCCCCCCTTAGATTTCTTTACATTTTATTGTGGGATTAAAATGGATTTAATTGTCATTTTTTGTCAACGATCTACACAAAATACTTTAATGTCAAAGTGGATGGAAAATTCTAAATGTTTTTTAAAAAATTAGTATATCTTGAGTATTCACCCCCCTTAGTCAATACATGTTAGAAACACCTTTGGCAGCGATTACAGCTGTGAGTCTATTTAGGTAAGTCTCTGAGCTTTGCACACCTGGATTGTGCAATATTTGCACATTATTCTTTTCAAAAGTCTTCAAGCTTTGTCAACTTGGTTGTTGATGGTTGGTAGACAGCCATTTTCAAGTCTTGCCATAGATCATGAATTATTGTAACGCAACAAAATGTGAAAACAATTCAAGGGGGGTGATTTCTTATGATAGGCACTGTAGGTCTATTCGTTTATACACCCATTGTATGACTGATTTGATAAGTGTAGAATATATTGTGATTTGCAGGTAGAGCATTGTTAAATAGTTCTTACCAAATGCTTGTGGTACCATGGTATGATGAAATATATATGTAAGTTCTACACTATGTTGTAGATCATATTTAGGGCTTAAATGTTATTACCGAAAATTACTGTCCATTTGATGTACTTCTTCACAAAAGCAATGTGTGATTTTATGGTGAAGTCTCTCCATGCCGCGAACACATGAAGTTGACTGTCTATGCACATTAGATTGACCATTTCATTAAATCAACGAAGAGGCTCGGCTTCTTAAATGGACTATGTCAGGTGGCCATAAAACCAGAGTCATGTTTAACGGTGTATGACCTAGCACTATGTTAATTGACTTTTCCCAGTTAGTAGATTTACATTAATGTCAGACAATCATGTTCCCACTGCAGAGGGCAACCAAAGGGTCCACTGGAATATATTGACCACTAAACTGTACGTGTTAAAACATCTCAAGACATTGTGGTTTATGGACATTTGGCTAGATGTGGTAAATGCCAATACAGTACTATATGTACAGCAGGATGATGTCATTGAACATACAGTGCCTTCAGAAAGTATTCATACCCCTTGACTATTCCACATTTTGTTGTGTAACAGCCTGAATTCAAAATGGATTAAATATTTGTGTTTTCTCACCAATCTACACACAATACCCCATAATGACAAAGTGAAGACATGTTTTTAGAAATTTTAGCAAATGTATTGAAAATGAAATACACAAATATCATTTACATACAGTGGGGAGAACAAGTATTTGATACACTGCCGATTTTGCAGGTTTTCCTACTTACAACGCATGTAGAGGTCTGTAATTACTATCATAGGTACACTTCAACTGTAAGAGACAGAATCTAAAACAAAAATCCAGAAAATCAGATTGTATGATTTTTAAGTAATTAATTTGCATTTTATTGCATGACATAAGTATTTGATACATCAGAAAAGCATAACTTAATATTTGGTACAGAAACCTTTGTTTGCAATTACAGAGATCATACGTTTCCTGTAGGTCTTGACCAGGTTTGCACACACTGCAGCAGGGATTTTGGCCCACTCCTCCATACAGACCTTCTCCAGATCCTTCAGGTTTCGGGGCTGTCGCTGGGCAATACGGACTTTCAGCTCCCTCCAAAGATTTTCTATTGGGTTCAGGTCTTGAGACTGGCTAGGCCACTCCAGGACCTTGAGATGCTTCTTACGGAGCCACTCCTTAGTTGCCCTGGCTGTGTGTTTCAGGTCGTTGTCATGCTGGAAGACCCAGCCACGACCCATCTTCAATGCTCTTACTGAGGGAAGGAGGTTGTTGGCCAAGATCTTGCGATACATGGCCCCATCCATCCTCCCCTCAATACGGTGCAGTCGTCCTGGCCCTTTTGCAGAAAAGCATCCCCAAAGAATGATGTTTCCACCTCCATGCTTCACGGTTGGGATGGTGTTCTTGGGGTTGTACTCATCCTTCTTCTTCCTCCAAACATGGCGAGGGGAGTTTAGACCAAAAAGCTCTATTTTTGTCTCATCAGACCACATGACCTTCTCCCATTCCTTCTCTGGATCATCCAGATGGTAATTGGCAAACTTCAGACGGGCCTGGACATGCGCTGGCTTGAGCAGAGGGACCTTGCATGCACTGCAGGATTTTAATCCATGACGGCGTGGTGTGTTACTAATGGTTTTCTTTGAGACTGTGGTCCCAGCTCTCTTCAGGTCATTGACCAGGTCCTGCCGTGTAGTTCTGTGCTGATCCCTCACCTTCCTCATGATCATTGATGCCCCACGAGGTGAGATCTTGCATGGAGCCCCAGACCGAGGGTGATTGACCGTCATCTTGAACTTTTTCAATTTTCTAATAATTGCGCCAACAGTTGTTGCCTTCTCACCAAGCTGCTTGCCTATTGTCCTGTAGCCCATCCCAGCCTTGTGCAGGTCTACAATTTTATCCCTGATGTCCTTACACAGCTCTCTGGTCTTGGCCATTGTGGAGAGGTTGGAGTCTGTTTGATTGAGTGTGTGGACAGGTGTCTTTTATACAGGTAACAAGTTCAAACAGGTGCAGTTAATACAGGTAATGAGTGGAGAACAGGAGCGTTTCTTAAAGAAAAACTAACAGGTCTGTGAGAGCCGGAATTCTTACTGGTTGGTAGGTGATCAAATACTTATGTCATGCAATAAAATGCAAATTAATTACTTAAAAATCATACAATATGATTTTCTAGATTTTTGTTTTAGATTCCGTCTCTCACAGTTGAAGTGTACCTATGATAAAAATTACAGACCTCTACATGCTTTGTAAGTAGGAAAACCTGCAAAATCGGCAGTGTATCAAATACTTGTTCTCCCCACTGTAAGTATTCACACCCCTGAGTCAATACATGTTAGAATAACCTTTGGCAGCAATAACAGCTATGAGTCATTCTGAGTAAGTTTCTAAGAGCTTTGCACACCTGGATTGTACAATATTTGCACATTATTATGTTTCAAATTCTTCAAGCTCTGTCGTTGGTTGTTGATCATTGATAGAGAGCCATTAAAAACTGTAATATCTTATGTTTCACCGAGTCGTGGCTGAACGACGACATGGACAACATACAGCTAGCGGGCTATACGCTACATCGGCAGGATAGAACGGCTGACTCCGGTAAGACAAGGGGTGGCGGTCTGTGTATATTTGTAAACAACAGCTGGTGCACAAAATCAAATACTAAGGAAGTGTCAAGGTTTTGCTCGCCTGAGGTAGAGTACCTTATGATAAGCTGTAGACAACACTATTTACCAAGAGAGTTTTCATCTATATTTTTCATAGCTGTCTATTTACCACCACAAACCAATGCTGGCATTAAGATTGCACTCAATGAGCTGTATAAGGCCATAACTTAACAGGAAAACGCTCATCCAGAGGCAGCGCTCCTAGTGGCCGGGGACTTTAATGCAGGGAAACTTAAATCCGTTCTACCTAATTTCTACCAGCATGTTAAATGTGCAACCAGAGGAGAAAAAAAACACTAGACAACCTTTACTCCTCACACAGAGACGCATACAAAGCTCTCCCTCGCCCTCCATTTGGCAAATCTGACCATAACTCTATCCTCCTGATTCCTGCTTATAAGCAAAAAGTAAAGCAGGAAGCACCAGTGACTCGGTTAATAAAAAAGTGGTCAGATGATGCAGATGCTAAGCTACAGGACTGTTTTGCTAGTACAGACTGGAACATGTTCCGGGATTCTTCAGATAGCATTGAGGAGTAAACCACATCAGTCACTGGCTTCATCAATAAGTGCATCGATGACGTCATCCCCACAGTGACCGTACGTACATACCCCAACCAGAAGCCATGGATTACAGGCAATATCCGCACTGAGCTAAAGGGTAGAGCTGCCACTTTCAAGGAGCGGGACTCTAACCCGGACGCTTATAAGAAATCCCGCTATGCCCTCCGACGAACCATCAAACAGGCAAAGAGTCAATACAGGACTAAGATTGAATCGTACTACACCGGCTCTGACACTCGTCGGATGTGGCAGGGCTTGAAAACTATTACAGACTACAAAGGGAAGCACAGCCGCGAGCTGCCCAGTGACACAAGCCTACCAGACGAGCTAAATCACTTCTATGCTCGCTTCGAGGCAAGCAACACTGAAGCATGCATGAGAGCACCAGCTGTTCCGGATGACTATGCGATCACGCTCTCTGTAGCCGATATGAGTAAGACTTTTAAGCAGGTCAACATTCACAAGGCCGCAGGGCCAGACGGATTACCAGGACGTGTACTCCGAGCATGTGCTGACCAAATGGCAAGTGTCTTCAGCGACATTTTCAACATGTTCCTGACTGAGTCTGTAATACCAACATGTTTCAAGCAGACCACCATAGTCCTTGTGCCCAAGGACACTAAGATAACCTGCCTAAATAACTACCGACCCGTAGCACTGACGTCTGTAGCCATGAAGTGCTTTGAAAGGCTGGTCATGGCTCACATCAACACCATTATCCCAGAAACCGTAGACCTACTCCAATGTGCATACCACCCCAACAGATCCACAGATGATGCAATCTTTATTGCACTCCACACTGCCCTTTCCCACCTGGACAAGAGGAACACCTACGTGAGAATGCTATTCATTGACTACAGCTCAGTGTTCAACACCATATTGCCCTCAAAGCTCATCACTAAGCTAAGGATCCTGGGACTAAACACCTCCCTCTGCAACTGGATCCTGGACTTCCTGACGGCCGCCCCCAGGTGGTAAGGGTAGGTAACAACACATCTGCCACGCTGATCCTCAACACAGGGGGCCCCTCAGGGGTACGTGCTCAGTCCCCTCCTGTACTCCCTGTTCACCCATGACTGCGATGAGACAGCCTATAGGGAGGAGGTCAGGACCTGTCAGTGTGGTGACAGGATAACAACCTCTCCCTTAACGTGACCAAGACAAAGGAGATGATTGTGGACTACAGGAAAAGAAAGAGGACTGAGCACGCCCCCATTCTCATCGACAGGGCTGTAGTGGAACAGGTTGAGAGCTTCAAGTTCCTTGGTGTCCACATCACCAACGAACTATCATGGTCCAAACACACCAAGACAGTCGTGAAGAGGGCACGAGAAAGCCTATTCGCCCTCAGGAGACTGAAAAGATTTGGCATGGGTCCTCAGATCCTCAAAAAGTTATACAGCTGCACCATTGAGAGCATCCTGACTGGTTGCATCACCGCCTGGTATGGCAACTGCTCGGCCTCCGACCGCAAGGCACTACAGAGGGTAGTGCGTACGGCCCAGTACATCACTGGGGCCAAGCTTCCTGCCATCCAGGACCTCTATTCCAGGCGGTGTCAGAGGAAGGCCCTTAAAAATTGTCAAAGACTCCAGCCACCCTAGTCATATACAGTTCTCTCTGCTACCGCACGGCAAGCGGTACTGGAGCGCCAAGTCTAGGTCCAAAAGGCTTCTCAACAGCTTCTACCCCCAAGCCATAAGACTCCTGAACAGCTAATCATGGCTACCCGGACTATTTGCACCCCCACCCCATCTTTTTACGCTGCTGCTACTCTGTTAATTATTTATACATAGTCACTTTAACTCTACCCACATGTACATATTACCTCAACTACCTCAACTAGCTGGTGCCCCCGCACATACCCCCCTGTACCGGTACCCCCCTGTATATAGCCTCCCTATTGTTATTTTATTTTACTTCTGCTCTTTTTTTCTCAACAATTTTTTTGTTGTTGTTTTAATGTACTTTTTTATTAAGAAATAAATGCATTGTTGGTTAAAGGCTGTAAGTAAGCATTTCATGGTAATGTCTACACCTGTTGTATTCGGCGCATGTGGCAAATAAAATTTGATTTGATTTGATTTTCAAGTATTGCCATTGATTTTCAAGCCGATTGAAGTCAAAACTGTTACTCGGCCACTCAGGAACATTCATTGTGATCTTGGTAAGGAACTCCAGTGTATATTTAGCTTTGTGTTTTAGATTATTGTCCTGCTGAAAGATGAATTTGTCTCCCAGTGTCTGTTGGAAGCAGACTGAACCATGTTTTCCTCTAGGATTTTGCCTGTGCTTAGCTCTATTCCATTACTTTTTATCCTAAAACACTCCCTAGTCCTTGCCGATGAAAAGCATACCCATAACATGATGCAGCCACCACCATGCTTACAAATATGAAGAGTGGTACTCAGTGATATGTTGTGTTGGATTTGCCCCAAACATAACACTTTGTATTCAGGACATGAAGTTCATTTGTTTGCCACATCTTTTGCAGTTTTGATTTAGTGCCTTATTGCAAAGAGGATGCATGTTCTGGAATTTTTTCATTCAGTACAGGCTTCGCTCTTTTCTCTCTGTCATTTAGATTAGTATACCCACAGTTTTCTCCTATCACAGCCATTAAACTGTAACTGTTTTAAAGTCACCATTGGCATCCTGGTGAAATCCCTGTGTGGTTTCCTTCCTCTCCGGGAACTGAGTTACGAAGGACGCCTGTATCTTTGTAGTGACTGGGTGTATTGATACACCATCCAAAGTGTAATTAATAACTTCACCATGCTCAAAGGTATATTCAATGTCTGCTTTTTTTTATTTCCTTGCAAGGCATTGGAAAACCTCCCTGGTCTTTGTGGTTGAATCTGTGTTTGAAATTCACTGCTCGACTGAGGGACCTAACAGATAATTGTATGTGTGGGGTACAGAGATGAGGTAGTCATTCAAAAATCATGTTAAACACTATTATTGCACACAGAGGGAGTCCATGCAACTTATTATGTGACTTGTTAAGCAAATCTTTACTCCTTAACTTATCAAGGCTTGCCATAACATAGGGGTTGAATACTTATTTACTCAAGACATTTTAGCATTTCATTTGTAATTATTTTGTAAAAATCTGAGAAAATAATTCCACTTCGAAATTACGGGGTATTGTGTGTAGGCCAGTAACACAAAATATCAATTTAATCAATTTTACATTCAGGCTGTAACACAACAACATTTTGAAAACTTCAAGGGGTGTGAATACTTTCTGAAGGCACTGTATGGCATAGTGAAATGGGTAACTGCCATACTTCTACAGTAGGCTATATCTTATTTTTTTGCGTTGACCCAGTGGTATAGATCAAATCAAATCAAATCAAATTTGATTGGCCACATGCGCCGAATACAACAGGTGCAGACATTACAATGAAATGCTTACTTACAGCCCTTAACCAACAGTGCATTTATTTTTTTTATAAAAAAGTAAAATAAAACAACATCAAAAAAGTGTTGAGAAAAAAAGAGCAGAAGTAAAATAAAATAACAGTAGGGAGGCTATATATACAGGGGGGTACCGGTGCAGAGTCAATGTGCGGGGTTACCGGCTAGTTGAGGTAGTTGAAGTAATATGTACATGTGGGTAGAGTTAAAGTGACTATGCATAAATAATTAACAGAGTAGCAGCAGCGTAAAAAGATGGGGTGGGGGGCAGTGCAAATAGTCCGGGTAGCCATGATTAGCTGTTCAGGAGTCTTATGGCTTGGGGGTAGAAGCTGTTGAGAAGTCTTTTGGACCTAGACTTGACACTCCGGTACCGCTTGCCGTGCGGTAGCAGAGAGAACAGTCCTCTGACACTGCCTGGTATAGAGGTCCTGGATGGCAGGAAGCTTGGCCCCAGTGATGTACTGGGCCGTACGCACTATCCTCTGTAGTGCCTTGCGGTCGGAGGCCGAGCAGTTGCCATACCAGGCGGTGATGCAACCAGTCAGGATAATCTCGATGGTGCAGCTGTATAATTTTTTGAGGATCTGAGGACCCATGCCAAATCTTTTCAGTCTCCTGAGGGGGAATAGGCTTTGTCGTGCCCTCTTCACAACTGTCTTGGTGTGTTTGGACCATGATAGTTTGTTGGTGATGTGGACACCAAGGAATTTGAAGCTCTCAACCTGTTCCACTACAGCCCCGTCGATGAGAATAGGGGCGTACTCAGTCCTCTTTTTTTTCCTGTAGGCCACAATCATCTCCTTTGTCTTGGTCACATTGAGGGAGAGGTTGTTATCCTGGCACCACACGGCCAGGTCTCTGACCTCCTCCCTATAGGCTGTCTCATCGTTGTCGGTGATCAGGCCTACCACTGTTGTGTCGTCGGCAAACTTAATGATGGTGTTGGAGTCGTGCCTGGCCATGCAGTCATGGGTGAACAGGGAGTACAGGAGGGGACTGAGCACACACCCCTGAGGGGCCCCCGTGTTGAGGATCAGTGTGGCAGATGTGTTGTTACCTATCCTTACCACCTGGGGGCGGCCCGTCAGGAAGACCAGGATCCAGTTGCAGAGGGAGGTGTTTAGTCCCAGGATCCTTAGCTTAGTGATGAGCTTTGAGGGCACTATGGTGTTGAATGCTGAGCTGTTGTCAATGAATAGCATTCTCACGTAGGTGTTCCTCTTGTCCAGGTGGGAAAGGGCAGTGTGGAGTGCAATAGAGATTGCATCATCTGTGGATCTGTTGGGGCGGTATGCACATTGGAGTGGGTCTAGGGTTTCTGGGATAATGGTGTTGATGTGAGCCATGACCAGCCTTTCAAAGCACTTCATGGCTACAGACGTTAGTGCTACGGGTCGGTAGTCATTTAGGCAGGTTATCTTAGTGTCCTTGGGCACGGGGACTATGGTGGTCTGCTTGAAACATGTTGGTATTACAGACTCAGTCAGGGACATGTTGAAAATGTCAGTGAAGACACTTGCCAGTTGGTCAGCACATGCTCGGAGTACACGTCCTGATAATCCGTCTGGCCCTGCGGCCTTGTGAATGTTGACCTGCTTAAAAGTCTTACTCACATTGGCTACGGAGAGCGTGATCACATAGTCATCCGGAACAGCTGGTGCTCTCATACAGTTCTTGCACTTCATATGAACCCAGCCCCATCCGGACCTACTCAGCTATTTTGTCTCAGACAGTGCGGAACACGCACTCATGACTCCATTCTATGCGCACCAAAATTACAATCTGTTTGTCTGAAGTGCCTTTTGAAAGCCTAACACTGTAAGATAGTATTTTATAACTTAGCTAGCCATGTAGGCAATAGAATAAGCTTTCAAATGATGCCCACCTGACCCATAATGCAATTTATAATGGAATGTTTTTGGATTCCGTAAACAACAACAGTAATTGTGTGATGGTGGGGACGCAGGGCTGTGTTCGAAACAAAAAATACAAGTGTGCTTGCTTCAGTTCCTCAATGATAAATCTAGGAGAGCTCAAAAAAGTACCTTATAGTTGAAGGCTCTTTCCTTGAGTCATAAAAGTGCATTAACATTACTTAGGAACTGTGCACAGTTTGGAGATGTGTGTGGCCATTTGGATGCACCATTTAGACATCTCACTCAAACCCTTGTCATAGTTTTTTTCTTATCTTGCACCTACTCCAAAATGTCAATGAATATTCTTATTATGTTATTGAATGTATCCAGAGTATTTTCCGATTTCATTATTGACAAATGCTGTAAAAAGTACAGTAAATGTAAAATATGCATAAATTCAATAGTATAATGGTTGGATTCAGTCTTGTGTCAGGTGAACTGTTGTGTCCTCACCTTTGGTCTGATAATTTCCCCATAATCTCCAAAGTGTTCTCTTTCATTTACTACCATGGTCATGCATATGCATTTTATAGTTTTTCTTTTAGAAACATTTACATTTGGCCCTATCCATATAGGCCAATATCCACGAGTGTAAGGTGTTCTAAGCAATAGTCAGTTTAATTGGCTTGTTATTATTATTGTGATTTGCCCTTTCCCATTCCATATTATGGGCAATTTATAGTCAAAAGGAAATGTTTGATTTGGTATTTCAGAGAATAATGAATACCATAATGATTCAAATAGTTCCCTCAGAGCTGCCGGTAATGTGATATTTCATTTGATTATGACTACGCACACAATACATATTTATTTTTCAAAAGTATGATACGCAATAAGAGGAAATGGATAGAGACACATGCATGCAGTAATCACAGCCAAAGCCTTGTAGAAACTTTACTTGGCTTTCACAATGCATAAAATGTGTGTCTCGCACACACTCGCCTGCGGGCAAGGTATAATTACCAACTACAGACAACAGCGCTCAGTATTGCTGATGAAACAAAACCACTGTTGGAGGGGGGCAGGGGTAGGAGGGGTAGGAGGGGACAGACACTTCCCTTATTCTCTGCTATCTCCCACAGAAGGCATGTCAGGTCACTGGGAGCCTTGGGAGAAGAGAACTCACCCACCCTCAACATCCCCAGACACTAGCAGGATCTGAGGCTCGAAGCACCGGGACTGTTGTTATCTAAAAGGACCATGCTATATACATTACAGTAGGCTCAGAAAATGCGTTCTGAGCCTTCTGTAATGTATCCCCAGTACCCTACCCTGAACTTTAGTCACTTCTACCACCCGGTACTCAACCGTGCACCTTAGCGACTGCTGCCCTATGCACATAGTCATTGAACATGATTATATGATTTATTTAAGTGTCATACATCTACCGGTGCCCAGCCCACATGGGCTTACAAAACACTACAAAACAAAATAACATTTTACAACTTATACGCATACAATAATCATGGCAAGTACAGCTACCATCTAGCCACACTACACAAACAGTACATTTCTCATTATCCTCCTGGCATTGTGAACAAACTAAGCAATCTCAAACACGCCCTGTCTGAAACAAAATTCAAGCCTGCCTAGAATACTAAAGGGTTATTTCAATTTTCTTTGACAAATAAAACATGTCTTCGATTTCCCCAAGATCACACAGAAGGCAAATTCTCTCCTCTTCAGGCACACTGTTAAATCTACCCGTCTCTACAGCCAGAGGGAGGGTGCCGGATCTGAGTTGTGCACAAACTGACCTTTGACTTTTTGTTAGGTTCAGGAGGACATATGGTTCAGGGGTGTAGTTCTCTTTGATGAGAGTGCACGTTCTAAGTTTAGGTTTAAAACAAATATCAACTGCCCATTTTTCCTGGTGGATCAGAAAAAGTGTGTCCTTGATTTGGTTAACATCACATGGTAGTTTGTTCCTGAATATATACTGCAAATCATTTTCAAAAAAATGTATAACAATTCTCTGGCTCACGGATAGCTATGAGTAAGGTCCCAGTCGAACACTTTTTTTGTGATTCTGTGTTCTGGCATATTTATTTATGATGCAAAGACATACCATGTAACCTTTTTGCCTAACCACACATGGTCCCCAACCCATATCTCCACAGATGGCCAGGTTTGGAGTCCTTAAAGAGGTGTGCAAATTTGGCAAACGCCACGCCACTAATGACCTTGGAGAGCCTTGTAGAGGCATAGGCTACAATAGAGTGAGAGGCTCTTCAGGCACAGAGAGAGAGAGAAAGAGAGAAACTTTCCCCACTGGTTACCATGGCAATCTAATAATCTTGCCATTACTCTATATTGACTCTCGATAAGCTGGGTAAAAATGAATCTTCTTCCCGAGCGTTAAATCTAGACTTAAATGCTGATGCCTGGTGACAGCCATGCACAGTCGAGCCTTCTGATTTACAGAAACTTGGCCAAGAGGAGATGAAGAGTAGCCAGAATGAACAGATGCTGTTTTACTTCATGTTTCTAATGCTCAGTTTTTTCATGGCTGACATCTCCTCTGAGAGGGAAAGGTGCACTACTGGCAAGCGACCATTTTAAAAACCTTTTGTTGTTTCTGTACTGGCTAGCTGGACTCCAAAACCTTATTCATCCAAACAGGTCAGGAGATAGCAAATTGTTCCTTTACCCAATGTCAACTAGAAATATGAGGTGTTGGTGTATCTATTTTAGAATGTAATCTCTTACAGCAAATATTCACAGTGTACGTCATTTGTTTGTTTTACACAAATTCAGACAGCATAAAGAAACATCAATATCAAGTCAGATAATTGAGTGGGGAGGACATGCGAGGGATTACGGTTGAATACATCACAAAACGTTCTCTCTCTGATGTAGTCCCACTTATTGGTGGCAATCCCCTTTCTGTACTTAAAAAGTGACTGCCTTTACAAAGCATCGATTCGATGCAGAAACAGTTGTGTCAAAATTGACTACAAAGTGTAAGTAGGATACATTTGGTCATAAAGTCAGCCTCGTCTAAAAGTTTGAAACATCCGTGCGTCACAATATGTAAATTAAGTTTGGGTGTTGATTTGACGATATCCATTTTCCCACTAACATGGGGTGAACAGCTGCGGTGATTGCTCTCTATCCAATAGCATAGACAGTGAGACAGACATGCCCAGCAGCTTCGACTTTGTTTAGATCTGACAACACGTCGCACATTTTGTTACTTGAGAAATAATGCACCAAACACCTTAATTAGATGTAAAATTGCGCAACTAAAACATCCTCGGCAAAAATATAAAAACTAATTACAGATTTCTTGAGTTATCTTAGATTCATTCTGGGGATTTTGAGGAAGTGAAATAGGCTTCTCATGGGGGACAAACAACGCGGAATCGGTCAGGAAACACACCTCCAAAACTGAAATCTCGTTTTTTGTTCAGTGGCTCTTAAAACACTAAAATAAGTATTTCATAGCTAACTGTCCCCAAATGAAGTACAGGCATGCATGACAACTGCATTTCCTGGTAAGTAATAAAATCAGCGGAACTTGAGCAAGAGTCCGACCAAATCTCCTCTCCTCGACTGTCAAAGTTTGCTATCTAGAGTGATTGAATTATGCAGTGCTGCCTTTGACATTGGGAGAAAAGGTGTGTGGAATAATTGGCTCTGATGTCGCGCTCTCTCTCCTCTCTCTCGTTCTACTGTCTCTCTCTCTCTCTGTCTCTCTCTACTCTCTCTCTCTCTCTCTCTCTCTCTCTCTCTCTCTCTCTCTCTCTCTCTCTCTCTCTCTCCCTCTCTCTCTCTCTCCCTCTCTTCTTCTGTAAGTGTTTTAGATTGCTCGGTGACTCAGTGGAAATCAGGCCAGATTGACACTTTGACATCAGCGTTAATTGGCAATTGTGAGCCATCAGCAGGCTTCGACAGGAGGTTTCCCCTGCCCCATCCCTCCCTTCCCTCCCCGCTCAGGTACCACGTTTGGGAGGATGGATTGGAGAGTGGCCACGGGGGAGAGCGGAGGGGACAGGGGGGTTAAGTCTCACTGCATGTCAACCCTCACACTCTCCAGGAAGTTTAATGCATTATAAATGAGGGACAGATTCCGTACATTTGCAATGGGTGGGAGGAAGGGAGGGCTGGCTTGCTCTCCACAATGTCTCCGTTCACAAATGAGCACTGTTCACACATTTTCCATGAGCTTTAATGCTGCTAGCGGACGTAGGCTGTACGGCGGCATTAAGCCTTAATGCTAAATGGCCATTTAGAATGACTGCCTTATAGCTTCACATAACTTTGGACAGTTGAGTTCCACATATTTCTCCTTTGCTCGGCAATGGCTGGTTATGCCTTTGTTATTGAGGCAATTTTGGGAGAACAAAACCGCTCGAAGGCAGTCCCCGCACAAATGGTCTAATAACAGTTTAAAATCGATGCCCACAAGCAATTCAAATAGCCAGGCTATGAAATTGAGCGAAGGTCAAGGGTCCCCTGGGATGGGAAGTCAAGCCAATGTCCATTTATCGGGGAGAACACAGTTTCTGGTTCAAAAGTGGATGGCTTCTTTACTAAATGCACTGTTTGCTTCTGGTACCATTGACTTAACAGGTGAGCGTTTTCAGCTCGATGTCAGTGTTCCGTCTCGTTATCGAGGTTGACAGTATGTTGTTTTTTTGTTGCCGGTTAAGAGCTATAGTGCTGCTAGATTTTTATCAACTGGCTGTGGGGGTTTTCCACAGGCTTGTATCCACTACTATTTAATTAACTGGATGTGCATGCACATAGGTACTGTATATACGTATGTTAAGGTGAATGTGTTTGATAGAATATAATATCAACAAGCAGATGTAAATAGTTTATTGTTCCCCTACTGGGCTGGGCTAGGTAGTCTTTTAATAAAGGCAGATAGTGAGATTTTCTTAAAATGCCATGCTTGTCAATGGCATGTTTATCAAACTGTCAAGACCGTGAAGGTGAAAACCTAATTTATTTCTCTCCGGGAGCCTTGGTGTGGCTCAAACCCTGCTGACACAGTAGCTCTTTCTATCCCTCTCTTATTCTCTCTCTTTCCCATTCTCACTCCCCATCTCTTTGTCTGGCACTGATTCTTCCAAACAAAACCTAACCCAGCACCTCTAAAGCAAGGTGACTGCCAAAGGTGATTTTTCAGCCTCACTGCCAGAGCACAATGAGTTTGAGCTAGCAGGGCCAAATATTTCTCCCTTAAACTGGCAGTTCTGGACAGGGATAGAGAATCGTCTGGACCGTCTTCCGGTTGTGTCAGTGGAATCATTATCTGACATTATCTTTACTTGTTAATGCACTGCCATAAAATTAGGTTATAATGAGACCTAAGACTGTATTTGTATGGCTAGGGCTTCAGCCTGATTTTACAGCCCTCTAACCAATTGTACTATTATGTGTGTTTTTCCGCGTTATTTGTAATTTATTTTGTACATAATGTTTCTGCCATCGTCTCTTATAACCAAAAAGAGCTTCTGGATATCAGCACAACGATTACTCACCTCGTATTGGACGAAGATTTTTTCTTCAACGATGTGGCCGCGAAGGATATCCTACAGACACCCGACAAGGCCCAAATCCCCGTCATTCGCATGAGGAAGAGACGGAGATATCGTGGACGTAGGTCGGGGTGCCTTGTAAGGATCCGACTGCGAGCGAGTAAACTGCCTCTCCCATCAATCCTATTAGCCAATCTTCAATCATTTGAGAATGGATGGGATGACCTAAGATTACGGTTATCCTACCAACGGGGCATTAAAAACTGTAATATCTTATGTTTCACCAAGTCGTGGCTGAACGACGACATGGACAACATACAGCTAGTGGGCTATACGCTACATCGGCAGGATAGAACGGCTGACTCCGGTAAGACAAGGGGTGGCAGTCTGTGTATGTTTGTAAACAACAGCTGGTGCACAACATCAAATACTAAGGAAGTCTCAAGGTTTTGCTCGCCTGAGGTAGAGTATCTTTTATTTTTATTTATAAGCTGTAGACCACACTATTTACCAAGAGAGTTTTCATCTATATTTTTCATAGCTGTCTATTTACCACCACAAACCAATGCTGGCATTAAGATTGCACTGAATGAGCTGTATAAGGCCATAAGTCAACAGGAAAACGCTCATCCAGAGGCAGCGCTCCTAGGACTTTAATGCAGGGAAACTTAAATCCGTTCTACCTAATTTCTACCAGCATGTTAAATGTGCAACCAGAGGAAAAAAAAACTCTAGACCATCTTTACTCCACACACAGAGACGCATACAAAGCTCTCCCTTGCCCTCCATTTGGCAAATCTGACCATAACTCTATCCCCCTGATTCCTGCTTATAAGCAAAAACTAAAGCAGGAAGCACCAGTGACTCGGTAAATAAAAAAGTGGTCAGATGACGCAGATGCTAAGCTACATGACGAGCTCTGGCGCTCGTCGGATGTGGCAGGGCTTGAAAACTATTACAGACTACAAAGGGAAGCACAGCCGCGAGCTGCCCAGTGACACAAGACTTCCAGACGAGCTAAACCACTTCTATGCTCGCTTCGAGGCAAGCAACACTGAAGCATGCATGAGATCACCAGCTGTTCCGGATGACTATGTGATCACGCTCTCCATAGCCAATGTGAGTAAGACTTTTAAGCAGGTCAACATTCACAAGGCCGCAGGGCCAGACGGATTACCAGGACGTGTACTCCGAGCATGTGCTGACCAACTGGCAAGTGTCTTCACTGACATTTTCAACATGTCCCTGACTGAGTCTGTAATACCAACATGTTTCAAGCAGACCACCATAGTCCCCGTGCCCAAGGACACTAAGATAACCTGCCTAAATGACTACCGACCCGTAGCACTGACGTCTGTAGCCATGAAGTGCTTTGAAAGGCTGGTCATGGCTCACATCAACACCATTATCCCAGAAACCCTAGACCCACTCCAATGTGCATACCGCCCCAACAGATCTACAGATGATGCAATCTCTATTGCACTCCACACTGCCCTTTCCCACCTGGACAAGAGGAACACCTACGTGAGAATGCTATTCATTGACAACAGCTCAGCATTCAACACCATAGTGCCCTCAAAGCTCATCACTAAGCTAAGGATCCTGGGACTAAACACCTCCCTCTGAAACTGGATCCTGGACTTCCTGACGGGCTGCCCCCAGGTGGTAAGGGTAGGTAACAACACATCTGCCACACTGATCCTCAACACAGGCGTCCCTCAGGGGTGCGTGCTCAGTCCCCTCCTGTACTCCCTGTTCAACCATGACTGCATGGCCAGGCACGACTCCAACATCATCATTAAGTTTGCCGACGACACAACAGTGGTAGGCCTGATCACCGACAATGATGAGAAAGCCTATAGGGAGGAGGTCAGAGACCTGTCCGTGTGGTGCCAGGATAACAACCTCTCCCTCAACGTGACCAAGACAAAGGAGATGATTGTGGACTACAGGAAAAAAAGGAGGACTGAGCACACCCCCATTCTCATCGACGGGGCTGTAGTGGAACAGGTTAAGAGCTTCAAGTTCCTTGGTGTCCACATCACCAACAAACTATCGTGGTCCAAACACACCAAGACAGTCGTGAAGAGGGCACGACAAAGCCTATTCTCCCTCAGGAGACTGAAAAGATTTGGCATGGTTCCTCAGATCCTCAAGAAATTCTACAGCTGCACCATCGAGAGCATCCTGACTGGTTGCATCACCGCCTAGTATTGCAACTGCTTGGCCTCCGACCGCAAGGCACTACAGAGGGTAGCTCGTACGGCCCACTACATCACTGGGGCCAAGCTTCCTGCCATCAGGCGGTGTCAGAGGAAGGGCCTCAAAATTGTCAAAGACTCCAGCCACCCTAGTCATAGACTGTTCTCTCTGCTACCACACGGCAAGCGGTACCGGAGTGCCAAGTCTAGGTCCAAAAGACTTCTCAACAGCTACCCCCAAGCCATAAGACTCCTGAACAGCTAATCATGGCTACTCTGACTATTTGCACTGCCCCCCACCCACACCCCCCACCCCATCTTTTTACGCTGCTGCTACTCTGTTAATGATTTATGCATAGTCACTTTAATTCTAACCACATGTACATATTACTTCAACTACCTCAACTAGCCGGTGCCCCCGCACATTGACTCTGCACCGGTACCCCCCTGTATATATAGCCTCACTACTGTTATTTTATTTTACTTCTGCTCTTTTTTTCTCAACACTTTTTTTGTTGTTGTTTTATTTGACTTTTTTTTTAAAAAATAAATGCACTGTTGGTTAAGGGCTGTAAGTAAGCATTTCACTGTAATGTCTGCACCTGTTGTATTCGGCGCATGTGGCCAATAACATTTGATTTGATTTGATATGAATTTGGTTTAAGCTGGAAATCTCTGCCAGAGAAGCCTTTCATGGCGACACAAATGCAAAACGAAACAATTCTCCATGGAGATGTGGACTATCGATCAAGGTCAAGGGCAAGCAAGTTGGACAGGTGTTAATTTATTACTCCACACTTTCAACTTCAGCCTTGATGTCAGCCAGGGAGGGAGGGAGGGGAGCGAGCAAGAGCGAAAAATGCAAATGACTGCCAGATAAGTTAATGTGTCTTTGCTGCAGAGGGACTGATTGCGGTGAAGGAAGGGAGACATTCCTGAGACAGCCAGAGAAATCATTAATCCAAGGTTGACCTGGCTGCTTTGTGCCCTGCCTACAGCAGTTCGTTATCCAAGGGAATATACAGTGGGGAGAACAAGTATTTGATACACTGCCGATTTTGCAGGTTTTCCTACTTACAAAGCATGTAGAGGTCTGTAATTTTTATCATAGGTACACTTCAACTGTGAGAGATGGAATCTAAAACAAAAATCCAGAAAATCACATTGTATGATTTTTAAGTAATTAATTTGCATTTTATTGCATGACATAAGTATTTGATCACCTACCAACCAGTAAGAATTCCGGCTCTAACAGACCTGTTAGTTTTTCTTTAAGAAGCCCTCCTGTTCTCCACTCATTACCTCTATTAACTGCACCTGTTTGAACTCGTTACCTGTATAAAAGACACCTGTCCACACACTCAATCAAACAGACTCCAACCTCTCCACAATGGCCAAGACCAGAGAGCTGTGTAAGGACATCAGGGATAAAATTGTAGACCTGCACAAGGCTGGGATGGGCTATAGGACAATAGGCAAGCAGCTTGGTGAGAAGGCAACAACTGTTGGCGCAATTATTAGAAAATGGAAGAAGTTCAAGATGACGGTCAATCACCCTCGGTCTGGGGCTCCATGCAAGATCTCACCTCGTGGGGCATCAATGATCATGAGGAAGGTGAGGGATCAGCCCAGAACTACACGGCAGGACCTGGTCAATGACCTGAAGAGAGCTGGGACCACAGTCTCAAAGAAAACCATTAGTAACACACTACGCCGTCATGGATTAAAATCCTGCAGCGCACGCAAGGTCCCCCTGCTCAAGCCAGCGCATGTCCAGGCCCGTCTGAAGTTTGCCAATGACCATCTGGATGATCCAGAGGAGGAATGGGAGAAGGTCATGTGGTCTGATGAGACAAAAATAGAGCTTTTGGTCTAAACTCCACTCGCCGTGTTTGGAGGAAGAAGAAGGATGAGTACAACCCCAAGAACACCATCCCAACCGTGAAGCATGGAGGTGGAAACATCATTCTTTGGGGATGCTTTTCTGCAAAGAGGACAGGACGACTGCACCGTGTTGAGGGGAGGATGGATGGGGCCATGTATCGCGAGATCTTGGCCAACAACCTCCTTCCCTCAGTAAGAGCATTGAAGATGGGTCGTGGCTGGCTCTTCAAGCATGACAACGACCCGAAACACACAGCCAGGGCAACTAAGGAGTGGCTCCGTAAGAAGCATCTCAAGGTCCTGGAGTGGCCTAGCCAGTCTCCAGACCTGAACCCAATAGAACATCTTTGGAGGGAGCTGAAAGTCCGTATTGCCCAGCGACAGCCCATAACCTGAACGATCTGGAGAAGGTCTGTATGGAGGAGTGGGCCAAAATCCCTGCTGTTTCTGTACCAAATATTAAGTTCTGCTTTTCTGATGTATCAAATACTTATGTCATGCAATAAAATGCAAATTAATTACTTAAAAATCATGCAATGTGATTTTCTGGATTTTTGTTTTAGATTCCGTCTCTCACAGTTGAAGTGTACCTATGATAAAAATTACAGACCTCTACATGCTTTGTAAGTAGGAAAACCTGCAAAATCGGCAGTGTATCAAATACTTGTTCTCCCCACTGTATATGCACAGTAAGGGAGCTAGCAGTCACTGTGAGCGCTGGCACCATCGTTTTACAATGACTGAGTGGCAGCTCCTTTTGAGCTATCCCGAAGACAAACTGGCCTGGATCAGCAGACAATCAGCTGGCTGATGAGGGTTTGGATGTGTGGGCCCGCAAGGACGTTTTCATCATGAAGAACTTGGCGTTCTGCTGCGTGTGGCCCACTCACTGCTGGTGAATTGTCGTCGTCCCCCCTTCCCAACCCCCCACCACCTCATCATACTGTATGTCTGCCATTGAGAGAAATCCGTGGTGCTGACATGCTCTGCATTTGTGTCTGCAGATGACCACATTCCTCCAAAACGGAGGGATCAGCACCTTGCAGGGTTCTCCAGGGTTTAAGTATGATTCGAACCAGCGAAACATCTGGAAGTCAGCATCTGTTTTTCGGCATTATGCAAAAGCAAGGCTGCGATTGGTGGATAGAGACTCAGGGATGGAGGTTTGTGTCACAATAAGCAGAGAGGGGGCACCACTGTGAACCATGTAACATGCCCTGTAGAAATGTGCAAATGTTTTTGTTTGTTCTTATTAGCGCCTTGGTACACATTAATTGATAATGTGGCTGTTACAGGATCCTAGGCTTATTGTATTTTTTACAAAAAGTTTTGTCCTCCAGAACAGGGTTTCCAAAACTCAGTCCTGGGGGCCCCCATGGGTGCTCGTTTTGATATTTGTCCTAGCACTACACAGCTGATTCAAATAACCCACTCATCATCAAGCTTTGATGATTTTAATCAGTGCTAGGGCAAAACCCAAATCGTGCACCCAGTGGGGGCCCCAGGACCGAGTTTGGGAAACCCTGCTCCAGAAAGTAGTCTCTTACAACTTTCTCCCACTGAGCTTTGTCGATAGCACCAGCTAAGTATGCCAGCAATGTTGTTGAGAGCTGTAGCAACACTTTTGCATGACTATATATATTTTTTAAATGCTGTAAAAAATATGATCTATTGTATATACTGACCAGGGAAGCCCCCATTTTGTTATAGACAGAAGCCTGTAACATGACAGACTAATCGGCATGTCCAGCCCCTCAATTATATCAGCCAATCATGGAAGGATCCTGTATTTCGCCTTATATAGCTCAGTGCTTTCTCCTAGGCTAAACTAGGGTCATAATTGAAATGTGTTATTTATATTTACAGATCACATACGAGTTTGTTATTAAGGCACTTGAAAGTTCACATGTTCAAGTAGGCATTTCAAACAGGCCTCCTGTAAAGTAGGAACTAACGTCAAATGCCCAGCTTGAGGAATTTAGACACGTATACAGACTTCATTATTCAAAACATTACCTTTACATTTGTGGTGAGGAAAACAAAATGTAACATGGCCCATTGGTTTCCATTCATTTTGGTCCAATGAGGCTAATGCAAGCCAGAGGCTGTTGGAACATAGCTAACACAAAATATGAACTTAAAAACTGTCTGGGTTCATCAAAAACAGCTTAGGCATGGATAACATGTATATTTGTATTTGAACTGAACTATAGGTTATTTTGAGGTAAAGACTTTGAGATTAAGTTTTGACAAGTGAAAAGTATTAGTGCTTTGAATTCACTAATAGGGAATCAGGGAAGTGTTAAGAAACTCAAAGGGAGTTTAAGGGTCACACCAGTTCAGGAGAAGTTGTAAAAGTGTTGTACAAAAACAGATAACTAATCTAATATGTGGGTGGTTGGCTTTGATTTAATAATTTATAGTTCTGTTAAATAATGAAGTGTATATGATGATATTTTCATCAATACCTTAAGTAAATCTCTTCACAGATATCTTCCTCTGACCTTGAGTAGATTGCCCTTGGTGCTATGTGGAGCACATATGCTTATTCAAAAACATCCTTAAAATGTTACTAGTTTTCTGTAACATGGCAAATTACTACCGGCCTTTGAAACAGTTCCCTTCATAACTAAGCGCTTCTTTGTGTTTTGTGTCCTCCTTTCTTTGCAGGACTGGCAGTTCACCAGATTATTACAATCACTGTGTCTCTCATTATGGTCATCGCAGCCTTGATAACTACACTTGTCCTTAAAAACTGGTAGGAAAGATTCCTTTACTTTGCAATTACTTCCTGACACACACACACAACACATCGCTTTTGAAAGTGGCAATTAAACTTTTACCAGAGCCACTCATCCACAGTGGTACAAGGTATGATTTTATGTTTGTTTCTTGTCTTTGGTACGTGTTTTTGTAGCTGTGTACAGTCGGGGAATGGCCGTCACAGTAGCCATCAGCGGAAGATTCACCAGCAGGAGGAGAGCTGTCAGAACCTGACCGACTTCACCCCTGCCCGCGTGCCCAATAAGGTGGACATCTTCACCGCCTACAACGACAGCCTGCAGTGCTCGCACGAGTGTGTGCGCACCGCCGTGCCCGTCTACACGGACGAGATGATCCAGCAGACCCCTATATACAAGACCACCTACAACGGAAATAGGTACGCCAGCTTTAAATCGCTCTCAGCGCTAGGTTTCTGGGTCAGTTTGATCACTGCTTGTGTAAGTGCTTTCCTCTCACTTTTGGGTTAGTTATTATGAGCAGTGTTGGGGTCGTTACTCAAAAAAGGTAATATATTACCAATTACTCGTTACTTCTTTCAAACAACAACACATTACTTATTACTCCCTGTGAAAAGTAATTAATTACACTCGTTATATTACTTTTGCGTTACCCCCCAAAACGTTGCGCGTCCTCACGCAATGTCAAAGTTACAGTAGGCCTATACACAAACACAAGTAGCCTAATAATGAGCGACACAAAAAAAGAGGCGGATTCTACCGCGGATAAGGGCAGCATTTCCTGTGCTACAAGCTTGTTTAGCTCTCACAGCCTGTCCTCCAGAACGATTCAAATCAAGCCTTGATTGTTTGGATGAGGTAGGCCTACAGTCATCTTCAGCAGTAGCGGTCAGGCCTTGGGGGTCTTTCGCTTCGAGTTTTGTCTTGGCGTGTTGCTTTTGAAGGTGCTTCAAGAGATTGGAGGTTGTGTTTCTAGCAGTGTAGAGGTGTTTCTCTCCTGGGCACAGTTTACATTTTACAGTTATATTGTTGTCATTTTGTCATCCTACCAAATCAAAGTAATGGGAGTACTTCCACGCTGAGAAACAATGTTTTAAACGCTTCTGCAATTTTTCAACTAACACGGTCAGTAGTAGGGCGTGCGTGCTTAAACAGGAACTTGGTGAGAGGACGATAGAATAATCATCACAAATAATAACTTTAATAGGAAGGGAATGATAACAAAAGTAACACAGTAATAATGACCTACTGTATCTTTGATCAATAACTGTAATATTGTTTCTCAAATTAGAACAGTACTCCGTTAAGTTTCTCCTGGTAAAATCACGTATTTGGGAAAAAGTCCTGGCCCTAAATGGCGTAAATCCCCTTTTTGTAAGTGGTATTGTTTTCCTTGCGAAATACCTCTATAACAGTGTCTCCTGGACGCAGGTTCTCACTATCTTTGTGTCTCCATCCTTTGTCCTACAGACCTTCTCCCATTGAAAGGCAGCTGATTCCTGTGGCCTTTGTGTCAGAGAAGTGGTTCGAGATCTCCTGCTGACTAACTGAAGGCTTTTTTACATCACATGGATGGAACAGACTTCCTGAATTTATGCTCTGGTGGGTACTATGCCACTTTCCCCCCTGCAAATCCTTTCCTGAGCCTTCCCCACCTTGATCCCTGTGGTGATAGTGTCCCAGTTTGGGAATAGAAGGGAAATGGCTTATGGTTGTTATTTCGGCGAGGATTTTTCACAAACTGCCCGGAAAAATGTAATTTAACGGCAAGATCACTAAAGGTCATTCATTAGCCATTATAATACAATTATGTTTGATTCATGCCCTTCGACAACCTAACCTTTATGAAAAATATTACGCATTTATGGGGTTGTGGCCCTCATTCATGCGGCCAGTGAAATATTGTTTCAATGTTTTGTTATGGGAAAGAGCCACTTTCACTTGACTTTCCTGCATTTTTTATGCATTGCCGATTAGCTGGACTGCCTCCATTTGAAATTCCAAGCGTGAAAGTTAAACACATGCTCTGGCCCAGTGTGTGGCTAAAAGCCCAGGGGGCCACACGTCTGTTATTGACCCAGATTTGAAAAGGAATAGAACGCCTGCAGGAACATTAGCTGGAGTAAGAGGTCCAAGACCATCGTCTGTACGGACATTGGTCTCAGTCAGAGAAAGAACTAAAACGCCCCAGTTCTTCCTTCCAGCACTGCAGTCTTAAAGACCATGGAGAGCCATGGTAGTTAGATGGGCATAAACAGTGTAATTGCAGTGTAGGTGCACATTGTGACATGGTACTTACAACTGGCAGTTATGGCACATACTGTAGGCTCCCGAGTGGCGCAGCGGTCTAAAGCACTGCATCTCAGTGCTTGAGGCGTCACTACAGACCACCTGGTTCGATTCCAGGCTGTATCACAACCAGCCGTGATTGGGAGTCCCATAGGGCAGCGCACAATTGGCCCAGCGTTGTCCGGGTTTGGCCGGTGTAGGCCGTCATTGTAAATAAGAATTTGTTCTTAACTGACTTGCCTAGTTTAAAAAAATATATGTAAAAAATTAATGTGTTCAATGTTGAGTTTGACACATGCTTATTTTGCTTTAACTATTGCTATTGGTTTTCTACAGCTCTTCTGACAATTTAATTTACTAATGTCTTGATTTTTCTCCACAGGATCCTTTGGTAAACTTTTCCAACCAAGAGAAAGAAGCGACTCAAACGAAGGCCAATTTTGTAAAGTAGTGGGAACTCTCTCTCTGGACACAGATTAAGATATTTATTTTTCTATAAATGATGACAAACCAAGCAGCCATACCGCTGCCACTCCAAACTATTTTCCAGAGACCTGTGTTCATTTAGATATCTAGTTAGAGTTAATATATAACTATATTACTGGATGTGCCGGAGAAGACCATCTACGTCAGCGTCACCTTGAAGAGGACTAGGTTTCTTGGAGAGCTAGGAGACTTGGAGGAGCTGCTCTCAATGGAAAAAGCTGAGCTGTATTACTGAACAATGTGCCAATTACGCCACTATGTGCCATAATCTGTACAGAAGGAACTTTAGACAACAATTCATGGACAATATTAACCCTGTATCAACCTAACTCCATCTTTTTTTAAAGAAAAGTGAGAGAAAAAAAAATGTTTAAAAGTATTTGAATATGTTTTCTGAAATAGTTGTAAGAATTGTGTTCCAAAGTCCAAAAAATATTTATAATATGAAGCACTATTCATTGAGGGCAAGTGGGGAAAGAAAAGAAAACAGTACATGCTTTAGTCAACACCTACATTTAATGCATTGTTACTATGTCCCATTTTAAAACCAGAGTAGTCTGTCTATTTTTATACACGAAAAGAGGTCAGTCACAACCCAAACAGTGCAGTTCCCATGCCACATGATGTTTGGACAGCGGAACACCATTAACAGTCCAATCAGAGATTGAAGCAAAGGGAATTCAAAACACTCATCGAATCCAAGCCCAGATTAATTACCCTTTCGGAATGTCCTTTTTCTCAGAGGTTTTTTATTATGCTTACTACACAATGGTTGTCGAACATTGCATGCCATATGTCCTGTTGTGTTCAGTTCTATCTGAATCAGGGTAGCTAAGGCAAACAGAGAGGATTAGCAGTGTGTTTACATATATACTGCCTCAGGTCAGTGTCCAATACACAAGTCTTCATTCAATTTTCCATCCCAAGCATTATTCACAAGGGATAAGACATTATATGTTACTATGAGTGGTGGTAGGATATGAGCGGTACCGCACAAGGGTGGAATTTAGAATTAACTTGTAAGAATATAATTATTCTAACTCTGCAATTACAGTAAGTGAGAAATATTGAATATCTCCTCTCAACTATATATACATTTTCAGTGTTTACCTACTGTGTCTCATAGTCTAATTGCAAAAATAATAATAATTAGTCTTAAAACAACCAAGGGTCAGATTTATCAAACAATGCTTCTAAGGCCACTAATAAGTGTCATTTGTGTGTATTATTGGGGGAATAATAATACCTTTTAGTGTTGCATTTATCAAGCCCATGCTAATTGGAATTATCATATTATCATCAAACACCTTTACAAATGGTGCCCTGTGTGAGAAGTATTTACAATCGGAAGTAGTCTTTTCTATACCATAATCTCAGAAATGCATGCAAATCAAGAAATGGAAATGAACAGAACATCTGAATAAAAATGGTAAAGTATCCCTCCAAATTAGGTCCAAATTAGCTGTATATCTTGTGCTGTGAATGCAAACACAACCATATATAACAATGTTCCTCCCTAAAGCTCACTTATATGAAGGAATACACTCCCTCTTTCATGTCAAGTGCAGTACAGTGAAAAACAGGCATGTTCTTTCCTGGTTCCTGAGGGTTGCTGATGGATGCGAATTTGCGGAATATCAGCCTCGTCAAAACCTCCAGCATCATCAATGAGATGCGGAACTAGGGGGATTAGGAGCAGCCAATCGGAATCGAGAAGACTGGGCCACAGGTAATACATGAATTAATTGATTAGTTAATACAATTCCACTATTAGTGAGACAGGACACAAGGACATAACACAAAACATTTCATTACGCTAGTGGGTTGGTAAAAAGCACAAAAAAGAACAACACGTGATTGCAATTATTCTGTGTCGACAGCAATATATACAGATTTAAAGATGGACTGGATTCTGGCCCGGGTGTGGGCTGAGATCTGCATTTACTCAATGAGATGGATAAGATTCAGGCTTCAGCTATTCTGTTCCCTTAGCTCAATGTAGAGGTGGACCCTTTTTCAGATCCTAAATCACTAAATCATAAGCTTATGTAACTGGAGAGGTAAAGAACTGACCTTGGATCAGTGGCTGTGATGCAACTGTGACTCCTAGTACACCACTCTCCACTCACACGCCAAAACACCATGAATGACCATGCCAATTCATCCCAACATGTACGCTGAGACCAAGTTGCGTCAACATAACATATATTTTTTGAATGAAGAGTGTTATCTTAATAGTCAAGAGGGTTACTAAACTGTATATTATACATGTGTAAATGTATTTTCTATATATTTACTTCTATTTGTGTACAGGTATGTTCTATTTTTAAAGACCTGTCTCTTTTTGGGAAAGGTTTGGCTAGGTTGGGGATAGTGTCTTTGTTTACATGTGTAACTACTGTATTTCTTTCATAACACAAACTAACCTTGTGCCAAGCTTCCTAACTGCACTTTCAAGCAGTACCTGTATTATATATTTAACTAACCAATACAATACTTAAATAGACACTGCAATATTTCACATACTGAAAAAAGTTGTGAGAAGTAAGAAAGCTACGGCCCAGGAAGAGAAGGTCTTTTGATTGTATACTATGATGAGATCGGCGTGCTGATGCTTGGGGTTTGGTTGGTAGAAGATGCGCAATTATCAAATGCTGACACACCATTTTCATATGAAATCTATTTGCTTCTGGAAATATGATTAGTCATGGTGAAAAGGGGAAGTAATGTAAACCCAACAATAATTGTTATGAGAGAAAGTTAGACTGAGTTTATTTTTTGTTCATTTTTGTTGTAATATTTATAACTACATGTAACCACTCTAGAGACCTAGATATATGTGTTATTTTTCTCTTTAAAGGCAGGGAAAACTATTAGATCTATGACCTCATACTATTTAGCATGAGTTGAAACCACATATAAATTATCGGAAAGAAGTACAGTAGTAAACAGAACAAGATTAAGGGTTCAAGGGGTTTTTAGGGTATATATTTCACTCCCCTTTGCATTTGCAGAGAACAAGTACCGTATTTTCCGCACTATAAGGCGCACCGGAGTATAAGCCGCAGCAGCTAAATTGAATGATATTGAATGATGTGTACATATATAAGCCGCACTGGACTATAAGCCACAGGTGTTTTAATGTTTAATTACCATATGTAAGGGTTCGTGCACAGAGGGGATTGTCGGGAAAGAGACAAACTGTCTCGCTCTCGTAATGTCTGTCTGTCTTGCTCTCGTTCTGTCTCTCGTTCTGTCTCTCGTACCACTCTCGGTTCCACTTTTACTTTTGCGCGCTACCTGTCTCACTCTTTTCCGGCCTCCAGCTTTTCCTGCTGGAGCCCGCCGCTTAAAGGTGGGGGGCGCGGACCGGTCATAGAGCCCATAGAGTTAATGTTGGTGGACTGTAACCTGTAAAATCCATAGATTTAGGAGGTCTTCTAGTGGCCGTTAGCTGTAAAAATCCATAGATTAGCCGCACCGTTATATAAGCCGCAGGGTCGAAAAATGGGGAAAAGGCGCGGCTTATAGTCCGAAAATTACGGTACATGAACAAGGATTTTTTATGTTTTGGTTTGTTTTGGTTATGCTGGTACTGAAATGTATTGGGTATGTACTTATTATGTCTTTCTTTCATATGATGATGACTGAAACACCACTGATGTTTTGCCACAAAATTCTCCACTTTCATGAACATCTTCATGATCAGATTTTTAGATACAGCATGGTTGTTTAAAGCCAGCTACATACTACACTATTTTCCCCTCAATATTCTAAAGGAAGTTTGGGACATCATAGGAATATCAGGGGCACCATTTCTCAAGTGCTGTCTACAAGCCTCAGATGTATGTATATCCTCCCAAGCATTGTCCCCAATGCGCATTTCTTAAATTCCTAATATACTTTGAAATTGTTACATGTGAAAGTCTTGCACCTTGCAACATTAATAGCAGAACTGTCTCAAGTGTCTTAAAATACACTACATGTCCAAAAGTATGTGGACACCTGCTCGTAGAACATCTCATTCCAAAATCATGGGCATTAATATGGAGTTGGTTCCCCCTTTGCTGCTATAATAGCCTCCACTCTTCTGGGAAGGGTTTCCACTAGATGTTGGAACATTGCTGTGGGGACTTGCTTCCATTCAGCCACAAGAGCATTAGTGAGGTCGGGCACTGATGTTGGGCGATTAGGCCTGGATCGCAGTCGGCGTTCCAATTCATCCCAAAGGTGTTCGATGGGGTTGAGGTCAGGGCTCTGTGCAGGCCAGTCAAGTTCTGGACAAACTGACTTGTTGGAAAGGTGGCATCCTATGACGGTGCCACGTTGAAAGTCACTGAGCTCTTCAGTACGGGCTATTTTACTGCCAATATTGGCTATGGAGATTGCATGGTTGTGTGCTCAATTTTATACACCTGTCAGCAACGGGTGTGGCTGAAATAGCCGAAGCCACTAATTTGAAGGTGTGTCCACATACTTTTGGCCATGTAGCGTATTAATGGTAATACGCCCATAGGACTTAAAAACGTAGTGTGTACCTGGCTTTAGGGTCATCACTTCAGTACCTAAACTAGCACTGGAATGGCAAAGTAAATGTAACTTGCCATAAGCAACTCACAGTTGCTTCCCTCAGTTCCCTCAGTTCCCTCAGTTCAGTTCTTCCCTCAGTGTGAAATATCAGTGCCAACAACAGCACCCATGCTTCTCTGCTCAATATGTTATGTAGAATATGATTCACTGAAGCATACCTGTGCAGTAGTCCACTAACGCGTTCACAGTACACTCATGCTTCCGCCACATTTTACCTCAAGTTTCCTTGTAAAATTGACCTTTTTCATCAAATGCTTGAGGTGATATATCAATTCTTGTGGCAGGTAATTGCAATGTTATGATGTTATGATAAAAATCAGGGAACATGAAAGAACATACCTGGATCATGCAAAACCTATTTATTTTTCACATTGTGGGTAACACGGACATAACAGAGCTATTCTATATCTTGTCTGCTAATTTTACAGTTAGCCCATAGTGGTTGAGGCAGTTCACTTGACTGTGAAGATGACTAATGACTAATGGAGTTGCAGTAAGATCAGAGAAATATGAGACTGAACACCTTTTGTGAGCAAACAAATATCTACATAAGAGACAGACTGTATGTGCTCTAGCTGTCTCTTCAGTGATCTGTGACACTTATAGTACACCATGTCCCCAATGTGTCACCTATGACAAAAACTAACTGTCAATTAATGAAAGGATGCAGTCAGTGCCATCAGCAAGATGAAAGGAGGTGTCACACACATATTTTGTTGTATTTCGCTTCATGTTAATAATACAGTATATCAGTCGTATTGATTGCAACCTATTGACATATTCAGAACGTCAATTCCATGTTTACCTGACGTCTTACTAGCCCAATAGTTTTTAATTTTTAATTTTTTATCTATGAGATAGGATCCAGAACTAGCATGATCAATCTGTATTGTGTCTTAGTCTAATCACAGGCCAGGGGGTTCAGGCTTAAGCTATTTCAATATGGCACTATACTGATGGGGAACATATTATCATAATGAACATTGTGAGTAGCCTAGCAACGACTGATTGATAGCACTAGAATTCTTCTGGCCACAGGCTAATTACGGTACAGGGGGGTACTGAGACTCCTTGTTGTTCTGAAATACTTAGAGAAAGGGGATAAATGTGTGGTGTTTGGGTTGTTTTTGGGTGTATATTTTTGCTTTACACAGGGTTGTTCATTCAAAAACTGCTTCCCTCATCATGTTATTATGACTTCACGTATTGTGCGCTTAAACTGTATCAAAAGAGGAGGGCTCCAATTCTCCACGCAGATCATGTTTTTATTTTTCTATTCATAAGAACTATTGTACTGACATAATCACCAGTGTTTGTCAATAGTGTTAATGACTTGAACTATCATTCAATGACGTCACCATTTCCTATATGGCCATTTTGGGTCAAGCGGAGTCTGGTTGCATGAAACACATCTGCCTATGAGCATAGTTATATGCCACTGCACAAAAGAGGGCCTCAGACTGACACTCAGTATGACGCCTTGAAAACGGAGTGTATATTGATCTGGACTGGTTTAACATTGATATTTGAGATATATCGATTGAGCCGTGCTATCACTGGACAGGTCGTCAGAATGGAACAGAGTCAACCCTGACAGTGAGGCATTGCTTCAGCATTGCCTCGTCACTGTCTCAGAGCAGATGAAGCCAAACCGATATATGTCTGAGAGATATTGTTAAGATGTTTGTTCAGGTATTGAAATCATTCGCAAAGCTAAATGGTAGACACACACATATGTCTGACTGAGATGACATATTTTTCTTTCTGGTGTTTCACACAGGTGCACACAACAACAGTTTGTTCAGCGAAACAATCACAAGAATCCATACTACTACTACACAGAACCTGACTGAAGTCTTGTTGTTGCCATAGAAATGAAAAATGTGTACTTTGTGACTCTTAAACTTTTTATATTTGTGTTTAATATATCAATGAGTACATCTGTTACTTTTATATAAGATCTATCTATGACTGTAGTACACACAAACACACACAGAAGGACTGTATAAACAGTCAGTTTCTGTGTCAGCTAAATGTTGTATCATTTTGTTTTGTGTCTTATGGATCACATCTCTTTTTGTAGTTATTGGTAATGTTTAAATTTACAGGTGATTTTGATTTGGTTACTCTTGTACTTCTAAGCTCTGTATTTGCAAGCACTGTAAATGCGATTCTCATCGGATTCGTCCTCTGTACATTTAGTACTCTGATGTTGCTATTAATAAAATGTAAAACAACACAAACTGTCCATCTAAATTCATGCTGGGGAGTTTGTCTAATAACACAAATAAACTATTTGAATATGAGGTGTACCCACATACATTTTAGCTCCTTTCCTCCCACATCTCAAACAAAAATGTCTAAGCAAAACACCCAGGGGAGTTGTCTCTCCCCCTAGTTACCCTGAAGTTTGCTCTGCCTGACTGCCTGCCTGCCTGACTGCCTGACTACTTGCCTGCCTGACTGTCTGCCTGACTGCCTGCCTGCCTGACTACCTGCCTGCCTGCCTGACTGCCTGACTGACTGCCTGACTACCTGCCTGCCTGACTGCCTGCCTGCCTGACTCACTGACTGCCTGCCTGACTGCCTGCCTGCCTGCCTGCCTGCCTGACTGCCTGCCTGCCTGCCTGCCTGCCTGACTACCTGCCTGCCTGCCTGCCTGCCTGCCTGCCTGACTGACTGACTGCCTGACTACCTGCCTGCCTGACTACCTGCCTGCCTGACTGACTGCCTGACTACCTGCCTGACTGACTGACTGCCTGCCTGATTCACAGTAAAATGCAACAAAAAAAGAAGAGAATGTAATAAAATCACACACACATATAACTAATCTAATTATTTGGATAATGTCGTTCCCAGAAAACAAGAAATCATAATAATAATTATTATTTATTTTTTTCAAGGTTTTCGTCTGTATTATCAGTTTGTTTACAGTACCTTCACATTTGATTAAAGTATTGCCTAAGTACGGAATGCCTCAATAATCAACAAACCGTAGTTTATGAGTTAAGAGGGCTGTAAGGGAGACAGCATATGACGCACACAAATATAATGAACTTTTTCTATAATTTCTACCTTTGTTTTTTGATAGCTAAAGTAGTCAAGCTGTTAATAATACAGTTAATTATAGCTTGGCAGGCTCTACCCATGTTTGTTTGGATCTTTATTTCAATATTAATTTATTAAATTAATACTGTCATTATTGGCCGTCGAGTGGAAAAGCCACTCCAGTTTTTTTGCCTGCCTCTTGTTGCCAACTTTGCCAACATATTCTGTAACTCGTACGGTCATCACCTTGTACCTGAATTTCATATAATTTATACAAGAGAAAGTTAGGTGTATTCCTGCTTCTGCAAACAACATTTACATTTCAGTCATTATTTTAACTAAATGTTATTCTGGATTCTGGATTGAACAACGTTCTACCACTTGAACTACGACCTGACACAATGGTCTGATTTTACTTTAGTTTTTAAAAAGGCCTTTGTAAATTGGGTATCACATGGAGACATGGTCTACCATCAGCAGGGCGTAAGCCTCCTCTCCAGCCCCTCTTTGATGAATGTGCATGGGCAGAGTGAGTCCTCCTGCTGCCTGCCCTGGTCTCCTCTCCCCCTCGTCCCCTCAGGGAGGGCTGCCAGGCGGCATTAGTATGAGGCAGGGCAGATCAGTCTCTACTCCCTCTGACAGTCTCTGAGCCCCTCAGTCTTCATACATTAAACAGAATTATGCAGCCCTACACAGATGCCTAGATCAATGAGGTCGACAGCACATGCCAACTGCTGCCAGAGAGACACTTTAGTGCGGCGAGATAAAGTACCCACTGCAACCTGTGCCCATCAAAGGAGGTTCCATGGCCAGCTCAGACACTCCAGTCAGAGTTGATTTGCTTGTTACTGTGACTGGCTTAGGCTTAGTCTGTGAATATTAAAGTATATGTGGTCATGGACCTGTATAAACAAAGTTAAGGCTGGGTTTTAAAAAATGGCTCCTGGGTTTCTGGGATAAATCAAGAATAACATTTGTCTTGTCCCGACAACAGTACACACAATTTGAATCATGTAAATATGGAAAATATTATTTAAAGTGTCGAACAAAGTAAGACTCAATTCAAAGCAGGGGAAACAGTTTTGATTGAATAGTCTTAACTACAATTCATATATTTCTTAGCCCTACATTTGCACATGATTAAGTGCAGAGCCACTTTGTTTCTAATCTAGGCTTTATGGATCAAACAGCCCCAAACAGCCAATCCACAAAGGACTAGCACAAGTGATTATTGTTTATTGTTTCTATCAAGTCATTTAAGTCAACTCTGATGCATTAAGACAGATTGCGGTCTTCAATTATTGTCTCCGATTATTCACAGTCCAATCTGCAAGTGACCAAACATTTTGGAGCGATCAACTAATGGATGTCTGCCACCGGGGAGAGAGTCCGAGGGGAACAAGGGAGACGACGAGGTGCTAGCATGCTAGTAGATACCAAAGACTTCCAGTCATTGCGCTAAAGCTAGTTAGCATAGGCTCGCGAAATTACCTCTAACTTCCTTCAAACTGGATGCATAAAAATGGTATCCATGAGTTCATCTCACTCTGGGAAAGTAGATAAAAGGCTTCATTGCCAAAATCCTGAAGTATCCCTTTGAGCAATAAATTATTTGCCAATTACAAACCTGATTCATACTACAGAGCCAGCCAAGCTATGCTGGGCTGGTCGGGTTACGCATCATCGACCATAGTTACTGGAACCACCGGGTACATCTGTGTACTGTATCAAGGTTAAAGGATAACTCTGAGCAAAAGTAAACAAGTTTCCTTTTCACACCTGAACCATATGATTAATTGTTGAGGATTACAATATTACAACAAGTCAGGCGTGAACTAATGACACTATTGACATACATACAGTCAGGTCCAAGATTATTGTCACCCTTGATAAAGATGAGCTAAAAAGACTGTATAAAATAAATAATACAAATACTGAGATATATTGTATGCATTTTGTTTAAAAATTCATTTTTTTTTTCTAAGAAAGATAGGGGTAAAAATTATTGGCAACCCTGTTTAACGCTTTTCAATACCTCACCTTTCAATAAGGCACTGAGCCTTTTTCTAAAATGTTTGATGATATTGGAGAAAATCTTTCCAGATCCTTGATATCCTTCGTCTGCACGTATGGACTGCCCTCTTCAATTCAAACCACAGTTTTTCAATGGTGTTCAAGTCTGGAGACTGAGATGGTTATTGCAAAATGTTGATTTTGTGGTGAAATAACAATTTATTTGTGAATTTTGATGTGTGATTGGGGTTATTGTCTTGCTGGAAGATCCACTTGCGGCCAAGTTTCAGCCTCCTAGCAGAGGCAACCAGGTTTTTGGCTAAAATGTCCTGGTACTGGATCAAGTTCATGATGCCGTTGACCTTAACAAGGGCCCCAGCACCAGTGGAAGCAAAATAGCCCCATAACATTAAAGATCCATCACCATATTTTACAGTAGGTATATGCACCATATCTTCGACGCCAAACCCACCACTGGTGTGCGTGGCCAAAGAGCTCTATTTTCATGTCATCTGATCATACCACCTGTTCCAGTCCGAGTGCAAATGGCGTTTACCAAACTCCAGGTGTTTACATTTGTTGGATGACATGAAAATAGAGGTCTTAACATCTACCAGAAAAAGTATTTAAGAGGTATTAGAAATACATAAAAACACAATAATGTTGAAGTAAAGACCTCTGCCAACTAATATCAACACTTATATTTAGTTTTGGATTGATTATTTGCCTTATGTTACATTTGCCTTGCATTGCCTTGTGCCTTGTAATTCCGTTACCAAAAACCCACATATCTTGAAGATATTTTCACATTTCTCTCCATCATGAGGGAAGATAAGGAAAGTTCACAGAAGTAACAAGTACATGTAGACCTTAGTTTTTGTGTTTTTACTGATCAAGTTTGTTTATGAATTATTAGGGGTTCTAACTGTAACGTAACGGAATTACTGCAATTTAATTGGCTACAATGGGAAATTATAGAAGTCACAAACCACATTTGGGTCACCTGCCTGTGCCTTCCCTTCCACTGGCATACTGTTATGTTGAGCACATAACTGTTTTATTTCTCTTTCTGTCGTCTGGTGGTCAAAGCAAGACTGTGAAAACAGCCTGGACAACCCCTCTCTCTCGCTGCCGCTTTCTCTCTCTCTCTTTCTTCTCTCTCTCTCCCCAGTTAATGTCACCTCTCCCAGCTCTTACTGACACCTACCATGATACCTACCACCTACCCTCTTTCCATTTACTGTAACAAGCATCCTCCACCACTGAGGACCGACTGACACTGGACGTCCATGGACGTTGAAAAGTATTTGAAATTTGGTAAGTTCGCCCTGGCCGGACCAAATCTGAAACAATCATAGAAGTTTGGACAGCACAGTACAGTACAGTAGAGCACAGTAGAGAACAGTACAGAACAGTACTGTATTGTACTGTACTCTACTGTACTGTACTGAACATATCTACTTTAATGTACTCTACTGTACTGTACTCTACTCTGCTGTGCTGTACTACTGTACTCTTCTGTGCTGTACTGAGATGTCCAAACTTGTGAAACATAGACGTCTATGATTGGTTCAGATTTGGTCTGGTCCGGACCAACCAAATGTGGTCTTGTTTGGTGGTGGAGCTCATTAGAATAATAGTCAGTGTGTAGAATAATACCCAGATATGAAAAAAAATAATAATATATAAACAAATTCTTATTTACAATGATTGCCTACCAAGGGGCAATATGCCTACTGCGGGGACGGGGGCTGGGATTAAAAATAAAAATGTAGGACAAAACACACATCACAACAAGAGAGACACCACAACCCTACATAAAGAGAGACCGAAGGCAACAACACAGCATGGCAGCAACACATGACAACAACACAGTAGCAACACTGTAGGTGAAGTGGATTTATGAATGATATTGCATATTTCTACCTTGGTGCACCTATTCAGGATACATCACCATGAAGAGAATGATATTCACATCCATAATTATGCATTTCTGTATAGTACAGATCAGGGACCCATGATGTAATTCCGTTACCGTTATTCTGTTACCGGATGTAAATCCATTTCGCCTACTCTAGTTCAATAACCAAAATATTTTTTTAAAAACTCAAGGTGTCATGTCATAGCCGACACCCCATTCTTTCTGCAGACATCTTTGAATCTTAATTCGGAGCAGATATTTAAGAGTTTTTAGAAAACCTGGTTGCATAAAAAACTGAGGGAGATTTGACCGTAATTATGTTACCAAACTTTGTATCTGCACAGTTCTTCCAGTAAATGTGTTTTTGTGAAATTGTCTATGTAAATTGTTCAAAGTAGTCCTTGTGCATGCAGTTGTATGATTTGTTAAACTTTTAAATCAATGGTTTTTGTTTGGCATACATTGAAAAAGTGACAAGTGAAAAATCAGAGTCAAAGCGTAATTCCGTTGTCGTGGAATTGCCCCTCAGTATTTGTATTGTTTGTTTTATACAGTCTTTTTGCTCATCTTTACCAAGGGTGCCAATAATTTTGGACCTGACTGTATACGGGCAATTCCACGGTGGAATTGTACTGAGACTCAGATTTTTCACTTAAACGGGCAGTGCAGTTAAAAATTGTCACGACTTCCGAGGAGGCTGCCTCCCCTCCTTGTTCGGGCAGGTTTCGGCGTTCGTCGTCACCGGCTTACTAGCTACTGCCGATCCCATTCTCATCACTCCACTTGTCATGTCTTGTCTTGTCAATCACACACCTGGTGCTCATTCCCCTAATTAGTATATGTATAAGTGTTCCCTCTGTTCTCATTGTCTTTGTGAGTGATTGTTTCATTGTGAGAGTGAGTAACTCTTCCATTTGTTATTGCCAAGGTGGAATATTTCCCTTGTGATAGTTTCGTTTTGACGCTGGGTGCGTTTTATTTATGTAAACGGAATAAACTCTGGACTTCGGTGTTTTACCTCCTGCGCCTGACTCCTTCATTCACACCTCGTCACAAAAATTTGTTTTTCCAGAAAGAAAAAAAATATATATTTCCACACTATGAGTTGGAAATAACACTGAAATTGTGAAAATGATCATAATGCCCTTTTTGTGTAAGAGCTGTTTGAAAAAAACATGGAATTTCAGCCTGTTCAGGTGGGATGTAATTCTGGCCCTCCACATATCATCACCCGGCGATCTGATTATAATAGAACAATTAACGTTCATCATTTATTTACATATTCCCTCCTATTTTTGGTGCTGGTCCCGCCCAGAAGCAAGGGAGATTGTGCAGTATGGCTGCCTTTGCACTGTATTCCATCCGAACAATCACTTCGTCTGATTTGGCTTCGATTTAGTTTTCATAATCAACTGTCAGACAAGTTCAGTCGAACCTCCTACACAGCACTCTTTGCATCAAACTAAATCGCAAATCAGGCTAGGTACACGTGGATTTCCCAGCAGCTCCATCAATCATCTCATGAAATAAAAATGTGAGCGAGTTAGAGGCGCAATCTGAGGGCTGCCGATCTCGTCTTTGAGCAGTCCCAGACATCCCGATATTTTCAAACATGTTTGATTTTATTGGTATAAAATCTTAAATACTCTTGTAGTGTGCGATGTGCAACGACAAGTTTTGAGAACGGTGATCAGGGCAGCTGTCTAGGCCCCTAACTTTTTTCAATCTTTACTAATGACATGCCACTGGCCTTGAGTAAAGCCAGTGTGTCTATGTATGCGGATGGCTCAACACTATTCACGTCAGCTAGTACAGCAAGTGAAATCACCGCAACACTTAACAAAGAGCTGCAGTTCGTTTCAGAATGGGTAGCAAGGAATAAGTTAGTCCTAAATATTTCAAAAACTAAAAGCATTGTATTTGGGACAAATCATTCCCTAAACTCTAAAGCTCAACTAAATCTTGTAATAAATAATGTGGAAATTGAGCAAGTTGAGGTGACTTAACTGCCTGGAGTAACCCTGGATTACAAACTGTCATGGTCAAAACATATTGATACAACAGTAGCTAAGACAGGGCGAAGTCTGTCCATAATAAAGTGCTGCTATGCCTTCTTAACAGCACTATCAACACGGCAGGTCCTACAGGCTCTAGTTTTGTCACACCTGGACGACTGTTCAGTCATGTGGTCAGGTGCCACTAAGAAGGACCTAGAAAAATTAAAATTGGCTCAGAACAGGGCAGCACAGCTGGCCCTTAAATGTACACGGAGAGCTAACATTAATAATATGCATGTAAATCTCTCATGGCTCAAAGTGGAGGAGAGATTGACTTCATCACTACTTGTTTTTGTAAGAAGTGTTGACATGCTGAATGCACGAGGTGTCTGTTTAAACTACTAGCACACAGCTCAGACACCCATGCATACCCCACAAGACATGCCACCAAAGGTCTCTTCACAATCTCCAAGTCAAGAACAGACTATGGGAGGCGCACAGTGCTACATAGAGCCATGGCTACAGGGAACTCTATTCTACATCAGGTAACTGATGCAAGCAGTAGAATCAGATTTTTAAAAACAGATACAAATACACCTTATGGAAGAGACACACACATGTGAAGAGATACACACACAGGCACAGACACACATACACATGATAAGACACGCACTCTACACACATGTACACATGGATTTTGTATTGTAGATATGGGATAGTAGAGTAGTGGCTTGAGGGAACACACTTAATACGTTGTGAAAAGTGTTATGAAATGTAATGTTATGTAATATTTAAATTGTATATAACTGCCTTAATGTTGCTGGACCCCAGGAAGAGTAGTGGGGATCCTTAATAAATACAAATACAAATAGCAAATGAGTGCTCACCAGAGAAAAAGCCAGTGAGATTATGACGGTTTTTCGCTTCACCCAGAATGTGTAGACTCTCGAGCAGGAGCGATGACTACTACTAGTATACATCCTACTTGCCTTTAACCAAAGCCAAAGTGTAAAACCGTTACAGCTCTGAAGTTCACCAGTAGTTATTCAATTCAAAATGTTGGATAGATATTTCAACTCTGTATGGCAAGCATGAATGTCTGACTGAAAACTTTTATGAGGCTGCTTTGAGCCATAGCTCGTTGTAGCTGCATTAAATCTAATCACATTGTTTTCGTGAGACAACGTGGTATCGAAAATCCTCAAGACCAAGTGAAGAATCTTGTAGTGTGTGACCCCCCATCTGTGCCCCATCCTTTAGTGTGCTCACCACTAAGTTAGCAAGACAAAAAAACTATATTACCCGGAAAGACGGTCATTTAATGTGAGAGGCTCAGCGATGTTAGGATTTTGAAAGTCGTGTAGTGTACACCCGGCTTGTGTCTAGATAATTATTGTTCTATTATAAGTAAAGGACATGCTATTATTCATGCGTTGCATGCTTTGTCACAATATTGTTTTGAACGTTCCTTTTGAGGACTGATGCCCGAATGAAAGTTCTACTAGCTAGTCAATGGCATTCTCTGAGACACCATGTGCTGATGAAGAGTAATGTTAGCTAGATTGCTAGCTACCAAGTCTGTGAGCTAACTAATGATAGCTATTATTATTATTAGCTAGCTAGATATCTCATTAGGTGTATGTTTATCTTTTATATGATTCCTAAAAAATAGTAAGCCTTCTGGCAGTTGAATGCAAGAACGAATGTATAACCCTTATGAAAGCTCAGGCTGGAGGTCTAGCTGGTTTGACTTTGCTACAGGCATACATGATCATATTAATTCAGTTATGGACTATCAGATATTAAATTGTTACGTTTTCTCAAATGTGATAGTTAAAAACCTTAGGATTATAAAATGTAACTTTGTCACCTTGCCAATTCCCTTCCATTCATGATCCACTTATTTATGTGCTCAGGGTCATCACTGAGGAAGGCCTGAAGGGTGAAGAGGACCATGAGGTCATGGACGTCTTGGAGGAAGATGCTTTTGATGAGGAGCTACTTGGTGAAGATTAGGACGAAGAGTATGAGACACACACACAGACAGACAGGTGAACATCACCTGGCAGAGAAGCAGCTGAACTGGTTCCCCCCCAACCCTCCAAGGTTGATGCTGGTGGTGGCTGCTGTACATACCAAGCTGGTGGTGCAGGTCGTAGAATGCTATAGCCTGGTCCCAGATCTGTTTATGCTGTCTTGCTAACTCCTAATGTATGATAGTTAACATGGCCATGTTACCATAGCAGTTGGCTTGGCTATACATAGGAGTTGGCTATATAGCACAAACAGATAAAGACCAAGTTAACATTTGGCTGATTGTCAGAATAGAAAGAGTGAAACTTCAATGTACTTGAGGACTACTCTATAAATTGTTGGCTTTGTTATTGGAAAGATAGAAAGAAGAATGATGTGACTTGCTTGTGTGGCACCTGAATGCGAGGGCAAGTGTTTGTGTATGATGTTATGGTTATGATAGTGATGCAACTTGCACTTTGTTTTCAGGTTTGAATGAGACAGTGTTTTCCCCTAACATTATTCTTTCAATAAAGTTGTTATTTTATTAATATTATATTACTTGTGTATGTCTTTACATATCATATGTAAGACTCAATGCTTTCTCAATGCTTTCTGTCATTTGTTTTGGTGCAGATACGTGTTGATGCAGATATATCACGTAAAATTCCATAGAATTTTTGAAAAGTACCATCAGTCACTAAAACAGGTGTTCCTTATTTTGTAAAGATCAGAATATAAATACCTTTTACTGTGAATGAGTTATACCTTCCAGAGCTTGAGTTGTAAAACAATGTCAGGTGTTGCTGTAGGTAGGTGTGGTGTGGAATCAGGCGCAGGACGCAGAAGTTAAGTCCAACAAAGACTTTTAGTAGATCACACAAAATATAATCCAAAACAGCCCGGAGGCGAGAAAAGCGCACACAGGCGTAAACAAACGGGCGCACTAAACATGTGCGTAATCCTCTCCTAAAGAAACAAGGAGGTAAGCTACAAATAGCGCACCGAAACGGGTAGCGCAGCAACACGACAACGGGAACAAGGGGGGGGTACTGCCTCGGCCGAAACCGTGACAGTACCCCCCCCTTGACGCGCGGCTCCAGCCGTGCGCCGCCCCCGGCCTCGGGGACGACCAGGAGGATGCGGAGCAGGGCGCGTAGGATGACCACGATGGAATTCGGTCAGCAGGGACGGGTCCAGAATGTCCCTCCTCGGCACCCAGCACCGCTCCTCCGGGCCGTACCCCTCCCACTCCACGAGATATTGGAGACCCCCCATCCGGCGTCTCGAATCTAGGATGGTCCGAACAGTGTACGCCGGAGCCCCCTCGATGTCCAACGGGGGCGGAGGAGTCTCTTCTATCTCAAAGTCCTGGAGTGGACCAGCTACCACCGGCCTGAGGAGAGACACATGGAACGAGGGGTTAATATTCTTGTAATCAATGGGCAGTTGTAACCTGTAACACACCTTGTTCAATCTCCTCAGGACTTTAAAAGGCCCCACAAACTGCCGACCCAGCTTCCGGCAGGGCAGGCGGAGGGGTAGGTTTCTGGTAGAGAGCCAGACTCGATCTCCAGGTGCGTACACTGGCCCCTCACTGCGGTGGAGGTCGGCGCTCGTCTTCTGTCGACGGATGGCTCGCTGCAGATGGACGTGTGCAGCGTTCCACATCTCCTCCGAGCGCCGCACCCACTCATCCACAGCAGGGGCCTCGATCTGGCTCTCATGCCAAGGTGCCAGAACCGGCTGGTACCCTAACACACACTGGAAAGGGGTTAGTTTAGTGGAGGAGTGGCGGAGAGAGTTCTGTGCCATCTCGGCCCAGGGCACATATCTCGCCCACTCCCCCGGCCGGCCCTGACAATATGACCTCAGAAACCTACCCACATCCTGGTTGACTCGTTCGACCTGCCCATTACTCTCCGGGTGGTAACCCGAGGTAAGGCTCACCGAAACCCCCAACCGTTCCATAAAGGCTCTCCAGACTATGGAGGTAAACTGGGGGCCTCGATCAGACACTATATCCTCGGGTACCCCGTAATGCCGGAAGACGTGAGTAAATAGAGCCTCAGCGGTCTGTAGGGCAGTAGGAAGACCCGGCATGGGAAGGAGACGACAGGCCTTCGAGAACCGATCCACAACGACCAGGATGGTGGTATTCCCTTGTGAGGAGGGAAGGTCGGTAACAAAATCCACCGAGAGGTGAGACCAGGGTCGTTGTGGAACGGGCAGGGGTTGTAATTTACCCCTGGGCAAGTGTCTGGGCGCCTAACACTGGGCACACACTGAGCAGGAGGAGACATAAATCCTCACATCCCTGGCTAACGTTGGCCACCAGTACTTTGTACTAAGGCAGTGCACTGTCCGGCCAATACCTGGATGTCCAGAGGAGGGTGACGTGTGAGCCCAATAAATCAGCCAATCCCGGACCTCGAGCGGGACGTACGTCCGACCCACCGGACACTGTGGAGGGCTAGGGTCGGTGCGTAATGCCCGCTCGATCTCCGCATCGACTTCCCATACCACCGGTGCAACCAGACAAGACTCCGGTAGTATGGGAGTGGGTTCCACGCACCTCTCCTCCGTGTCATACCGCCAAGACAGGGCATCTGCCTTCCCGTTCTGGGACCCAGGGATGTAAGTGATCTTGAACACAAACCGGGCGAGAAACATAGTCCATCGAGCCTGGCGAGGATTCAGTCTCCTAGCTGCCCGAATGTATTCCAGGTTACGGTGGTCAGTCAGAATGAGGAAAGGGTGTTGAGCCCCCTCAAGCCAATGCCTCCACACCTTTAGGGCCTGTACTACGGCTAACAGCTCCCTGTCCCCTACGTCATAATTCCGCTCCGCCAGACTGAGCTTTTTAGAATAAAAAGCACAGGGGCGGAGTTTAGGTGGTGTGCCGGACCGTTGTGAAAGAACTGCCCCGATACCGGCCTCAGACGCGTCTACCTCTACTTGGAAGGGTAAAGTGGGATCCGGGTGCGCCAGCACTGGAGCCGAGGTAAACAGGTCCTTCAGTCTCCCAAAAGCCCTGTCCGCCTCAGCCGACCACCGCAAGCGCACAGGACCCCCCTTCAGAAGAGACGTTATGGGAGCTGCCACCTGTCCAAAACCCCGGATAAACCTCCGGTAGTAATTTGCAAAACCCAAGAACCGCTGCACCTCTTTAACCGTAGTTGGGGTTTGCCAATTACGCACGGCAGACACACGGTCAACCTCTATTCTCACCCCTGACGCAGACAACTGGTAACCCAAAAAGGAGACTGACTCCTGAAAGAACAGACATTTCTCGGCTTTGACATACAGGTCATGCTCCAACAATCTCCTCAATACCCTGCGCACCAGGGCTACATGCTCGGCCCGAGTAGAACTGTATACTAGAATATTATCTATGTACACCACTACTCCCTGCGCCTGCATGTCCCAGAAAATCTCATCTACAAAAGATTGGAAGACTGATGGAGCATTCATTAAACCATATGGCATGACGAGATACTCGTAATGGCCGGAGGTAGTACTAAATGCTGTCTTCCACTCATCGCCCTCCCTAATTCGCACCAAGTTATATGCGCTCCTGAGGTCCAATTTTGTGAAGAACCGTGCCCCGTGTAAGGACTCCGTCATGGTCGCATTCAGCGGGAGTGGATAACTATATTTCACAGTCACCTGATTGAGACCGCGGTAATCAATACACGGACGCAAACCTCCATCCTTTTTCTTCACAAAAAAGAAGCTCGAGGACGCGGGAGAAGTGGAGGGCCGTATGTATCCCTGTCTCAGAGACTCGGCAATGTATGTCTCCATTGCCCCTTTCTCCTCCTGTGACAAAGGATACACATGGCTCCGCGGGAGCGCAGCTCCTGCCTGGAGGTCTATCGCACAATCCCCCTGTCTATGAGGCGGCAACCGTGCCGCTCTTGTCTTACTAAACACGAGTACCAAATCCTCATACTCAGGCGGAATGTGCAGTGCTGGCATCTGGTTCGGACTCTCCACCGAGGTCGCCCCTACGGAAACACCCAGACATAGCCCCTCACACTGAGCAGACCACCCTTTAAGAGCCTTCTCTCGCCACGAAATCGTAGGATCATGGGTAATCAACCAGGGAAGCCCCAGTACCACCGGATACGCAGGAGAGTCGATCAGATAGAGTTGAATCTATGACCCCCCTGCGTCTTCATGCTAAGTGGTGCCGTGACCTCCCTAATCAACCCAGATCCTAACGGACGACTATCTAGGGCATGTACAGGGAAAGGCTTATCAACCGGAAGGAGGGGAATCCCTAACTCAACACAGAATTTACGATCTACAAAATTCCCAGCTGCGCCTGAATCGACTAGCGCCTTATGCTGGGAACGAGGTGCAACCTGTAGAAAACAAACAGGTATAGTTATGTGTACGACAGAAAGCTCTGGGTAAGTAGGGCGCCTACTCACCTGGGAGGACTCCCCAATGTGTGACCTGCCGTCTCCCTCACCAGGGGACCCTCCCCAGCACCTAGCCGCGGTGTGCCCTCCGCGGCCACAGTTGGTGCAGGAGACCGCCCCCTCGGGCTCCTTCTTCTCCCCCTCTAGCGCCAGCACCTCCGAGCTCCATCGGGCTCGGCTCGGAGGCGCTGGAGGGTGGAATGGGCGACCCCCACCTGGGACGTCCGCGGGTCGCGAGCAGGGTGTCCAGCCGAATGGCCATGTCCACCAACTGGTCAAATGATAGTGTAGTATCCCTGCACGCTAACTCTCTGCGGAGGTCCTCCCGGAGGCTGCATCTAAAGTGGTCTATGAGGGCCCGCTCATTCCACCCTGCATCTGCCGCTAGAGTCCGGAACTCCAGCGCAAACTCTTGAGCGCTCCTCATCCCCTGTCGGAGGTAGAATAGACGCTCCCCCGCCGCCTTCTCTTCTGGTGGATGGTCGAAGACCACACGGAAGCGGCGGGAGAACTCCGCATAGGTGACAGTGGCGGCGTCTATTCTCCTCCATTCGGCGTTGGCCCACTCCAACGCCTTGCCGGTGAGACAGGAGATGAGGGCGGAAACGCTCTCGTGTCCCGAGGGCGCCGGGTGTACGGTGGCAAGGTAGAGTTCCACCTGTAACAGGAACCCCTGACACCCGGCAGCGGTGCCGTCGTACGCCCTCGGGAGCGAGAGCCGAATCCCACTGGGTTCCGGTTGTTGTACGGGCGGGCTGACCGATGGTGATGGTGCGGTAGGTGGAGGTGTGGGTACATCGCTGGTCTCCCAACGATGGAGAATGTTCATCACCCGGTCCAGGGCGTGCCCGATCTGGTTAATCCGATCGTCTTGACCACGGAGACGCTCCTCCATGATGTCGGTGGGTGCTCCTGCTGATTCCATGCGAAGGTGTGTAATTCTGTCAGGTGTTGCTGTAGGTAGGTGTGGTGTGGAATCAGGCGCAGGACGCAGAAGTTAAGTCCAACAAAGACTTTTAGTAGATCACACAAAATATAATCCAAAACAGCCCGGAGGCGAGAAAAGCGCACACAGGCGTAAACAAACGGGCGCACTAAACATGTGCGTAATCCTCTCCTAAAGAAACAAGGAGGTAAGCTACAAATAGCGCACCGAAACGGGTAGCGCAGCAACATGACAACGGGAACAATTACACACAACACCTAAACTCACAACAAGGAACTAAATAGGGTGCTTAATGAGACATAACACAAAACAGGTGTGACAAACAGACAAAACCAATCAAACATGAAACATAGAACGGTGGCAGCTAGTACTCCGGAGACGACGACCGCCGAAACCTGCCCGAACAAGGAGGAGGGGCCGCCTCGGCCGAAACCGTGACAAACAATAACTAAACTATATTTACATGCCATGATTTTGACTTTCATTATAACCTTGTTTATGATGTGAGATACAGTTGAAGTCGGAAGTTTATTTACACTTAGGTTGGAGTCATTAAAACTTGTTTTGATAACAAACTATAGTTTTGGCAAGTCGGTTAGAACATCTACTTTGTGCATGACACAAGTAATTTTTCCAACAATTGTTTACAGACAGATTATTTCACTTATAATTCACTGTATCACAATTCCAGTGGGTCAGAAGTTTACATACACTAAGTTGACTGTGCCTTTAAACAGCTTTGAAAATTCCAGAAAATGATGTCATGGCAATAGAAGCTTCTGATAGGCTAATTGACATCATTTGAGTCAAATGGAGGAGTACCTGTGGATGTATTTCAAGGAATACAGTGAGGGAAAAAAGTATTGGTAGGTTTATTTGAACAGTGAGAGACAGAATAACAACAAAAAAATCCAGAAAAACACATTTTATAAATTGATATGCATTTTAATGAGGGAAATAAGTATTTGATCCACTCTCATTCAGAAAGATTTCTGGCTCCCAGGTGTCTTTTATACAGGTAACGAGCTGAGATTAGGAGCACACTCTTAAAGACAGCTGTCCACAGAAGCAATCAATCAATCAGATTCCAAACTCTCCACCATGGCCAAGACCAAATAGCTCTCCAAGGATGTCAGGGACAAGATTGTAGACCTACACAAGGCTGGAATGGGCTACAAGACCATCGCCAAGCAGCTTGGTGAGAAGGTGACAACAATTGGTGCGATTATTCGCAAATGGAAGAAACACAAAATAACTGTCAATCTCCCTCGGCCTGGGGCTCCATGCAAGATCTCACCTCGTGGAGTTGCAATGATCATGCGAACGGTGAGGAATCAGCCCAGAACTACACGGGAGGATCTTGTCAATGATCTCAAGGCAGCTGGGACCATAGTCACCAAGAAAACAATTGGTAACACATTACGCCGTGAAGGACTGAAATCCTGCAGCGCACGCAATGTCCCCCTGCTCAAGAAAGCACACATACAGGCCCGTCTGAAGTTTGCCAAAGAACATCTGAATGATTCAGAGGAGAACTGGGTGAAAGTGTTGTGGTCAGATGAGACCAAAATCGAGCTCTTTGGCATCAACTCAACTCGCTGTGTTTGGAGGAGGAGGAATGCTGCCTATGACCCAAGAACACCATCCCCACCGTCAAACATGGAGGTGGAAACATTATGCTTTGGGGGTGTTTTTCTGCTAAGGGGACAGGACAACTTCACCGCATCAAAGGGACGATGGACGGGGCCATGTACTGTCAAATCTTGGGTGAGAACCTCCTTCCCTCAGCCAGGGCATTGAAAATGGGTCGTGGATGGGTATTCCAGCATGACAATGACCCAAAACACACAGCCAAGGCAACAAAGGAGTGGCTCAAGAAGAAACACATTAAGGTCCTGGAGTGGCCTAGCCATTCTCCAGACCTTAATCCCATAGAAAATCTGTGGAGGGAGCTAAAGGTTTGAGTTGACAAACGTCAGGCTAGAAACCTTAATGACTTGGAGAAGATCTGAGGAGTGGGACAAAATCCCTCTTGAGATGTGTGCAAACCTGGTGGCCAACTACAAGAAACGTCTGACCTCTGATTGCCAACAAGGGTTTTGCCACCAAGTACTAAGTCATGTTTTGCAGAGGGGTCAAATACTGATTTCCCTCATTAAAATGCAAATCAATTTATAACATTTTTGACATGCGTTTTTCTGGATTTTTTTGTTGTTATTCTGTCTCTCACTATTCAAATAAACCTACCGTTAAAATTAAGACTGATCATGTCTTTGTCAGTGGGCAAACGTACAAAATCAGCAGTGAATCAAATACTTTTTTTCCCTCAGTGTACCTTCAAACTCAGTGCCTCTTTGCTTGACATCATGGGAAAATCTAAAGAAATCAGCCCTGACCTCATAAAAAAATGGTAGACCTCCACAAGTCTGGTTCATCCTTGGGAGCAATTTCCAAACGCCTGAAGGTACCACGTTCATCTGTACAAACAATAGTACGCAAGTATAAACACCATGGGACCACGCAGCCGTCATACCACTCAGGAAGGAGACGCGTTCTGTCTCCTAGAGATTAACGTACTTTGGTGCGAAAAGTGCAAATCAATCCCAAACAAAAGCAAAGGACCTTGTGAAGATGCTGGAGGAAACAGGTACAAAAATATGTACATCCACAGTTAAACAAGTCCTATATCGACAAAACCTGAAAGGCCATTCAGCAAGGAAGAAGCCATTGCTCCAAAACCGCCATAAAAAAGCCAATCTACGGTTTGCAACTGCACATGGGGACAAAGATCGTACTTTTTGGAGAAATGTCCTCTGGTCTGATGAAACAAAAATAGAACTGTTTGGCCATAATGACAATTGTTATGTTTGGAGGAAAAAGGGGGATACTTGCAAGAACACCATCCCAAACGTGAAGCACGGGGGTGGCAGCATAATGCTGTGGGGGTGCTTTGCTGCAGGAGGGACTGGTGCACTTCACAAAATAGATGGCATCATGAGGAAGGAAAATTATGTGGATATATTGAAGCAACATCTCAAGACATCAGTCAGGAAGTTCAAGCTTGGTCGCAAATGGGTCTTCCAAATGGACAATGACCCCAAGCATACTTCCAAAGTTGTGGCAAAATGGCTTAAGGACAACAAAGTCAAGGTATTGGAGTGGCCATCACAAAGCCCTGACCTCAATCCTATAGAACATTTGTGGGCAGAACTGAAAAAGTGTGTGCGAGCAAGGAGTCCTACAAACCTGACTCAGTTACATCAGCTCTGTCAGGAGGAATGGGCCAAAATTCACCCAACTTATTATGGGTAGCTTGTGGAATGCTACCCAAAACGTTTGACCCAAGTTAAACAATTTAAAGGCAATGCTACCAAATACTAATTGAGTGCATGTAAACTTCTGTCCTACTGGGAATGTGATGAAAGAAATAAAAGCCTAAATAAATCATTCTCTCTACTATTATTCTGACATTTCACATTCTTAAAATAAAGTGGTGATCCTAACTGACCTAAGACAGGGAATTTTTACAAGGATTAAATGTCAGGAATTGTGAAAAACTGAGTTGAAATTTATTTGGCTAAGGTGTATGTAAACTTCCGACTTCAACTGTAGATTGGTTTTATTTACACAAATATATGTGCCACAGTGGAGCACTTTGCAGTTTACAATAAATAATTGAATTGCAGGCATGTTTATTATTTTATGTAAATAACTGACAGGAGAATTTATTAAGAATGACTACAACCATTCATTGCAGTTTGGTTTCTTTATTCATTTTCAACAACTGAATTCAAGAGTGTTTTAAGTACGTTATAATCTCCAGTACCATCACAAAGTCTATTTCGCAAAATGATGAAATAGACTTTGTGATGATACTGAAGATTATACAAAGGCCATTGCGTCTCAGAGGCCTAACACAGCAAGTATGACCAAGTATACTGTAGTGTTGCTTACAGTGTTTGGCCTCAGATGCAGAGGCCTATAGTCTGCCCTGTAGATAGTCATGGCATTCTGCAATGAATAGATGGCAGACAGGGTATAGGCCAGGATGGTCCACCAGGCAAACAGGCTGTTCTTGTCCTGCATCTTCTGGTGACCTATTGTTTTTTGAAGTGGTAAGACTGTGTATGTAAATATCTAATTTCATATTACACAACGCCCACACGATCAGACTGAGCATTTCAGTGGCCCAAGGAGGATCAGGGAAATACATTATAAAAAATATATGTTGGAGTTATAATTTATATACTGAACAAAAATATAAACGCAACATGCAACAATTTCAAAGATTTTACTGAGTTACAGTTTATAAAAGGACATTAGTCAATTGAAATAAATTCATTAGGCCCAAATCTATGGATTTCACATGACTGGAAATACAGATATGCATCTGGTGGTCACAGATAAAAAAAAAAAAAAAAAAAAAGGATGGGCGTGGATCAGAAAAACAGTCAGTATCTGGTGTGACCACCATTTGCCTGATGCAATGCGACACATCTCCTTCGCATACAGTTGATCAGGCTGTTGATTGTGGCCTGTGGAATGTTGTCATACTCCTCTTCAATGGCTGTGTGAAGTTGCTGGATATTGGCGGGAACTGGAACACGCTGGTGGACACGTCGATCCAGAGCATTCCAAACATGCTCAATGGGTGACTTGTCTGGTGAGTATGCAGGCCATGGAAGAACTGGGACATTTTCAGCTTCCAGGAATTGTGAACAGATCCTTGCGACATGGAGCCGTGCCTTATCATGCTGAAACATGAGGTGATGGCGGCGGATGAATGGCACGACAATGGACCTCAGGATCTTGTCACTGTATCTCTGTGCATTCAAATTGCCATCGATAAAATGCAATTGTGTTCATTGTCCGTAGCTTATGCCTGCCCATACCATAACCACACAGCCACCATGGGGCACTCTGTTCACAACGTTGACATCAGCAAACCGCTCGCCCACACGACGACATACATGTGGTCTACGGTTGTGAGGCCGAGTTGACGTACTGCCAAATTCTCTAAAACGACATTGGAGGCGGCTTATGGTAGAGAAATTAACATTAAATTATCTGGCAACAGCTCTGGTGGACATTCCTTCAGTCAGCATGCCAATTGCACGCTCCCTCAAAACTTGAGACATCTGTGGCATTGTGTTGTATGACAAAACTGCACATTTATTATTGTCCCCAGCACAAGGTGCACCTGTGTAATGATCATGCTGTTTAATCAGCTTCTTGATATACCACACCTGTCAGGTGGATGGATTATCTTGGCAAAGGAGAAATGCCCACTAACAGCGATATAAACAAATTTGTGCACAAAATCTGAAAGAAAGAAAAGCTTTTGTGCGCATGGAAAATTTCTGGGATCTTTTATTTCAGCTCATGAAATATGGGACCAACACTATACATGTTGCGTTTAAATTTTTGTTCAGTGTATAGAAAAAAATAACACACTGATTTATTACATAAAGTTATGATTGAAAAATTAATTGCATGGGGGCTTAAAAATGTGTGCTAAACAAAAAACATTGATTTCAAAGGACTACTTTTAACAATATACATGAAAATCTTTACTGGAAGAACTGTGCAGATTCAAAGTTAGGTAATATAATTTTTGTAAAATCTTCCTCCGTTTTTTGTGTCCACGTTTTCCAAAAACTCTTAAATATCTGCTCCGAATTAAGATTCAACAATGTCTGTAGAAAGAATGGGGTGTCAGGTATGACATGACACTTTGGTTATTGAACTACTGTAAATGAAGTGGATTTACACCCGGTAACGGAATTGCGTTAAACGGAATGTCATCATGGGTCCCTGATCTGTACTAGACAGAAATGCATAATTATGGATATGAATGTCATTCTCTTCATGGTAAAATGTATCCTAAATACAGTGGGGGAAAAAGTATTTAGTCAGCCACCAATTGTGCAAGTTCTCCCACTTAAAAAGATGAGAGAGGCCTGTAATTTTCATCATAGGTCAACTATGACAGACAAAATGAGAAAAGAAATCCAGAAAATCACATTGTAGGATTTTTTATGAATTTATTTGCAAATTATGGTGGAAAATAAGTATTTGGTCACCTACAAACAAGCAAGATTTCTGGCTCTCACAGACCTGTAACAACTTCTTTAAGAGGCTCCTCTGTCCTCCACTCGTTACCTGTATTAATGGCACCTGTTTGAACTTGTTATCAGTATAAAAGACACAACCTCAAACAGTCAACGCCAAACTCCACTATGGCCAAGACCAAAGAGCTGTCAAAGGACACCAGAAACAAAATGGTAGACCTGCACCAGGCTGGGAAGACTGAATCTGCAATAGGTAAGCAGCTTGGTTTGAAGAAATCAACTGTGGGAGCAATTATTAGGAAATGGAAGACATACAAGACCACTGATAATCTCCCTCGATCTGGGGCTCCACGCAAGATCTCACCCCGTGGGGTCAAAATGATCACAAGAACGGTGAGCAAAAATCCCAGAACCACACGGGGGGGACCTAGTGAATGACCTGCAGAGAGCTGGGACCAAAGTAACAAAGCCTACCATCAGTAACACACTACGCCGCCAGGGACTCAAATCCTGCAGTGCCAGACGTGTCCCCCTGCTTAAGCCAGTACATGTCCAAGCCCGTCTGAAGTTTGCTAGAGTGCATTTGGATGATCCAGAAGAGGATTGGGAGAATGTCATATGGTCAGATGAAACCAAAATAGAACTTTTTGGTAAAAACTCAACTCGTCGTGTTTGGAGGACAAAGAATGCTGAGTTGCATCCAAAGAACACCATACCTACTGTGAAGCATGGGGGTGGAAACATCATGCTTTGGGGCTGTAAATTCATATAAATTCATAAAATTCAATAAATTCATAAAAAATCCTACAATGTGATTTTCTGGATTTCTTTTCTCAATTTGTCTGTCATAGTTGATGTGGACCTATGATGAAAATTACAGGCCTCTCTCATCTTTTTAAGTGGGAGAACTTGCACAATTGGTGGCTGACTAAATACTTTTTCCCCCCACTGTATGTACACAAGGGTATAAATATTATTATATTATTCTAGACACTATTTTAATTAGCTCTGCCCCCAAATCTGAACCAATCATAGACGCCTATGTTTCACAAGATTGGACATCGAAGTACAGCACAGTAGTGCTCAGTTGAGTACAGCACAGTAAAGTTCAGTACAGCACATTGGAGTACAGTAGAGCACAGCAGAGTTCCGTAGAGTAAAGTTCAGTACAGTATAGTAGAATACAGTAGAGTATAGTTCAGTACAGTACAGTAGAGTTCAGTACAGTGCAGTACAGTATCCACATTTGTGAACCAACTGTGGTTTGTGACTATTATGCTTTCCCAATTGTAGCCAATTCAATTGCAGAAATTCCATTTCCGATTCTTCAGAAATTCCTTTACCGATTTGGTAACGGCATTTCGACTTTTAATCACTTAATAATTCATAAACAAAATGTATATCAGTAAAAACACTATAACTAATTGATAGGTCTACCTTTACTTGTTACTTCTGTGAATTTTCATTAACCTCCCTTCTCAAGAGGGAGAGAAATTAGAAAATATGTTAAAGATATGTGGGTTTTTGGTAACGGAATTACAAGGCAATATTTCCTAAACTTACAGAAGGCAGAAACATTTCTCCCCTGCCTATAGGCATGGGTCTTTACTTCAACATTATTGGGTTTAGATTTATTTCTAATACCTTGTAAGACTTTTTCTGTTAGATGTTTTCTAAGACCCCTTTTCCATCTGTTTGACCAGAAATCAAAGCCTTTGCTTATTCCAAATGTTTAGTGGAAAATGGTTGAAAATTGTATATATGCCTTAATTTAAGACTCGTAGGTTTCATTTGACACCCAACTTGACATACTCCTATAAACTTCACATTTTAGTGCTCATGGGTCCTTTTACATGGAAATGACCACACCAAGGTAAGTCATTATGGATGCTTGAAATCCTTTGGTCTTCAACTGTATAATGTTAGTTTTTGTGCGTGCATGCATGCATGGTGAAAAACATTAATATCATTCAAGTACATGACTTCACTAAGTACCATGGACAACACTGTGAATTAACTGCTACTGTTTAGCTTTGGTACCATAGACAGCGCCATTACATTACTTTGTATAGGGTGGTAGTGTATGTGTACAGTATGTGTTCAGTGGTACTGTGTTTGTGTGTGTTCTTCTCTCTCTTTTCTTTCTCTCTCTCTTGACTCTGATCTGACGCCCACATCATCTCTAACACTGAACATAGACGCTAAGAATAACATATTGTTATGACCGTGCTCACACAATGTTTTTCAAACATTTATGAATAATTTGCTATCATGGCAGTATCTCATTCTTCAGTATAGCATGATAAGATATACAGTAAATCTGCAAGTACATTTGGAAGTATATGATTCACTACATTTTCTGCCCTAAGCAGTTAAGTCCTCTTCAAGTTCCAAAAGACTGATTCCATCTTCTGCAATGGGGCTTCCAAGCTTATATAGGAGAACATTGACAGTTGCAGAATGGATGCAGAAATAAAACTCCTAACTCGTGTAGAGATAAAATGTTTTTATCACTATAGTTTTATCACACCATATTTGCACGGGGGACCAAGGCATTCCACCCCCTCAGAACCTATCCCGCCTTTCTCCATATCAAACTTGATGCCATTGATTGTTGAAATGTACACTGACTGTCAAACTTTTGTCCACATTTCTTGCATGGTTAGAGGCAAGGCAACTCATTTCAGCCGGGGACTAGCCTCCTCAAGGTATTGATTTGTAGAGGGTCAATGTATATTAAAATAGTTATCAGTGAGCAGCAGTAAACCAGGAAGGAAGCCCTGTAGGCTATCCTTATTTCACAATGAAAAAGAGAGGGGATAGAGAGTGTGTGCATATATATATATATATATATATATATATATATATATATATATATATATATATATACAGTGGGGAGAACAAGTATTTGATACACTGCCGATTTTGCAGGTTTTCCTACTTACAAAGCATGTAGAGGTCTGTAATTTGTATCATAGGTACACTTCAACTGTGAGAGACTGAATCTAAAACAAAAATCCAGAAAATCACATTGTATGATTTTTAAGTAATTAATTTGCATTTTATTGCATAACATTAGTATTTGATACATCAGAAAAGCAGAACTTAATATTTGGTACAGAAACCTTTGTTTGCAATTACAGAGATCATACGTTTCCTGTAGGTCTTGACCAGGTTTGCACACACTGCAGCAGGGATTTTGGCCCACTCCTCCATACCTTCTCCAGGGCAATACAGACTTTCAGCTCCCTCCAAAGATTTTCTATTGGGTTCAGGTCTGGAGACTGGCTAGGCCACTCCAGGACCTTGAGATGCTTCTTACGGAGCCACTCCTTAGTTGCCCTGGCTGTGTGTTTTGGGTCGTTGTCATGCTGGAAGACCCAGCCACGACCCATCTTCAATGCTCTTACTGAGGGAAGGAGGTTGTTGGCCAAGATCTCGCGATACATGGCCCCATCCATCCTCCCCTCAATACGGTGCAGTCGTCCTGTCCCCTTTGCAGAAAAGCATCCCCAAAGAATGATGTTTCCACCTCCATGCTTCATGGTTGGGATGGTGTTCTTGGGGTTGTACTCATCCTTCTTCTTCCTCCAAACACGGTGAGTGGAGTTTAGACCAAAAAGCTCTATTTTTGTCTCATCAGACCACATTACCTTCTCCCATTCCTCCTCTGGATCATCCAGATGGTCATTGGCAAACTTCAGACGGGCCTGGACATGCGCTGGCTTGAGCAGGGGGACCTTGCGTGCGCTGCAGGATTTTAATCCATGACGGCGTAGTGTGTTACTAATGGTTTTCTTTGAGACTGTGGTCCCAGCTCTTTTCAGGTCATTGACCAGGTCCTGCCGTGTAGTTCTGGGCTGATCCCGCACCTTCCTCATGATCATTGATGCCCCACGAGGTGAGATCTTGCATGGAGCCCCAGACCGAGGGTGATTGACCGTCATCTTGAACTTCTTCCATTTTCTAATAATTGTGCCAACAGTTGTTGCCTTCTCACCAAGCTGCTTGCCTATTGTCCTGTAGCCCATCCCAGCCTTGTGCAGGTCTACAATTGTATCCCTGATGTCCTTACACAGCTCTCTGGTCTTGGCCATTGTGGAGAGGTTGGAGTCTGTTTGATTGAGTGTGTGGACAGGTGTCTTTTATATAGGTAACAAGTTCAAACAGGTGCAGTTAATACAGGTAATGAGTGGAGAACAGGAGGGCTTCTTAAAGAAAAACTAACAGGTCTGTGAGAGCCGGAATTCTTACTGGTTGGTATGTGATCAAATACTTATGTCATGCAATAAAATGCAAATTAATTACTTAAAAATCATACAATGTGATTTTCTGGATTTTTGTTTTAGATTCCGTCTCTCACAGTTGAAGTGTACCTATGATAAAAATTACAGACCTCTACATGCTTTGTAAGTAGGAAAACCTGCAAAATCGGCAGGGTATCAAATACTTGTTCTCCCCACTGTATATATACACACTATCGTTCAAAAGTTTGGGGTCACTTAGAAATGTCCTTGTTTTCGAAAGAAAAGCATTTTTTTTGTTCATTAAAATAACATCAAATTGATCCGAAATACAGTGTAGACATTGTTAATGTTGTAAATTGCTATTGTAGCTGGAAACGGCTGATTTGTTATTTACATTTTAGTCATTTAGCAGATGCTCTTATCCAGAGCGACTTACAGTTAGTGAGTGCATACATTCTTTTTTTATACTGGCCCACTGTGGGAATCGAACCTACAACCCTGGCGTTGCAAACACCATGCTCTATCAACTGAGCTACATCCCTGCCGGCCATTCCCTCCCCTACCCTGGACCAATTGTGCGCCACTCCATGGGTCTCCCGGTCACAGCCGGCTATGACAGAGCCTGGATTCGAACCAGGATCTCTCTATCTCTGGAGCATCAACAATTGTGGGTTCGATTACAGGCTCGAAATGGCCAGAAACAAAGAACTTTCTGCTGAAACTCGTCAGTCTATTCTTGTTCTGAGAAATGAAGGCTAATCCATGCGAGAAATTGCTAAGACACTGAAGATCTCGTACAACGCTGTCTACTACTTCCTTCACAGAACAGCGCAAACAAGCTCTAACCAGAATAGAAAGAGGAGTGGGAGGCCCCAGTGCACAACTGAGCAAGAGGACAAATACATTAGAGTGTCTAGTTTGAGAAACAGGCACCTCACAGGTTTCATTAAATAGTACCCGCAAAACACCAGTCTCAACGTCAACAGTGAAGAGGCGACCCCGGGATGCTGACCTTTGCAGAGTTGCAAAGAAAAAGCCATATCTCAGCCTGCCCATCTTAATCTTGAGGACCTGTGAGGTGCCTGTTTCTCAAACTAGACACTCTAATTCAGGGGTGTCAAACTCATTTTAGCTCAGGGGCCACATGGAGGAAAATCTATTCCCAAGTGGGCCGGACCGGTAAAATCATGGTATATATAACTTAAAAACAACAACTTCAGATTGTTTTCTTTGTTTTAATACTATCAACATAAAACATAAAGCTGGAGCCTGAGGACAGTGTGTCCAAAATAGTACAAGCACAACATCACTATTAATCATAAAACACCTGAAGTTTATTTGAAAATTCTAAAGAAAAAGAACACACAAACACACAATGCCTCAGTGATTCACATAACTGTTTCACAGATCACAGAACTATATCAGGGTGTCATTTCTCAGGCAGAAATGTAGATACAAATAATGAAATCCTGTTCCCCAAACAAGTGCAAGAACCACAGAATCAAGAATAGGTTAAATATACAAATAAAATAAAATAAATTAAAAACAATAGCACATCAACATAAAAACATATAAACATAAAGCTGGAGCCTGAGGACAGTGTGTCCAAAAGCACAACATCACTATTAATCATAAAACACCTCAAGTTATTTGAAATTCTGAGGACAAACAACACACAAACACACAATGCCTCAGTGATTCACAGAAGTATATCACAGATCACAGAACTATATCAGGGTGTCTCATGCAGCACTTTAAGTGGGGTTGCATAGTTTATTTGACTCCTGATACCTGGCATCTTTAGCTTTCACCAGCGCATCAATATCAGGCGTCACATCCTGAGTGGCAGCCAACTTCAGGATGTGATTCAAGTGCTTGTGCGTGAGCCTTGAGCGCAGCTTTGTTTTATTCATGACGTTTCCATCTTTAATGACTTGCAACACAAAGCCTCCTGGTGCAAAATACAGTGAAAAGTCCAAAAATCACGTCCTCCATTTGCAGATTGCACTTTCTCTCGGAACTTTGTCACAACGCCTGCTTTTTTCCCGATAATTGAGGGCGCACCATCTGTAGCCAGGCTGACAGCGCGGGACCAGTCCACTCCGACCCTGTCCAGCGCGCCGACGAGTGCAGTGAAAATATCAGCTGCTGTCGTTGTATCTGTCATCGGCACCAACTCCACGAACTCCTCGGTGACGGTCAATGTGTCATCAACTCCGCGGATGAAAATGGCCAGTTGTGCAACATCTGTAATGTCCGTGCTTTCATCAATTGCAACCGAAAACGCAATAAATGACTTTACTTTTTGCTTCAACTGGCTGTCCAAATCCACTGAAAGATCGGAAATCCTGTCTGCAACTGTGTTTCTTGTCAGGCTGATATTTGCAAAAGCCTGGTGCTTTTCAGGGCACACAATCTCTGCTGCCTTCATCATGCATGTTTTTACAAATTCACCCTCACTAAATGGTTTTGAAGCCATTGCGATTTCATTAGCAATGAGGTAGCTAGCTTTCACTGCAGCGTCACTGATGTCTCGGCTGTGAGTATTTTATTTTTATTTTATTTTTAGTCATTTAGCAGAGCAATTAGAGTTAAGTGCCTTGCTCAAGGGCACATCGACAGATTTTTCACCTAGTCGGCTCTGGGATTAGAACCAGCGACCTTTCGGTTACTGGCACAACGCTCTTACCCACTAAGCTACCTGCCGCCCTAAACACAGACTGCTGTTTCTTCAGACCCACCAACAGTTCATTCACCTTCTCTCTTCTCCGCTGTCCTTGAAAGTTGTCATATTTGTTGGCATGAAGACTCACATAGTGGCGACGAAGGTTATATTCTTTCAGCACTGCAACATGCTGTGAACACACCAAACATACAGCTTTCCCATTCAATTCCGTGAATAAATAGAAGGATGACAATTTTTCTTGGAACACTGCACTCTGCGTCCACTTTTCTCTTTTTTGACAGAGACATATTGGGGCAATGAGGGTGCTAAAGCACATAATGTTAAAAGTAGAAGCCGTAATAAATATCGCGGGCAAAACAAAGTAGCTCATCCGGACTGGCTGCACTTGCTTGACCTATTTGCTCTGCCCCGGTATAAACAGTTTGCTTGCTTAACACAATTGCTATTGCGCTTTCCAGTGGACACAATTGGAACAGCAGTTTCTTTTATTGAAAAATTGCAGCTCATTTTTATACTTTACAAAATCATCTCGCGGGCCGGATTAAACCCGTTTGCGGGCCTGATCCGGCCCGCGGGCCGGACGTTTGACACCCCTGCTCTAATGTATTTGTCCTCTTGCTCAGTTGTGCAAGGGGGCCTCCCACTCCTCTTTCTATTCTGGTTAGAGCCAGTTGCTTGCACCGTCATGAAAAGGGGCATGAGGGAAGCCCTACAATATTACATTTTTCTAAGTAGCGAGAACGCTCGGGAGCAGGCAATGTTGAAAAGTAATTTGTAGACATGTTGTACTTTTCTTAAATGTAGCTTTGTAATTGACTAAAACAAGCAGACAACAAGAAAATTGTGTTTTGAAAAAGGTAAAGTATTTGCTGTGAGCCAAAGGGGTAACCTAGATAACCACAGGTTGTTTTCTAAACAGTTGCGTGGGGCCGCACCTTTCTATCTAATACCTGACTTTAACTGCACAGTCAAACACAACAGTGAGTGACCTCACCCTTGGTAGATAGAGGTTGTGTTGTTGAATGTGGCTGAATATGTTGTAAGATTTGTGATGGTAGGAAATTACTTATATTTCTTCTATTGGCATAGTGTGTTATTTTGGTTCTGTGGTTTGTTTTGAATTTCAAGGGCCTGTTACATGCTAATACATGTCTTTATGTATAGATTACTAAAAACCAAAAATACTGAAATCAGTCATTTGGCAATCATCATCAGTCTTGTCTATAACAGTGCTTTTAGATTGGTCGAAACAGGCAGCATCCACCAACAGTGGCAGTGCATCAGTTGCTGCTCATGGCCATAGCAAAAAAACACACAAAACATAGCACTGCTGCTAATGGCTATTCTGTTTTTGAACTTTGAACTTCCAGGGCAGCTCAGGTCACCCAGCAGTATAAACTACTTACCCGTCCCCTATCACACCAGAGGGCTAAGTGAGAGCAAAGCTAGTTTAGAGTTTAATATTTAAGTCACAGCCTCTATCTACCAAGGGAGAGCAGATTTGGGTTGTTATTAGCTAAAGGCTTTCCTGTCAGTTTTGCTCATTGTATCTTTTCCTTTCGCAAAACAAAAGAGTCAAGTAGGGTTAAAACAATGAAAGGATCCTAAGTTTGCAGATCACCGTGGTGGATGCATGGAATGGAGCTGGTTATTTTGGTCTTATGTGGTCATAACTTTGACATTATTGTATTAGTGGTGTTTAAGTGTTGATGGGCATATTCACTGCAGAAAACACACAGTGACATAGACAAGACTGATGATGATTGCCAAATGACTGATTTCAGTATTTTTGGTTTTTAGTAATCTATACATAAAGACATGTATTAGCATGTAACAGGCCCTTGAGATTCAAAACAAACCACAGAACCAAAATAACACACTATGCCAATAGAATAAATATGTCATTTCCTACCATCACAAATCTTACAACATATTCAGCCACATGCAACAACACAATCATTTCTGCAATAAGCATTGCAAAATACATTGAATTTCAACTGTGGATCATATTTTGCAATGAAGGCATTACAAAACCTTTCCTCACATAGGCCTTCCTACATCTACAGCTGATAATTGGCCACAGGCAGCTTGGGTTGTATTGTAACTGTAATCACAGATTGAAGATTTTCATATTTTCCAGACAGTCCCCCGCCGTGTTGACCTTTTGGCTGTTTTCAGGGGAATTTCCCATTTATGATCAACATACTGAAGCACCTGCAGGGGATTGAGAACCCGCGGTCTGAATTCATTATCCTCATCCTAATAATTATATCTATTTCTGTGACCATTTCAGCCATCTCTACAGAGAAAGCTAAACCCTTTGTATGACTATGGAGCTTTTACGTGTTTTGTATGACAGAAGGGTTCGTTTTTGAAATTATCGAATCTTGTAAATTAATCCTAATCATTTACAAACCATACATTGGTTTGTGTTTTTGTTTGAGAGTTGAGCCTTTCAATTTATATATAATACAGTGAGGGAAAAAAGTATTTGATCCCCTGCTGATTTTGTACGTTTGCCCACTGACAAAGAAATGATCAGTCTATAATTTTAATGGTAGGCTTATTTGAACAGTGAGAGACAGAATAACAACAAAAAAATCCAGAAAAACGCATGTCAAAAATGTTATAAATTTATAAAAAGTATTTTTTTACATTTGCAAAATGTTCCTGTTTTCGCTTTGTCATTATGGGTTATTGTGTATAGATTGATGAGATTTTCAATTTATTTAATCCATTATAGAATAAGGTTGTAATGTAAAAAGTCAAGGGGTCTGAATACTTTCAGAATGCACTGTATATGTTCATGTAGGTCTCTATTGGGCTAACAAAAACATGTGTAAAGCTGTTTATTCTTCCTGGGTCCTCTACTCTCCCCAGAGCCCTTATGAATAAATATTTGAGGCCTAGTAAACTTACCTGTGCCTGACTTTATTCCCAATGGAGCCATGTCACTACATTGATGATGCTCTTGGAGGTTTTTATGGATTGGTGATGAGATTAATGCTGTGGCCCCGCTGGGCTCCGTCGTGTCAACAAGACTCACGTCCTCCATTTTGTGCGGGCACGCCTTTGGTTTCTGCTGATTTAAGTGGGAAATTGAAAGCTGTGGATTATTAACGCCTCGCTAAAAATCAAGCCTGGTAAGTCAACGCCACAGGAGAGCTGCAGGTCCCAATACAGAGGATGGTTAAAGGCTGCTTTCATTTAACTAAAGACTCATTTTACTGCCTATCATGGTCCCCATCTAATAACCTGGAAAGGCAATACATCAATTCGCTGCCGCTCATACAGTACGTCATCACAAGTGGTCCTCCGATGCAAGCTCCCGGTGGCAGATATATTGCCATAAATAAATTTTTCTTGCTTTCTCTCTCCTTTACATGTTCCATCTTTTGTTTTTGCCTCCGGTCTCCCCTGTAATATTTGGGGTTTTATGGATTTTGTATATAATATACCAACAGTATACTTTTTGGAGTTGTTATTATTCAGTTCCTCAGTTGTCATCATCACAGGGCAGCTACTGTGCAATTTGATTATGAATGCATTTATTGTGTTGCTGATTGAGTATTAATTTCATGTTATGGGGGATGCATAGCCCAGAACCAAGATGTTGGGACTGTTGTTGAACACAACAAGTGTTGTACTGTATCTAACTTTGAGGAAGGGACCACTTAATTTGCTGTGTGTCTGATTTTGTGAGAGCAGGTTGCATTACATAGGGTAATACGCTGCACAGTAGTAGATGGTATGGTATCTATACATGTTTCCCCTGCCCATTTGGAAGCCCATCAGTCACTGACTTCTACTGGTATCATCCATCCTCAGCACTTCATTGCTGTGGCATATCATATAAGCATCCATCCATCCTCTCTGTACCATAGACTAACCATCCATTCATCCTCACCATCTCCAACAGCATGGCCATCCATCCATCCTTAGCATGCTACAGAACCTGGCCATCAATCGCCGGCACCTCCTCAGTGGGCAACGGAATACAGAGCAGGTTGGATCTGTGTCTCAGAGCCTACTGGAACAAAACAGCAGCACAACAATAAGGCATTAGCAGGATTTATTGAATAGAGGCCTTTTATTGACCATTCCTCTTTAGCCTATATATTATTGCATAGTACATCATCTTGTTACTCTCTGTTGCGCTTATACAACCAAATAGCTGTAACACACAATTACTTAAAGGCACAATCTGTAATGTCAACAGCAGGACCTTGCCACTTTGTTTGTAAGCTGAGCGATGGGGCTGGGGGCATTAAACCACACTCAAATGTATAGATGGAGCTGTGGATGCAAGGAATGATCATCCCGATGAGATCAACATACAGTAGAAAAGTACAGGGCATTTCCATGTAAAAGGTCATTTCCATAAGCACCAACATGTGAAATTCCTAGGAGCATGTCAAATTGGGTGTCAAATGAAAGCTAAGAGTCAATATGTTTTCCATCCTAAAAATTTGGAATAAGCAAAGGCTTTGATTTCTGGTCAAACAGATAGAAAAAGCGTCTTAAAAAGGTATTAAAGTTGAAGTAAAGACCCCTGTCAACTAATATCAACACATATTTATTTTGAGAAATTATTTGCAAGAAATATTGCCCCATGTGCCTTGTAATCCATTACCAAAATCCCACATATCTTTAAGATATTTTCTAATTTCTCTCCTTCATGAGGAGGGAGGATAATAAATGTTTACAGAAGTAACTACTGTAGGTATACCTACCAATTAGTTAGTGTTTTTACTGATATCTATTTGATTTATGAATTATTAAGTGATTCAATTATGTCTAGTGGCCAGTGTGGCCTAAATACATCTCTATGTGTCCATGTACGTGCAGTCTATAACCAGAACTGGTCGGCTTGAGAGAATGATTTTGAATGAAAAGATCGGAAATCTGTACAGATGTTTGGCTTACGGTATACAGCTAATTAAGCAGCCCATATGCTAGCGCAGCACTTGTAGACTAGCACAGGAAAGCAGTGCCACAGATGAAAGGATTAACTAGTGATCAAACCTGAGTTACAGTAAGTCTCTATTCAATCCGCAACGCAGATTTCAGCTTTGCAACGCGATTGAAATTTAAAGGCAATGTTCCCGCTTTAGCGGAGACTGCATTCACGATAAACGCTGCATATGTCGGCTCAATAGGAAATTACCTTTAAATTTATATAGCAACATCTGTAATGCTTCAGCTTTACAGATTGAATAGAGCCCTTAGTAAGTAGCCTCTCTTTGGTATAGGGTGCGCGGCTTGCCTTGCTCCCGCTGACAGTCTAACAGTGAGATTGCGATTTTTTTCATGAAAGTTATGCAAAGTAATATTACTAGTAATATAATACGTTATTTTCCACACAAAGTAATATTGTAAAGTAACACGCCCCCAGAAATCGATTTAGCATAATAAAATGATCCCCATAAAAATCTGTCCGTTTAAGATAGATATATCTGTTTTTTTTTGCATTGGATGCGTCTCAATGTCGCACTTCCGCATCTGCGGTGAAAGGTGACAGAGCTACAGCAGAGTTTGTCAGACCATGAGACATCCCGAAAATTGGTCTTCTCACAAAATCGTCTGTAGCATCCGAACGGTTTGGCCTACAAACTATTATGACCCCTCTCACGAACACAATGGTGTTCTCCGTATTGTTCTACGACCCCCACAAGCGTCTTGAGACTCGTCTGAAGTCTGTACAGCCGATATGCCAACTTCTGTCTGTAGCATCCGAAAAGTTTGGGCTACACACTAATATGACCCCTCTGTGAAAAGGTGAGACTCTCACAAACACGTACACTACCGTTCAAAAGTTTGGGGTCACTTTGAAATGTCCTTGTTTTCCATGAAAACATACATGAAATGAGTTTGAATAGGAAATATAGCAAAATGAATAGGAAATGTAGTCATTGACTAGGTTAGAAATAATTATTTTTAATATAAATAATAATTGTGTCCTTCAAACTTTGCTTTCTTCAAAGAATCCTCCATTTGCAGCAATTACAGCCTTGCAGACCTTTGGCATTCTAGTTGTCAATTTGTTGAGGTAATCTGAAGAGATTTCACCCCATGCTTCCTGAAGCACCTCCCACAAGCTGGATTGGCTTGATGGGCATTTCTTACGTACCAAACGGTCAAGCTGCTCCCACAACAGCTCAATAGGGTTGAGATCCGGTGACTGTGCTGGCCACTCCATTATAGACAGAATACCAGCTGACTGCTTCTTCTCGAAATAGTTATTGCATAGTTTGGAGCTGTGCTTTGGGTCATTGTCCTGTTGTAGGACGAAATTGGGTATGGGGTATGGCATGGTATTGCAAAATGGAGTGAAAGCCTTCCTTCTTCAAGATCCCTTTTACCCTGTACAGATCTCCCACTTTACCATCACCAAAGCACCCCCATACCATCACATTGCCTCTACCATGCTTGACAGATGGCATCAAGCACTCCTCCAGCATCTTTTCATTTGGTCTGTGTTTCACAAATGTTCTTCTTTGTGATCCGAACACCTCAAACTTCGATTCATCTGTCCGTAACACTTTTTTCCAATCTTCCTCTGTCCAGTGTCTGTGTTCTTTTGCCCATCTTAATCTTTTCTTTTTATTGGCCAGTCTGAGATATGGCTTTATCTTTGCAACTCTGCCTAGAAGGTCAGCATCCCGGAGTCGCCTCTTCACTGTTGACGTTGAGACTGGTGTTTTGCGGGTAATATTTAATGAAGCTGCCAGTTGAGGACCTGTGAGGCGTCTGTTTCTCAAACTAGACACTCTAATGTAGTTACCCTCTTGCTCAGTTGTGCACCCAGGCCTCCCACTCCTCTTTCTATTCTGTTTAGAGCCAGTTTGCGCTGTTCTGTGAAGGGAGTAGTACACAGCATTGTACGAGATCTTCAGTTTCTTGGCAATTTCTCGCATGGAATAGCCTTCATTTCTCAGAACAAGAATAAACTGACGTGTTTCAGAAGAAAGTTATTTGTTTTAGGCCATTTTGAGCCTGTAATCGAACCCACAATTGCTGATGCTCCAGATACTCAACTAGTCTCAAGAAGGCCAGTTTTATTGCTTCTTTAATCAGCACAACAGTTTTCAGCTGTGTTAACATAATTGCAAAAGGGTTTTCTAATGATCAATTAGCCTTTTAAAATGATAAACTTGGATTAGCAAACACAACGTGCCATTGGAACACAGGACTGATGGTTGCTGATAATGGGCCTCTGTACGCCTATGTGTAGATATTCCATAAAAAATCAGCCGTTTCCAGCTACAATAGCCATTTACAACATTAACAATGTCTACACTGTATTTCTGATCAATTTGATGTTATTTTAATGGACAAAGAAATAGATTTTCTTTCGAAAACAAGGACATTTCTAAGTGACCCCAAACTTTTGAACGGTAGTGTACATTTAGGTTGTTTTGCTCTAGGACGCCCACAGGCCTCACAAGAATCGTCTGAAGGTCCCCCAGTACCAGTGGCAAAAATGAATGGAAATTTATATGGAGACTGTTTAGTGCCAAATATAAGTGGTTAAATACTTTTTTTTTTTTTTTTTTTTTTATACAAATCTTATATCTCTCAGATGTAGTACAGACACTTCAGAATAAACTTCCTTTTTATTATTTTTTAGGACTATCTGTTCTTCCACGTAGAATTCAATGCGTTTGTATGGGCTATTAGAATGATTGATTTGAGCAGACCCCAGTGTTTTCCAATATCTTGTGGGAGTTTTCCAACAAGTGAGGCCTGGATGTGTTGCTGAGTGACAGTGTCCGTGTGACCAGGCTCTCAATGTTGAGTCTTGGCCGGGTCTGCTTCTTCTGAACCATCCTCTTCTGTATTAGTCTGATGGACATTGTGGAGCGGATAAGGCAATTATCTGTCCACCGTTTGGAGCGGGGGTGCCTCAAAGATGCTTTGAGTTAATTTTTCTGGCGGAAGAGAGTGTTAGTGATGGTAAGGTCATACTCAGCACATTTGATGAGAAGAAGAACTCCATTGGAGTTGATGTTGCCAATGGCTTCCTTTCCTATTCTGCCTCTCCAAAGGTTGTGGTCTCAGGCCCACCCTGGCATTGAAATCCCCAAGAAGAATGATCTATTCCTCCTTTGGGATGCTTGAGAGTGTTGTGTCTAAGCTGGGGTAGAAGGTCTCCTTTACCTTCTTCCTGTGAGTCCACAGTTGGAGCATAGGCACTCACAACTGTTGGCATCTGGTTGTTAGCAAGCACCAGACGGATGGTCATGAGGTGCTCACTGATCCCAACGAGATGTTCAGAGAGGTGGCTGATGAGCTGGTTCTTGATTGCGAATCCAACACCATGGATCCTTGGCTCATCAGCTGCTTTCCCTTTCCAGAAGAAGGTGTACCCACCCTTCTTCTCCTTCAGCTGCCTTTCATCTGCCAGATGGGTTTCAGAGAGGGCAGCTAGGTTAATCTGGCATCTTCTAAATATGCAAAGGAGGATATTGCATATTTCTACCATAGTGTACCTATTCAGGTTATTCTTATCCATAATTATGCATTTCTGTATAGTACAGATCAGGGGCCCATGATGTAATTATGTTACTGTGTGTAAATCCACTTCAATTCATTTTTTCAAAGTCAAGGTGTCATGTCATAGCTGACACCCTATTCTTTCTGCAGATATCTTTGAATCTTAATTTGGAGCGGATATTTAAAGCTGCAATATGTAACTTTTTGGGCGACCCGACAAAATTAACAGAAATGTGAGTTATAGATCTGTCATTCTCATTGAAAGCATGTCACGATCGTCGACAGATGAAGCGGACCAAGGAGCAGCGTGATAAGCGTACATTCTTTATTTGTGTACACACGAACCAAAACAATAAACCAAACAATACGTGAAGTCCTAGGTTATACACAAAACCCTACGGAACAAGATCCCACAAAATACTAGTGCCAAACAGGCTGCCTAAGTATGGTCCCCAATCAGAGACAACGAGCTACAGCTGTCTCTGATTGGGAACCACCCTGGCCAACATAGATATAAACGATCTAGAACAAAAGCATAGAAAATATAACAGAAACTCCACACCCTGGCTCAACATTTAAGAGTCCCCCGAGCCAGGGCGTGACAAAGCATGTCTAAGAAGCGGTAGATCTGTTATATGTGTGTTATTTCTATGCCTCCTGTTCTTAAGTTTTTTTAGTCTTTGACTTTCGGTTTTGTACACCAGCTTCAAACAGCTGAAAATACAATATTTTGGGTTATATTGCACCTTTAACAGAGTTTTTGGAAAGTGTGGTCACAAAAAACTGAGGGAGATTTTACTGAATTCTGTTAGGGAGTGAACATTATTTATAATAAGGGTTACATGAAAAACAATCTGACGTCTCTGAAATGAAAATGGATGGCCCTCCCTGAACACTCCCTTTATAGTAAAAGCATTGCATCAATCTATCATTGTATTTGCAGGTCCAAGAAAAAAATTGCCTTTTATAAACATTTAATTCAATTCTACGTGATTTTACATATGAGCATAATCTTTTTTTAATACCACACAGATTACTGAAATTACAGGCTAAGAATGGACAGAGATAGGCCTATGTGTTCATCTTATCATATTTATCCAATGCCAAATCAGTGTGTTTTGTTTGCAATTAAACTGTCCTTGTTTGCAAGTAATCAAATCTGAGACATCATTAGGAATCTGAGCATGGTACTTTCCACCCCAGACAGAGCAGGCCTACTGACGCAGAAAAATGTAATCTTTAACTGCTGGCTACTCTTCTTCTGTGGCTTAACCCAAGGAGCGAAGGTCAAAGTGTTTCTCTAAAAGCTCTCTGGTTTAAAAATCTTCTATTTTACAGAAAGTGAATAGCTTAATCAATTGATAGTGACAGAATTAGATTACTTCCCAAGAAAAGTCAGCCCCTGAATGTCAAAGAAACAAAACAATGATATCCACATATGCATCGGAGTCAAGTCTTTCCCAGGTATTTTACAGCTTGTTTCTAGCATAAAGCATCGCGAACCAAAGCGCTGTTATAGATCACTTTATATAATCAGATCCATTTTATTTTCTTCACAATCTTAACCTATCAAGGGGTAGGACTGTGCTTTTTGTTATTTTCTTTAATAAAGGTAAGCCTGTGGCATACCCTCTCATACCCCCTCAATTCGAGTCTTGGTTTTAACTTAATAGCCCTTCACTGACATTGAGGTAAGCTATTTAACTCTAAAAGTCTAAGCCATGGATCATTTAGCTATTTGATTTAGAATTTTAGGACTGTCCAAAAATATTAAGGAATAAGGTTTTGAAGTGTCTGTCCAATATGTAGGAGATATATTTTTGTTTTTTTGGACATATATTTAACCCCATCATTTTCGTGAGAGTCTCCCCTTTGTAAGCCAAACCATAATAGTTTGTAGGCCAAACCGTTCGGACGCTACAGACTGAGAAGACTGATTTTCGGGAAGTGTCATGGTCTGACAAACACATGTCGGAATGCCAACATAGGCGGACGCGGTGGATTGAGACGCAGCCCATGCAAAAAACCTGATCTCTCTAGCTTAAACTGACAGATTTTGATGGGGATTTTTTTATTGTGTTACACGGGGTGCGTCAATACACTCTTAAGGATTTTAAAGAGTGCATGGTGGGTAGAGGAATTGACCGACAAATCTATGGATATAGCAGCCTATAGCCTAATTTTGTCTGTCAAACAGCTAGGCTTACCTTTTATTTCTTAAATAGGAAGAAATAGGCTCCAACACAAAGCCCTCTTGTTGTGAGTAAAGTCTAATTCAAATAAAGATGATTGAAAATAATTATACCTAGTTGAATTTGCCTACTTTCAGCACCATGAGCTGTCCATTTCCGATTGATTGTGGATTGATTGTGCTGCTGCTGCGGCTTCAAGTTTCAGCACCACAATGTAAGTTACTTGAATCTGGCTTATTGTGAGGTCAATAACTGAGCAATAAATGGGCAAGAAATTGTTTTTAATAAAATCAATTCTAGTAGTAGAAAGCTATAAATCAATCAATCATATTTATTGAGCCCTTTTTACAACAGCAGTTGTCGCAAAGTGCTTATACAGAAACCCAGCCTAAAACCCCAAACAGCAAGCAACGCAGATGAAAAAACTCCCTAGAAAGGCAGAAACCTAGGAAGAAACCTAGAGAGGAACCAGGCTCTGAGGGGTGGCCAGCCCCCTTCTGGCTGTGCCGGGTGGAGATTATAACAGTACATGGCCATTAAGGCCAGATTTTTCTCCAAGATGTTCAAACGTTCATAGATGACCAGCAGGGTCAAATAATAATCACAGTGGTTGTAGAGGTTGCAACAGGTCAGTACATCAGGAGTAAATGTCACTTGGCTTTTCATAGCCGGGCATTTAGAGGTTGAAATAGCAGGTGCGGTAGAGAGAGAGAGTTGAAAACAGCAGGTCTGGGACAAGGTACCACGTCCGGTGAACAGGTCAGGGTTCCATAGCAGCAGGCAGAAGAGTTGAAACTGGAGCAGCAGCACGACCAGGTGGACTGGGGACAGCAAGGAGTCTTCAGTCCAGGTAGTCCTGAGGCATGGTCTTAGGGCTCAGGCCCTCTGGGAGGGGAGGGAGAGAGGGAGAGAGAGAGAATTAGAGGGAGCATACTTACGTTCACACAGGACACCGGATAAGACAGGAGAATAACACCAGATATAACAGACTGACCCTAGCCCCCCGGCACATAGACTATTGCAGCATAGATACTGGAGGCTGAGACAGGGGGGGTCGGGAGACACTGTGGCCCTGTCCGACGATACATTTGTACATTTTGCAAATTCATAACACACTGTGCGTTTAGCAAAATGTGTAACATATAATACGAATTGTAATTCGTAACATATCATATGAAATGGGTGATGGGTATCCACAAATTAATACATACCATACGAAACGCAACATATCATACTAAATGGAGTGTCTTGGATTTAGCTACAGAATAATATGACATGCTCTGAGACCAGGTTGGAAAATGATATACATATGATAGGTAGGCTATACAAAACCTTGCAGAGAGCCTATCCAACTGACAATCTCTTAGAAATAAATTAAAACTATAGGAACCAATATTTAAAAATAACTATTGGCACAATATGGAGGGAATGTTGGAACATAACTAACGAGATTACAGTCAACGAAAATGTAATTAATGTATAGAATTTATTATACAAGAGACAAAATTCACAAATTCTACAGCACAATGGCAGAGTCATGTCTGAAGTGTAAAACTACTAATGACTCAATAATTCATGCCTTCTGGGAATGTTACAAAGTCCAAAAGTTAGATGGCTGTCAGAAGTGTTACAATGTAAATTTACTTTTAATTTTCTGTGCATATTTCAAGACATGGCATATGAGGGTGCAGTGAGATACCCGATGGGTTAGACAATACTTTTCTCATCAATCATCTTTAAAAAACGTATACAGTGAGGGAAAAAAGTAATTGATTCCCTGCTGATTTTGTACGTTTGCCCACTGACAAAGACATGATCAGTCTATACTTTTAATGGTAGGTTTATTTGAACAGTGAGAAACAGAATAACAACAAAAAAATCCAGAAAAACGCATGTCAAAAATGTTATGAATTGATTTGCATTTTAATGAGGGAAATAAGTATTTGACCCCTCTGCAAAACATGACTCAGTACTTGGTGGCAAAACCCTTGTTGGCAATCACAGAGGTCAGACGTTTCTTGTAGTTGGCCACCAGGTTTGCACACATCTAAGGAGGGATTTTGTCCCACTCCTCTTTGCAGATCTTCTCCAAGTCATTAAGGTTTCGAGCCTGACGTTTGTCAACTCGAACCTTCAGCTCCCTCCACAGATTTCCTATGGGATTAAGGTCTGGAGACTGGCTAGGCCACTCCAGGACCTTAATGTGCTTCTTCTTGAGCCACTCCTTTTTTGCCTTGGCTGTGTGTTTTGGTTCATTGTCATGCTGGAATACCCATCCACGACCCATTTTCAATGCCCTGGCTGAGGGAAGGAGGTTCTCACCCAAGATTTGACAGTACATGGCCCCGTCCATCGTCCCTTTGATGCGATGAAGTTGTCCTGTCTCCTTAGCAGAAAAACACCCCCAAAGCATAATATTTCCACCTCCATGTTTGACGGTGGGGATGGTGTTCTTGGGGTCATAGGCAGAATTCCTCCTCCTCCAAACACGGCGAGTTGAGTTGATGCCAAAGAACTCGATTTTGGTCTCATTTGACCACAACACTTTCATCCAGTTCTCCTCTGAATCATTCAGATGTTCATTGGCAAACTTCAGATGGCCCTGTATATGTGCTTTCTTGAGCAGGGGGACCTTGCGGGCGCTGCAGGATTTCAGTCCTTCACGGCATAGTGTGTTACCAATTGTTTTCTTGGTGACTATGGTCCCAGCTGCCTTGAGATCATTGACAAGATCCTCCCGTGTAGTTCTGGGCTGATTCCTCACCGTTCTCATGATCATTGCAACTCCACGAGGTGAGATCTTGTATGGAGCCCCAGGCCGAGGGAGATTGACAGTTATTTTGTGTTTCTTCCATTTGCGAATAATCGCACCAACTGTTGTCACCTTCTCACCAAGCTGCTTGGCGATGGTCTTATAGCCCATTCCAGCCTTGTGTAGGTCTACAATCTTGTCCCTGACATCCTTGGAGAGCTCTTTGGGCTTGGCCATGGTGGAGAGTTTGGAATCTGATTGATTGATTGCTTCTGTGGACAGGTGTCTTTTATATAAGTAACAAACTGAGATTAGGAGCACTCCCTTTAAGAGTGTGCTCCTAATCTCAGCTCGTTACCTGTATAAAAGACACCTGGGAAGCAGAAATCTTTCTGATTGAGAGGGGGTCAAATACTTATTTCCCTCATTAAAATGCAAATCAATAAAATAACATTTTTGACATGCGTTTTTCTGGATTTTTTTGTTGTTATTCTGTCTCTCACTGTCCAAATAAACCTACCATTAAAATGATAGACTGATCATTTCTTTGTCAGTGGGCAAACGTACAAAATCAGCAGGGGATTAAATACTTTTTTCCCTCACTGTACTTAAAAACTGGAAAATAACCAATCCTCTGTCGTTCACGCAATGGAAAGGTCAAATGCTTTATTATCTAAAAATGTTAAGTGCATGGGCGACGGAGAAAAACTAAATTGTGCAGTTGGAGATAGGGGTGAGGGCTAGTGGGTCTGGGCAGGTGTGATGTAATAGATGTTTGTACAGTATGATGTCATCGTTTGTATGTGTGTTTTGTATTGATGATAAAAGATAAGATAAAATCTTATAAAAAAGTTAAATGTCAAAACTTGCTTCAGAACCACCCCACCTAAAAGTCTGGAGTACAAAAGTTGCATTTTTTACACCATTCCCCAAAGAGGACCTTGACCTATACTCTCATTATGCCGTGTTACTGTAGTTTGTGAAATGTTTGTGTCAAAATCTGAATAATGGCATAACTAATTATTTTTTTTAAACATTTCTCTGCAGGTCTCAGCAAGCAATGTCATGACTTGATTGCTAAACCTCCGGAGGCCATATCGGTCTGGACCAGACCATGGTCAGAACACCAGGGTTCCTCTTAAAGTAGCTAATATGTATCGAGTGTAAGTATGGTTCTTGGAGATATCATATGGTATTTCACCATAACTTTGTGTCGACAGATAAGACTAGCTTGTTTTGCTGGACACTCACTCTGAAACTGGGCTTCACGTGTCACGTGTACCTTTCGTCAGCATTGTTGTTAGTATTGCTTTCAGCCTGCTACACCAGAAGCAGCTAACAGAGGCAGAAATCAGAAGCACAAGACACTTTTTCAGTTGAGAGCACTTCAGAGACACGTGTAGAAACACTTGAAATTTACTTGAAGCGTAAAATGACACTTGCTTCACTGACGTGCTACTTCTGCGGCCAGTGTAGCATGTGTCATTGATTACAGTGGGTCTGTTTTAACTGCGGATCACAGGCATGAGAAAAATGCATGTGCAACACTTGGGCAAATCGTTTTGTGTCATATGCAACTTACTTAACCCAGAGGACATATCCACTCAGGGATTCCAATATACGTTTATGTTAATAATGTTCAAACGCAAACATACTGTATATGTGTCAGAAAATGCAATGGCTATAGTGTAATTGGCCATAAAGTTGTGAGGAAGCCATTTATAAGAGGGGGACCCTAGTGATTCTAATATATTTTGGGAAACAATTATTGTCATAGAAAACATTTTCACTTCTATATAATGAAAACGTACAGTTATGAATATAACTACTGTTCCCTGATGGAGGTAACGAGGTATAACATACTGAGGGGAGTCAACGACCAATCATATTCACCTGAAGAAAACTGAATTCACACCCAATGGGCCAAAGGATGCCAAGCGCGCCCTCAGAAGCCCCGCCTTCCTGGCTATAATACCGGGGTTCGCATTCATTTCCTCAATTCAGTACCACTCTTCAGTGAGCCCAAATCCCCTGACGGCGTGTGGCCAAAATATGTTATACCTCATTCCTTCCTTTAGGGAACAGTAGTTCACTCGGTCACTCGGTATAACACTATGGAGGCCGGATAAATGCGCAACCTGCGCACTGCCTAACACCCAATACCGGATCCAGCCATAAGAACACTATGAGCCACACTGGGAGCAGATACATCCAAGCGATAAAACCTGAAAAAGGTATGTGGTGAACCCAAACTCGCTGCAGCACAGATGTCACCAATCGTCATGCCCATGAACAATGCCCAAGAAGCCGCAACACCCCTAGTGGAGTATTTAGTATTTTATTAGGATCCCAATTAGCTACAGCCAAAGCTGCAGATACTCTTCCTGGGGTCCACACAAAACATTACATAATAAATAACATTAATAGATAATTACAGCTGAATGACAGAAATACACTAAATAATAATATAAACGCAAAATGTAAAGTGCTGGTCCCATGTTTTCGTGAGCTGAAATAAAAGATCCCAGAAAGTTTCCATTTGCACAAAAAGCATATTTATCTAAAATTGTTTGCACAAATAGTGAGCAGGGGACAATAAAAGGACACTCTAAAATGTGCAGTTTTGTCACACAACACAATGCCACAGATGTCTCAAGTTTTGAGGGAGCTTGCAATTGGCATGCTGACTGCAGGAATGTCCACCAGAGCTGTTGCCAGATCATTTGAATTGAATGTACATTTCTCTACCATAAGCCGCCTCCAACGTCGTTTTAGAGAATTTGGCAGTACTTCCAACCTGCCTCACAACTACAGACAAAGTGGACCTCCACATCCGGCTTCTTCACCTGCGGGATCGTCAGAGGGGGGGATGCGGAGGAGTATTTCTGTCTGTAATAAAGCCCTTTTGTGGGGAAAAACTCAATCTGGTTTGGCTGCGCCTGGCTCCCCAGTGGGTGGGCCTATGCCCGCCCAGGCCCACCCATGGCTGCGCCCCTGCCCAGTCATGTGAAATCCATAGATTAGGGCCTAATTCATTTATTTCAATTTACTGATTTCCTTATATGAACTGTAACTCAGCCAAATCTTTGAAATTGTTGCATGTTGCGTTTATATTTTGGTTCATAAATTAAATACAATATACAACGACAATACATAGCATTAATAGAAAGGTACAGAACTACTGTACATATTTTTAAAATAAGAATACGCACTTATATTCTTATGCCTTAGCAATCCATGCAACATGTACCCATGATAGCGGTTATACTGCAGTCATCCATTTTGTTAGAGTTGCTTATTGTTACAATTGCAGGTCCTGATCCTAATCTCTCAGAACTGGTTGTTCTGTAAACACTAGCAATAATCTTACAACATTAGGAACCACCCATGTCCTTGGTTCTCCCTTTTGACATCAATACTATTCATAATAATAATAATAATGTACACTACCGTTCAAAAGTTTGGGGTCACTTAGAAATGTCCTTGTTTTCGAAAGAAAAACACATTTTTTGTCCATTAAAATAACATCAAATTGATCAGAAATACAGTGTAGACATTGTTAATGTTGTAAATGGCTATTGTAGCTGGAAAACGGCTGATTTTGTATGGAATATCTACATAGGCGTACAGAGGCCGATTATCAGCAACCATCAGTCCTGTGTTCCAATGGCACGTTGTGTTTGCTAATCCAAGTTTATCATTTTAAAAGGCTAATTGATCATTAGAAAACCCTTTTGCAATTATGTTAGCACAGCTGAAAACTGTTGTGCTGATTAAAGGAGCAATAAAACTGTCCTTCTTGAGACTAGTTGAGTATCTGGAGCATCAGCAATTGTGGGTTCGATTACAGAATCAAAATGGCCAGAAACAAATAACTTTCTTCTGAAACTCGTCAGTCTATTCTTGTTCTGAGAAATGAAGGCTATTCCATGCGAGAAATTGCCAAGAAACTGAAGATCTCGTACAATGCTGTGTACTACTCCCTTCAGAGAACAGCGCAAACTGGCTCTAACCATAATAGAAAGAGGAGTGGGAGGCCCCGGTGCACAACTGAGCAAGAGGACAAATACATTAGAGTATCTAATTTGAGAAACAGACGCCTCACAGGTCCTCAACTGGCAGCTTCATTAAACAGTACCCGCAAAACACCAGTCTCAACGTCAACAGTGAAGAGGCGATTCCGGGATGCTGACCTTCTAGGCAGAGTTGCAAAGATAAAGCCATATCTCAGACTGGCCAATAAAAAGAAAAGATTAAGATTAACACTGGACAGAGGAAGATTGGAAAAAAGTGTTATGGACAGACAAATCGAAGTTTGAGGTGTTCTGATCACAAAGAAGAACATTTGTGAGATGCAGACCAAATGAAAAGATGCTGGAGGAGTGCTTGATGGCATCTGTCAAGCATGGTGGAGCCAATGTGATGGTCTGGGGGTGCTTTGGTGTTGGTAAAGTGGGAGATTTGTACAGGGTAAAAGGGATCTTGAAGAAGGAAGGCTATCACTCCATTTTGCAATATCATGCCATACCCTGTGGACGGCGCTTGATTGGAGCCAATTTCCTCCTACAACAGGACAATGACCCGAAGCACAGCTCCAAACTATGCAATAACTATTTAGGGAAGAAGCAGTCAGCTGGTATTCTGTCTATAATGGAGTGGCCAGCACAGTCACCGGATCTCAACCCTATTGAGCTGTTGTGGGAGCAGCTTGACCGTATGGTACGTAAGAAGTGCCCATCAAGACAATCCAACATGTGGGAGGTGCTTCAGGAAGCATGGGGTGAAATCTCTTCAGATTACCTCAACAAATTGACAACTAGAATGCCAAAGGTCTGCAAGGCTGTAATTGCTGCAAATGGAGGATTCTTTGACGAATGCAAAGTTTGAAGGAAACAATTATTATTTATATTAAAAATCATTATTTCTAACCTTGTCAATGACTACATTTCCTATGCATTTTGCTATATTTTCTATTCAAACTCATTTCATGTATGTTTTCATGGAAAACAAGGACATTTCTAAGTGACCCCAAACTTTTGAACGGTAGTGTAATTCATAGATTCTACAGAATGCAAGTGCAACGAAAATGACAATGGTATTGCAACAATTCTTGGAGCAAAGGCTTTATCCACAGTTTTCACCCTAGCAACAGTGCCATTCAGCTCATAAATGAGCTACAGATGGAGTTTCCTCCCCGCTAATCACTAAGTCCAAGCGACGACCGCTGTCATACAGTGCCTTCAGAAAATGTTCACACCCCTTGACTTTTTCCACATTTTGTTGTGTTACAAAGTGTGGTTGAAATTGATAATTATTCAACCCCCTGAGTCAATACATGTTATAATCACTTTTGACAGTGATTGCAGCTGTGATAATTTCTGGGTATGTCTGTAAGAGCTTTACACACCTGGATTGTACAATATTTACACATAATTGTTTTCTTAATTCTTCAAGCGCTGTCAAGTTGGTTGTTGATCATTGATAGAAAGACATTTTCAAGTCTTGCCATAGATTTTCAAGCCGATTGAAGTCATAACTGTAACTAGACCACTCAGGAACATTCAATGTCGTCTTGGTAAGCAACTCCAGTGTATTTTTGGCCTGGTGTTTTAGGCTATTGTCCTGCTGAAAGGTGAATTTGTCTACTAGTGTCTGTTGGAAAGCAGAATGAACCAGGTTTTCCTCTAAGATTCTGCCTGTGCTTAGCTCTATTCCGTTCTTTTCATCCCAAAAAACTCCCTAGTCCTTGCCGATGACAAGTGTACCCATAACATGATGCAGACAACCAAATGCTTGAAAATATGAAGAGTGGTACTCAGTGATGTGCTGTGTTGGATTTGCCCCAAACATAATGCTTTGTATTCAAGACAAAGTTAGTATCTTTACCACATTTTGTGCAGTTTTACTTTGTCCCTTATTGCAAACATGATGCATGTTTTGGAATATTTTTATTCAGTACAGGCTTCCTTCTTTTCACTCTGTCAATTAGGTTAGTACTGTGGAGTAACTACAATGTGGTTGATCCATCCTATCACAGCCATTCAACTCTGTAACTGTTTTATTAAAGTCACAATTGGCCTGATGGTGAGATTCCAGATTGGATTCCTTCCTGTCCGGAAACTGAGTTAGGAAGGACGCCTGTATCTTCGATGCACCATCCAAAGTGTAATTCATAACTTCACCATGCTCAAACGGATATTCAATGTATGCTTTTTTTTACCCATCTACCAATAGGTGCCCTTCTTTGCGAGGCATTGGAAAACCTCCCTGGTCTTTGCGGTTTAATCTGTGTTTGAAATACACTGTTCAACTGAGGGACCTTGCATATAATTATATGAGTGGGGTACAGAGATGAGGTAATTCAAATATAATGTTAAAACACTATTATTGCACAGAGTGAGCATGCAACTTATTATGTGACTTGATAAGCACATTTTTACTGCTGAATTTATTTAGGCTTGCCATAACAAAGGGGTTGAATACATATTAACTCAAGATATTTCAGGTTTTCATTTTTAATTAATTTGTAAACATTTCAGTATGGGGAATTGTGTGTAGCCAGTGACACAAAATCTCAATTTAATCCATTTTAAATTCAGACTTAAATTCAACAAAATGTGGAAAAACTCAAGGGGTGTGAACAGGCACTCTATGCCAGGGAGATAGCCTCCACAATCCAATGACAAAGACAAAGCTTAGAAAAGCGCCCTACCCCGAAATGGATTTGCGAAAAAGAAAAAAGCTGGTCACAAATGCGGATATCTATATACAGCTCTGGAAAAAATTAAGAGACCACTGAAAAATATAAGTTTCTCTGGTTTTACTATTTATACAGCTGAAGTCGGAAGTTAATATTACACTTACAGTGAGGGAAACAAGTATTTGATCCCCCTGCTGATTTTGTACGTTTGCCCACTGACAAAGAAATTATCAGTCTATAATTTTAATGGTAGGTTTATTTGAACAGTGAGAGACAGAATAACCACAAAAAAATCCAGAAAAACGCATGTCAAAAATGTTATAAATTGATTTGCATTTTAATGAGGGAAATAAGTATTTGACCCCCTCTCAATCAGAAAGATTTTTGGCTCCCAGGTGTCTTTTATACAGGTATCAAACTGAGATTAGGAGCACGCTCTTAAAGGGAGTGCTCCTAATCTCAGTTTGTTACCTGTATAAAAGACACCTGTCCACAGAAGCAATCAATCAATCAGATTCCAAACTCTCCACCATGGCCAAGACCAAAGAGCTCTCCAAGGATGTCAGGGACAAGATTGTAGACCTACACAAGGCTGGAATGGGCTACAAGACCATCGCCAAGCAGTTTGGTGAGAAGGTGACAACAGTTGATGCGATTATTCGCAAATGGAAGAAACACAAAATAACTGTCAATCTCCCTCGGCCTGGGGCTCCATGCAAGATCTCACCTTGTGGAGTTGCAATGATCATGAGAACGGTGAGGAATCAGCCCAGAACTACACGGGAGGATCTTGTCAATGATCTCAAGGCAGCTGGGATCATAGTCACCAAGTAAACAATTGGTAATGCACTACGCCGTGAAGGACTGAAATCCTGCAGCGCTCGCAAGGTCCCCCTGCTCGAGAAAGCACATATACAGGCCCGTCTGAAGTTTGCCAATGAACATCTGAATGATTCAGAGGAGAACTGGGTGAAAGTGTTGTGGTCAGATGATGGCATCAACTCAACTCATCGTGTTTGGAGGAGGAGGAATGCTGCCTATGACCCCAAGAACACCATCCCACCGTCAAACATGGAGGTGGAAACATTATGCTTTGAGGGTGTTTTTCTGCTAAGGGGACAGGACAACTTCACCGCATCAAAGGGACGATGGAGGGGGCCATGTACCGTCAAATCTTGGGTGAGAACCTCCTTCCCTCAGCCAGGGCATTGAAAATGGGTCGTGGATGGGTATTCCAGCATGACAATGACCCAAAACACACGGCCAAGGCAACAAAGGAGTGGCTCAAGAAGAAGCACATTAAGGTGCTGGAGTGGCCTAGCCAGTCTCCAGACCTTAATCCCATAGAGAATCTGTGGAGGGAGCTGAAGGTTGTAGAAGATCTGCAAAGAGGAGTGGGACAAAATCCCTCTTGAGATGTGTGGAAACCTGGTGGCCAACTACAAGAAACATCTGACCTCTGTGATTGCCAATAAGGGTTTTGCCACCAAGTACTAAGTCATGTTTTGCAGAGGAGTTAAATACTTATTTCCCTCATTAAAATGCAAATCAATTTATAACATTTTTTACATGCGTTTTTCTGGAATTTGTTGTTGTTATTCTGTCTCTCACTGTTCAAATAAACCTACCATTAAAATTATAGACTGATCATGTCTTTGTCATTGGGCAACCGTACAAAAACAGCAGGGGATCAAAAACTTTTTTCCCTCACTGTAGGTTGGAGTAATTAAAACTTGTTTTTCAACCACTCCACAAATTTCTTGTTAACAAACTACAGTTTTGGGAAGTCGGTTAGGACATCTACTTTGTGCTTGACACAATTAATTTTTCCAACAATTGTTTACAGATTATTTCACTTATAATTCACTGTATCACAATTCCTTTGGGTTAGAAGTTTACATACACTAAGTTGACTGTGCCTTTAAACAGCTTGGAAAATTCCAGAAATGATGTCATGGCTTTAGAAGCTTCTGATAGGCTAATTGACATAATTTGAGTCAATTGGAGGTGTCCCTGTGGATGTATTTCAAGGCCTACCTTCAAATTCAGTGCCTCTTTGCTTGACATCATGGGAAAATCTAAAAAAAATCAGCCAAGACCTCAGAAAAAGAATAGTAGACCTCCACAAGTCTGGTTCATCCTTGGGAGCAATTTCCAAATGCCTGACGGTACCACGTTCATCTGTACAAACAATAGTACGCAAGTATAAACACCATGGGACCACGCAGCCATCATACCGCTCAGGAAGGAGATGCGTTCTGTCTCCTAGAGATGAACGTACTTTGGTGCGAAAAGTGCAAATCAATCCCAGAACAACAGCAAAGGACCTTGTGAAGATGTTGGAGGAAACAGGTACAAAATTATCTATATCCACAGTAAAACGAGTCCTATATCGACATAACCTGAAATGCCGCTCAGTAAGGAAGAAGCCACTGCTCCAAAACCGCCATAAAAAGCCAGACTACGGTTTGCAACTGCACATGTGGACAAAGATCGTACTTTTGGGAGAAATGTCCTCTGGTCTGATGAAACATAAATATAATTGTTTGACCATCGTTATGTTTGGAGGAAAAAGGGGACGGCTTGCAAGCTGAAGAACACCATCCCAACCGTGAAGCACGGGGGTGGCAGCATCATGCTGTGGGGATGCTTTGCTGCAGGAGGGACTGGTGTACTTCACAAAATAGATGGCATCATGATTAAGGAAAATTATGTGGATATATTGAAGCAACATCTCAAGACATCAGTCAGGAAGTTAAAGCTTGGTCGCAAATGGGTCTTCCAAATGGACAATGACCCCAAGCATACTTCCAAAGTTGTGGCAAAATGGCTTAAGGACAACAAAGTCAAGGAGCAGGTATATCTCACTGGTCATCCCCAAAGCCAACACCTCCTTTGGCCGCCATTCCTTCCAGTTCTCTGCTGCCAATGACTGCAACGAACTGCAAAAATCTCTGAAGCTGGAGACTCTTATCTCCCTCACTAACTTTAAGCGTCAGTTGTCAGAGCAGCTTACCGATCACTGCACCTGTACACAGCCCATCTGTAATTTGCCCACCCAACTACCTCATCCCCTTATTGTTATTTATTTTGCTAATTTGCACCCCAGTATCTCTATTTGCACATAATTTTTTGCACATCTATCATTCCAGTGTTAATACGAAATTGTAACTATTTTGCACTATGGCCTATTTATTGCCTTACCTCCATAACTTACTACATTCGCACACACTGTATATATATATGTTCTGTTTGTATTTTTGACTTTATGTTTTGTTTACCCCATATGTAACTCTGTGTTGTTTTTTTTGTTTTTTTATCGCACCGCTTTGCTTTATCTTGGCCTACCTGGTTAAATAAAGGTGAAATAAAATAAATAAAATAAAAGTATTGGAGTGGTCATCACAAAGCCCTGACCTCAATCCTATAGAAAATGTGTGGTCAGAACTGAAAAAGTGTGTGCGAGCAAGGAGGCCTACAAACCTGACTCAGTTACACCAGCTCTGTCAGGAGGAATGGGCCAAAATTCACCCAACTTATTGTGGTAAACTTGTGGAAGGCTACCCTTAACATTTGACCCAAGTTAAACAATTTAAAGGCAATGCTACCAAGTACTAATTGAGTGTATGTAAACTTCTGACCCACTGGGAATGTGATGAAAGAAATAAAAGCTGAAATAAATCATTCTCTCTACTATTTTTCTGACATTTCACATTCTTAAAATAAAGTGGTGATCCTAACTGACGTAAAACAGGGAATTTTTATTAGAATTCAATGTCAGGAATTGTGGAAAAACTGAGTTTAAATGTATTTGGCTAAGGTGTATGTAAACTTCCGACTTCAACTGTAGGTATGTTTTTGGGTGAAATTAACATTTTTGTTTTATAATTGATGAAGGGCTTTTTTCTAGCTTTGCACAACTTCAATCCTGCCCCTAGGAGCCTGTTTCGAACCGTCCTCGCCGTGCACTTCACCCCAGCTGCCGTTTGCCATTCTTTTTGTAGGTCACTTGATGTCATCCTACGGTTGTTGAGTGACATTCGAATGAGTTGGCTGTCATCCCTGTCAGTAGAGAGTCATTTTTGCCCTCTGCCGGTCTGTAGCTTTGTTGTCCCCAATGTCTGCTGCTTGACCTTGTTCTTATGAACCGCCGTCTTTGACATTTTAAGGAAGCAACCTGACGCTCACTATTTCCCTCTGCCAGTAAAGCCAGAATTGAACCCTTCTTTTCCTCACTCAAAACTTTCATTTTCAACTCTTTTGGCATGGTCAATAGTTATCTTTTGATTTATATTACTTTTGAGGTACTATTAGCACTGTTTTTGCCATCCAGCTGGTCCTATTGCAAGAGGATAGTGATGACCACAGCAGTGGTTTTTATACTTTTCCTCATTAAATAAGATTTGGTTCATGTGATCACCTCATCAGTACCTAATTCTGTAGAATGAGGTGTGCCTGTGTTGGAATTCAACAGACACTGGAATGGAATGGCTGTCATACATGTAGAGATGCTGATTTAAGAAAAATCTGCAGTGGTCTCTTAATTCTTTCCAGAGCTGTATATGTGCGTAAAGTGCGCTCACCGGACACAGGCCATACAACCTCCGTTGTTCACTGGAAGCAAACAGAGGAGGTAAGCCAGGGAGAAAAAGCTGCATTGGGACATAACATCACTTTAGAGTTGCCAAACTCCAAACAGGAAGAGTGTACTGATAGCGCGTGGAGATCCCCATTGCGCTTGGCTGACGCCAAGGCCATGAGCAGGGCAGTCTTGTAGGAAAGGATCTTCAGGTCCACAGACACCAATGGTTCAAACAGAGACTCACACAGAGTGTCCAGGACCAAAGCCAGGTCCCAGGTCGGAGCCATAGGCTTAGACACGGGTCTGAGCCAACGCACGCCTTTCAGGAACTGCACCACCAGATGATGAGATCCCAGGGTAGAGTCGTCAATCCCTACATGACATGCTGAGATGGCTGCCATATAAACCTTCAATGTGGAAAAAGAAAGGCCCTGCTCAAAAAGCTCTTGCAAGAACATCAAAATAATATTTTAGAGGGCGCACGTGTGAGTCGTAATCATGTTCGAAGGTAAACCCCTAGCCGTCAAATTCAATCTTTCAAGGGCCAAACCCACAGATCCCTTATTTGTAGTTATGGGTGCCAAACTCTACTCCACGGGTCCCGACCCAACAGGCAGATGATCTCCGGGAACCAGGGTTGTATGGGCCAACGGTGAGCCACCAGAATAAACAACAGACCCTCCTGACAACCTTCTCCACGGTGGCCTCAATCAGGTCCACCAGAGGAAATGCATAGAGCAGGGTCCGAGGCCACTGATAAACCGAAGCATCCGTTCCCAACGGAGTGCCCAGATCCCTCATTGAGAAGAACAGAAGACAATGACAATTTTCTTACGATGTGTAAAGATCTACGTCAGCCCTGCCGAATCGTTCCCATATCTGACTAAACACCGACGGTGCAGTCTCCACTCCGTAGAAATAGGACCCCCTCTGGAAAGTAGATCCGCACCCACATTGAGAGATCTGGGAAGATACGTCGCCCTGAGTGACAGGAAATAGGCACTTCTCCATACGAGCAGATAACGGGCCAGTTTTAGGAGAGAGAGAGACTGTGTCCCCCCCTGCCTGTTGATGTACACCACTGCCGTCCTGTTGTCGGACATTACCAACACATGCTGGCCCTCCAACATTGGAAGGAAATGCCTCAGTGTTAGCAAAACAGTCCGTAGCTCTAGGTAATTGATATGCAGCGCCCTTCGCACTGTTGACCAAATCTCCCATTCCGAGTAGCCCACACACAGCGCTCCCCATCCCAGTAAGGATGTGTCTGTCATGATCCCCCTGCGGAACACTACCCCACCCATGAGAAACCCCTGCAACAGCAGTCGCGGCTCCCTCCATGGGGTCAACGCCCTTAGACATTGGCGAGATGCGTCCAGATGAGTAGCAATCACCCAGCGTTGAAACAGATGCGTCAACAGAAGTCCCAGAGGCACCACAGCTATCATAAAGACCATCAGACCCAATAACTGCAGGCACAAGCGAAAAGGCAACGAATGCCCCAGTTGAAACAGTGCCAGACAGAGCCGGAATGCGACCCTCCTCTGTTGGGACAAAAACGCATGATTCAGAACCGAGTCCAGAACGAGGCTTAGAAACTGAATGCGCTTAGCCGGAGTCAAACAACTTTTCTTGTGATTCACTATGAACCCCAGAGACTAAATATGGGAAACCAGCGTGGCAGTGTGGAACTCCACCTGTTCCCTCGACTCCGCTACGACCAGCCAATCATCCAGATAGGCTAATACTCTGATCTCCTAGCACTGCACCATAGAAAAGGTGCAGGGTGATAGGGAGAGCCCAAAAAGCAGGACCAGAAACTCGTAGGCCACAGCCTTGAAAATTAACCTCCGAAACTTTCTGTGGGGAGGATGTATAGCCACATGAAAATACGCATCCTTCAGATCTATGGACAGAAACCAATAGCTGGGACGCACCGACTTCAATAGCTGGCGAAAAGTGAGCATTTTGAACTTGCAAACCTTGAGGTGCTTGTTTAAAACATGCATGTCCAGGATGGGACACAATGTTCCATTGCTCTTGGGAACTAAGAACTACCGGCTGTACCAACCGCTCTGTACTTCTGACACGGGGACCACCAGAATGGCCTACTTTTGAAAAGAGCACACTGCCAGTCTCCCATACATTATCTCCCGAAGGGGCAGAGGGCCACCCTGAGGACTGGGATAATTAAGTGTTTTTTATACTTGTTTTCATATCCACTGCTCTTGACAACTGTGTGTCTGAATGTGGGGAAGGAACTGTGTTTATTATGCCCACACCTTGATGATACCGCACTCTCAATGCCCCTGAACACCGAGGAGCCTTGGGTAGAAACAATTTGCTTTGGTGGTACCACTGTTCTGATTCCCGGTCCATACTGGGCTCGGGGACTTCGGCGACCAGTAACTTGCCCCCATTGACCGAGAAATTTGGGGGCACTGGTGCCACAGTAAATGCTTGGGGCTTCTGAGCACTGTCAGAGAAACTGGAATGAGATGGTTAGCCTATTTGAACTTACTCTTACCACTTGCCATCTTACTTAAGCAAGGAAGCACTGGCTACACAAGAGCAGAAAGTAGTGGGTTTTTAGAAAATACAAATCCTACCCAAGCATGGAAGCATTAGCTACACAAGTAGAGCAGAAAGTAGAGAAGAATTTAGGAAATTAATGTGAGCCCCGCTATTATAGCCAGGAAGGCAGGGCTTCCGCATCCATTGGCCCGTTGGGTGTGATTTTCTTCTGGTGAATATGATTGGTCGTTGACCTCTTATAGTATGTTATACCGAGTGACTGACTGAAAGGGAACAACTCAACACATTAATGTCCCTCCAGAACATGTTTTTCTACACTAAATTTCAATCCAGGTAGTCCTGCACATTTCTAAAGTGTAGCAAGTCTCTTTTCTGTGGACTGCTTAATCCCGGGAGGTCCATCGTTCGTGCCACCCAAACAGAGAAGCGAGGCGAGAAGCAGAAGCAGAAGAAAAATAAGAAAATCAGTTATGAAAAATCTCAAGGTAGATTTCAGCTTTGTAAATTCACTCATGGAAATGAAATGGGCCCTATTTATTTATTTTTGTCAGGGGTATTACCTCGGTGGCGTATTATTTCTCCGGGCCCCTTGCAGCCAGCATTAGTAAATGTGTCCTGACAGCAGAGGTTACCTTGAGCCAGCCGCTGGACCTGGGGGCTGTATGTCTTCATTTACCTCAGTATCTGCAGATGCCAGGAAAAAGGGAAAGTTATTTTCTGTGTCTGGCCCGCGGGGAAAACTGAGGCTAATGATCTCAGCCATGTTGATTGTTACCTTGCTCCTAGAATAGCGGTGCTTTTAGAGGAGCTGCATGAGTAGAGAGAGAGAGAACGCTGGCCCACACCTCCGAACCTCATCACTAATTTCAGTTTCCTTTCATGAATTCAATTGTTGTACTTTATCGGTAGTTTATGCACATTTAATTGGGTATTCTTTTTTAATTTACATTTTAGTCATTTAGCAGACACTCTTATCCAGAGCAACTTACAGTTAGTGAGTGCATACATTATTTATTTATTTATTTTATTTTTTCATACTGCCCCCCCGTGGGAATCAAACCCACAACCCTGGCGTTGCAAACGCCATGCTCTACCAACTGAGCTACATCCCTGCCGGGCATTCCCTCCCGTACCCTGGGCCTATTGTGCGCCGCCCCGTGGGTCTCCCGGTCACGGCCAGCTACGACAGAGCCTGGATTCGAACCAGGATCTCTAGTGGCACAGCTAGCACTGCGATGCAGAGCCTTAGACCACTGCACCACTCGGGAGGATATTAAGTGATGCCATTTTGGAAAAAAATAACAGCCTGCCATACACATAAATTACAGGGAACATGATGACCTTGGCATTTTTTTGACAATAGAAAAGGATGCGCCCATTTTGTCAGGAGCAATGACCTGAAACATCAACATGTTCTGTGACCATATAGGTTGTGTGGCGTCTCCAGTTGATTAAACAGCTTTGTGCAGACAAACTCATGAAAATGATATGTTGTATCACAACTGATGTGTCAAATGCATTGTACATCAGCGTTACAAAACCGTGTTTGAACTAAGCCATTGTTTAACCACTCTGGAGTAAACATTTAGATATTTTTGGCAAAAAGGCAAATCCTTGACCTCGCCCTCATTCACATTAGCATTTTTCCCACAATAAGCACATCTACTGTTGCTCCCTTGCCCTCAGGGTCTCCCCTTCATGACAATGGCAGAGGTGCAGACCATTGTGGATGAAGGAGCTACGCTAGAATTTTAGCCCCACTGCCTAAATGAAGGGTTATTAGAGCTAAACACAGGCTGACAGTCCATCCACTAAACCTGAGGGTGGACATTAACTGAGGAAGCTAATGGAGACATTTGTAATCACTCTCCTGCTTGACGCTGATCTCTTACTCCCAGCTCATTCGTCTGTTTCAACACATTTGTAATGAGAATTCTACAGTGGAAATTATTCACTCCGGTTGAATTACAATCCATATACTGTATCCCAGCAGCTCTGGTAGCAGTCTCCTTCTCCTAACCCCAGCGGACTGACTGACTGTCCCTCCCTGCTGGCGATGCATTGCACATGCTAAACCCCATCTATATCGCCTTTTTTTTGCCCTTTCTTTATCTTTTTGTATTTTTATCATCTCTCTCTTGCTCTTCTCTCTGGTCTCTGGGTCCCCACGGCAGCCGCAGGTGCATTCAGGGGTGCATAGGGACTGCCAAGGGGCCTGAATAGAGCCGTTTATAGGTCCATTCAATGGCTCACTGTTCCCGCCATCATAGGAAACCACTATCATGGCTGTTATGATCTAGAGCCCTGACATTTGGCTCCCCTAGTGAGCCGGCTATGGGACACGCTGGGGGGTTTATGATGGTACATTTTAATCAGGCCCCAGATTCATCCGCCCGGACAGGCTAGATATGTAACTGCAGCACCCCAAGCACGATGACAGAGTGGGAATTTACAGGGAAGAAAGACACCCTGCTTAGTTAGGATTTATGGGGAATATGATCAGGGAGAAACATTTGTCAGCACATTGTCACTACTAGCTACTACACCAGGGCTGACTGCATGGAGAACCAACCGACTGGCTGGGAACATATACAGTGAGGGAAAAAAGTATTTGAAAGCTTACAAACAGGATTGTGAAACAATTTAATAATTTCTTGAAAGAAAATGTTTTTTAATATAAATTAGTAAATAAATGTAACCTTTGAGTAAATCAGATTTTTTTCATTTTCACATATGTTGTAGCTTAAACCATAATTTACATCATCATCAATAACATAATAATACTATTAGCAAAAATGTTTATTTTCAATTCACAATCTGTAGAAACAATGAGAATAGAAAGGTTCAGAACTTTTGTAAGACATCACAGTACAGTTGAGATATATATGGCAAATATAAATCTTATATGGATGGTGTTAAAAGATAGATGGGAGGTGTTGAATGGAATTGAAGGATGGGACTAATAACAACAAACAATAACAAGATAACTAATAATTTAGGCACGCTGTGTCCATAATAAGTGTATGGGTTGTAGGTTGGGAGCTTTTGTGAAGGAGCACAGTTAGAAAGATATGGCATATAGAAGCAAACCGGATGGACATCATGAAAATGATCGGAGAGGTTGACAGTAGAAGAAGTTCAGGAGAAAGAACAAACAAAATGTAAATATTGTAAAATTGACTGTGTCCATAAAATGTAGATAGTGGGTATGGGCTGGAAGTAGAGGCCTAGGCATTGTTGTTCACTAGTTTACTCCAAGTGGGGAAAGGGTGGCGGGGTTGGAAAGTAATAAAGGGGAATATATATTTTTAAAGGATATGTATGTATGTATGTATGTATGTACAGTGGGGAAAAAAAGTATTTAGTCAGCCACCAATTGTGCAAGTTCTCCCACTTAAAAAGATGAGAGAGGCCTGTAATTTTCATCATAGGTACACGTCAACTATGACAGACAAAAAATCACATTGTAGGTTTTTTCATGAATTTATTTGCAAATTATGGTGGAAAATAAGTATTTGGTCACCTACAAACAAGCAAGATTTCTGGCTCTCACAGACCTGTAACTTCTTCTTTAAGAGGCTCCTCTGTCCTCCACTCGTTACCTGTATTAATGGCACCTGTTTGAACTTGTTATCAGTATAAAAGACACCTGTCCACAACCTCAAACAGTCACACTCCAAACTCCACTATGGCCAAGACCAAAGAGCTGTCAAAGGACACCAGAAACAAAATTGTAGACCTGCACCAGGCTGGGAAGACTGAATCTGCAATAGGTAAGCAGCTTGGTTTGAAGAAATCAACTGTGGGAGCAATTATTAGGAAATGGAAGACATACAAGACCACTGATAATCTCCCTCGATCTGGGGCTCCACGCAAGATCTCACCCGTGGGTCAAAATGATCACAAGAACGGTGAGCAAAATCCCAGAACCACACGGGGGGGACCTAGTGAATGACCTGCAGAGAGCTGGGACCAAAGTAACAAAGCCTACCATCAGTAACACACTACGCCGCCAGGGACTCAAATCCTGCAGTGCCAGACGTGTCCCCCTGCTTAAGCCAGTACATGTCCAGGCCCGTCTGAAGTTTGCTAGAATGCATTTGGATGATCCAGAAGAGGATTGGGAGAATGTCATATGTCATATGGTCAGATGAATCCAAAATAGAACTTGTCGTGTTTGGAGGACAAAGAATGCTGAGTTGCATCCAAAGAACACCATACCTACTGTGAAGCATGGGGGTGGAAACATCATGCTTTGGGGCTGTTTTTCTGCAAAGGGACCAGGACGACTGATCCGTGTAAAGGAAAGAATGAATGGGGCCATGTATCATGTGATTTTGAGTGAAAACCTCCTTCCATCAGCAAGGGCATTGAAGATGAAACGTGGCTGGGTCTTTCAGCATGACAATGATCCCAAACACACCGCCCGGGGCAACGAAGGAGTGGCTTCGTAAGAAGCATTTCAAGGTCCTGGAGTGGCCTAGCCAGTCTCCAGATCTCAACCCCATAGAAAATCTTTGGAGGGAGTTGAAAGTCCGTGTTGCTCAGCGACAGCCCCAAAACATCACTGCTCTAGAGGAGATCTGCATGGAGGAATGGGCCAAAATACCAGCAACAGTGTGTGAAAACCTTGTGAAGACTTACAGAAAACGTTTGACCTGTGTCATTGCCAACAAAGGGTATATAACAAAGTATTGAGAAACTTGTGTTATTGACCAAATACTTATTTTCCACCATAATTTGTAAATAAATTCATAAAAAATCCTACAATGTGATTTTCTGGATTTTTTTTCCTCATTTTGTCTGTCATAGTTGACGTGTACCTATGATGAAAATTACAGGCCTCTCTCATCTTTTTAAGTGGGAGAACTTGCACAATTGGTGGCTGACTAAATACTTTTTTTCCCCACTGTATGTGGGTGTGTATGTGTATGTGTGTATATGTATATGTGTATGTATGTGTGTATGTGTATATATATGTATGTATATGTATGTGTGTGTATGTGTGTGTATATATATATAACATGGGGGATTGGAAGTGATGCAGACAATTACATTGATGGAAGTTACAATCTATCTGCAACATTAAGCTGATCTACCCCCTAAAAAAATAAAAATAAAAATAATAATAATCATTTTTTACATCATCTGAGGTGTATGTGTTGTGCCCACCATCGATTGAGACACAGTATATGCTTGAATAAAGGGTGGGTATCATTTCAATCATAGAAATATAATTCATAGAATGGTCCCATCAGACCAATGACTGTATATATGAGTGGACAAAGCCATCGATCACATGACACCATTCATTCCTATGTGAAGAATCAATAGCACATTGAATCCAAATGAAGTTGGTTAAGATAATAATGGCGCCGGAGGGGATGGCTGCCGTTTTATGGACTCTTAACCATCCGTGCTTTTTGTGTGTTTTTTCGCATAGTTTGTAACTTATTTTGTACATAATGTTGCTGCTACCGTCTCTTATGACTGAAAAGAGCTTCTGGACATCAGAACAGCGATTACTCACCTTGAACTGGACGAATAATTTTTCTTTAATGAGTCGTACGAGAAGGATTTGCTCCAGACACCCGACAGGGCCCTCATCCCCTTCATTCGCAGTAGAAAGAAAAGGAGATATCGCGGAAGGAAATCGGGGTGCTTGGTAAGGAGCCGGCGACGAGCAGCTAATCTGCCTTTGCCATCGATACTATTGGCCAACTTACAATCGCTTGATAATAAAGTGGACGAACTACAGGCACGTATATCCTACCAACGGGTCATTAAAAACTGTAACATTTTATGTTTCACAGAGTCGTGGCTCAACGAAGATGAATAACATACAGCAGGCGGGTTATACACTACATCGGCAGGATTGAACAGCAGCCTCTGGTAAGACAAGGGGTGGCGGTCTATGTATATTTGTAAACAACAGCTGGTGCACGATATCTAAGGATGTCTCAAGGTTTTGCTCGCCTGAGGTAGAGTATCTCATGATAAGCTGTAGACCACACTATCTACCAAGAGAGTTTTCATCTATATTCTTCGTAGCTGTCTATTTACCACCATAAACCGATGCTGGCACTAACTGTATAAGGCCATAAGCAAACAGGAAAACGCTCATCCAGAGGCCGTGGCCGGGGACTTAAATCAGTTTTCCCTCATTTCTACCAGCATGTTAAATGTGCAACCAGAGGGAAAACAACTCTAGACCACCTTTACTCCACACACAGAGATGCGTACAAAGCTCTCCCTCGCCCTCCATTTGGCAAATCTGACCATAATTCTATCATCCTGATTCCTGCTTACAAGCAAAAACTAAAGCAGGAAGCACCAGTGACTCGGTCAATAAAAAAGTGGTCAGATGAAGCAGATGCTAAGCTACAGGACTATTTTGCTAGCACAGACTGAAATATGTTCTGGGATTCTTCCGATGGCATTGAGGAGTACACCACATCAGTCACTGGCTTCATCAATAAGTGCATCGATGACGTCGTCCCCAAAGTGACTGTACGTTCATACCACAACCAGAAGCCATGGATTACAGGCAACAATCCGCACTGAGCTAAAGGGTAGAGCAGCCGCTTTCAAGGAGCGGGACTCCAACCCGGAAGCTTATAAGAAATCCTGCGATGCCCTCCGATGAACCATCAAACAGACAAAGCGTCAATAAAGGACTAAGATCGAATCGTACTACACCGGCTCCGATACTCATTGGATGTGGCAGGGCTTACAAACTATTACAGACTACAAGGGGAAACACAGCCACGAGCTGCCCAGTGACACGAGCCTACCAGATGAGCTAAATTACTTCTATGCTCTGTGATGTCACGAGAGACTGTGTCCTGGAGGGACGTTACATCCCCCTGAGATGGCTGCAAACCCAGACAGCTATGGCTCCATCTGCTGGTATGGTCGGGAACTCCAACCCTCTATGGCCAATCTTCCCACGCAGCTGAAACCAATCAGGAGCTGATGAGCTGAAGGTTTGTTGAAGGGAAGAGACACGGTCTCCAAGCTGGGCTCTCTGGAGGACAAGAGTGCTGCACGTCCACTTCCAGGAGGAATATAAGGATTTGGAGATACTTACCTTTGGGGAAATACTCACCTTTGGATATATGCACCGGTGGAAATACGTGTGGGACATTTGGAAGGACGTTTTGCTGGGTTGGCCACTAGCTGCAACGTGGAATACAGTAAGACTGGGGAAAAGTTATTTGAGCGAGTGAGAGTTATGATTTTGGATGTGGAAGAGACATCCCTGAACTGTTAACCCTTAAAGAGCCACAAGAGAACAGAATTGTGTTATACTTTCGTTAGTTTCCCAAGACCTTTAATAAAATCCTTGTTTTGATTGAACCTGGTCTCCTTGCACTACTTGAGCAATCCCGCTGAAAGCTGTGTAGCCTCTCGTGACATCACAGATGGTGGAGAATACAGGCACGCTCAAGCGTTAATAGTGCATGTCAGAGGAGGATACCGAAGGTTTGATCACCCAGTTTTCCAAGTTGGCCGTAGGCTCCCCGCCGACTGAAATGGAGGACATATTGAAAGCCCTTGTTGCTGGCCAGCAAGCCCAGATGCAAGCAAACGTGGCTCTCTTGGAGGAGCAAAAGAAAGCCAACCTTCTGAAGGCAGAGGAATTGCAGTTGCAGAGACAGAGGGTGGTCCAAAATACCCGCCCAATAAAGGCAAGTGACTTTATATCTAAGATGGGAGCTACCGATGACATTGAGGCATACCTGCATGCATTTGAGGCCACGGCCACTAGGGAAGCCTGGCCCAAGCAACAGTGGGTTGGTCTGTTAGCCCCCTTTCTAACCGGGGAATCGCTGAATGCTGTCCGGGACCTGGGCCCTGACCAGGTTACTGACTATGATGCCCTGAAGTCTGAGATCCTCAGCAGATATGGACTCACAAAGTTTGGTATGGCCCAGCGCTTTCACAGCTGGACCTTCCAACCAGACCAACCTCCTCGGGCGCAGATGCATGAACTTGTCCGAATCGCAAGGAAATGGCTGGATCCGCAGAGGAATACAGCAGCGGCGGTGGTGGAGGCCGTTGTGGTGGATCGTTACCTACGCGCCCTGCCTTATGAGGCAAAACGGTTCATCAGTCAACAGGCCTTGACCACGGCTGATCTGACCGTGGAAGCTGTGGAAAAGTACCAGGCCACAGCGGAGATGCTGAATGCTTCCCGAAAAGACCCCAGGAGTGCGGCCCCACCACAAATGGGAAGAACCCGTCCAAAGGACCCCAAGGTCTCGAACCCAGCCACGTCAGGACTTATCCCGGCTCCAGGGGGAGCCAGAAACCAGGCGGGTCCAAGAAGAGTACACCAGGAGGGGGAAACTCGACAGTGTTACCGGTGTGGGGAGATGGGACATATCTCCTGGCAGTGTGGGAAACCAGCCGATGAACCTATGCCCACTGCGGAGTCCTCCAGCTCAGCACCCACACACCGTTTTGCCTCGCTCTTGGGAGTCGTAGATGGCGGCCCAGATCGACCCCCCACCTGCCCGGTAACTGTGAATCACCATGATGTGGAGGCCTTACTGGATTCTGGTAGCCGGGCCACCCTGGTGCGTAAGGATTTGGTGGGCCCAACGTGTCTGACCCCGGGAAAGTCCTCCCAGTTTCCTGTGTCCATGGGGACACCAGAGAATACCCCATTACTGAACTTACAATGACCAGCACACGGGGAACCATACACACGACGGCGGGGGTGGTTGATTCCCTCCCCGTCCCTGTCCTAATTGGACGAGACTGCCCAGCCTTTTACCCACTCTGGAGAGAGTCTCAGGAGAGGATAACCCGAGTACCTCGGAAACGGAGAGGCAAGACTCATCCTGCGAAGGCTCCGGTGCAATCCTCCGAGTTACTCACTCCCGCCCGGGCTCTGATAGGGATGGCAGGTGCCCAGACCGACACAGAGACGGAGCTACAGAATCTGGACAAAGAACTGTCTGGTCTGAAGGGGACCGCTGAGAGGTATCGTTTGTTAAAGCAACAGTTAGACATGAAGACAGAAGAGTTAGATATCCTCCAGGCTAAACTCCAACAGAGCTCCTTCCCTAAGCAACAGGAGGAGCTGGAGAGGCTGCGCAGGACCATCGAGGAGTGTGAGGAGACCCTGCGCAGGAGTAAGGAGGTCCAGAAGAAGGCAGAGGAGAAGTACAAGGTGTTGGAGAACAAGATGAAGAATGCGGAGGCAGAGAGAGAGAAGGAACTGAAAGCTGCTCAACAGAAGCTAAACTCTGCTAAAACCAAGGCTGATGCGTTCAGTAAGAAACTCAAGGAGAGACAACAGGAGGCTGAGTCCCTGGTCCTAGAGGTGGAGGAGTTGAAGAGAGAGCAGGCTGGCAAGCACCACGGCAATGCGGACGCCCTCTCCCGGCGTGATGCCTTCTTCGCTGCCTTTACCCCGACGAGGACGTCGGTCCCGAGGAGGGGGATGTGTGATGTCACGAGAGGCTGTGTCCTGGAGGGACGTTACATCCCCTGAGATGGCTGCAAACCCAGACAGCTATGGCTCCATCTGCTGGTATGGTCGGGAACTCCAACCCTCTATGGCCAATCTTCCCACGCAGCTGAAACCAATCAGGAGCTGATGAGCTGAAGGTTTGTTGAAGGGAAGAGACACGGTCTCCAAGCTGGGCTCTCTGGAGGACAAGAGTGCTGCACGTCCACTTCCAGGAGGAATATAAGGATTTGGAGATACTTACCTTTGGGGAAATACTCACCTTTGGATATATGCACCGGTGGAAATACGTGTGGGACATTTGGAAGGACGTTTTGCTGGGTTGGCCACTAGCTGCAACGTGGAATACAGTAAGACTGGGGAAAAGTTATTTGAGCGAGTGAGAGTTATGATTTTGGATGTGGAAGAGACATCCCTGAACTGTTAACCCTTAAAGAGCCACAAGAGAACAGAATTGTGTTATACTTTCGTTAGTTTCCCAAGACCTTTAATAAAATCCTTGTTTTGATTGAACCTGGTCTCCTTGCACTACTTGAGCAATCCCGCTGAAAGCTGTGTAGCCTCTCGTGACATCACAGCTCGCTTCAAGGCAAGAAACACTGAAGCATGCATGAGAGCATCAGCTGTTCCGGACGACTGTGTGATCACGCTCTCCATAGCCGATGTTAAGACCTTTAAACAGGTCAACATTCACAAGGCCGCAGGGCCAGACGGATTACCAGGACGTGTACTCCGAGCATGCGCTGACCAACTGGCAATTGTCTTCACTGACATTTTCAACCTCTCCCTGTCTGAGTCTCTAATACCAACATGTTTCAAGCAGACCACAATAGTCCCTGTGCCCGAGAACACTAAGGTAACGTGCCTAAATGACTACTGACCCGTAGCACTGACGTCTGTAGCCATGAAGTGCTTTGAAAGGCTGGTCATGGCTCACATCAACACCATTATCCCACAAACCCTAGACCCACTCCAATTTGCATACCGCCCCAACAGATCCACGGATGATGCAATCTCTATTGCACTCCACACTTCCCTTTCACACCTGGACAAAATGAACACATATGTGAGAATGCTATTCATTGACTACAGCTCAATGATCAACACCATTTTGCCCTCAAAGCTCATCACTAAGCTAAGGACCCTGGGACTAAACACCTCCCTCTGCAACTGGATCCTGGACTTCCTGACGGGCCGCCCCCAGGTGGTAAGGGTAGGTAACAACACATCCCCCACGCTGATCCTCAACACGGGGGCCCCTCAGGGGTGCGTGCGCAGTCCCCTCCTGTACACCCTGTTCACTCCAACACCATCATTAAGTTTGCCGATGACACAACAGTGGTAGGCCTCTCCCTCAACGTGATCAAGACAAAGAAGAGGACTGAGCACACCCCCATTCTCATCGATGGGGCTGTAGTGGAGCAGGTTGAGAGCTTCAAGTTCCTTGGTGTCCACATCACCAAAAAACTAACATGGTCCAAGCACACCAAGACAGTTGTGAAGAGGGCACGACAAAACCTATTCCCCCTAAGGAGACTGAAAAGATTTGGCATTGGTCCTCAGATCCTCAAAATGTTCTAGAGCTGCACCATCGAGAGCATCCTGACTGGTTGCATCACCGCCTGGTATGGCAACTGCTCGGCCTCCGACCGCAAGGGACTACAGAGGGTAGTGCGTTCGGCCCAGTACATCACTGGGGCCAAGCTTCTTGCCATCCAGAACCTCTATACCAGGTGGTGTCAGAAGAAGGCCCTAAAAATTGCCAAAGACTCCAGCCACCCTAATCATAGACTGTTCTCTCTGCTAACGCACGACAAAGTGGTATCGGAGCACCAAGTCTAGGTCCAAAAGGCTTCCAAACAGCTTCTACCCCTAAGCCATAAGACTCCTGAACATTTAATCAAATGGCTACCCATACTATTTGCATTGCCCCCACCCCCCTCTTTTACGCTGCTGCTACTCTCTGCTTATTATCTATGCAAAGTCACTTTAATAACTCTACCTACATGTACATATTACCTCAACTAACCGGTGCCCCAGCACTTTGACTCGGTACCGGTACCCCCTGTACAGTGAGGGAAAAAACTTTTTGATCCCCTGCTGATTTTGTACGTTTGCCCACTGACAAAGAAATGATCAGTCTATAATTTTAATGGTAGGTTTATTTGAACAGTGAGAGACAGAAAAACAACAAAGAAATCCAGAAAAACGCATGTAAAAAATGTTATAACTTGATTTGCATTTTAATGAGGGAAATAAGTATTTGACCCCTCTGCAAAACATGACTTAGTACTTGGTGGCAAAACCCTTGTTGGCAATCACAGAGGTCAGACGTTTCTTGTAGTTGGCCACCAGGTTTGCACACATCTCAGGAGGGATTTTGTCCCACTCCTCTTTGCAGATCTTCTCCAAGTCATTCAGGTTTCGAGGCTGACGTTTGGCAACTCGAACCTTCAGCGCCCTCCACAGATTTTCTATGGGATTAAGGTCTGGAGTCTGGCTAGGCCTTTCCAGGACCTTAATGTGCTTATTTTTGAGCCACTCCTTTGTTGCCTTGGCCGTGTTTTTTAGGTCTTTGTCATGCTGGAATACCCATCCACGACCCATTTTCAATGCCCTGGCTGAGGGAAGGAGGTTCTCACCCAAGATTTGACGGTACATGGCCCCGTCCATTGTCCCTTTGATGCGGTGAAGTTGTCCTGTCCCTTTAGCAGAAAAACACCCCCAAAGCATAATATTTCCACCTCCATGTTTGACGGTGGGGATGGTGTTCTTGGGGTCATAGGCAGCATTCCTCCTCCAAACATGGTGAGTTGAGTTGATGCCAAAGAGTTTGATTTTGGTCTCATCTGACCACAAAACTTTCACCCAGTTCTCCTCTGAATCATTCAGATGTTCATTGGCAAACTTCAGACGGGCATGTATATGTGCTTTCTTGAGCAGGGGGACCTTGTGGGTGCTGCAGGATTTCAGTCCTTCACGGCGTAGTGTGTTACCAATTGTTTTCTTGGTGACTATGGTCCCAGCTGCCTTGAGATCATTGACAAGATCCTCCCGTGTAGTTCTGGGCTGATTCCTCACCGTTCTCATGATCATTGCAACTCCAGAGGTGAGATCTTGCATGGAGCCCCAGGCCGAGGGAGATTGACAGTTATTTTGTGTTACTTCCATTTGCGAATAATCGCACCAACTGTTGTCACCTTCTCACCAAGCTGCTTGGCGATGGTCTTGTAGCCCATTCCAGCCTTGTGTAGGTCTACAATCTTGTCCCTGACATCCTTGGAGAGCTCTTTGGTCTTGGCCATGGTGGAGAGTTTGGAATCTGATTGATTGATTGCTTCTGTGGACAGGTGTCTTTTATACATGTAACAAACTGAGATTAGGAGCACTCCCTTTAAGAGTGTGCTCCTAATCTCAGCTCGTTACCTATATAAAAGACACCTGGGAGCCTGAAGTCTTTCTGATTGAGAGTGGGTCAAATACTTATTTCCCTCATTAAAATGCAAATCATTTTATAACATTTTTGACATGCGTTTTTCTGGATTTTTGTGTGGTTATTCTGTCTCTCACCGTTCAAATAAACCTACCATTAAAATTATAGACTGATCATTTCTTTGGCAGTGGGCAAACGTACAAAATCAGAAGGGGATCAAATACTTTTTTCCCTCACTGTATATAGCCTCGCTATTGTTATTTACTGCTGCTCTTTAATTATTTGTTACCTTTATTTCGTATTATTTTATATTGTATTTTTATGTGTGATTTGTTTTGGTATTCTTTCTTAAAACTGCATTGTTGGTTAAGGGCTTGTAAGTAAACATTTCACTGTAAGGTCTACACCTGTTGTATTCGGCGCATGTGACAAATAACATTTTATTTTATTTGAAGATGGTGTCACATGGAGACATAACAATCACCTAATAGGCCTAGAAGAATCACCTGGAATTCCATATGGTGTTTCCTTTCTACAACCAGATGGCTGTCACAGCCTACGATGATGAAGAGTGACAGCAGCAATTGATACAGAATGTCTACAAAGGACACAAGAACATGCTAGGTAAATCTATTTTCATGATCAAACCTTTTATCCCTCCAAGTATATACAGTACAACAAAGGGACAGTTCCCCTTTATCAGATGCATTACCCCATCACTCCCATCGGGACGAAGGGGTTTTAGCGCTGGCACTCTCACTCAATCTAAATTGCCTCTATGGATTTCCCAAATGTACTGATCCTGCCAAAGATGCCATTGCTTTATTAAGTCTCTTATGGGTATACCACTGAAGCAACATGAAATGGACAGGCTGCCAGATGAGAGTGTGAGGAATGGGTGTATTCATTTTTAGGGAGGATTTGAATGACTGAGTGAGTAGGCCAACACAGAGACCTTGATGGTTCACACCCTTACATACAAGATATTGATTTTCAATGTCACACTTCAATATGTTTGTACAAGGCTGAGCAGTTCATCTACTGTATGTCTCTATGCAGACATGTCTTTATGTGTATATTTAGAGATATGACCAACATCTGTGCTAGTAAAATGGTGCTATATTCAGTAACAGTCATGCATAAATGCCAGATGCTGTGACAGTTCTGTGAAGTGGAATAGCTCATAAAAAAATGGACACTGTTGAGCAGGCAGCAAAATACCAGTTATCAAGGGCAACCTGGTCCCTGGTTGCTTAAGATCCTGATATTGGACATGAACTGTAGGCATAATCAAGTAATTGTGGTGTGGTGGTAGTTAATGGTTTATAAGCGGCATACAAATGTATTATTAAATATTGTACCCCATTAGATGTGACATCAAAATCCACAAAACCGTGCCATTAAGCAAGCACTGATAGTACAGTAGGGCGAGCAAAGGATTGAGGCAGCAACTAAAGAGTGAATCCTTCAAATATGTGTGCTTTCAACACAGCGGGTAAAGTTGTTGGCCAAGATTATTAAAATAAACCTTTATAGATAAAAATAAATAAAAAAACACTCCTCAGCATTTATTTCTGGTTCACCCAGTAATAAAACATGGACATGTCCCTGTGCTGAACTCATAATTTCTATTGCAAATCAACTACATGCCAACACTCGGTTAGCATCAGCTATATGCTAACACTCAGTTAGCATCAGCTATATACCAACACTCAGTTAGCATCAGCTATATGCTAAAACTAAAGCAAATTAACTACATGCTAATACTCAGTTATGTTCTAACACTCAGTTGGCTGCCTCTCTCCCTGTCTTCTACTGATCATATCACTATGGCCATGGTTTCAGATAGTGAATCACTGTAAATATGTCTACATTGATTTGTTTTGGTGTCTGCAACTATGACCAACAACTCACTGAGAGGACGTAACATGACACTCAATCATGTCTCCGAAGCCAAGGAAATTGAGCCTGCGGAGTAAATGTAAACATCATTCCAAGTTCTAAAAATTCTGCCAATGATTATCAAAAGGGAACATTCAAGTTTGGGAAATATAATCAGTGTTGACATGTCAGGATGTGCGGATCTGAATCAATATGCTTTTTATGGTTTCATATTTCATAAGCCATCTTTCAAGCATTCCGCAATTAGGAGACAAACACCAGCAGCATCATGCACAAAATCAATGGACATGTCTTCAAATTCAAATAATCAGAAGAATCCATTTCAGTGCAATCCTGTCCTTTAGGACTCAATGGTTCAACTATGCACAGGTAAAAATTTGAGTAAAATATAAAATATATCTGAAATCAATCAATTAAATAAGGCTGCAATCTAAGAATCTAAGTAAGGATGTTTCTCTCACTGAGGATGTTTTATCATGCTGATAGAATTTTTGATCAATCAGTACACATTACTTTGAATGTCAACAAGGCAGGGCACTTAATGGAAATTACGTAAGCACTGAGCACTATGCCAGCCAATTACATTTGACAACATGGAAGAAGCACTTGCTCTGAGATTAACAACATGTTTACAAAGTGTCAAGCTTTGATGGGGTAAAAATGCTTTGACACCAAGAGCTGTTAGTCTCAAATAGTGTCAAAAAAATTCAGAAAAGGCATTCGCATTGTCATCAAGAATGTTTTTCAGACCTTTTGAAACGCTTTGCGGAGACACAACGAGACAACACAAACGCTGTGAGAAACATTGTTGTTTCTCGTAAAAACTTGTAAGGGTCGTGAAGCTGTCTCTGTGTTTTACGTATCCCGCACTGATGCCAGAGACTGCGCTTTGCCGACGGAGACAGGAAATATAGTGCTGTCACCGTCCTCAAGGGAAGAGTCAAACAAGGATTTAAAGAACGGTGAGTCTGCCTGATCAACACATACCAAACTTTCTCCACAGCGCTCCCCCTTTGTTCCCCACCTTCCACCATGAATTATTCATAAGCAGAGCATCCATTTTAATATGAATCAATTTGGCAACGGGACAGTGACGGTTATTAGGCTGTGTTAATTAATCCATCCTGCTCGCTAGCTGACTGGCTGACGCCGGTTTTATTTGTTTCAACAAAGGAGACCATGCTCTGAAGTATGTAAGGCTATGGCAGAGAAGTAGGGAGGTGGTTCAAAAGAGGTCTTGCAAAGCACTGATGTTAGAGAGTTTTTGACAGTATGCTCAGAGTGGAGGGTGTGAAAATGGCTACAGTGAGCTCTTTCCGCGAAGGAAGGAAGAATAAGGTTGCATGTGTAGAACAAACATAAGGGTCAGAGTAAAAGGGTGACCTTTTCCTGTAGTTGTTAGCTGAGTATCAAGGACAAGGCGCCAATCATCAAGTTGACTTCGCATCGAAAAACCTCCACAACATGTTGTTCTACAAGCAGGAGAGTGATTCAACAACTTTACTGTTTTGTTTTCCCCTCAGCCGTTGCAGTGACGTGATCGTTATTTTTTTCAAATATGTCTCTGAATAGCATTGTATGGGTTTTCGTCTCAAGGAATTTCGAGGACCACTCGAAATTCCTTTGATATCCCCGGCCTCGCATAGCCCCACTTGGCATTGGTAAAAAAAATCTCTGATGTGCTAATGGTATACTTTGTACTCACGCATGACAAGATGTTTTACATGACTCAGCCTTTATGCAAACTTTCTGCTTACCACTTAGCGAGTGCTGTGCATCAGTGGACATGTTTAGACTCCTCCAAAGGGAGAAAAAGCAGCATTAGAAAGAAGAGGCCGAGGTAATCAGTAATGCAGTTTCCTATGTAGATTTTTCTCCCCCACACCTGCCGAGTTCAGTCGGTGGAATTTGTTGAGTGGAATAATTATCTTGGATTTCTTAATTATTCTTCATTAAATAAACAAAGCGCTTTTGCCTTTGTTTTGCGGGGAGTCTGTTGAAATGCAGCCATGTTCCACTCAGACGCTCACGGCGACAGAGTTTCTATGTATTCATGTCACATGGTGAGAGGGCCCTCTTGTTTCGGTGATATTGGGGATTTTTCAGTAGACCATATGTTAAACATAGTAAATTGTCAGTAGACTATATATTAAACAAATTTTTCAGTAGACTGTAAGTTAAACTATGTGTTAAACATAGTTACATCTTTTTAGACTATAAAGTTAAAACATAGTTAATCACAAAGACAGGCAATAAGACTAAGTGATACAGAGTGTGGTACAGAGTGATACAGAGTGTGGTCCAGAGTGGTACAGAACATTCTTACTATGTGAGGGGAAATATACACTATGCATGAGAACTGTATAAGGTTGAGAATGGATTATGCTCAGAAAATGGACCTGCCATGTTTAAACCATGTTTAAGTATCGATTTATATGTTTTAGAATAAACAGAGCAGAGCCAGGAGATGGCTTTGTTATCTTTTACATGACAGGGCTTGGTCCCGCCACTATTGTTTCCAAACTGAATACATAGAGGGAGGAGAAGTCAGATTTCGCCACTATCATAAACTAAGAAAGTGGGCAGAGCGGTCAAAAGGTGAAGACTTGGAAACAATAGTGGAGGAACTAAAAAGGGCGGGATTAAGCTAAAAGGTATGTAAAATGAGCAGGAATAGAACTGTATAAATTATAAACTGAGGGCTGAGTGTTGGGAAGTTAGTTGCTCTGCAGACCAGCTCGGCTCTATTGCTTGTAAAATAAAGTCTATCTTGATTCTACAAAAACTCTGGAAGTACTTAAGATGTTTAAAGAAGTATAAGGACAATTTTCTACAACAATGACAGGGAGGTAAATTCGTCTTGTTTAAGGGTGATGAGAATCCCTGAGTCTGATGGAGTCTCATCAGTCTCTCTGGCTGTGTTTGCTGATCCAGTTGTTTTGCCTTTAACTCACCCCCTCACACAGAGCAGCAGCCCTTCCTGTCAGGGATCAAGCTACACAGCCACAGAAGAGAGGAGAGAGAAGATTGTGTGCCGGAGATGAAATAAATCATGGAGTTGTATAAGGGAAAATCACTGGGCTAAAGAAGTGGCTGGCCCATATACCATATTCTGAGTCTTCCTTATGTTAGGCCCTGATCTGGCTACGCCATATGGCTGTGGGTTACACTAGTTCATTTAGCAGACAAGATTTGCTTAGAATTATATTATTTTATAGTAAGAAGAAGACAATTGAAAATAGCTGAATAAAATAGTAAAGATATTTTTCACAAACTATTTCGGAGAGAGTGCGCACATGCGGCTAATCTGTGTTGAGCGGTTAACAAATGATAATTTGAAACATGAAACCTATATGCTTCATTTAGTTATTTATGCAAATGTAGATGTGATACAATCCTTAGAATGTATTATAAATCAAAACATATACAGTGAGGGAAAAAAGTATTTGATCCCCTGCTGATTTTGTATATTTGCCCACTGACAAAGACATGATCAGTCTATAAATTTAATGGTAGGTTTATTTGAACAGTGAGAGACAGAATAACCACAAAAAAATCCTGAAAAACGCATGTCAAATATGTTATGAATTGATTTGCATTTTAATGAGGGAAATAAGTATTTGACCCCTCTGCAAAACATGACTTAGTACTTACATTTACATTTTAGTCTTAGCCAGAGCGACTTACATTATTTTTTTATTTTTCATACTGGGAATCGAACCCACAACCCTGGCGTTGCAAACACCATGCTCTACCAACTGAGCTACATCCCTGCCGGCCATTCCCTCCCCTACCCTGGACGACACCGGGCCAATTGTGTGCCGCCACATGGGACTCCCGGTCACGGCCGGCTACGACAGAGCCTGGATTCGAACCAGGATCTCTAGTGGCACAGCTAGCACTGCGATGCAGCGCCACTCGGGAGGTTACACATGACTTAGTACTTGGTGGCAAAACCCTTGTTGGCAATCACAGAGGTCAGACGTTTCTTGTAGTTGGCCACCAGGTTTGCTCACATCTCAGGAGGGATTTTGTCCCACTCCTCTTTGCAGATCTTCTCCAAGTCATTAAGGTTTCGAGGCTGACGTTTGGCAACTCGAACCTTCAGCTCCCTCCACAGATTTCTATGGGATTAAGGTCTGTAGATTGGCTAGGCCACTCCAGGACCTTAATGTGCTTCTTCTTGAGCCACTCCTTTGTTGACTTGGCCGTGTGTTTTGGGTCATTGTCATGCTGGAATACCCATCCACGACCCATTTTCAATGCCCTGGCTGAGGGAAGGAGGTTCTCACCCAAGATTTGACAGTACATGGCCCCGTCCATCGTCCCTTTGATGCGATGAAGTTGTCCTGTCTCCTTAGCAGAAAAACACCCCCAAAGCATAATATTTCCACCTCCATGTTTGACGGTGGGGATGGTGTTCTTGGGGTCATAGGCAGAATTCCTCCTCCTCCAAACACAGCGAGTTGAGTTGATGCCAAAGAGCTCGGTTTTGGTCTCATCTGACCACAACACTTTCACCCAGTTCTCCTCTGAATCATTCAGATGTTCATTGGCAAACTTCAGACGGCATGTATATGTACTTTCTTGAGCAGGGGGACCTTGTGGGCGCTGCAGGATTTCAGTCCTTCATGGCGTAGTGTGTTACCAATTGTTTTCTTGGTGACTATGGTCCCAGCTGCCTTGAGATCATTGGCAAGATCCTCCCGTGTAGTTCTGGGCTGATTCCTCACCGTTCTCATGATCATTGCAACTCCACAAGGTGAGATCTTGCATGGAGCCCCAGGCCGAGGGAGATTGACAGTAATTTTGTGTTTCTCCCTTTAAGAGTGTGCTCCTAATCTCAGCTCGTTACCTGTATAACAGACACCTGGGAGCCAGAAATCTTTCTGATTGAGAGGGGGTCAAATACTTATTTCCCTCATTAAAATGCAAATCAATTTATAACATTTTTGACATGCGTTTCTCTGGATTTTTTGTTGTTGTTATTCTGTCTCTCACTGTTCAAATAAACCTACCATTAAAATTATACTGATCATTTCTTTGTCAGTGGGAAAACGTACAAAATCAGCAGGGGATCAAATACTTTTTTCCCTCACTGTATGTGTGACCAGGGGCGACTGGGTATGGGAAGAGGGCGGCGCAGACCGGAAGTGGGTTTAGTGGAGGTTTTGTTCCTGGCACAAACCGAACAGGCTGAGACAAACTCCCGGACATCCCTCTCCATGGTGGGCCACCAAACGCGCTGATGCAGGAAGGCGAGGGTCCGGTTCACACCAGGGTGACCGGTGAGGTGGGTAGAATGGCCCCACTGAAGAACATCAGAGCAAACACAATCTGGGACAAACAGAGCATTACTAGGGCCGTTACCCAGGTCAGGCTGGTTCTGCTGAGCCTGGCAGATACGGGACTCGATCTCCCAGGTGACGACGACAACGATGCAGGTGGATGTCACAATGGCTTCTGGAGCGTTACCCCATGTTGTCGGTGGTGAACTGGCGAGAGAGGGCATCAGGATTGGTATTCTTCGAACCGGGGCGATAAGTGAGTTTGAAATTGAATCTACCGAAGAACAAGGTCCACCTGGCTTGCCGGAAGTTCAGACGTTTGGCGGTCTGGATGTAAGACAGGTTTTTATGGTCAGTCCACACAATGAACTGGGTTACAGAGCCCTCCAGCCAGTGACGCCATGCCTCCAGAGCCAGCTTAACTGCCAGGAGTTCCCGGTTTCCGGTGTCAAAATTCCTCTCTGCAGGTGAAAGCTTATGGGAAAAGAATGCACATGCATGGACCTTCTGATCAGTGGAGGAACGTTGAGACAGAACAGCACCTACCCCGGTGTCAGAGGCGTCCACCTCCACGATGAACTGGAGTTCTGGGTCGGGCTGAGTAAGGACCGGAGTGGAGGTGAAGCGACGCTTGAGTTCCAGGAAAGCTGCCTCTGCCTCAGGAGTCCAGTGGAACGGAGTGGAGGTGGAGGTGAGAGTGGTGAGAGGTGCTGCCAGACGGCTGTAGTTGCAGATGAAACGTCTGTAGAAATGTGCAAACCCCAGGAAACGCTGTAGCTGCTTCAGGTTGGAGGGTGCAGGCCACTCTGTGACTGCCATGACCTTGGCGGGGTCCAAACGTAACTGTCCCTGTGCAATAATATAACCCAGGAAAGACACTGTGGCAGCATGGAACTCACATTTTTCAGCTTTAACAAAAAGCTGTTGAAGAACTTGTCGAACGTGTTGCTGGTGAGCCTCAGGGTCCTTGGGAAAAATAAGGATGTCATCTAAATAGACAAAAACGAAGCGTGATATTTTCCTGGTTCTCTCACAGACATGGGTGAGAAGCTGTCCATTGAGGGCGTTGGCATCGAGGGGTGAATCGAGTGGAACAGTCTCCAGGCCCAACTGGGTAACGACACCTCGGTCCAGGAAGCTCTCGTCGGCGCCTGAATCGATGAGAGCAGACAGAGGAAAAGCCTGGCTCTGCCACACAAGGTTGCCTTCAAGCAGGGGTCTGGGGGAAGATGGGCAGGCGATTTGGCTCAACAGTATATCCCCCACTACTGCAGAGCGCCCTCTTTTGCTGGACGCAAGGAACAAGTGGAGACAAAGTGACCAACCTGGCCACAGTATAGGCAGCTCCTAGTGCCGATTCGTCGTTGCCTCTCCTCTGGAGAGAGACGGGCCCGGCCGAGCTGCATGGGTTCAGGATCTGGACGAGCCTGGGGATGAGATGCAGTCGGAGAAGGAGGACAAGGCACTGAAGCAGATGTTATGGGACATGCAACCCTACCTACCCTCTCCCTCCGATGCTCACGGAGATGGTTGTCGATGCGGATAGCGAGAGAGATGAGTTAATCAAGTCCATCAGGCTCATCCCTGGACACCAACTCGTCCTTGAGGGTCTCAGTGAGCGCGTTCCGGAATGCTCCCTGAAGGGCCTCCTCATTCCAACCGCTCTCAGCGGCGAGGGTGCGGAACTCACATGCCATCTCAGCAACACTATGAGGCCCTTGACGGAGGGACAGGAGTCGTTTAACGGCATCCTTACCGCAGACCGGGTGGTCAAAGACTTTCTTCATCTCCTCCATGAATCTGGAGTAGGAGAAGGAGATGGGGGACGGTCTCTCCCACACCGCCGTGGCCCATGAAAGCGCTGCTCCACGGAGGCAGCCAATCAGAAAGGAAATCTTGGCCTGCTGGAAACCAGGTGCGGAGGCTGAGGCTGGAGCGAGGGGAGTTCAGACAGGGTGAGCAGGTCCGGAGGGGAATCCAAGGGAGTAGTAGAGTGGGGAATCCAGGACAGAGTAGCAGGATGACGAGACGTGGGACTGGAGACAGGGACCAGAGTCAGAGCGGGCAGAACTATAGCGGAGAGGAAAACAGCGTCAGGCAAGGAAAACAGACAGGATAACAGGATCTGAATAGTAACAAATGGCTAGAACCGTAGACTGACTGAGCAGAGATTACGATCTGGCAGTGTGGAAGTGGCAGGACTGAGTATTTGTAGAGGTCTTGATTATGGAAGAGGTTGCAGCTGGTGGGGATCTGCTCTGACTCCAGCACACCTGTCTCCGCCCACACAATCACACAGAGAGAGAGAGAGCGAGAGAGAGAGAGAGAGAGGGAGAGGGAGAGAGTACTGGGGGAGTGGCGGCAGGTCAAGGAGACACAGGATGAGCGGTAGAGGGCGTTGCAGGAGCAGATGTGACAGCCAGTTAGGCTACACCGGCTGTAAAGCAAATTAATGTGAATGTGCTTCATTTTAAGAATTGAGCAATAAATATAGCAGCAAGAGAAAGCTGGGATCCTCTTTTAAATAGTGGCCAGTCAAAACTCTGTTTTCACACGCGATTGCGCAATGACTGGGCTAATAAGAACACGTTTCACTATAAGCTCTTCAGGCTACGGGCTCTCCAACCCTGTTCCAAGAGCCCTAGGCCTATAGGCTACTTTTATAGTTATTTGGCCTCTTTAGTTTTTATACAAACCTTATCAAAACTAGGCCTATGGTCTAGGCAGGCTACATGATGCATGTGAAAAAGTCTCAAAAACGTAATGCACTGTTTTCTGCCTTACACTGCACAGGCTGGGCGTCATTCTCACTCATCAGACTGTTCTAAATGTCTTTACATATACTAAATAATATGTGTGAAATTAGTTTTGATTTAGAATGGGCCATTATCATGCACCTGTCGGAACAGGGGCAGGGGGAAAAAAAACATAATCTGTACGCACTTGAACAGAGAATGGAGGACACTTTTCTGTGGTTCATTTACATGCCAGCCAGGCAGGCTTCTCCGGTTGTAAAGCAAAGAAATGTGCTTAATATTAGGTTAGTTGAGAAATAAATATAGTAGGCCTAGTCTATAAAAAGTTGATGGGATCCTCTTTTTAATAGAGGCCATAAAAACGCTGTTTTCTCACGCAATTGTTTAGCATTGCCTTTAGAAATGTTGTGCTTCATTCAATGCATCAACCAGCTATGAGGAGCTGGCTCTCGCTGCGCAACAGGGGATCCTTGAAGTGTTTGATTTTTGATTGCATTTGCATTGATGTCAGAATTATTAGAGGGACAAGAGAGCGCTGAGTAGCAGGCCATTAGCTACTGGCCGTTAGCAAGTTTGGTAGGCTACTATTGACCGTCAGCGGCATCAGAGCGGCATTAGAGCGCAGTTTTGGAGAAGACTAGTTACCATGACTCAAAGGTCACATGGAATTTGACTGTGGTCATGACTCCTGACTACCAGTGTGCCGGTAATATCGTGACCAGCCCTAGTCCTGACTTCTCAGTGTCACTTGTCTCAGTGTCACTAGATGTACCTTGTTGCTAAAAACAAACAATCAGGAAGCAGATTTTCTTTTTTACAATGTCTTAAAGCAGAGCGTTCTGGCTCTGGGCGATTCTCTCGCTCGAACCTCGGGATGTTTGAGTTTGTCTACATTCCTTTTGGGCTGTAATGGGCGTTGGTGAGGGTTTTTCCCGGGCTTGTGCTGCTCAGATGTACCCGAGTCAACCATGGCTGCAACAAACAAAATAAGTGCTGTTCCAGAGCTCCCCTCCCATCTGACTGGCTGTCGGGGAGCGTTCCCAGTTAGTCTTTCACTTTTCCTTGCTACTCAGCTCTAATGTCTCATTGAAGTCGCAGCCTGCTAACCTAAATCCTCCAGCCATTTTAGATCCGAAAGGGTATGTGGAATGGCTGGAGGTATGGCTCCTGTTCCCGTAAAAAAGGCCCAGAATGTGGTGTTCAACATCACATCCCTCTGGCTCAAGACCACAGAGAAGCCAAGCGACATGCCAGCCAATTAGATAATAATAACAATAATTAGGCCTGTAATGACACTTGTTGTACAGTGCCTTCAGAAAGTATTCATACCCACTGTCTTCTTGGTAAGTAACTCCAGCGTAGATTTGGCCTTGTGTTTTAGGTTATTCTCCCGCTGAAAGGTAAATGAATCTCCCAGTGTTTGGTGGAAAGCAGACAGAACCAGGTTTTGCCTGTGCTTAGCTCCATTCCATTATTTTTTATCCTGAAAAGCTCCCCATAATATGATGCAGCCACCACCATGCTTGAAAATATGGAGAGTGGTACTCAGTAAAGTGTTGTATTGGATTTACCCTAAACATAATGCTTTGTATTCAAGACATAAAGTTCATTTCTTGGCCACTTTTTTTGCAGTTTTACTTTAGTCCCTTATTGCAAACAGGATGCATGTTTTGGAATATTTTTTATTCTATGCAGGCTTCCTTCTTTTCACTCTGTCAATTAGGCTAGTATTGTGGAGTAACTACTTTAAAGTTCCCATTGGCCTCATGGTGAAATCCCTGAGCGGTTTCCTTCCTCTCCAGCAACTGAGTCAGGAAGGACACCTGTATCTTTGTAGTGACTGGGTGTATTGATACACTATCCAAAGTGTAATTAATAACTGTACCCATCTACCAATAAGTGCCCTAATTTGCGATGCATTGGATAACCTCCCTGGTCTTTGTGGTTGAATCTGTATTTGAAATTCTCTGCTTGATTGAGGGACCTTACAGATGTGTGTGTGGGGTACAGAGATTAGATAGTCATTAAAAATCATGTTAAACACTATTTTTGTCCATGCAACTTATTATGTGACTTGTTAAGCAAATCTTTACTCCTGAACTTATTTAGGCTTGCCATAACAAAGGGGTTGAATACTTATTGACTCAAGACATTTCAGCTTTTCATTTTTAATTAATTTGTAAAAAATAGTTTGACATAATGGGGTATTGTGTGTAGGCCAGTAACAACACATCTCAATTTAATCCATTTTTTATTCAGGCTGTATTTTTATTTAATTTATTTCACCTTTATTTAACCAGGTAAGCCAGTTGAGAACAAATTCTCATTTACAACTGCGACCTGGAAAAAGTAAAGGGGTGTGAATACTTTCTGAAGGCACTGTAATAGGCCTACTAAACTACTCTCCATGAAATTGACAATAAGCCTAACTAATAGCTAACATCAAAGACCGTATTAACAAGGTTTGATGAGCCAGAGCTGACAGTATTAACATGTTGATGACCCAGGGCCCTCCATTTAAAACAGTTAGACCAAATACAACTTGTCAAACCCCTGGAATATTTTCTTGGCACTCAGAGAATTATTGAGAAAATATAAGGCTTGGCCAACGTGTGTTCTGGACACAAATTCAGGAGACACATGCTCCTTATGAGAGGTTATCTCTGCACCATGGCAACAACAGTACTGCACCATACCCTGAGGCAGGCTTATGGAGTCAGCTCAACAGTGCCTGTCATGGGCAGCTAGTCCTTGCATGGGCAGAGCCAACTGTCATCAAGTAAAACATGGATTCTGATCTAGGAACGGCAGTGCAAGGATGTGTAGATGAGTGAAGGACGTTAATCAGATATGGATGATTTTCCTGTTTCTGGAGCCAGTCGCTGTTGTATCAAACTAATAAATCAGCCATAGGCTACATAATGACTGTTATTTTCCCATTTATTTTTTAGATAAGGGTCAGCCTGCTTGTCAAGTGTCTGCCAGTCATTTTGACTCAGCTGTTACCACATTTTTTATATTTCATACTGGCCCTCTGTGGGAATCAAACCCACAACCCTGGCGTTGTAAGTACCATGCTCTACCAACTGAGCTACACATTGCCTTGTGTTGAGCCAATTTTGTACTTTATACCTCAGTCAGTCGTCACAACATTTTCAGGCGTCTAGGAATGGCGGGTCATCAATCACGGGAACATCAATTTTGTCAAAATGAAGTTATCCTTGTGCTCACTCGACCACTTAGCGGTCCAGAAAATGCCCCAGATCACCATAGCTTCTCCAGATTCCTTAATGTGTCACAAAAGATCAAGTGAAGCCAGACACCTGAACGGAATCACTGACATATACCGCTCGTAGATACCTTTTCCCTCAGAGGGGGGAAGGAGGGAACAGATATTACAGCAACTACTAGGAATGGTCTGAGTGAGGACAAAACCAAACTGGCCATTTATTATTTAGGCTGAGAAAGTGTATTTTTGTTTACCAAACTTTAAGAGTTTTGCTGGACCGATTGAGGAGGGGCTTTTGGGAGGGTAAAGTTGTCTCTAGATGTCCTGAAATTCCATCACCTCTGTATTAGGAATTACTTGACTTGGCCATAAACCAACTGCCCACACTCCTCAACTTAGCACTCATACCATTGGCTTAAACCGGGGGAGTCTGACAAGGGAGATTTGTTGCATTGGCTAAATCACAGCACAGCTTCATCCAACCCCTGGAGGCTATTAGCAGCTCAGAATGGACAGGAAAAGGAAGTAAAACCATTTTTCATACAAATGACGCCACCAGGTTTTACACAATGTCTTAAAAAAATTATGCAGATGTATGTGTTACAATGAATTAAATACTACCAAGAAATGTAATGGTAATACAGAGATAGAAACAAGACTCCAATTCTTTGAGAGCCATTGGCTTCATCAATAATGCAGTGCAAATGGCTGTCAGGCTGTTCTACTCTACAGCAGGGAGCAGTGAGGAAAGAGATCTCTAACAGCTCCCATTCTTATTAATAGAAGCCTATTAATTAACCACAGCCGTATCAAATATAGCACAGACAACAGACCCATGCTCAGCTGGAGAGGGCTGTCCGATCACGGCCAGCGAATGTGTAGCTGGCCCAGGAACAGCTGCTCTGGGTCTTGCACCTGAGGTCTGCTCAAACCTTATCCTCTCCATCAGCACGGATACGGATTAGTGTGGCGCCACGTCACCTTGGCTGGCCACGTTTTTCACTTTCTGTGTCGACTTCCTCAGAGAAACAGAGGACAAATATAAGGGTTTGTCACGGATTCAGCCGAGGCTGCTCCTCCTCCTTGCTCGGGCAGGCTTCGGCGTTCGTCGTCCCCGGTGTACTAGCTACTGCCGATCGATGTTTCGGTGTTTGTCTTGTTTGGTCTTTATTGTTTACACCTGTTTCCCATTATGTTGGATTGTATTCCCTATGTTTACCCCTGTCTCTCATTGGTATTTTGTGTGTTATTGTTTGTTGTCATTCTGGCAGTTCTTGTATGTACGGGTCTTTGTGCTTTCCTCCCTGTTTGGAGGTTTGTTGTTTTGTATGTTGATTTTACTGTGTTCAGTAAAAAACGTTGCCAGCCGCTCTGTGTCCTGCTTTTGACTTCGCTACCGCGTGACAGAATAACACACCTAGACATGGAGTCAGCAGGAGCGGCGGTGCCAGCTGGATCACTGGAGGAGCGCGTTATACAACAAGCGGCCATGATCCAGGATCTCGGCACCGCCATGGAAGGGGTGATGAACACCTTGAGGTGATGGGAAAGAGGAGGTTTGCCCACACCTCCTCCAACGATACCACCACCATCAGCTATACCCATCGCTTCACCTCTGGAATCCAATGGGATTCGGCTCTCGCTCCCGAGGGCTTATGATGGCACCGCGGCCGGGTGTCAGGGTTTCCTGCTCCAAGTGGAACTCTACCTGGCAATCATCCACCCGGTGCCCTCGGGATACGAGAGCGTGTCCGCCCTCATCTCCTGTCTGTCCGGCAAGGCACTGGAGTGGGCCAACGCCGAGTGGTGGGGAATAGACGCCGCTACAGTCAACTATGCGGAGTTCACCCGCCGCTTCAGGGCGGTGTTCGATCATCCCCCAGAGGGGAGGGCGGCGGGTGAGCGTCTGTTCTACCTCAGACAGGGGAAGAGGAGCGCGCAGGAGTTCGCACTGGACTTCCGGACTCTGGCTGTCAATACGGGATGGAATGAGAGGGCCCTCATCGACCACTACAGGTGCAGCCTAAGGGAGGACGTTCGTCGGGAGTTGGCCTGCAGGGACACCAACCTAAGCTTCGATCAGCTGGTGGACATGTCGGTTCGCCTAGATACCCTGTTGGCTACCCGCGGATGTCCGGAGTCGGGCCGTCCATTCCATCCCCCAGCACTTCCGAGCCGAGCCCTATGGAGCTCGGGGGTGCTGGTGCTAGGGAGACGAGGAGAGAGACCAGGAGAGAGGCCGTCCCCTGCACCAACTGTGGCCGCAGAGGACACACTGCGGTTCGGTGCTGGGGAGGGTCTCCTAGGAATCGAGGCAGTAGGCAACGCACTGATGAGTCATTCCAGGTGAGTAAGCACCCAACTCACCCAGAGCTCTCTGTTGTACATATGTGTATTAAAGTTGTGTTTCCCGAGGTTTCTTCTCACTCCCAGCATAAGGCGCTAGTAGATTCAGGCGCAGCTGGGAATTTTATCGATCGCCGGTTCACGTATAAGTTAGGGATTCCTATTGTACCTGTTGATGTGCCCTTCCCCATCCATGCCCTAGATAGGGTCGGGATTGATTAGGGAGGTCACAGCGCCACTTAAGATGAAGAGCAGGAGGGCCATGAGGAGATTATACAGTTGTATTTGATTGACTCTCCTGCGTTTCCCGTGGTGTTGGGTCTTCCCTGGTTAACATCTCATGACCCCAACATTTCATGGCAACAGAGGGCTCTCAAGGGATGGTCTGATCAGTGTGTCGGGCGGTGTGTAGGTGTTTCCGTAGGGGCAACGACGGTGGAAAGTCCGAACCAAATTCCCACCATGCACATTCCTCCTAAGTATGCCGATTTGGCACTCGCCTTCTGTAAAAAGAAGGCGACTCAATTACCACCTCATCGACAGGGGGATTGTGCGATAGACCTCCAGGTAGGCGCTGTGGTTCCTCGTAGTCATGTGTATCCTCTGTCTCAGGAGGAGACGGCAGCTATGGAGACATACGTCACCGAATCTCTGAGACAGGGATACATACGGCCGTCCACTTCCCCTGCGTCCTCGAGTTTCTTTTTTGTGAAGAAGAAGGATGGGGGTTTACGCCCGTGTATTGATTACCGTGGTCTCAATCAGATTACAATCAAATACAGCTATCCTCTCCCTCTGATTGCTAGTATGACGGAGTCATTACACAGGGCGCGATTCTTCACAAAATTGGATCTCAGGAGTGAGTACAACCTGGTGCACATTAGAGAGGGAGATGAGTGGAAGACAGCATTCAGTACCACCTCGGGTCACTATGAGTACCTCGTCATGCCATACGGTTTAATGAATGCTCCTTCAGTCTTCCAATCATTTGTGGACGAGATTTTCCGGGATTTGCATGGACAGGGTGTAGTGGTGTATATTGATGACATTCTAATATACTCCGCTACACGAGCCGAGCATGTGCCCCTGGTACGTCGGGTGCTGGGTAGACTGTTGGAGCATGACCTGTATGTGAAGGCGGAGAAATGTCTGTTTTTCCAGGAGTCCATCTCCTTCCTGGGACATCGGTTGTCCGCGTCAGGGGTGGAGATGGAGATTGACCGCGTTTCAGCCGTGCGTAATTGGCAGACTCCCACCATGGTGAAGGAGGTGCAGCGGTTTTTGGGTTTTGCCAATTACTACAGGAGGTTTATCCGGGGCTTTGGACAGGTAGCAGCTCCCATCACCTCCCTGCTAAAGGGGGGCCCGGTGCATTTGCAGTGGTCGGCTGAGGCGGACAGGGCGTTTAGACATCTGAAGGACCTGTTCACCTCGGCTCCGGTGCTGGCACATCCGGATCCCTCTTTGGCGTTCCAAGTTGAGGTGGATGCGCCCGAGGCGGGGATCGGTGCCATACTGTCTCAGCGCTCGGGCACGCCTCCAAAACTCCGCCCCTGTGCTTTCTATTCCAAGAAGCTCAGTCCGGCGGAACGCAATTATGACGTGGGGGACAGGGAGCTGCTAGCGGTGGTCCAAGCCCTGAAGGTGTGGAGGCATTGGCTTGAGGGGGCTAAACACCCTTTTCTCATTCTGACTGACCATCGTACCCTGGAGTACATCCGGGCAGCGAGGAGACTGAACCCTCGTCAGGCTAGGTGGGCCATGTTTCTTACCCGGTTTGTATTTGAGCTCACTTATATACCAGGGTCACAGAACGCTAAGGCAGACGCCCTGTCCCGACAATATGACACAGAGGAGAGGTCCATTGAGCCCACTCCCATATTTCCGGAGTCTTGTCTGGTGGCACCGGTTGTGTGGGAGGTCGATGCGGAAATCTAGCGGGCGTTACGTGCCGACCCTACTCCCCCAGAGTGTCCAGAGGGGCGGAGGTACGTGCCACTCGAGGTCCGTGATCGACTGATATATTGGGCTCACACGTCATCCTCCTCTGGTCATCCTGGTATTGGTCGGACAGTGCACTGCCTTAGCGGGAGTACTGGTGGCCCACCTTAGCTAGGGACGTGAGGGTTTACGTTTCTTCCTGCTCGGTGTGCGCCCAGTGTAAGGCGCCTAGACACCTGCCCAGAGGGAAGTTACAACCTCTACCCGTTCCACAACGGCCGTGGTCTCACCTATCGGTGGATTTTGTCACGGACCTTCCCCCCTCCCAGGGGAATACCACGATCTTGGTCGTTGTGGATCGGTTTTCTAAGGCCTGCCGTCTCATTCCTATGCCAGGTCTTCCTACAGCCCTACAAACGGCCGACGCCCTGTTTACTCACGTCTTCCGGCACTACGAGGTGCCTGAGGATATAGTGTCTGAACGGGGTCCCCAGTTCACCTCTAGAGTCTGGAGGGCGTTTATGGAACATTTGGGGGTCTCGATTAGCCTTACCTCTGGTTTTCACCCTGAGAGTAATGACAGGTGGAGAGAGTAAACCAGGATGTGGGTAGGTTTCTGAGGTCCTATTTCCAGGACCGGCAGGAGGAGTGGTCGGGGTATATCCCCTGGGCAGAGATAGCCCAAAACGCACTCCGCCACTCCGCCACTAATCTTACGCCTTTTCAGTGTGTGCTGGGTTATCAGCCGGTCCTGGCACCCTGGCATCAGAGCCAGACCAAAGCCCCTGCGGTGGATGAGTGGTTTCGGCGCTCGGAGGAAACATGGAACGCTGCGCATGTCCATCTGCAGCGGGCTATCAGACGGCAAAAGGCGAGCACCGATCCCCACCGCAGTGAGGGTCCGGTTTATGCACCGGGAGATCGGGTCTGGCTCTCGACCCGAAACCTGTCCCTTCGCCTGCCCTGCCGGAAGCTGGGTCGGCGGTTTGTGGGGCCATTTAAAGTCCTGAGGAGATTGAACGAGGTATGTTATAGGTTACAACTGCCCATTAATTACCGCATTAACCCCTCATTCCATGTGTCTCTCCTCAGGCCGGTGGTAGCTGGTCCACTCCAGGAGAATGAGATACGAGAGGCTCCTCCGCCCCCACTAGACATCGAGGGGGCTCCGGCGTACTCAGTCCGTTCCATCGTGGATTCGAGGCATCGGATGGGGGGTCTGCAGTATCTCGTGGAGTGGGAGGGGTACGGTCCGGAGGAACGGTGCTGGGTCCCTAGGAGGGACATCCTAGATCCCTCCGTGTTGAGGGATTTCCACCGGAGTCATCTGACTCGCCCTGGTCAGCGTCCTCCTGGCCGTCCCCGAGGCCGGGGTCGGAGCACGGCTGGAGCCGCGCGTCAAGGGGGGGGGGGTACTGTCACGGATTCAGCAGAGGCTGCTCCTCCTCCTTGCTCGGGCAGGCTTCGGCGTTCGTCGTCCCCGGAGTACTAGCTACTGCCGATCGATGTTTCGGTGTTTGTCTTGTTTGGTCTTTATTGTTTACACCTGTTTCCCATTATGTTGGATTGTATTCCCTATATTTACCCCTGTCTCTCATTGGTATTTTGTGTGTTATTGTTTGTTGTCATTCCGGCAGTTGTTGTATGTACGGGTCTTTGTGCTTTCCTCCCTGTTTGGAGGTTTGTTGTTTTTTACGTTGATTTTACTGTGTTCAGTAAAAAACGTTGCCAGCCGCTCTGTGTCCTGCTTTTGACTTTGCTACCGCATACATGTCGCGTGACAGGGTTAGAGGAGTAAATCTTTGTTTTAATTACATTTTGATTCATAGTGCATAACCTATATTGTTAATAATGCTAACGTAGTTTAATAAACAATACTGAACAAAACTGTATATAATAACAACTATATTATAAAATATGCAGTAACTGTACTATTGAGTACAGTAGCTCATCATTATGCAATGCATTGTCTTACATTCTATATACAGCTAAATGCTTTTACTAGCAGACAGAATTGTATGGTTTGTTACAAAAAAATAAGGTGATATGTCAAACTCAGACTGAATGGGATTTTGATGGTTTTCGGTCAGCATCACAACATGGTTTGTCTGGTATTGCATCCTGAGGCTACTTTGTCAGCTATCTAACCATGTTGGTCAATAAAACGAGTATCACATCTTTTTCGGAAAGGGGTTTTGAGTTCAGAAATAGGTATTTAAACTAGGGCAATTCTACAGTAACAGAATGACACAGATTTTTTACAATGTCCGCTGAACGTTTACAAAAACACATTTACTACAAGAACATTATGGCGGTTTTTGCTACAGTGAGGGAAAAAAGTATTTGATCCCCTGCTGATTTTGTACGTTTGCCCACTGACAAAGAAATGATCAGTCTATCATTTTAATGGTAGGTTTATTTGAACAGTGAGAGACAGAATAACAACAAAAAAATCCAGAAAAACGCATGTAAAAATTTTTATAAATTGATTTGCATTTTAATGAGGGAAATAAGTATTTGACCCCCTCTCAATCAGAAAGATTTCTGGCTCCCAGGTGTCTTTTATACAGGTAACGAGCTGAGATTAGGAGCACACTCTTAAAGGGAGTGCTCCTAATCTCAGCTTGTTACCTGTATAAAAGACACCTGTCCACAGAAGCAATCAATCAGATTCCAAATTATTTGCGAATGGAAGAAACACAAAAGAACTGTCAATCTCCCTCGGCCTGGGGCTCCATGCAAGATCTCACCTCGTGGAGTTGCAATGATCATGAGAACGGTGAGGAATCAGCCCAGAACTACACGAGAGGATCTTGTCAATGATCTCAAGGCAGCTGGCACCATAGGCACCAATAAAACAATTGGTAACACACTACGCCGTGAAGGACTGAAATCCTGCAGCGCCCGCAAGGTCTCCTGCTCAAGAAAGCACATATACAGGCCCGTCTGAAGTTGGCCAATGAACATCTGAATGATTCAGAGGAGAACTGGGTGAAAATGTTGTGGTCAGATGAGACCAAAATGGAGCTCTTTGGCATCAACTCAACTCGCCATGTTTGGAGGAGGAGGAATGCTGCCTATGACCCCAAGAACACCATCCCCACCGTCAAACATGGAGGTGGAAACATTATGTTTTGGGGGTGTTTTTCTGCTAAGGGGACAGGACAACTTCACCGCATCAATGGGACGATGGACGGGGTCATGTACCGTCAAATCTTGAGTGAGAACCTCCTTCTCTCAGCCAGGGCATTGAAAATGGGTCATGGATGGGTATTCCAGCATGACAATGACCCAAAACACACGGCCAAGTCAACAAAGGAGTGGCTCAAGAAGTTGCACATTAAGGTCCTGGAGTGGCCTAGCCAGTCTCCAGACCTTAATCCCATAGAACATCTGTGGAGGGAGCTGAAGGTTCGAGTTGCCAAACGTCAGCCTCGAAACCTTAATGACTTGGAGAAGATCAGCAAAGAGGAGTGGGACAAAATCCTTCCTGAGATGTGTGCAAACCTGGTGACCAACTACAAGAAACGTCTGACCTCTGTGATTGCCAACAAGGGTTTTGCCACCAAGTACTAAGTCATGTTTTGCAGAGGGGTCAAATACTTATTTCCCTCATTAAAATGCAAATCAAGTTATAACATTTTTGACATGCGTTTTTCTGGATTGTTTTGTTGTTATTCTGTCTCTCACTGTTCAAATAAACCTACCATTAAAATTATAGACTGATCATTTCTTTGTCAGTGGGCAAACGTACAAAATCAGCAGAGGATCAAATATTTTTCTCTCTCACTGTATTTGTGCTGTCATTCTGTTACCAAACTTAGCATCTGTACTGTTCTTCAAGTAAATGTGTTTTTGTTCAATTTTCTTTGGAAATTGTTAAAAGTAGTTATTGTGCATAGAGTTGTATGGTTTGTTTAACTTTGCAATCATTAAGTTTTGTTTGACATACCTTTTAAAGTGAGAAATCTGACTCTCAGCGTCACTCTGTTACCGTGGAATTTCTCCCTAGCCAACATGCAAAGATGTATTTAGCTGGTTAGGACCATTTGATGCCGCAAACTGGCATGTAGTCCTAACTGTTGATCACTTGCATTTGGTTTGTCATAGACTCTTTTCTTGCCCACTTATATTAGAAATGATTGCACTATTGATTTTCAAAGACAAAACTAACCTGAAATACTTTATAACGGAGCGTTTTCTTTATATAAATATCTTTATAACAAGCCACAGGCCCAGTTCTCAGAGACAGGCTCCCTTTACTTAAAGGTAAGGATTTTCAGAAATGTGAACAACTATGAGATGATAATGGCGCTGTAAGACCACTCTCAGAAGATTGTTCCCGCTGGCTGAAAATTGCCTATAAACCATAGCCTTTGGAGTCTTGTTTCACTCAAAGAAAACTTTATTCTTTCTCTAACCTTTTGTGGAATGGAAGAGGGATCAATGAAATTGCAATGGTGTTACGACTGCTATAGTGCACTCTCACATATTGATTGGATAGTGTCTGTGACTGTAGTCAATAGCCTGTGGATGTAACTTGAGACCAGAGTAATCCAGAGCCGAATCACTGGGCAGGACTATCAGCCAAAGGCCACTACACGCTCCTGCAAAGCCTGGCCATTAAAAGATGATTGCACCACCCGTGATTCGCTCAATAGAAATTTAAAGAAAGCCGCCCAGACGAATCAAAGTTGTTTTCCTCTCACATCTTGTTGTCCAAAAGGAATCACATCTGAAGTGAATGAGGATAAGTACTAAGGACAGGTAAATGTTAAGGTTGATAATAATAATAATAATATGCCATTTAGCAGACGCTTTTATCCAAAGCGACTTACAGTCGTGCGTGCATACATTTTTGTGTATGGGTGGTCCCGGGGATTGAACCCACTACCTTGGCGTTACAAGCGCCGTGCTCTACCAGCTGAGCTACAGAGGACCACATGATGCGAGGACATGGAACACTGTTGTCTACCAGGTGCATAATCGTATGGTGTTTTAACATTTTTGATCATGTTAACTGTATGTTATCTAAGTGTAATTATAGTGGCATTTGCACTACCGTTCAAAAGTTTGGGGTCACTTAGAAATGTCCTTGTTTTCGAAAGAAAAGCAATTTTTTTGTCCATTAAAATAACATCAACTTGATCAGAAATACAGTGTAGACATTGTTAATGTTGTAAATGGCTATTGTAGCTGGAAACGCAGATTTTTAATGGAATATCTACATAGGCGTACAGAGGCCCATTATCAGCAACCACCAGTCCTGTGTTCCAATGGCACGTTGTGTTTGCTAATCCAAGTTTATCATTTTAAAAGGGTAATTGATCATTAGAAAACCCTTTTGCAATTATGTTAGCACAGCTGAAAACTGTTGTGCTGATTATAGAAGCAATAAAACTGGCCTTCTTGAGACTAGTTGAGTATCTGAAGCATCAGCAATTGTGGGTTCAATTACAGACTCAAAATGGCCAGAAACAAAGACCTTTCTTCTGAAACTCGTCAGTCTATTCTTGTTCTGAGAAATGAAGGCTATTCCATGCGAGAAATTGCCAAGAAACTGAAGATCTCGTACAACGCTGTGTACTACTCCCTTCACAGAACAGCGCAAACTGGCTCTAACCAGAATAGAAAGAGGAGTGGGAGGCCCCGGTGCACAACTGAGCAAGAGGACAAATACATTAGAGTGTCTAGTTTGAGAAACAGATGCCTCACAGGTCCTCAACTGGCAGCTTCATTAAATAGTACCCGCAAAACACCAGTCTCAACGTCAACAGTGAAGAGGCGACTCCAGGATGCTGACCTTCTAGGCAGAGTTGCAAAGAAAAAGCCATATCTCAGACTGGCCAATAAAAATAAAATATTAAGATGGGCTAAAGAACACAGACACTGGACAGAGGAAGATTGGAAAAAAGTGTTATGGACAGATGAAACAAAGTTTGAGGTGTTCGGATCACAAAGAAGAACATTTGTGCGTTGCAGACCAAATGAAAAGATGCTGAAGGAGTGCTTGATGCCATCTGTCAAGCATAGTGGAGGCAATGTGATGGTCTGGGGGTGCTTTGGTGGTGGTAAAGTGGGAGATTTGTACAGAGTAAAAGGGATCTTGAAGAAGGAAGGCTATCACTCCATTTTGCAATGCCATGCCATATCCTGTGGACGGCGCTTGATTGGAGCCAATTTCCTCCTACAACAGGACAATGACCCAAAGCACAGCTCCAAACTATGCAAGCACTATTTAGGGAAGAAGTAGTCAGCTGGTATTCTGTCTATAATGGAGTGGCCAGCACAGTCACCGGATCTCAACCCTATTGAGCTGTTGTGGGAGCAGCTTGACCATATGGTACGTAAGAAGTGCCCATCAAGCCAATCCAACTTGTGGGAGGTGCTTCAGGAAGCATGGGGTGAAATCTCTTCAGATTAACTCAACAAATTGACAACTAGAATACCAAAGGTCTGCAAGGCTGTAATTGCTGCAAATTGAGGATTCTTTGACATTTCCTATGCATTTTGCTATATTTCCTATTCAAACTCATTTCATGTATGTTTTCATGGAAAAGAAGGACATTTCTAAGTGACCCCTAACATTTGAACGGTAGTGTATATGTACTGTATAAAAACATTACATATCGCATTGTAATGTGTCTAGACAATTCAGTTCAGAAGAATACAAGCCTATTTTCTGTTGTATTTCTGACTTTATGTTTTTACCCCATATGTAACTCTGTGTTGTTGTTTTATTGCACTACTATGCTTTATCTTGGCCAGGTCGCAGTTGTAAATGAGAACCTGTTCTCAACTGGCTTACCTGGTTAAATAAAGGTGAAATAAAAATAAAAAAATAAAAAAAATCAACTGTAACATCGTGTAAGAACTGTGCATATTTGAAAATGTAAGACAGGGATGGGCAACTTGGCCCCCCTTTTGTAGGCCCGCACATTTTTTTTTTAGGAACTCATTCAGGGTCTCAACTTACTGTTGAGAGTTAGAATAGGAGAATACACAAGGTGACATTTTGAAATGAGGTTGTTTTTATCTTCAGTCACTGACAGTCACTTACCAATGTCAGCTACAATTTTTTCGATTGGTAAATTACTCTAGCCAGATATCTAAACTTGTAGTAATCATGGTTGAATTACCGACCGGGGGACCCCATTGATTTTGTAAGTCACTCTCACTCAGATATCATATTAAAAACGGGAAACATTTCTTTAAACCCTATGGCAAATGTTGTAGTATTGCAAGAAATGAACTCCCAAAGTTTTTTTCTCTCTCTACTGTCAAGAGGGGGGCCGCTAAAATGTTTTGCTTGTAAGGTGTGGGGCGGGGAGGAGGGGGGGGGGCATGTGTGGGTATGGATGTGGGTATGCAGACCCGTGAGCTACTGCTATCTTGATGCTCCTTTCCAACAAATATCAAGGTGTCTGATTCTGGTAACATGATGATTGATGCTTGACTGCTGTTTGACAAATAATGCATTGTAATCTCATCATGTAGACTAGCCTACCCTCACAGCCTACCCGCACAGTATCTGCGAGCTGTTGGCTAGACTAGAGTGCACGTGCCAAGACCAGGGTAGGCACATTCATTATTTAACGCAACAGTTTTTGTGACAAAACTATCGGTAGAGTTGAAAATGTGATGGAAACACATGGAACTTTAGATTTTTATTCGGTACATGAAAACGTCATCACACACTGATTTTTATCAACAAGTCCATTTGGTGGAAACCCACCACATATTTTCTTGATGCAGATTTTCAAATATTTGCATGGAAATCTGTCGCCAATTGGATGGAAACCTAGCTACTGATGGCATCATTTAAGGGAAAGTGTTGGTTCTGACAACCATCAAATGAACAATCAATGCTATCAGGTGTAGGCGGCAACTATTCAAGAGTAAGTGAAGTCTCCAGGATTAGGATGCCGATTGAGAGCTGTATCGCTGAGACAAGACGAAGCCCTCCCTGGAGTCAAGCCGGAGTCTAAGACCCCCTCCCTTTCACCCGTCTGGAATAAAAGGGACAATTAAATACTCCATCCATCTTCTGAATAAACCTCCCAGTCACTGAGGGTTAACCCCACTGAGCCCCGCTTTTGTTCAATCAAACCCCCTATTCTTTCTGATGTCTTAAACAAGGGGTACTCAGGGTCCCAGACGCAATTCAGGTCTATTTCAAGATGTCAGCCGGCCTGCTCTGACGGAGCTCTGACAATACGGGTTGATGCAAGGCCCAGGGTTATTGAGGTTATTAAGATTATGGTCAACAGTTTACCTCCGGTCACTGAAAAGTAATTTGCCTCCCCTTCTGGCCAGACAGGCTGTGTCAAAAGCCCCGTGTTCGCATATAGCAACCCATTAAATGAATAATCTCCATTCTCTCACCGTCAACGGGCAAATCTCCCTGGACATGTCTGAGTGACCTCACAGCTCCACCAAGCACGGTCAGTGCGATTGCCAGATTGGGTGAAAAAAACACGACCTTACACACATGGAAGAATGTGGGATCTAACTGTTATAATTAGATTTAGAAAAAATGTAAATGCACTTGTGGAGACAGTAATTCATCACCAGAGAAGCGGCGTGCGTTCTTCCTAATTATTATGTAGTATTGTCCGTGATCAACAGTAAGTAAGTATGTTTCTTTCTGGGGCAATTATCTCTCCACTCTGTTTATTTATTTCACTGTTTTGCGAGATTAGCCTAATACATATGTATGATTAAAGTAACCAGGTCCTTTGTTACTTCATGTAGAACTAATTAGAATTTAATGACAGCTTATTATGGTTGAAAATCTGGCAATTAATCACTATTGTATGAATAATATATGGCTACATTCATCACTTATATTATGGTAATGTGCAGGAATGTATGAATTGAACTGCTGACAAACCTCTAATTCATTGTGGAGTATGTGTCTAGAATGTCTTGTTCACTGTGCCCTGGGATGCTGCAAACGGCCGAGACCATTTCAGTTGCTCTTATTGAGGTAGAAGTTTAGCCATTTAACAATGGCTTTTGACATTGACTGTCTCAACTCTCTCTTTCAGATGGCAAAGAGCCCTCAAAGAGAAATAAACCTGAACAAAACAATGAAATCTCTCTCATCTCTACATGTGGACTAAGCAACAGCACATCCGCCACGCTGACCCTCAACATGGTGGCCCCTCAGGGGTGCGTGCTTAGTCCCCTCCTGTGCTCCCTGTTCACCCACGACTGCGTGGCCACGCACGACTCCAACACCATCACTAAATTTGCCAATGACACGACGGTGGTAGGCCGGATCACCGAAAACGATTTGACAGCCTATAGGGAGTAGGTCAGAGACCTGGCAGTGTGATGCCAGCACAACAACCTCTCCCTCAACGTGAGCATCGTAGACTACAGGAAAAAGAGGGCCGAGCATGCCCCCATTCACATCAACGGGGCTGTGGTGAAGCGGGTCGAGAGCTTCAAGTTCCTTGGTGTCCACATCACTAAGGATATATCATGGTCCAAACACACCAAGACAGTCGTGAAGAGGGCACGACAACGCCTATTCTGCCTCAGGAGACTGAAAAGATTTGGCATGGGACCTCAGATCCTCAAAAAGGTATACAACTGCACCATCGAGAGCATCCTGACTGGTTGCATCAACGCTTGGTATGGCAACTGCTCGGCATGCGACCACAAGGCACTACAGAGGGTAGTGCGTACAGTCCAGTACATCACTGGGGGTGAGCTCCCTGCCAACCAGGACCTCTATAGCAGGCGGTGTCAGGGGAAGGCCCTAAGAATTGTCAAAGACTCCAGCTACCCAAGTCATATATTGTTCTCTCTGCTACCGCACGGCAAGTGGTACCGGAGCACAAAGTCTGGGACCAAAAGGCTCCTCAACAGCTTCTACCCACAAGCCATAAGACTGCTGAACAGTTAATTAAATGGCTACCTGGACTATTTGCATTGACCCCCTTATTTTATTCGTATTTATGTTTTGCACCGACTCTCTTGCACAGGCTCACTGGACTCTAACCACACACACTACACTGACACTCCAACACACACACACACACACACAAAACACACACATGTTGACGCCACACACACCACACATTCCTTCACACACGCTGCTACTACTCTCTGTTTATTTTCTATGCATTGTACCTTTACCCCTACCTACATGTACATATTACCTCAATTACCTTGACTAAGCCACACCCCTGCTCACTGACTCGGTACCAGTACCCCTTGCATATAGCCTCGTTATTGTTATTTTACTGTGTTATTATTTAGCAAATGTCTCTTACTTAATTTTTTTAAAACTCTGCATTGTTGGTTAAGGGCTCGTAAGTAAGCATTTCACGGTAAGGTCTACACCTGTGACAGTAACATTTGATTTGATCAAATGGTCAGGTCAGGTGGCTAAATCCTTTAGCAGTCTGCTCTGTCTCCACTTCATAGATTCACTCAACATGCTGTCGCCACTGGGGAATTCTCACCGTGGCCAGATCTAACATGCGATGTGTGACACATTAGTCTGAGGCCAGTTGATATCACAGCACTGGCTGTGATTGACTCTGTGGACCACCGTTCTTCAGCATCAGCATGTTTCAGCCACAGTTATAATTACCCAATTTACCTTTTCTGAACAATGTTATTCATCCAATCAAGGGTGCAAACCAGACAAAAAGCCACCAGAAATCATTTGATTGTCCTCTTCAGTACAGTATCAGTCCGTTAATTATTTTCAGAAAGTAGGTATTAAATGTATTCATGGCCAGTTTCATTTATGGCATATAATTCTATCCTTTCAGGACTTTGCCTTATACAAGTAGCTTAATTTGTGTCTCCATCCTAACCTTTAGACCAAAAACCTCAGATAGCGATTTAGTTTGTGAAAAGGATATTTCACTCTGTGATCAAAGGATACTTCACCGCAAGATCAAAGTTTGTAATGGAGTTTCTTTAACCTCATAAGTAGAACGGAGTCCATATTCCTCGCCAGCTGTTGTGTAAATCCTCCATTACGCATGCAAATAAATCTGCAGGCCTCATATAAATGAATGGGATAGATGAGCACCAACTAATGGATTGGTTGTATATACAGTTGAAGTCGTAAGTTTACATACACCTTAGCCAAATACATTTAAACTCAGTTTTTCATAATTCCTGACATTTAATCCTAGTAAAAATTCCCTGTCTTAGGTCAGTTAGGATCACCACTTTATTTTAAGAATGTGAAATGTCAGAATAATAGTAGAGAGAATGATTCATTTCAACTTTTTTTTCTTTCATCACATTCCCAGTGGGTCAGAAGTTTACATACAGTCAATTAGTATTTGGTAGCATTGCCTTTAAATTGTTTAACTTGGGTAAAACGTTTTGGGTAGCCTTCCACAAGCTTCCCACAATAAGTTGGGTGAATTTTGGCCCATTCCTCCTGACAGAGCTGGTGTAACTGAGTCAGGTTTGTGGGCCTCCTTGCTCGCACACGCTTTTTCAGTTCTGCCCACACATTTTCTATAGGATTGAGGTCAGGGCTTTGTGATGGCTACTCCAATACATTGACTTTGTTGTCCTTAAGCCATTTTGCCACAACTTTGGAAGTATGCTTGGGGTCATTGTCCATTTGGAAGACCCATTTGCGACCAAGCTTTAACTTTGTGGTCCTCTGTAGCTCAGCTGGTAGAGCACGGCGCTTGTAACGCCAAGGTAAAGGGTTCGATCCCCGGGACCACCCATACACAAAAAGAATAATAATAATGTATGCACGCATGACTGTAAGTCGCTTTGGATAAAAGCATCTGCTAAATGGCATATTATTATTATTATTCCTGACTGATGTCTTGAGATGTTGCTTCAATATATCCACATAATTTTCCTTCCTCATGATGCCATCTATTTTGTGAAGTGCACCAGTCCCTCCTGCAGCAAAGCACCCCCACAGCATGATGCTGCCACCCCTGTGCTTCACGGTTGGGATGGTGTTCTTCGGCTTGCAAGCATCCCCTTTTTACTCCAAACATAACGATGGTCATTATGGCCAAACAGTTCTATTTTTGTTTCATCAGACCAGAGGACATTTCTCCAAAAGGAACGATCTTTGTCCCCATGTGCAGTTGAAAACCGTAGTCTGTCTTATTTATGGCGGTTTTGGAGCAGTGGCTTCTTCCTTGCTGAGCAGCCTTTCAAGTTATGTCGATATAGGACTCGTTTTACTGTGGATATAGATACTTTGTACCTGTTTCCTCCAGCATCTTCACAAGGTCCTTTGCTGTTGTTCTGGGATTGATTTGCACTTTTCGCACCAAAGTACATTCATCTCTAGGAGACAGAATGCGTCTCCTTCCTGAGCGGAATGATGGCTGCGTGGTCCCATGGTGTTTATACTTGCGTACTATTGTTTGTACAGATGAACGTGGTACCTTCAGGTGTTTGGAAATTGCTCCCAAGGATGAACCAGACTTTTGGAGGTATACAATTTTTTTTATGAGGTCTTGGCTGATTTCTTTTGATTTTCCCATGATGTGAAGCAAAGAGGCACTGAGTTTGAAGGTAGGCCTTAAAATACATCCACAGGTACACCTCCAATTGACTCAAATGATGTCAATTAGCCTATCAGAAGCTTCTAAAGCCATGACATCATTTTCTGGAATATTCCAAGCTGTTTAAAGGCACAGTCAACTTAGTATATGTAAACTTCTGACCCACTGGAATTGTGAAAAAGTGAATTATAAGTGAAATAATATGTCTGTAAACAATTGTTGGAAAAATGACTTGTGTCATGCACAAAGTAGATGTCCTAACCAACTTGCCAAAACTATAGTTTGTTTACAAGACATTTGTGGAGTGGTTGAAAAACGAGTTTTAATGACTCCAATCTAAGTGAATGTAAACTTCCGACTTCAACTGTAGGTTGTTTTAAGTACAATATTTTAAGCATTATATTATATTATGGGTTGACAAGCTGCCATCATCTCTACCAAGGTATCACATTTCATTTCAAAAGGATGGAAGGTGGGTCCACAAATGGTTGAAACACCATCGGACAATCATCCCTCCAATAATATTTTACTATCTAATTTCGCTCTTAGTTAAAATGGTGGGATCCTGATTGGAGCCTATCCATGAAAAACAACAAGACTTCCATATTATGCATAAGCAATATGATAATTCCCTGATGGTTAATTTACCTACAGAGACCCAAAAAGTTATTTATCAGTTTAATGATTGCAGGTCCTCCTCCTCTATTCCACCACTTTCTGCTATTGTTTACTTCTGCTTTCCTCATCTCCTGGGCACTGACTGTGAGAATAGCTGTAAAACAGAATATATTCCCTAAAATATTTCAATTTGGGATGAAAGATGCTTTCTTTTTACTATAAGTGAACTGATTGGCTTGCCTATTGAAGTGTGTGAACAAGCATTGCTTAGCTGTAGTTGGTCGTGGCATTTGTAGATTTGTTTTAAATCACAAATAATATAGAAAAGGGACTGACAACTGATTTGTGTCTGAAATTCACCGTGATGGTAATTCAAGTGTTTACATATTGTATGTGGGAACACATTTCTTTTTACAAACACGCTTTTGGAAATTCTTAAAAGGGACACAACGTTTCATTTTGAGGAACGGTTACTTAAATAAGTTATTGATAAAAAATGAGATAACTTTCATCCAACACCTTGTCTGTTACTTGCAAAACAGCCCTTTTCCCCCACCCCCACAGCCTACATTAACATTTAAGAACCATTACATATAAACTCAGGCATTGCAGTTTCACCGTTTCTACACTCCATATTAACACTGTTTGATCTGACAACAAGGCACTGGCTTCTTTCTCATCCCAAGCCCTTTTCCCACATCCAAGACTGGTTCCTCCCATATGCAAACACTGAGAGATACTGTACTAATGTCTATTCACATCAATACACCAATTATGTTTTCTCTGGGTTGACCCTCCTCTTAATTCCGTGACCCCGCCCTCTCATCACGCTGCATGCTGGGTAAATCTTGAGTGTGTGGCGACGCTCTGATCTACTGCACAAAGTCCCTGGAACACTGAGTCACTCCCTCTCTTCAAAGTGCCTTTGACGTCATCAAGAAAATAACCTGAAAGCAACACAGTAAGGATGGCAGTCATACACCTAAATCATGGAAACCTAATTAGAGCTGATCCATTATGATCCCGACGACGGGTGACTTATTTTTGTACGGTTGCATTTTTTATCACTGTTATAATTCTTGTCTCATTGGATCGCGGCATTCTTGCAGCCACCCGTTTCACGAAATATGGATTATGCCACTTTCCAGTTTAACGGGGGGAGATATCGTGCTGATTAATTAAGTGGCTGTGTCATTTATGGAGTATAAATGGAATGAAACCCAGAATAGAGGGGTCTTTCATCTTTTCAGATAAGACTGTCCTGATTACATCTAAATGTAGAGCAACATTTAGAAGACTATCAATCAAGCCTACGAAAGGAGGGAGGAGGGGGGGGGGGGCGAAAAAAGGAATTGTGCCCCAAAATGTATGTCTCCTTTAAATTTCCTGTTACAGTGTGCATTAGCTCCTGCACCTTGCAGAGAGAGGGAGCTAATGTTCCCATCCTCGTGTCACACCACCCTCCACTCCCCCCTCCCGTCCACGTGGGCCGTGCCACACTGTGCCAAGTTCCCTCCCCCTTGGGAGCTCGCCTATGCATCTCGGGCTCTTTGAGTATCTTTTTAGACTCCAATTCCAATACATTTGTTCCACTCTACCAGATTTCATTCATTTTCGCTCTCTAAGCCTCATGCCCCACGCCTCCCTTGGGGCATGCCTTTGAAATGCTGCAAGTCTCTTTTTCCCCCCAGTACAGTAACTGGGGCACTCAACCTTAAAACAAACTAAAGGCCTTACCACACTGTACATTGGATTCAGTCTTTTACGATTATTATATGTAACGCTTTGCGATTTGACCAAATAAAAATCTTGATATCAACCTGGCCAGATTGTACGATTTGCCTCAGTTCTGTTGTCACATTCTGGGATTGGCTTGCGAAGTAGGCTACGTCAAGTGGGCGGCTCAAGCATGGCGTCAAAAGAACAACAACAAGCTGTTGCTATGTTGATGATTGACAGACACTGCACCTCCTCCCTCTGTGGCCTTGCGCTCCTCATAATGAAAAGCTAAAATCTCAAATTGAAGAGGCACATCACAACATGGAAACGCTAACGCCGAATATAAGCACCATAGCTCAAATGCGATATGCACCTCCACATAATCATTGGCATTACTCAATATAAGCATTGCAATTTTGACATTCCAGGTGTGTTTATGTTATTTGTAACTAGACAAAGCCCATTACCTGCACCAAGTTTTTATTTTACGATATGTGAATTATATAGTCACATTTTGAATAAAAAATGCATGGCGTCATTGCTGGCCGTGTTCCTATTGGTCAGTCACTGGGATCGGCTCATAACACCAGCCACACTACAAGATAACGTCTAAACATTTCTGACACTGCCAGAAATTTGTTAGAGCCTACGACCACATGTAGTGGCATATGACGGCTAAAACCGTACAGTTTGTGCGGGCCTTAAGTGTAAAATTATCCGTTTACAAAGGAGACGTGTTGTCAATGTCATGACTTGTTTGCTCCTCTCTAGTCTCTTGCATTCTTGGAGGGATGATACATTTTCCTGTGGCACCAGGATGGAAAATCAAAGTGTGTGTGTGCGCGCGTTTGAATGACTGTGTGTTTGAATGAGTGGGTGTGAGCGTGTGTGTGTACGTGACTGTGTGTGTTTATGTGCACCTGTGTGTGTGTGTGTGTGTGTGTGTGTGTGTGTGTGTGTGTGTGTGTGTGTGTGTGTGTGTGTGTGTGTGTGCGTGCGTGCGTATGTGCAGCTGCCGGGAACAGGAGAGATGAATTGTATTAGAGACTGGGTCGCATCATTGATGATGAGGTTCGTCCAAGATTAAATGCCCATAGGAGGGACAATTAGGATGTGTAGCTGTTAAGCATTGTCATTTCACACTTTTCTCATCACATGTAATTCCTACACACTGCCCGGTATGCATAGAATACCATACCGCTGGTGATTATAGCTTCTGTAAATACTATATGTACATGTAGAGTTCATGTAATGATATGAATGAAATATCATGCCAAATGTTTTTCATATTTTCACCAGCATGTCGCTCATGATGACTATAATGATGGATTATCATGATGGATCAAATTAATATTGTGTCTTTAGCCTGGTCCTCAAGCCCTGTATATTGCATTGGTAACCCAGCTCATCCATCTTCCATGTTCAGCACCTCGCTGGGTAACGCACAGCAGCCATTTTCAACAAGGACTCTCACTTTACATAAGTTCATGGGGGATCACAGACAATTCTAATATGGAAAATAATATAAAGCTAGACATAAGATTTAGAGGTTTGAAATGTTAAAGGGGAAGTGTATGTTAGACTTAATGTTAGACGGTGAAGAGCCATTTAAAATACTGAACTTCCCCTTTAACACTGTTTCACTCTGCATCTTAATTGCCACAGGAAGCCAGGATATTTCTGTTTAACAAACAAACCAAATGACACCACCCCACATGGCACAGTATATCCATGTCACTACTGCTTCGGGGCATCGGAGGAAAGGGTGCCCCCTACTGGCCTGCTACCACCGCTTTTAGCAGAAATTGGATTTTGGCTTGAGGCCTCCCATCAAAATATTAACAGGGCCCAGGCTTGTTTAGCCCCAGTAATTTTCCAGCAGAGATGGTGTCGACTTCTTTGTATTTCTCTGAAGCAGACTCGCCTCTCACCTCAGAGAAAACACAAACAGCTACTTATGTCACATGTGGAATGAGGCAACAGTAATATGACTAGACTCAAGTAACAGTAAGAAGGCTGGAGTCAAAGCCTAAATGTCATCTGGTGCAACATGGAGCTCATGATACCGTCGTCATAATTAAGTCATTTGTTGTAGGCTACTGAAGAGGGATGCTTATGGAAAGTTACATTTTGTTGGAAAGTGTAAAGTGACCTTATTACTTTAGTTTTTTGACAGAGGGTTTTCTGAGCATTTGACTGAAAGAAAACAAGGGATGTTGTTGGCGAGAGTACTGTATGGTTGTAGATTTAAAGGGGAAGTCCAAATTGTCTGTCCAAATTACAAATAATATTTAACTGGCAAGTAATGACCCGTCAGGAAGTCCAGGACCCAGTTGCACAGGGCAGGGTTCAGACCCAGGGCCTCGAGCTTAATGATGAGCTTGGAGGGTACTATGGTGTTGAATGCTGAGCTATAGTCAATGAACAGCATTCTTACATAGGTATTCCTCTTGTCCAGATGGGATAGGGCAGTGTGCAGTGTGATGGCACGAGTCTCCCGAGTGGCGCAGTGGTCTAAGTCACTGCATAGCAGTGCTAGCTGTGCCACTAGAGATCCAGGCTCTGTCGTAGCCAGCCGCGACCGGGAGACCCATGGGGCGGCGTGCAATTGGCCCAGCGTCGTCCAGGGTAGGGGAGGGAATGGCCGGCAGGGATGTAGCTCAGTTGATAGAGCATGGCGTTTGCAATGCCAGGGTTGTGGGTTCGATTCCCACAGGGGGTATGAAAAAAAAAAAGTATGCACTAACTGTAAGTCGCTCTGGATAAGAGTGTCTGCTAAATGACCTAAATGTAATGGCGATTGCATCGTCTGTGGATCTATTGACAGGCCGCCCCCAGGTGGTGAAGGTAGGAAACAACATCTCCACTTCGCTGATCCTCAACACTGGGGCCCCACAAGGGTGCGTGCTCAGCCCCCTCCTGTACTCCCTGTTCACCCATGACTGCTTGGCCAAGCATGCCTCCAACTCAATCATCAAGTTTGCAGACGACACAACAGTAGTAGGCTTGATTACCAACAATGACGAGACCGCCTACAGGGAGGAGGTGAGGACTCTGGGAGTGTGGTGCCAGGAAAATAACCTCTCACTCAACATCAACAAAACAAAGGAGATGATCGTGGACTTCAGGAAACAGCAGAGGGTGCACCCCCCTATCCACATCGACGGGACCGCAGTGGAGAAGGTGGAAAGCTTCAAGTTCCTTGGCGTACACATCACCGACAAACTGAAATGGTCCACCCATGCAGACAGTGTGGTGAAGAAGGCGCAACAGAGCCTCTTCAACCTCAGGAGGCTGAAGAAATTCGGCTTAGCACCTAAAACCCTCACAAACTTTTACAGATGCACAATTGAGAGCATCCTGTCGGGCTGTATCACCGCCTGGTACGGCAACTGCACCGCCCACAACTGCAGGGCACTCCAGAGGGTGGTGCGGTCTGCCGAACGCATTACCGGGGGCAAACTCCCCGCCCTCCAAGACACATACAACACCCAATGTCACAGGAAGGCCAAAATGATCATCAAGGACATCACCCACCCGAGCCACTGCCTGTTCACCCCGCTATCATCCAGAAGGCGAGGTCAGTACAGGTGCATCAAAGCTGGGACCGAGAGAATGAAAAACAGCTTCTATCTCAAGGCCATCAGACTGTTAAATAGCCATCACTAGCACATTAGAGGCTGCTGCTGCCTATTGAAATCACTGGCCACTTTAAGAAATGGAACACTAGTCACTTTAATAATGTTTACATATCTTGCACTACTCATCTCATATGTACAGTGTGGAGAACAAGTATTTGATACACTGCCGATTTTGCAGGTTTTCCTACTTACAAAGCATGTAGAGGTCTGTAATTTTTATCATAGGTACACTTCAACTGTGAGAGACGGAATCTAAAACAAAAATTCAGAAAATCACATTGTATGATTTTTAAGTAATTAATTTCCAAATAACATTTTATTTAATTTTATTTGATCTATGGATCCTGAGTTTGCCAAAGATCATGATCGATGATTATTCACCACAAATAGGGCTTAATTTAGCCTACTTTCACACAGATTAGCATTAGCTTAGCATCATAACTTCATAGGACCCAAAGTATAGTAGCATGGATAAATCAACTCTCTCCATTCAATTTAAGTTGCAATAAAACACTCAAGCTTGCCCAGTTAAAAGAGATCTGCAGATGAGCATCATCGCATCTTGACCATAACACTCCTGAAAACAGCGGTCCTGAAATCAGCTGTCCTAAAAACAGTCTCTTGATTGGCCTCCCTCTGGCAGAATCTGCAGTTCAACCCTTAAAGCTTGAGTTCACTGGGACGACATAAGACGATCTAACACATTTATATCAGGCAAAGCTTATTCTGCCATCTACGAACTGTGATTGTTGATCCCAGAGATGCAGGTGCATCCCTTTAAAGATCAACAGTTGAATGTCAACCTCTAGTGAATGTTAACCTCTGATTATCAACCTGGTGTCTGTAGTTAGAGCAGACCCAGACGGAACAACATGTGGGTTTCTTATATCAGACATAAAGACATTTGTCTAATTACCAGCTAAATGTTGCTACAGTGCCTTCGGAAAGTATTCAGACCCCTTAACTTTTTCCACATTTTGTTACGTTACAGCCTCATTCTAAAATGGATTAAATAAATAAAAATCCCTAGCAATCTACACACAATACCCCATAATGACAAAGAGAAAAAAGGGTTTTAGAAATGTTTGCAAATGTATTAACAATAAAAACAGAAATACCTTATCTACATAAATATTCAGACCCTATCGCTATCTGTTTGTATGGAAATGTTTTGTAGCCTTTTATTTTGTCCCGTTTCAACAGAAGTAAATGAACTTGGCTAGCTTTCGCCAGTTGCTGTATCATTAGAGATAGAGCTGGCAAGAAGTTGGCTAACATTATCTAGCTAGCTAGCTCACTAACGTTAACTATTATTTTTGCCTCACTCACACTAGACCTGAATCAAATGACAAAACCAGCGGCCAAACGATTGAAGACCAATATTATTTTTCAGTGCAATGTGAGATTTTATTAGTCGGTACAGCAATGTAACGTTATTGATCTGTCAGTTTCCCTAGCTAATTCTCTACTTTTCACACTGACTTAGTAATAAACAGCTCTACAGGCTTCACTGTCACAGTAGCTACAGGACAGCATCTTAAGCTTAAAGCTACAGTCTGGGATCTGGGAATAATGGTCATTTCAATTATTGAACCATTGATTCTATTCTAGGATAATATAAAGTATAAATGTACACCAAGGTAATTCTTTGTCATGCCTCATTTTAGGAGGATCAGATGGTGACAAGGGTCTCAGCAGGGTCAGGCAGCCAGAGAAGACCAGTCTGTGATGGAGCTGAGGGGAATTATTGCAGATATAACACTTTATTCCCTCTGTGCAGCAAACACTGGACAAGCCAGATGCTTCAAAGATTGAAACTATTTTAAGGCAGTCTGACAAACCTCCAAAGTTGATTTCCAAACTGTATCAAGGGTTGATAGAGGCTTTTCCCGATGACACAAAACATGTCAAACAATCATGTGAGGAAGACCTGGTAGAAGATATTGATGAATGGATACAGATATGTTTGAATGCCCAGTTATGTTCATATGATCTCAGACATAAAGTACTGCAGTTTAAGACCATCCATAGAACATACTATATGCCAGTGAATCCGAATAACGTGCACTCAGAAATGTCATTACTCTGCTGGAGGAGTAAAACACAAAAGGGGACTTATTTGCATATGTTATGGTCTTGTGAAGGCAGGCTGAATTCTGGCAAAGAGTATGTTATTTTATCTCAGCATGTCTACAGATACTCCCTTTTCCCTGTTTTTGTTTGCTTGGAAATGTTGATACTGGAGAATGTTATCAGAAGAAACTGTGTAACCAAGCATATACAGTCGAAGATGGAAATTTACATACACCTTAGCCAAATACATTTAAACTCAGTTTTTCGCAATTCCTGACATTTAATCCTAGTAAAAGTTCCCTGTCTTAGGTCAGTTAGGATCACCACTTTATTTTAAGAATGTTAAATGTCAGAATAATAGTAGAGAGCATGAGGCCTCCTGTAGCTCACTTGCAACGCCAGGGTTGTGGGTTCGATTCCCAAGGAGGGCCAGTATGAAAAAAATATATGTATGCACTCACTACCTGTAAGTCACTCTGGATAAGAGCGTCTGCTAAAATTAAAATGTAATGATTTATTTCAGCTTTTATTTCTTTCATCACATTCCCAGTGGGTCAGAAGTTTACATACACCCAATTAGTATTTGGTAGCATTGCCTTTAAATTGTTTAACTTGGGTAAAACGTTTTGGGTAGCATTCCACAAGATTCCCATAATAAGTTGGGTGAATTTTGGCCCATTCCTCCTGACAGAGCTGGTGTAACTGAGTCAGGTTTGCTCGCACACGCTTTTTCAGTTCTGCCCACACATTTTCTATAGGATTGAGGTCAGGGCTTTGTGATGGCCACTCCAATACCTTGACTTTGTTGTCCTTAAGCCATTTTGCCACAACTTACGAAGTATGCTTGGGGTCATTGTCCATTTGGAAGACCCATTTGCGACCAAGCTTTAACTTCCTGACTGATGTCTTGAGATGTTGCTTCAATATATCCACATAATTTTCCTTCTTCATGATGCCATCTATTTTGTGAAGTGCACCAGTCCCTACTGCAGCAAAGCACCCCCACAGCATGATGCTGCCACCCCCGTGCTTCTCGGTTGGGATGGTGTTCTTCGGCTTGCAAGCTTCCCCCTTTATCCTCCAAACATAATGATGGTCATTATGGCCAAACAGTTCTATTTTTGTTTCATCAGACCAGAGGACATTTCTCCAAAAAGTACGATCTTAGTCCCCATGCGCAGTTGCAAACCGTAATCTGGTTTTTTTATGGCAGTTTTGGAGCAGTAGCTTCTTCCTTGCAGAGCGGTCTTTCAGGTTATGTCAATATAGGACTTGTTTTATTGTGGATATAGATACTTTTGTACCTGTTTCCTCCAGCATCTTCACAATGTCCTTTGCTGTTGTTCTGGGATTGATTTGCACTTTTCACACCAAAGTAAGTTAATCTCTAGTAGACAGAACGCGTCTCGTTCCTGAGCGGTATGATGGCTGAGTGGTCCCATGGTGTTTATACTTGCGTACTATTGTTTGTACAGATGAACGTGGTACTTTCAGGCATTGGGAAATTGCTCCCAAGGATGAACCAGACTTGTGGAGGTCTACAATTTGTTTTCTGAGGTTTTGGCTGATTTCTTTTGATTTTCCCATGATATCAAGCAAAGAGGCACTGAGTTTGAAGGTAGGCCTTGAAATACATCCACAGGTACACCTCCAATTGACTCAAAGGATTTCAATTAGCCTATCAGAAGCTTCTAAAGCATGACATAATTTTCTGGAATTTTCCAAGCTGTTTAAAGGCACAGTCAACTTAGTGTATGTAAACTTCTGACCCACTGGAATTGTGATACAGTGAATTATATGTGAAATAATCTGTCTGTAAATAATTGTTGGACAAATTACTTGTGTCACGCACAAAGTAGATGTCCTAACCAACTTGCCTAAACTATAGTTTGTTAACAAGATATTTGTGGAGTGGTTGAAAAATGAGTTTTAATGACTCCAATCTAAGTGTATGTAAACTTCCGACTTCAACTGTATGGCGGCTAAGAAATGCATTGCCATTAGTTGGAAGGTTGGTTATCCTCCCACAATGTCACAATGGATGGCAGAAATGTCAAGTTATGTATCACTAGATTTGATTTATTACAAGATTAAGGGTATCCTGGGCCTTGGCATAACACACCTGAAACCAATAATGAATGGTTCACTAAGATCCCAAAGCTGAGTGGGGTGTGTTGGGCTGGGGCACTGCAGGGTGGTGGACCCGTAGGAACAGGACGGATGACCCAGCTATATTTTGTGCAAGTAAAAAGAGCTCTACAGTACTAGTAGGCCTATGAGATTAATTACAGTGCCTTGCAAAGTATTCATCCCCCTTGGCGTTTTTCCCATTTTGTTGCATTACAACCTCTAATTTAAATAGATTTTTATTTGGATTTCATGTAATGGACATACACAAAATAGTCAAAATTGGTGAAGTGAAATGAAGAAATAACTTGTTTCAAAAAATTCAAAAAAAGAAATAACGGAAAAGTGGTGCGTGCATATGTATTCACCCCCTTTACTATGAAGCCCCTAAATAAGATCTGGTGCAACCAATTACCTTCAGAAGTCACATAATTAGTTAAATAAAGTCCTATGTGAAATCTAAGTGTCACATGATCTGTCACATAGTATATATATGCCTGTTCTGAAAGGCCCCAGAGTCTGCAACACCACTAAGCAAGGGGTACCACCAAGCAATCAGCACCATGAAGACCAAGGAGCTCTCCAAACAGGTCAGGGACAAAGTTGTGGAGAAGTACAGATCAGGGTTGTGTTATAAGCCGTACACGCCACGGAGCTGGGCTTTACGGAAGAGTGGCCAGAAAAAAGCCATTGCTTAAATAAATAAATAAGCAAACACGTTTGGTGTTCGCCAAAAGGCATGTGGGAGACTTCCCAAACATATGGAAGAAGGTGCTCTGGTCAGATGAGACTAAAATTGAGCTTTTTAGCCATCAAGGAAAACGCTATGTCTGGCACAAACCCAACACCTCTCATCACCCCGAGAACAGCATCCCCATAGTGAAGCATGTTGGTGGCAGCATCATGCTGTAGGGATGTTTTTCATCAGCAGGGAAACTGGTCAGAATTGAAGGAATGATGGATGGCGCTAAATATAAGGACATTCGTGAGGGAAACCTGTTTGTCTTCCAGAGATTTGAGACAACTTCCAGCAGGACAATGACCCTAAGCATACTGCTAAAGCAACGCTCAAGTGGTTTAAGGGGAAACATTTAAATGTCTTGGAATGGCTTAGTCAAAGCCCAGACCTCAATCCAATTGAGAATCTGTGGTATGACCTAAAGATTGCTGTACACCAGCGGAACCCATCCAACTTCAAGGAGCTGGAGCAGTTTTGCCTTGAAGAATTGGCAAAAATCCCAGTGGCTAGATGTGCCAAGCTTATAGAGACATACCCCAAGAGACTTGCAGCTGTAATTGCTGCAAAAGGTGGCTCTACAAAGTATTGACTTTGGGGCGGTGAATAGTTATGCATGCTCAAGTGTTCAGTTTTTTTGTATTTTTTCTTGTTTGTTTCACAAGAAAAAATATGTTGCATCTTCAAAGTGGTAGGCATGTTGTGTAAATCAAAAGATACAAACCCTCCAAAAATCCATTTTAATTCCAGGTTGTAAGGCAGCAAAATAGGAAAAATGCCAAGGGGGGTGAATACTTTTGCAAGCCACTGTATATGGAGAATGTGCTGTTTCTGTATGTTAATATGTGTGTAGGTGTAGGTGTTTTATTTCTTTATTTTTAACCTTTCCCTTGGGAATAATAAAAAAAAAGTGGGAAGGAAATTGTGTTGGGAGAGAGTTGAGTTATTGACTAGACTGGTGGGGGATGGGCATGTAGAGGATGATGGAGGATGTCTTAATAAAGACAATCAAAAGTATATTTTTTAAATGTTTTTTTTATTTGTTGTTTTTTAAATGTTTTTTTTTTGTTGTTTTTTTAGGGGGTAGATCAGCTTTAATATTGCAGATAGATTGTAACTTCCATCTATGTAATTGTCTGCATTACTTCCAATCCCCCATATGTTTTTTTTCTTCTAGCACATATATATATATATATATATATATATATACACAGTGGGGGAAAAAAGTATTTAGTCAGCCACCAATTGTGCAAGTTCTCCCATTTAAAAAGATGAGAGAGGCCTGTCATTTTCATCATAGGTACACGTCAACTATGACAGACAAATTGAGAAAAAAAATTCCAGAAAATTTTGTAGGATTTTTAATGAATTTATTTGCAAATTATGGTGGAAAATAAGTATTTGGTCACCTACAAACAAGCAAGATTTCTGGCTCTCACAGACCTGTAACTTCTTCTTTAAGAGGCTCCACTGTCCTCCACTCGTTACCTGTATTAATGGCACCTGTTTGAACTTGTTATCAGTATAAAAGACACCTGTCCACAACCTCAAACAGTCACACTCCAAACTCCACTATGGTCAAGACCAAAGAGCTGTCAAAGGACACCAGAAACAAAATTGTAGACCTGCACCAGGCTGGGAAGACTGAATCTGCAATAGGTAAGCAGCTTGGTTTGAATAAATCAACTGTGGGAGCAATTATTAGGAAATGGAAGACATACAAGACCACTGATAATCTCCCTCGATCTGGGGCTCCACGCAAGATCTCACCCCGTGGGGTCAAAATGATCACAAGAACGGTGAGCAAAAATCCCAGAACCACACGGGGGGACCTAGTGAATGACCTGCAGAGAGCTGGGACCAAAGTAACAAAGCCTACCATCAGTAACACACTACTCCGCCAGGGACTCAAATCCTGCATTGCCAGACGTGTCCCCATGCTTAAGCCAGTACATGTCCAGGCCCGTCTGAAGTTTGCTAGAGTGCATTTGGATGATCCAGAAGAGGATTGGGAGAATGTCATATGGTCAGATGAAACCAAAATATAACTTTTTGGTAAAAACTCAACTCATCGTGTTTGGAGGACAAAGAATGTTGAGTTGCATCCAAAGAACACCATACCTACTGTGAAGCATGGGGGTGGAAACGTCATGCTTTGGGGCTGTTTTTCTGCAAAGGGACCAGGACGACTGATCCGTGTAAAGGAAAGAATGAATGGGGCCATGTATCGTGAGATTTTGAGTGAAAACCTCCTTCCATCAGCAAGGGCATTGAAGATGAAACGTGGCTGGGTCTTTTAGCATGACAATGATCCCAAACACACCTCCCAGGCAACGAAGGAGTGGCTTCGTAAGAAGCATTTCAAGGTCCTGGAGTGGCCTAGCCAGTAACCAGATCTCAACCACATAGAAAATCTTTGGAGGGAGTTGAAAGTCCGTGTTGCCCAGCGACAGCCCAAAAACATCACTGCTCTAGAGGAGATCTGCATGGAGGAATGTGCCAAAATACCAGCAACAGTGTGTGAAAACCTTGTGAAGACTTACAGAAAACGTTTGACCTGTGTCATTGCCAACAAGGGGTATATAACAAAGTATTGAGAAACTTTTGTTATTGACCAAATACTTATTTTCCACCATAATTTGCAAATAAATTCATAAAAAATCCTACAATGTGATTTTCTGGATTATTTTTTCTCAATTTGTCTGTCATAGTTGACGTGTACCTATGATGAAAATTACAGGCCTCTCTCATCTTTTTAAGTGGGAGAACTTGCAAAATTGTTGGCTGACTAAATACTTTTTTCCCCCACTGTATATATATATATATTTTTTTTTATATACACACACACACACACATACATATACATTTCCTTTTAAGAAATATATTTCTCTTTATTACTTTCCAACCCCACCACCCCTTCCCTAATTGGAGTAAACTAGTGAAAAACAATGCTTAGGCCTCTACTTCCAGCTTATACATACTATATACATTTTATGGACACAGTCAATTTTACAATAATTATATTTTGTTTGTTTTTACTCCTGAACTTCCTCTACCCTCAACCTCTCCGATCATTTTCATGATGTCCATCCGGTTTGCTTCTATATGCCATATCTTTCTCACTGTGCTCTTTCACAAAAGCTCTCAACCTATAACCTATATATTATTACGGACACAGTATGCTTACATTATTAGTTATTTAGTTGTTATTAGTCCCATCCTTCAACTCCATTCAACACCACCCATCTATCTCTTAACATCATCCATATTGGATTTCTATTTGCCATATATTTTTCAACTGTACTGTGATGTTTTACAAAAATTCTGAACCTTTCTATTCTCATTGTTTCTACAGATTGTAAATTGAAAACAAACATTTTTGGTAAAAGTAATATTATATTATTGATCGATTGACTATGACTTTTCAGATCACCCAGTAATGCTATCTGCAGGATTAGCTCCAGGTAAATATTGCAATCCTTTAGCCATTCCTGGACCTGTGTCCAAAAACAAGCTACAAATGGACAGTACAAAAAGAAATTATCTAATGATTCTGTCTCTTCGTAGCAAAATCTGCAGAGCTGGGAAGATTGTATCCCCCATATACAAAACATTATATTGGTAGCAAGAATTCTATATAATAATTGAAATTGAAAAAATAACTAAGTTTTGAATCCGGCGTCGTTTTGCGTAACAGTTCATAAACACTATGCCATGGGATCGGTACGTCAAAAATCTCTTCCCAACTATTTTGCAATCTATATGGGACGGCTGTCAATCCTTTGGTCCTTAAATTAAACTGGTATACTTTGTTATTTATCACAGCGTTCTTTAACCAATTATGTTCTTTAATGTAAGGCCGACAGACAAGTTCTTTACATTTTCCACCTTCCACTTTACTCTTCCATTTTTGCGGTAATGCTGCAATTATTTGGTTGTAATTTTGGGTAGCGCAGACATTTCAATATGTTTTTGTTAGCTGCATGTGCTACATAACTACACCAGTCCTACTGATGATATCATTTACGAAGATTATACCTTTTTTTTAAATTTTGTCAAAAAAAATAGTTATTTATCAATTAGTATATTTGAGTTTAACCACAATATTTGCTGCATTATTTGTTCTGTCATTTCTGGAGGATTAAATTGAAATTGCAACCAACTTTCTATGGCTTGTTTTAGAAATAGTGATATTTGGGAGATTATTTCCTTTTCAAATAACTGAAAGTGTGAGGTTGTAATCTGAATAAAGGGAAAAAGGCCATTCTTGAACATTGAGTGAGACAATCTTCCTAATTTGCTAGAGAACCAGTTCGGATTTAAGTATACAGTGAAGGAAAAAAGTATTTGATCCCCTGCTGATTTTGTACGTTTGCCCACTGACAAAGAAATGATCAGTCTATAATTTTAATGGTAGGTTTATTTGAACAGTGAGAGACAGAATGACAACAAGAAAATCCAGAAAAACGCATGTCAAAAATGTTATAAATTGATTTGCATTTTAATGAGGGAAATAAGTATTTGACCCCTCTGCAAAACATGACTTAGTACTTGGTGGCAAAACCCTTGTTGGCAATCACAGAGGCCAGATGTTTCTTGTAGTTGGCCACCAGGTTTGCAAACATCTCAGGAGGGATTTTGTCCCACTCCTCTTTGCAGATCTTCTCCAAGTCATTAAGGTTTCGAGGCTGATGTTTGTCAACTCGAACCTTCAGCTCCCTCCACAGATTTTCTATGGGATTAAGGTCTGGAGACTGGCTAGGCCACTTCAGGACCTTAATGTGATTCTTCTTGAGCCACTCCTTTGTTGCCTTGAATGTGTGTTTTGGGTCATTGTCATGCTGGAATACCCATCCACGACCCATTTTCAATGCCCTGGCTGAGGGAAGGAGGTTCTCACCCAAGATTTGACGGTACATGGCCCCGTCCATCGTCCCATTGATGCAGTGAAGTTGTCCTGTCCCCTTAGCAGAAAAACACCCCCAAAGCATAATGTTTCCACCTCCATGTTTGATGGTGGGGATGGTATTCTCGGGGTCATAGGCAGCATTCCTCCTCCTCCAAACACGGCGAGTTGAGTTGATGGCAAAGAGCTCAATTTTGGTCTCATGATCATTGCAACTCCACGAGGTGAGATCTTGCATGGAGCCCCAGGCCGAGGGAGATTGACAGTTATTTTGTGTTTCTTCCATTTGAGAATAACTGTTGTCACCTTCTCACCAAGCTGCTTGGCGATGGTCTTGTAGCCCATTCCAGCCTTGTGTAGGTCTACATTCTTGTCCCTGACATCCTTGGAGAGCTCTTTGGTCTTGGCCATGGTGGAGAGTTTGGAATCTGATTGATTGATTGCTTCTGTGGACAGGTGTGTTTTATACAGGTAACAAGCTGAGATTAGAAGGACTCCCTTTAAGAGTGTGCTCCTAATCTCAGCTCGTTACCTGTATAAAAGACACCTGGGAGCCAGAAATCTTTCTGATTGAGAGGGGGTCAAATACTTATTTCCCTCATTAAAATTCAAATCAATTTATAACATTTTTGACATGCGTTTTTCTGGATTTTTTTGTTGTTATTCTGTCTCTCATTGTTCAAATAAACCTACCATTAAAATTATAGACTGATCATTTCTTTGTCAGTGGGCAAACGTACAATATCAGCAGGGGATCAAATACTTTTTTCCCTCACTGTAAGCTTTTTGTGAAAATGTATTGGATTTTTTATTTCAGCTCATGAAACATGGGACCAACACTTTAAATGTTGCATTTATATTTTTGTTCAGCGTAGTTCAGTCTTATCAATCACATATTTAATAATTATCTCTAACCTAGCTTGATGACTGTGGGCATTTTTTGCTTACATTTTGTTGTTCTAAACAGAGAGGGCTAGAAGGGCCATAGGTCATATTGGATTGTGTAGAAATGCAGGAAATTAGCTTTAAATGCCCCAAATAATTATGTGGGAAGAACCCCAGACCCCCCACCAGGTTATCTACCCTCCCACTTCAAAAAACAACCATTATTATCTGGGTGAATTTTCTTTTAAAGCGCATCGGTGCTCCCAAATAAAAATTCCAGGTCACACAGTAAAATATTTAGGAGCATACGCAACCGAAATAGTTGCAATGCAGAGCCCTGGCATAAGTAAACAAAATAATGATTCAATCAACAACAAATCCTGTCAGAGCCAACAGTCCAGAGACAAAAGCTCTTAGAGACTTACTCAGAAAGACTCACAGCTGTTATCGCTGCCAAAGGTGATTCTGACATGTATTGACTCAGGGGGTTAAATACTTATCTAATTAAGATATATTAGTGATTTATTTTTCATATATATATTTTTTTATGTTAGAATTTTTGTTTCACTTTGACAATATAGGGGAGAGTAGGCATTGTGGTGCTCGTGAATGTCCTTTCTTTTTCGGCTTCAGATCAATGCGTACTTCTCACTTAAAACGTAATTTTTTGTTTTTAACTTCCATGGTTTTTACACTAAAAGGTGATTATGCAACCTCATTATACAACATTATAATACAGCATAACACAGCAATAAAAGTAAAGTAAAAATACACAATGACAAATGGCAACAGAAATAATGTTGTTATTAGTATTTATTTAATATTAACAGCTGATTTTCCAGAGGGAAGCGAAAAACCAGAAACCCATTTAAGCCACAATTTTTTCCCTGATCTCTTTTAACAAGACAATTGAGCAAGCTCCTGGAAAATGCACAAATAATCAACATGTAAATCAAATCAAATTTTATTTGCCACATGCGCCGAATACAACAGGTGTAGACATTACAGTGAAATGCTTACTTACAAGCCCTTAACCAACAATGCAATTTTTAAAGATTTTGTTTTAAAAATAAAAGCAAATGACTAAAGAGCAGCAGTAAAATAAAATAACAGTAGGGAGGCTATATACAGGGGGGTACTGGTGCAGAGTCAATGTGCGGGTGCACCGGCTAGTCGAGGTAATTGAGGTAATATGTACATGTGGGTAGAGTTAAAGTGACTATGCATAAATAATAGACAGAGTAGCAGCAGCGTAAAAGAGGGGGGGCAGTGCAACTAGTCCAGGTAGCAATGATTAGCTGTTCAGGAGTCTTATGGCTTGGGGATAGAAGCTGTTGAGAAGACTTTTGGCGGTACCACTTGCCGTGCGGTAGCAGAGTGAACAGTCTATGACTAGGGTGGCTGGAGTCTTTCACAATTTTGAGGGCCTTCCTTTGACACCGCCTGGTATAGAGGTCCTGGATGGCAGGAAGCTTGGCCCCAGTGATGTACTGGGCCATACGCACTACCCTCTGTAGTGCCTTGCGGTCGGAGGCCGAGCAGTTGCCATACCAGGCGGTGATGCAACCAGTCAGGATGCTCTCGATGGTGCAGCTGTAGAAGTTTTATGAGGATCTGAGGACTCATGCCAAATCTTTTCAGTCTCCTGAGGGGGAATAGGCTTTGTCGTGCCCTCTTCACGACTGTCTTGGTGTGTTTGGACCATGATAGTTTGTTGGTGATGTGGACGCCAAGGAACTTGAAGCTCTCAACCTGTTCCACTACAGACCCGTCGATGAGAATGGGGGCGTGCTCAGTCCTCTTTTTTTCCCTGTAGTCCACAATCATCTCCTTGTAGCCTACCCATTAACTATTTACAGTGGGGAGAACAAGTATTTGATACACTGCCGATTTTGCAGGTTTTCCTACTTACAAAGCATGTAGAGGTCTGTAATTTTTATCATAGGTACACTTCAACTGTGAGAGACGGAATCTAAAACAAAAATCCATAAAATCACATTGTATGATTTTTAAGTAATTAATTTTCATTTTATTGCATGACATAAGTATTTGATACATTAGAAAAGCAGAACTTACTATTTGGTACAGAAACCTTTGTTTGCAATTACAGAGATCATATGTTTCCTGTAGGTCTTGACCAGGTTTGCACACACTGCAGCAGGGATTTTGGCCCACTCCTCCATACAGACCTTCTCCAGATCCTTCAGGTTTCGGGGCTGTCGCTGGGCAATACGGACTTTCAGCTCCCTCCAAAGATTTTCTATTGGGTTCAGGTCTGGAGACTGGCTAGGCCACTCCAGGACCTTGAAATGCTTCTTACGGAGCCACTCCTTAGTTGCCCTGGCTGTGTGTTTGGGGTCGTTGTCATGCTGGATGACCCAGCCACGACCCATCTTCAATGCTCTTACTGAGGGAGGGAGGTTGTTGGCCAAGATCTCGCGATACATGGCCCCATCCATCCTCCCCTCAATACGGTGCAGTCGTCCTGTCCCCTTTGCATCAAAGCATCCCCAAAGAATGATGTTTCCACCTCCATGCTTCACTGTTAGGATGGTGTTCTTGGGGTTGTACTCATCCTTCTTCTTCCTCCAACACCGCGAGTTGAGTTTAGACCAAAAAGCTCTATTTTTGTCTCATCAGACCACATGACCTTCTCCCATTCCTCCTCTGGATCATCCAGATGGTCATTGGCAAACTTCAGATGGGCCTGGACATGCGCTGGCTTGAGCAGGGGGACCTTGCGTGAGCTGCAGTATTTTAATCCTTGACGACGTAGTGGGTTACTAATGATTTTCTTTGAGACTGTGGTCCCAGCTCTCTTCAGGTCATTGACCAGGTCCTGCCATGTAGTTCTGGGCTGATCCATCACCTTCCTCATGATCATTGATTCCCCACGAGGTGGAGATCTTGCATGGAACCCCAGACCGAGGGTGATTGACCGTCATCTTGAACTTCTTCCATTTTCTAATAATTGTGCCAACAGTTGTTGCCTTCTCACCAAGCTGCTTGCCTATTGTCCTGTAGCCCATCCCAGCTTTGTGCAGGTCTACAATTTTATCCCTGATGTCCTTACACAGCTCTCTGGTCTTGGCCATTGTGGAGAGGTTGGAGTCTGTTTGATTGAGTGTGTGGACAGGTGTATTTTATACAGGTAACGAGTTCAAACAGGTGCAGTTAATACAGGTAATGAGTGGAGAACAGGAGGGCTTCTTAAAGAAAAACTAACAGGTCTGTGAGAGCCGGAATTCTTTCTGGTTGGTAGGTGATCAAATACTTATGTCATGCAATAAAATGCAAATGAATTACTTAAAAATCATACAATGTGATTTTCTGGAAAAATTACAGACCTCTATATGTTTTGTAAGTAGGAAAACCTGCAAAATCGTCAGTGTATCAAATACTTGTTCTCCCCACTGTACATTATTGACTGTCACATTAGGTGGCTCGGAGAGCAAGGCATGAAGTGGCACAAGCTGTTCGGTGTTCGGCGCCAGCAGAGGGCCTATGTTACTTTTCCCCCTGACATCCTAATCATCCACCTCGGTGGAAACGACTTGGGATACATCAAGGGGATGGCACTGGTGTGGCAGATGCGCAGATTTAGAGGTGGTCATCCGAATGTTTCCCGGTACAACAGTGGTCCTCTCTGATATTGCGCAGCGGAGGAGCTGGATGTTCTAGTGGGACCAGAAGATAAACAAGTGCATAGAGAGGACCCAGTGCTCCATCATTCAACTGGTGTACGCATTTCAGGGAACATAATCCGCCACCGTGCTATTAAGCACTGTGTCCCTGGGATGTACTTTAGTGGTGAAGTGCATCAGATGAGGGCAACAACGTATTCCTTGAGAGTTGAGAGTTGGTCTCCACCGTTCTCTCCTCTGTAGTAGCAGAGGACAGTACACACACCAGTCACTGTCCATTGCCACGAAACGATGCTCTTTTAAGAGGCACCTAACAATTGAAAATAAGCACACACCATGCATGCATGTGTGGGCCAGTGTGTGTGTGTGTCGGGACTGGGAGGGGGGTGTTAAAAATAAACACCAAAAAGAATGGTCAAAATGTCTCCTCAGAGAGGCAAACCCAGGACCTTCAGATCCAATGGCGGTGACGTTAACGCTTGCGCTACGAACCCTGTCATGAACATATTATCTTGATACTATTTAAATGGGCAGTCTGGTGATGACAGGAAGCGTTTGTTGTTGTTGATTCACTCAGTACTGATTGAATGTTTATTTATCTTGCTTGGTAAAACCTTTTGTCTAAAACAGTTAATGTGTTAAACAGTCACATACAGTGGCTTGCGAAAGTATTCACCTCCCTTGGCATTTTTCCTATTTTGTTGCCTTACAACCTGGAATTAAAATGGATTTGGGGGGTTTTGTATCATTTGATTTACGCAACATGCCTACCACTTTGAAGATCCAAAAATTTTGTTTTGTGAAACAAACAAGAAATAAGACAAAAAAACACAAAACTTGAGCTTGAATAACCCCCCCCCCCCCAAAGTCAATAATTTGTAGAGCCACCTTTTGCAGCAATTACAGCTGCAAGTCTCTTGGGGTATGTCTCTATAAGCTTGGCACATTTAGCCACTGGGATTCTTGCCCATTCTTCAAGGCAAAACTGCTCCAGCTCCTTCAAGTTGGATGGGTTCCGCTGGTGTACAGCAATCTTTAAGTCATACCACAGATTCTCAATTGGATTGAGGTCTGGGCTTTAACTAGGCCATTCCAAGACATTTAAATGTTAAACCACTCAAGTGTTGCTTTAGCAGTATTGTTACGAACCCCGTGGCTCTAAACATCTAGGGTGGATGGACATGAGACCCGTAACATAAATTCATGTAAATTATAAGTGTGGCAGGGAACAGTGAGAACCAAAAATGACACAACAACCATGAACTACCGTCAAACACAAAGTGTTTATTTCTGAACACACGGTAAGGGTTTGGGAAAAAGGGCTGAGCAGGACCCAAGAAATGAAACAATAGTGTAAAACCCCCTAAACTGATCTTGCCTGCCTCAAGAACCGCTAGGCTACTGCTACCATACAAAAAAATACAGTGGGTGGTCCGCTCAGGTCTAACTGGTGTTTATAGACAGATTTCGTCCTACGGGTAATGTACGCCCAAGGGCATCTAGCTTAAACCCCCCTTTCCCAAAAAACACACAAAGCTACTAAACAGGGTAATCATCAACTAGCGAGTACACAACACACAGGACACCACCGTGTCCATACTCACATATGGCAAAAAGTCTCTCTCTCTCAACAAACACAAGTCTAGTTTTTATAAAATGGGATGTGTGATTGAACAAACGAATAACAGGTGGTGCAATTAACAGGAATGTTCACTGATTGGTCCAATCAGCAGACACCTCAACGACCACCAATCAGGAACATACAGGACACCTGTGATTAGGGCAGAAAGAGTAGGAACACACAAAAACACAGGATACCTGTATCCGTAACACTCCCACCCTTAAAAGAGCAAACCAAAATGGTTTGCGACACACGTATTATCACAACACCCAAATTCCCAAATCATCCTATCGGGATAACAAAAAAAACCTAGATCATTACACACGAGACAAAGCATCTGCCAACACATTATCTAACCCCTTTTTGTGGCGGATCTCCAAATTATAATTTTGCACGACAAGTGCCCAACGCATAAGGCGTTGGTTCTGGTTGTACATCCGGTGGAGAAAAACTAAGGGGTTATGGTCAGTATACACTACCACTGGTAATGCACTGGAACCAACATAAACTTCAAAGTACTGCAGAGCTAACAACAAAGCTAGAGCTTCTTGTTCAATGGTGGAATAGTTTGTCTGACATTTGTTAAATTTCCGTGAAAAATAACAGACAGGATGGTCCACTCCACTCTGGTCTTGCTGCAGTAGAACAGCACCAGCACCTCTGGCACTTGCATCTACCTCCAGTTTAAACGGCCGCTCAAAATCTGGCGCAGCAAGAACAGGAGTACTACACAAGAGTGCTTTAGCAGTGTTGAAAGCAGTACAACAATCTTCAGACCATACAAATTTTCTCGCCGGACTGAGCAAATCCGTTAATGGAGCAACTACCGCAGAGAAATTTTTACAGAAACTACGGTAGTAGCCAACCATCCCTAAAAAACGGCGTAGCTCTCTTCTGGTGGTAGGTGCGGGAAATGCGTTTATAGCTGAGACCTTGGCATCTAGAGGGCGCACCTGACCATGGCCGACCTGTTTACCAAGATAAGTAACAGTAGCCTTCCCAAACTCGCACTTTGCTAAGTTCAGGGTTAGAGAAGCGGTTGCTAGACGTTCACACACTACCCTTAGAGTGTTAACATGATCAGACCACTCAGTTGAATAAATGACCAGATCATCAAGGTAAGCACTACAATTAGGAACTCCAGCCAATACTGTGTTAACCAGGCGTTGGAAAGTGGCTGGTGCGTTCCGCATCCCAAATGCCATGACAGCATATTGTAGGAAGTGATCTGGGGTCACAAATGCAGAGATGTCGGAGGCACGTGGGGTTAACGGCACCTGCCAGTAACCTTTTAGAAGATCTAATTTGGTTACATAGGTAGCAGCACCAACAGTATCAATACAGTCATCCAGTCTGGGTAACGGGAAGCAGTCGGGCACTGTGACCGCATTGACTTTCCGATAGTCCGTACATAATCTGGATGTCCCATCAGGTTTAGGAACCAGAATGCACGGAGAACTCCAAGGACTTGAACTTGGCATAGCCAGGTTATTCTCCAGCAAATAACCGACCTCACCCCTCATTATCTTTCTCTTAGCGACGTTGACACGATAAGGATGTTGCTTGATAGGTGCAGCGTTTCCAACATTAATGTCATGTTCTAACACATTTGTACATGTAGGAACATCATTAAAAAGACATGGAAAGCTGTGTAACAGTCTCACAATATCATCTGACTGTCTGTCCGTTAAATGAATCAGGCTTGACGGGAGAGACAGCAGCATCTCTGAATTGGGCAATCTAGCACACTGCTGCTGAGTATTGCGCAACTCCAAACCATCTCCGTCCACATCATTAACATGACCTCCCACTACAGCCGTAGCAGCAACAGAGACAGCCGACTCGGCCAGTTTCTCTGGACTGTCTACCTGAGTAACGGGTCTGTTGTGGTATGTCTTCAACATGTTAACGTGGCACACACGAGATTGGCGTTTTCTATCAGGAGTCTGTATCACATAGTCAGTTTCAGTTAGTTTCTTTTCAATGACATAAGGACCAGCGAAACGTGCTGACAATGACGCTCCTGGCACAGGCAACAACACAAGAACTCGGTCACCTGGCTGCAGTGAACGAGAAACAGCCTGTGTGTCATAGTGTCGTTTCATCCGTTTCTGTGAGGGAAGACAGCGCTTCCTTTGCTAGAGCACAGGCAGCATGTAGGCGCTCACGAAAGCGACTAACGTAGTCCAACACATTTTCTTTCACACACAACTCTTGTGACAAAAACTGATCCTTAAGGACTTTCATAGGTCCTCTCATGGTGTGTCCAAACACCAGTTCAGCTGGGCTGAACCCTAGGGATTCCTGTACTGTCTCACGGACAGCAAACAACACTAGAGGAACTCCCTCATCCCAATCTTTCTCAGATTCCAAACAATATTTACGGAGCATAGACTTAGGGTCTGATGCCAACGTTCAAGCGCACCCTGAGACTCTGGGTGATATGCGCTTGACACACGGTGTGTAACTGACAAGGATTTTAACACTTGTTTGAAAAGTTTAGAAAGGAAATTCGTACCCTGATCAGTTTGTATCACCTTAGGTAATCCAAAAGTTGAGAAGAATTTGATCAACGCTTTACTCACCACCGGAGCAGTAATCCTTCGCAGAGGAATGGCCTCTGGGTACCTGGTGGCCACACACATAATTGTCAACATAAACTGGTTACCAGATTTTGTTTTTGGTAATGGTCCAACACAATCAACCATCACATGTTCGAATGGTTCACCTATGGCCGGTATGGGACAAAGAGGCGCGGGGGAAATAACCTGGTTCGGTTTCCCAACTACTTGACAGGTGTGGCAAGTCCGACAGAACTGAGCCACATCTTGTTTTAAACCAGGCCAAAAGAAATGTCGCAAAACACGATCATAAGTCTTGGTGACTCCCAGATGTCCGGACCACTGGTGATCATGAGCGAGGGATAAAACATTTTGTCGAAAGGCTGTAGGAATCACTATTTGGTAAACAGCATTCCAATCTCCGCCAGCGTCAACATGGGATGTCCATTTACGCATGAGGAGATTACCATCAATGAAGTATGCCATGTTTTTCTTCTTTAGCTCGTCTCTTGAGACAACACTAGAAAAACATTTAGCCAGGCTAATGTCAACCTGTTGGTTAGCGATCAGCTGCTCACGAGTAACTGGTAACTGTATTGCCTCAGCAACAAGTTCCACATCCTTCTTCCTTTCTCTGGACTGTTGGTCAGACTGCACCAGCTTACCAGAGGTAGCACTCGAACTATCCTCTGGGTCACACTCTCTGAATAGAATCGTGTCTGACAAATCTACCACTTCACCCACTTGTCGTGCTTGAGCACGTGTGACAGCACAAGCGGGGAACACATCTGGATAACCCTGTGCCAGCTCCTCGGAGAGAGACTGGTCACTTTTATCCAATACCTCCAATATGGGTATTACCTTTCCTCCGGCAATATCGTTGCCCATTATAAATGTCACACCTTTTACTGGCAACATAGGACGTACGCCCACTCTGAACAATCCACTGACTAACTCAGAGTGTACGTTCACAAAGTGCAATGGCACTGGGACGAAACCCATTTCAATTCCTTGTACTAACACACTGGAACCACAATATGTATTACTGGACAAGGGCAACACATCAGCTAGTATGAACGACTGCGCCGCACCAGTATCTCTGAGGATTCTAACTGGACGCTGAGACGCTTCATCATCTGATATAGAAACAAACCCCCTCAAAAATGAACGGTTCATAACTGTGATCTGGGACAGGGACTTTCAAACCACATTCACTATGAGGCTTCTGTCTTGATTCCGGCCCCTACAACCGTACGTAATCAGCCCAACACCCGTTGGCGGCCTGGCGTGCTGAGTCATCCCCGGCTTGCGTTTAAGCAAAAAGCAATCACTAACCAAATGTCCCACCTTATGACAATAGAAACAGTGACGCACATCTTTTGGGCGTGCTGGATGTACTGCTGGTCGACTAGGACTAGAAGTTAGCAACTCCGCAGCCCTGCTCTCCGTACGAGCCGAAAACACGCTCTTATGCGTCAACACAAACTCGTCTGCCAATACAGACGCTTCCGACAGTGAGGATACTTTCTGTTCGTTCAGATAAACTACAATGCGTTCCGTGCAAACAATTTTTAAACTCTTCTAACAAGATTAACTCCCGTAGAGAGTTAAAATCAGTTACCTTACTAGCACTGTGCCATTTGTCAAACAGATTTCCTTTGTCTCTAGCAAACTCCACATAAGTCTGAGTAGGAGACTTTTTATGAGACCTAAATCTCTGTCGATATGCCTCAGGAACAAGCTCATAGGCACGAAGAACAGTAGCTTTGACCACCTCATAATTCAAACTGTCTTCAAGAGGTAGCGCTGCCAGAACCTCTTGGGCTTTACCTGTTAGCTTACACTGAAGTAATAGGCACCATACCTCGTCGGGCCATTTCAATGCTACCGCTATACGCTCAAACACACTGAAATAGGAATCAACCTCTGACTCCCTAAACACAGGTACCAAGGTGATCTGTCTACTAATATCAAATGTAGCAGACGACACCGCTGGTGAGGCTGGCTCACTAGCAGGCATAGTATGAGCAGAGACTAACCTCGCTGTTTCTGCCTCTAGTTCCATTTTACGCATCTCCAGTTCCATCTTACGCGTCTCCAGTTCTTGATCAAGCCTACGGCGTCTCCAGTTCCATCTTACGCGTCTCCTGTTCTGCCTCTAGCTTACGCGTCTCCTGTTCTGCCTCTAGTTCCATTTTACGCATCTCCAGCTTGTCTTGCCTGATTTGTGCCCGCTCTTCCGCCTCTATTTGGAGCCGTGTCGAGCGGACATCCATCCTGGCATCACTGTCAGTCAGTGGGGAGAGTGGGTCATAACGGGGCAATGTGGCTGGAGCCTTAGCCTCGTCCTCAGACACTGATGGGCTTACAGGAACAGCAACCACATCCCCTACAGGAGCAGCAGACTCAGGCGGCGGTAACTCAAGCACTCGCTCGTTTAACAATATCGCTAACACTACTTCCCTAACTTCTGCTTTCACCTAAACCCCTCGGTATGGGTACAGAAAAGTGGTCAGCCAAAGCCTGTAGATCCACTCTACGGCAATTATCAAAAACCTCCCACGTAGGGTTTTCCAAAAATGCCTCCAACTCAAAAGTAGCCATCCTACTAGCAACACGAGCCGTCGACTACTGAACACACACAAAAAAACAGGTAGTTACAGCTGCTAAGCTCAACACTGAACCAGACACTAACTAATTTACATGAGTAGCATGGGATAGATAGGATCCCGGACGAGCCCCCACTTTATGTTACCGAACCCCGTGGCTCTAAACATCTAGGGTGGATGGACATGAGACCCGTAACATAAATTCATGTAAATTATAAGTGTGGCATGGAATAGTGAGAACAAATAAGACACAACTACCATGAACTACCGTCAAACACAAAGTGTTTATTTATGAACACACGGTAAGTGTTTGGGAAAAAGGGCTGAGCAGGACCCAAGAAATGAAACAATAGTGTAAAACCCCCTAAACTGATCTAGCCTGCCTGAAGAACCGCTAGGCTACTGCTACCATACAAAAATACAGTGGGTGGTCCGCTCAGGTCTAACTGGTGTTTATAGACAGATTTCTTCCTACGGGTAATGTACGCCCAAGGGCAACTAGCTTAAACCCCCCTTTTCCCAAAAAACCCTTACCGTGTGTTCATAAATAAACACTTTGTGTTTGACGGTAGTTCATGGTAGTTGTGTCTTATTTGTTCTCACTATTCCATGCCACACTTATAATTTACATGAATTTATGTTACGGGTCTCATGTCCATCCACCCTAGATGTTTAGAGCCACGGGGTTCGTAACATAAAGTGGGGGCTCGTCCGGGATCCTATCTATCCCATGCTACTCATGTAAATTAGTTAGTGTCTGGTTCGGTGTTGAGCTTAGCAGCTGTAACTACCTGTTTTTTTTGTGTGTTCAGTAGTCGACGGCTCGTGTTGCTAGTAGGATGGCTACTTTTGAGAGGGAGACTTTTTGCCATATGTGAGTATGGACACGGTGGTGTCCTGTGTGTTGTGTACTCGCTAGTTGATGATTACCCTGTTTAGTAGCTTTGTGTGTTTCTGGGAAAAGGGGAGTTTAAGCTAGTTGCCCTTGGGCGTACATTACCCGTAGGAAGAAATCTGTCTATAAACACCAGTTAGACCTGAGCGGACCACCCACTGTATGTTACGAACCCCGTGGCTCTAAACATCTAGGGTGGATGGACATGAGACCCGTAACATAAATTCATGTAAATTATAAGTGTGACATGGAATAGTGAGAACAAATAAGACACAACTACCATGAACTACCGTCAAACACAAAGTGTTTATTTATGAACACACGGTAAGGGTTTGGGAAAAAGGGCTGAGCAGGACCCAAGAAATGAAACAATAGTGTAAAACCCCTAAACTGATCTAGCCTGCCTAAAGAACCGCTAGGCTACTGCTACCATACAAAAATACAGTGGGTGGTCCGCTCAGGTCTAACTGGTGTTTATAGACAGATTTCGTCCTACGGGTAATGTACGCCCAAGGGCATCTAGCTTAAACCCCCCTTTCCCAAAAAACACACAAAGCTACTAAACAGGGTAATCATCAACTAGCGAGTACACAACACACAGGACACCACCGTGTCCATACTCACATATGGCAAAAAGTCTCTCTCTCTCAACAAACACAAGTCTAGTTTTTATAAAATGGGATGTGTGATTGAACAAACGAATAACAGGTGGTGCAATTAACAGGAATGTTCACTGATTGGTCCAATCAGCAGACACCTCAACGACCACCAATCAGGAACATACAGGACACCTGTGATTAGGGCAGAAAGAGTAGGAACACACAAAAACACAGGATACCTGTATCCGTAACAAGTATGCTTAGGGTCATTGTCCTGCTGGAAGGTGAACCTCTGTCCTAGTCTCAAATCTCTGGAAGACAAACAGGATTCCCTGAAGAATTTCCCTGTATTTAGTGCCACCCATCATTCCTTCAATTCTGACCAGTTTTCCAGTCCCTGCCGATGAGAAAACATCCCCACAGCATGATGCTGCCACCACCATGCTTCACTGTGGGGATGGTGTTCTCGGGGTGATGAGAGGTGTTGGGTTTGCACCAGACATAGCGTTTTCCCTGATGGCCAAAAAGCTCAATTTTAGTCTCATCTGACCAGAGTACCTTCTTCCATATGTTTGGGGAGTGTACGGCTTAAAGTGGTCCTATGGACAGATACTCCAATCTCCGCTGTGGAGCTTTGCAGCTCCTTCAGAGTTATCTTTGGTCTCTTTGTTGCTTCTCTGATTAATGCCCTCCTTGCCTGGTCCGTGAGTTTTGGTGGGCGGCCCTCTATTGGCAGGTTTGTTGTGGTGCCATATTCTTTCAATTTTTTAATAATGGATTTGATGGTGCTCTGTGGGATGTTCAAAGTTTCAGATATTTTTTTTATAACCCAACCCTGATCTGTACTTCTCCACAACTTTGTCCCTGACCTGTTTGGAGAGCTCCTTGGTCTTCATGGTGCCGCTTGCTTGGTGGTGCCCCTTGCTTGGTGGTGCCCCTTGCTTAGTGGTGTTGCAGACTCTGGGGCCTTTCAGAACAGGTGTATATATACTGAGATCATGTGACAGATCATGTGACACTTAAATAAAGTCCACCTGTGTGCAATCTAACTAATTATGTGACTTCTGAAGGTAATTGGTTGCACAAGATCTTATTTAGGGGCTTCATAGCAAAGGGGGTGAATACATATGCACGCACCACTTTTCGGGTATTTATGTTTTAGAATTCTTTGAAACAAGTTATTTTTTTCATTTCACTTCACCAATTTGGACTATTTTGTGTATGTCCATTACATGAAATCCAAATAAAAATCAGTTTAAATTACAGGTTGTAATGCAACAAAATAGGAAAAACGCCAAGGGGAATGAATATTTTTGCAAGGCACTGTAGCTAACCAAGTTAGCAAGCATGGCATTGTCTTTTGACTGTGAAAAGTTTTTGCAAATATTCAATGACGTTAGTGTGGTTTAAATACAAAAGTTAAAATGGAAACGGATGGTTATGAACTATTCAAGGTCTATTTCCAGTAAAGCAGTGTGGAAGAGGCCTGCAATCTGCCTTGGTAGCAAACACTGAGGGGATTCAATTAAGCTGGTCAGGCACCCTGGTGGGCGGACTTTGCACCGGGTGAAAAGCGATTGCAAAAGTGATAGCTTTTGATAAAAATGCTTTATCTGCATTCCCAATTAAACCTAGTTTGAAAATTCATACACATATTTTATGAAAAAGAGATGTTTCTGAACGATGCATCATGCTGCCTTGTTGACAACATGACTGAGCAGCACAGATTGCTGTTCGATTTGAGCAGGGCGTGCCTCCCTCTCCAGCTTCACCCGGTCACGTGACGGGCCATAGCCCGGTTCAACCTGGGCCTGCTTAGTCAAATCCCCTCAAAGCCAGGTTCACTCCAAACCATTGGCCTGCAGGCCTAATTCAAATGGCACCAGTGTGTTGGACACGCCTCTAACCACCCATACCTGCAGCCTTAAAGGCCTACTGCTTAATAGGCAATTATCAACACAATACAGTGTTAACATACTGTACGTTAACACATTGCAATCATAGTTTCAGCATTTCACAAAGGTTTTCTTTTAGGTGCAATGTTTCATTTCACTTCATGCTTTCAACACGTTACATGTTATTCAGCCACAACTTGCACTTATACAACTTTGCAACAGTATACACGTCTTTAGAAATCACTGATGTCATACATATTTATTTATTTAAATAGGCCTCTTAAAAAATCTACAGGTTTGCTTACACTTAACCTGAGGGGGGAACTACAGCCTTCAGCTCACAGATGTTGCAGAGTCACCACAGTAATCAACAGTCTGTGTATTCATTCGTCATTAACCTTCAACCTTATCCACCAACTCACAGTGGCTGTCTGATGGACATTAGCCAAGTGATCTTAGTCACAGCGTTTGCAATATGTCACAGGTCAGGACTTTTAACCTACTGCCTTGGTACACACACACTTACTTTCCACAGGACTGTGCACATATACGCTCAATCTCTGCCTGTTAGACGATCATTTTTACTAACAGAAGAAGTACTGGAAAAACTACCTCAAAGTGTGGAATCTGGAATTGAAAACATATCTAACTGTAAGTCGCTCTGGATAAGAGCGTCTGCTAAATGACTGTAATGTAATGTAAATATCATCAATATGAAAAATTGATTGGAGCAGGGTTTCAAAAGAGATATGGTTTTGTGGCAGCTGTTGCCTTTAGTTTTTCCTCTCCTTGGAATAAAGTGAGTCCTCGGTCACAGATACACAAACAGGGTGTTGTGGTTAACTCAGAGACCGTGTGAAATTGTGTCGAAGGGCTCAGGAAAGTGCCGGCTCCAGCTCACAAATCATTTTCTATTTGCGTGCGTTCAGGGGCCAATTTCAGGTTTTATCTTTACTTCCTCTTTTAAATAACACAATTTTCAAAGCACTCTAATTTAGTGGCTCAAGCCTTGGAAATATCATGTCCTAACACGTATTGTTTTCTTCTCCCCTCCGTTCCAATTGAACGGTTGCCAAGGCGATGCTTTTGGACGCTGTGTATGATTGGATCAGCGTAGATCTCTCTTGGTCTCCAGTAATTGTGGCCCTGCATCCTTTCTCCCTGCTTATCTCCTGTGTCTCCAACAGCAGTTTAATGGGGATTTTGAATCGGTAAAGGGCACCAGAGTTCACACTTCTGTCAGCCCTCGTTACTGCATTTCTAATAATTGTCCTGCTTTCCGCAGCCTGTGCTGTATATTTTAGAGCTGAAACGGCTGCTCGCACTGGCCAGCATCAATAAAATTAACTGGAAGGGTTGGCCAAGGGCCAAGCTGAGGCGTTGGTGGCACTGGGAGAGCAACATGTGACAGCCAGCAGAGCAGCGCCTTGGCCCTATATCTATTAAAAACCAAAAAATATATGTTTTAAGTGAGAAGTAGGCATTGGTCTGAATTCGAAAAAGAAAATAAATTCACATGCGCACCACAATGCCTACTCCACCCATGCTCTACCAAGGTTTTCCAGCACACAGTTTTGACCTACTACAGTAGCTATGTCGGTCTATTGTACTTCAAACAACATGTATGCAGATTGCTTAGGATTCAAACCTTCTCAGCCTAATTCATAGAGGAGGTGCTCCCACAATATTGTGATCTGTACCGCATACAAGTTAAGGTATTGGATTTTTCACACACCACACTAATCCCATTCTACTTCAAAGACTCAAGAGGGAATTTCCGGTGGTCAGGTCTGTACAACGCTGGTTTGACTAATCAGAATCCATGATCCACGACTGTTTTGATAATGTGGACTGAAATATGTTCCGGGTCGCCCATGGGGATAACATCAACGAATACGCAGACTCAGTCACCGGATTCATAAAAAAAAACATAGATGATGTGATAGCGATGGTGTCTTTCAAAACTTATCTGAATCAAAAACTGTGGATTGATGGCAGCCTTGTCAGGAAACTGAAGGAGAGAGATGCTCCTTATAAACACTGCAAGGTGAAAGGGGACAATTGTATGGTTAAACAGTACAATTACAGCCAACGTAGATCGATCAAGATCGCGAGACACAAGTATAGGGACAAAGTAGAGGAGCAATTCAGCAGGTCGGATATGAGGTGTATGTGGCAGGGGCTTCTAACGATCACGGATTACAAAAAGAAAGCCAGTCATGCTGCGGAGACCATTGCCGCCCTACCGGAAGAGCTAAACACCTTTTTCTGTGCCTCGAGCAAAACAACTCTGATTACCAACAATGACGAGATGACCTACAGGGAGGAGGTAGGCACTCTGACGGTGTGGTGCTAGGTAAACAACCTCTCCCTCAACATCAGCAAAACAAGGGAGCTGATTGTGGACTTCAGGAGGAACCAGGCATGGCACTCCCTCATCCTCATCAACGGGGCCGCTGTGGAGATGGTCAAAACCTTCAAGTTCCACAGCGTACACATCTCCGAGGAGCTGAAATGGTCAAAATTACAAGGACAGTATGGTGAAGAAGGCACGACAGCGACCATTTAACCTCAGGAGACTGAAGAAATTTGGCAGATCTCAGAAGGCACTCACAGTGTTCCACAGGAGCACCATGGAGAGCATACTGTTGGACTGCATCACAGCCGGGTATGGCAATCCACAACCGCTGACTGCAAGCCACTACAGAGGGTGGTGTGCTCAGTCGAACGCACCATTCGGTGCACAATGCCTGCCCTCCAGGACACCTACAACACCAGGTGTCGCAGGAAGGCCAAGAAGATCATCAGGAACCTCAGCCACCCGAGCTTCGGCCTGTTCTCCCCGCTTCCATCACTCAGACGTGGGCATTACCAGAGCATCATGGCTAAAACTAACACACTGGCCAATAGCTTCTACACCCAGACCATCAGGCTGCTGAATAGCCAGCACTAGTCAGCTACATGCTCACCCTGTCCCCCTCCTCCTCCCCCAGACTTCCTGCCCCCCCGACCCCCGAATACACATTTACAATAGGCCTATATCTAAAAATACATACAGCCTAATTGTGTATAAGTCAAAAGTTTGGACACATCTACTCATTCCAGGGATTTTCTTTATTTTTACTATTTTAAACATTGTAGAATAATAGTGAAGACATCAAAACTATGAAATAACACATATGGAATCATGTAGTAACCAAAAAAGTGTTAAACAAATCAAAATATATTTTATATTTGAGATTCTTCAAAGTAGCCACCCTTTGCCTTGATGACAGTTTTGCACACTCTTGGCATTCTCTCAACCAGCTTCACCTGGAATGCTTGTCCAACAGTCTTGAAGGGGTTCCCACAAATGCTGAGCACTTGTTGGCTGCTTTTCCTTCACCCTGCGGTCCGACTCATCCCAAACCATCTCAATTTGGTTGAGGTCGGGGGATTGTGGAGGCCAGGTCATCTGATGCAGCACTCCATCACTCACCTTCTTGGTAAAATAGCCCTTACATAGCCTGGAGGTGTGTTGGGTCATTGTCCTGTTGAAAAACAAATGATAGTCCCACTAAGCTCAAACCAGATGGGATGGTGTATTGCTGCAGAATGCTGTGGTAGCCATGATGGTTAAGTGTGTCTTGAATTCTTAATAAACCACAGACAGTGTCACCAGCAAAGCACCCCCACACCATAACACCTCCTCCTCCATGCTTTACGGTGGGAAATACACATGCGGAGATCATCCGTTCACCCACACCGCATCTCACAAAGACACGGCGGTTGGAAACAAAAATCTGAAATTTGGACTCCAGAACAAAGGACACATTTCCACCGGTCTAATGTCCATTGCTCGTGTTTCTTGGCCCAAGCAAGTCTCTTCTTCTTATTGGTGTCCTTTAGTAGTGGTGTCTTTGCAGTAATTTGACCATGAAGGCCTGATTCACACAGTCTCTTCTGAACAGTTGATGTTGAGATGGCCTCCACAAGATGTGTCTGTTACTTCAACTCTGTGAAGAATTTATTTGGTCTGCAATTTCTGAGGCTGGTAACTCTAATGAACTTATCCTTTGCAGCAGAAGTAACTCTGGGTCTTCCATTCCTGTGGCGGTCCTCATGAGAGCCAGCTTCATCATAGCGATTGATGGTTTTTGCAACTGCACTTGAAGGAAGTTTCAAAGTTCTTGAAACTTTTCCGGATTGACTGACCTTCATATCTTAAAGTAATGATGGACTGTTGTTTCTCTTTGCTTATTTGAGCTGTTCTTGCCATAATATGGACTTGGTCTTTTACCAAATAGGGCTATCTTCTGTATACCCCCTCTACCTTGTCACAACACAACTGATTGGCTCAAACGCATTAAGAAGTAAAGAAATTCCACAAATTAATTTTTAACAAGGCACACCTATTAATTGAAATGCATTCCAGGTGACTACCTCATGAAGCTGGTTGAGAGAATGCCAAGAGTGTGCAAAGCTGTAATCAAGGCAAAGGGTGGCTACTTTGAACAATCTCAAATATAAAATATATTTTGATTTGTTTAACACTATTTTGGTTACTACATGATTCCATATGTGTTATTTCATAGTTTTGATGTCTTCACTATTATTCTACAATGTAGAAAATCGTAAAAATAAAGAAAAACCCTTGAATGAGTACGTGTTCTAAAATGTTTGACCGGTAGTGTACATACAAGTATTTGCACACCCCTTCAAATTAGTGGATTCTGCTATTTCAATCACACCTGTTGCTGACAACTGGATAAAATCGATCACATAGCCATGCAACTGTCATAGAATGCCACCTTTCCAACAAGTCAGTTGGTCAAATTTCTGCCCTGCTAGAGCTGCCCCAGTCAACTGTAAGTGCTGTTGTTGTGAAGTGGAAACGTTTAGGAGTAACAACGGCTTTGACGCAAAGTGGTAGGCCACACAAACTCACAGAACGGGACTGCCGACTGATGAAGTGCGTAGTGAGTAAAAATCGTCTGTCCTCGTCTGCAACACTCACTACAGAGTTCCAAACTGCCTCTGGAAGCAACATCAGCACAATAACTGTTAGTCGGGAGCTTCATGAAATGGGTTTCCATGGCCGAGCGGCCGCACACAAGCCTAAGATCACCATGCGCAATGCCAAGCATCGGCTGGAGTGGTGTAAAGCTCGTCCCCATTGGACTCTGGAGCAGTGGAAACTCTCTGGAGTGATGAATCACGCTTCACCATTTGGCAGTCCGACGGACGAGTTTGTGTTTGTCCGATGCCAGGAGAACGTTACCTGCCCGAATGCATAGTGCCAACTGTATAGTTTGGTGGAGGAGGAATAATGGTTTGGGGCTGTTTTTCATGGTTTGGGCTAGGCCCCTTTGTTCCAGTGAAGGGAAACCTTAAAGCTACAGCATACAATGACATTCTAGACGATTCTGTGCTTCCAACTTTGTGGCATTAGTTTGGGGAAAGCCCTTTCCTGTTTCAGCATGACAATGCCCCAGTGAACATAGCAAAGTGGATACAGAAATGGTTTGTTGATATCGGTGTGGAAGAACTTGACTAGCCACCACAGAGCCCTGACATCAACCCCATCAAACACCTTTGGGATGAGTTGGAACGCTGACTGCAAGCCAGGCCTAATCCCCCAACGTCAATGCCCGACCTCACTAATGCTCTTGTGACGTTCCCGCAGTAATGTTCCAACATCTACTGGAAAGCCTTCCCAGAAGAGTAGAGGCTGTTATAGCAGCGAAGGGGGGACCAACTCCAAATTAATGCCCATGAGTTTTGAAGGAGATGTTCAATACTTTTGGTAATGTACTGTCTATACAGTGTATTCGGAAAGTATTCAGACCCCTTGAATTTTTTCACACTTTGTTACGTTACAGCCTTATTCTAAAATGGATTGAATTGTTTTTTTTCCCTCATCAATCTACACACAATACCCCATAATGACAAAGCTAAAACAGGTGTTTAGGAATTTTTGCAAATGTATTAAAAAAACAAAACTGAAATAACACATTTACATAAGTATTCCTACCCTTCACTCAGTACTTTGTTGAAGCCCCTTTGGCAGCGATTACAGCCTTGAGTCTTCTTGGGTATAACGCTACAAGCTTGGCTCACCTGTATTTGGGGAGTTTCTCCCATTCTTCCCTGCAGATCCTCTCAAGCTCTGTCAGGTTGGATGGGGGGCGTCGCTGCATAGCTATTTTCAGGTCTCTCCAGAGATGTTAGATCGGTTTCAAGTCCGGTCTCTGGCTGGGCCGCTCAAGAACATTAAGAAAATTGTCTGTGCTGTGTGCTTAGGGTCGTTGTCCTGTTGGAAGGTGAACCTTCGCCCCAGTCTGAGGTCTTGAGCACTCTGGAGCAGGTTTTCATCAAGGATCTCTCTGTACTTTGCTTCATTCATCTTTCCCTCGATCCTGACTAGTATCCCAGTTCCTGCCACTGAAAAACATCCCCACAGCCAGGTTTCCTCCAGATGTGATGCTTGGCATTCAGGCCAAAGAGTTCAATCTTGGTTTCATCAGACCAGAGAATCTTGTTTGTCTGAGAGTCTTTAGGTGCTTTTTGGCAAACTCCAAGCGGGTTGTCATGTGCCTTTTACTGAGGAGTGGCTTCCGTCTGGCCACTCTACCATAAAGTCCTGATTGGTGGAGTGCTGCAGAGATGGTTGTCCTTCTGGAAGGTTCTCCCATCTCCACAGAGGAACTCTAGAGCTCTGTCAGAGTGACCATCGGATTCTTGGTCACCTCACTGACCACGGTCCATCTCCCCCGATTGTGCAGTTTGGCCAGGCGGCCAGCTCTAGGAAGAGTCTTGGTGGTTCCAAACCTTTTTTATTTAAGAATGATGGAGGCCACTGTGTTCTTGGGGACCTTCAATGCTACAGATATTTTTTGGTACCCGTCACCAGTTCTGTGCCTCGACACAATCCTGTCTCTGAAGTCTACGGACAATTCCTTTGAGCTCATGGCTTGGTTTTTGCTCTGACATGCAATGTAAACTGTTGGAGCTTATATAGATAGGTGTGTGCCTTTCCAAATCATGTCCAATCAATTGAATTTACCACAGGTGGACTCCAATCAAGTTGTAGAAACATCTCAAGGATGATCAATGGAAACAGGATGCACCTGAGCTCAATTTCGATCTCATAGCAAAGGGTTTGAATATTTATGTAAATAAGGTATTTCAGTTTTTTATTTTTTAATACTTTTGCTAAAATTTCTAAAAACCTGTTTTTGCATTGTCATTATGGGGTATTGTGTGCAGATTGATGAGGACATGTTTTTATTTAATCCATTTTAGTATAAGGATGTATCGTAACAAAATGTGGTCAAGGGGTCTGAATACTTTCTGAATGCACTGTATATTATATATATATATATATTCATAAAGTACATTATTCCACTGAAGAGTATGAATTAGACTATTTGAGAAGGTTTGAATCCTAAGCAACCTGCATTCACATTGTTTGAAGTACAATAAACCAACATACAGTGCCTTCAGAAAGTTTTCACATCCCTTGACTTTTCCAAATTGTGTTGTGTAACATCGTGAATTAAAAACGGATTAAATTGAGATTTTTTTGTCAATCCCTTTGTTATGGCAAGCCTAGATAACTTAAGGAGTAAACATTTGCTTAACAAGTCACATAATAAGTTGCATGGACTCCCTCTGTGTGCAATAATAGTGTTTAACATGATTTTTTCATGACTACCTCATCTCTGTACAACAAACATACAATTATCTGTAAGGTCACTCAGTCGAGCAGTGAATTTCAAACACAGATTTAACCACAAAGATCAGGGAGGTTTTCCAATGCTTCGCAAAGTTGTCACCTCTTGGTAGATGGGTCAAAATAAAAGAAACAGACATTGAATACCCCTTTGAGCATGGTGAAGTTATTTACAATTTGGATGGTGTATGAATAAACCCAATCACTACAAAAATACAGGCGTCCTTCCTTACTCTGTTGCCCGGAGAGGAAGGAAACCACTCAGGGATTTCACCAATGGTGACTTCAAAACAGTTACAGAGTTTAATGGCTGTGATAGGAGAAAACTGAGGATGGATAAACAATATTGTAGTTACTCCACAATACTGAGTGAAAAGAAGAAAACCTGCACAGAATACAAATATTCCAAAACATGCATCCTGTTTGCAATAAGGCACTAAAGTAAAACTGCAAAAAATGTGGCGAATAAATTAACATTATGTCCTGAATACATACAAAGCGGTATGTTTCTGGCAAATCCAACACATCACTGAGTACCACTCTTTATATTTTTAAGCATGGTGGTGGATGTATCATGTTATGGGTATGCTTGTCACTGGCATGGACTAGGATAAAAAGAAACGGAATAGAGCTAAGCAGAGGCAAAATTCTAGAGGAAAACCTGGTTCAGTCTGCTTTCCAACCGACACTGGGAGATAAATTCACCTTTAAGCAGCACAACAACCTAAATCACAAGGCCAAATATACACTGGAGTTCCTTACCAAGACAACATTGAATGTTCCTTAGTGGCCTAGTTACAGTTGACTTAAATCAGTTTGAAAATATATGGCAAGACTTGAAAATGGCAGTCTAGCAACAATCAACAACCAACTTGACAGAGCTTAAAGCTCTTAGAGACTTACCCAGAAAAATTCACAGCTGTAATCGCTGCAAAAGGTGATTCTAACATGTATTATCTCAGGGGGTTGAATACTTATCTAATTAAGATATATATATATATATACACTACCGTTCAAAAGTTTGGGGTCACTTAGAAATGTCCTGTGAAGGGAGTAGTACACAGCGTTGTACGAGATCTTCAGTTTCTTGGCAATTTCTCGCATAGAATAGCCTTCATTTCTCAGAACAAGAATAGACTGACGAGTTTCAGAAGAAAGTTATTTGTTTCTGGCCATTTTGAGCCTGTAATCGAACCCACAATTGCTGATGCTCCAGATACTCAACTAGTCTCAAGAAGGCCAGTTTTATTGCTTCTTTAATCAGCACAACAGTTTTCAGCTGTGCTAACATAATTGCAAAAGGGTTTTCTAATGATCAATTAGCCTTTTAAAATGATAAACCTGGATTAGCAAACCCAACATGCCATTGGAACACAGGACTGATGGTTGCTGATAATGGGCCTCTGTATGCCTATGTAGATATTCCATAAAAAATCAGCCGTTTCCAGCTACAATAGCCATTTACAACATTAACAATGTCTACACTGTATTTCTGAACAATTTAATGTTATTTTAATGGACCATTTAATGAAAAATTATGTTTTTATCTTGTATATATATATATATTTTTTTATTTTTATTTATTTTTTATTGGGGGAATGGACCAAAAAATTGCTTTTCTTTCAAAAACAAGGACATTTCTAAGTGACCCCAAACTTTTGAACGGTAGTGTATATATATTTTTTTACAAATGTACAAATGTTTTTGCCACTTTGACATTACAGAGTATTTTGTGCAGATCGTTGACAAAAAAATGACAATTAAATCCAGTTTAATCCCATTTTATAACACAACAACATTTGAGAAAAGTAAAGGGATGTGAATACTTTCTGAAGGCACTGTAGCTACTGTAGTAGGTCAAAGCTGTGTGCTGGAAAACCTTGGTAGAGCATGGGTGGAGTAGGCATTATGGTGCTCATGTGAATTTCCTTTATTTTTCAGCTTCAGACCAATGCCTACTTTTAACTTAACATGTAATTTTTTTGTTTTTAACTTCCATGGTTTTTACACCAGAAGGTGATCATGCAACATCAGTTTACAACATTATAATACAGCATAACACAGCAATAAAAGTAAAGTAAAAATACACAATAATGAGAAATGGCAACAGAAAAAGTGCAGTTATTAGTATTAATTTAATATTAACACCTTATTTTCCAGAGGGAAGTGAAATACCAGAAACCCATTTAAGCCAATATGGAGTAAACTGGAACAATTTTCCCTCATCTCTTTTAACAAGACAATTGAGCAAACTTCTGGAAAATACACAAATAATCAACATGTAGCCTACCCCATTAACTATTTACATAAATTATTGACTGTCACATTAGGTGGCTCGGGGAGCAAAGCATTAAGAGGCACAAACTGCTCGGTGTTCGGCGCCAGCAGAGGGCCTATGTTACTTCTCCCCCTGATATCCTAATCATCCACCTCAGTGTAAACGACTTGGGATACACCAAGGGGACGTCGCTGGTGCGGCAGATGTGCAGCTTTAGAGGTGGTCATCCGAAAGTTTCCCGGTACAAAGGTGGTCTTCTCTGATATCATGCAGCAGTGGAGCTGCATGATATCCCGGCGCTCCATCAATCAGCTGGTGTACGCATTTCAGGGAACATAATCCGCCACCCTGCCATTAAGCACTGTGTCCATGGGATATACCATAGGGGCGGAGTGCATCTGATGGATGAGGGCAACAATGTATTCCTTGAGAGTTGAGAGTTGGTCTCCATTCTTCTCTCCTCTGTAGTAGCAAGACGCGTGCAGTAGTACACACACCAGTCACTGTCCATTGCCACTCCACAGTGCTCTTTTAAGAGCCACCTAACAATTGAAAATAAGCACACACCGTGCATGCGTGTGTGGGCCGGTGTGTGTGTGTGTGTGTGTGTCGACACTGGGAGTGGGGGGGTGTCAAAAGAGAATGGTCAAAATGTCTCCTCCGAGAGGCAAACACAGGACCTTCAGATCCCATGGCGGTGAAGTTAACGCTTGCGCTATGAACCCTGTCATGAATGCATTATCTTGACACTATTTAAATGGACAGTCTGATGATGACAAGAAGCTTTTGTTGTTGTTCATTCACTCAGTACTGATTGAATGTTTATTTCTTTTGCTTGGTTAATTTTTTTCAAACAATAACATTTGTTGTAATATTTGTTCTATCTTTTCTGGAGGATAAAACTGAAATTGTAACCAGCTTTGTACGGCTTGTTAAAGAAAGGGCGATAAACAAAATTTCATTTTCAATTAGTCGGTAATTAGAAGTTGCAATCTGTATAAAGGCAAAAAGGCCATTTTTGAACAACGGATGAGCTTTTCTTAATAATCTACTGGAGAATCATTTTGGGTTTAAGTATAACTTATGTATGAGTGAAGCTTTTAGTGAGAGGTTTAAAGCTTTAATATTTAATAATTTTAGCCCCCCAAACTCATATTCATTATATAAATAGGCACGTTTAATTTTGTCTGGCTTAGCATTCCAAATAAAATGAAATATTTTTTGCTCATATGATTTATAAACTGAGTCATCTGGAGTAGGCAGTGCCATTAGTAAGTAAATAAACTGTGATCGGACCAAAGAGTTAATCAATGTGATTTTTCCATTAGTAGACAAATATTTACCTCTCCATGGTTGCAGAATCTTATCTATTTTTGCAAACTTTCTATTGAAATTGATTGTGGTAAGTCCATTTATATTTTTTGAGATGTGAATGCCAAGTATGTTTACTTCACCATCCGCCTATTTTATTGGTAAACTACAAGGTAGTGTAAACACTGTGTCTTTTAACGGTCCAATACATAATACGGTACACTTGTCATAATTAGGTTTTAGTCCAGAGAGGCTGAAAAGATGTTAGCATTGTCAGAAATGCTACAAAAAGACAGCACATCGTTGGTTCTTAATGGACAGAAATAAGCATGTGAGCGCTACAAACGTATTAAGTCCGAAAGGTGGCAAGTCTAATGTTCACTTTATAGAAACTATAGTTTTGTTCTTATCCGACGCCTAGATATTGAGCTAGGTCGGGGCAAGAAATTCATTTTATTTCCCCTAATGCTAACAACCCTGTTAAAAGTCTGGTATGTGGTTCTCGGTAACGGCCAGACGGCTCATGATGAGAGGCGGGGAGCGTGTTGTGTAGCTCCAATCAAGTTGATATGGGAATTTTCATCTGCATTGGTGTCATATTGGCTTAGATATGATGGTAGGGAGATTTAACATTGAGCTTCAACCAATGCCATACTATTGTGGAGGCGAATTATAGCCCTTCATAGACTGAGAGCAGAGCAGACCAGTTGTATAAACCAATGGTGTAATATTTCTGTTGACATTATGAGGTTATACCACTGTAACATTGAGAAGATCAGTCTAATATGATGATTTAAGATCCTCTTTACATATTTAAATAAAAAGACCGAAAGCATAGCAGACAATTTGTAAAACCTTATAATAGTACAATATTTGTATTCATTTTCATGGAGAGAATATCTCTTGAATATAAATATTTAAGATCCCTTTTATATATTTAACTGGTTAACATTTAACAGGAATTATAATGGAATATATTTAAATCCAGAGTTTAGCAATATCAATATTAATCAACTTTAGAATCACGAACAAGAACCCCCACCACCAAAAAATGTCACTAATGCTCGTGAGACATCCCAAAAATACTGTATATCACCATGGCTCGATTCAAGTGACGTCCGAAACATATTCTCCTTAGCAGCTATAGCAGGTTCCGCTGTCTCTCTCCTTTCCTCTCATCTTGATTGCGCTGCATGCCACTGATTTAATAAACCAGATTGACTCGCTGATAGGTATTTGACTTTGTCTCCTCCACTCGTGTCAACAGTTTATTTTCTGCCACAGGAGTGGCAGCTCCTGCCACATGCTTGTCAATGAGCAAAGACTTGTGGTGTCAATATCTCTTAGTCCTGGGCCAGATACACATCTAAAGGGCAGCAGGAGCACGGGCCCCATTAATCAATTTTATCTGATCTTAATTTATATAGAGTAAATAATGAACTGCCCTCTCTGTATTGAATACTAACCTCATGAGGCCCAAGGACCCCAGCAAAAATCGTGTTTTCCCCCCCACTACTTTCATTTATGCATGTCCAGCCCTTATATTTAGCCTCACAATTAAGTATTTTTAACATTTTATTTTCAGGACAACCAGGGATACAAGTAAAACACAAAACAATTTGACATAAACAAACAAGTGTCAATTTTAAAAAATAAGCTCTGCCAAGCAACAATCTCATAAAAATTAATTTATAAGAATGTTGTAAGTACAGAAAATATTTTCTTAGTGGAAAATGAATATCCAACTACTCAGTGACAATTGTGTGGAGTTTGGAGTTTGTGACAGCAACTATGTGAGCTTATTGCAGTATTATAGACACAAAGTGCTGGGATTTCCTATGATTGTCTATGTAGAATAACTCCTTATCTTGTAACGAATCTTGTGAGTGTCATAGAGCAAAACAGGTTACATGTGCGTGTTTGTGAGAGTCTCAGCTTTTAATAGATTGGATCAGAATAGTTTGTAGCTCAAACTGTTCAGACTCTACAGACGTTTGTGTGACAAAAACAGGATTCGCCCTTGTCTCACAAACACCGCTCCAGCTCAATGTTTAAAAGGGGTTAGAAGTCCAAAACGGGCCGGCGGTGCAGTGGGACTGTAGGAGGAATATTAAGACAGAAACTCGTCAGACAGGGGTATTTTGAAAGGCTTGTCACTTAAGCCGGGAGTACACTATAAGATTTTTGCCTCGATTTAGCTGTCCCAGACATGTTTTTTCGAGATTGGAGACAAAATCCCCATGTCATTACCTTCTCGGGATTAGCGACTGTCACCGACGCTCATTTAATGTGAACGGGTCAGAGACACAATCTTAGGGCTACCGATCTCGTCTTTGAGCAGTCCCAAACATGTTTGATTTGACTATGGCAGGTTCCGCTGTCTCTCTCCTTTCCTCTCATCTTGATTGCGCTGCATGCCACTGATTTAATAAACCAGATTGACTCGCTGATAGGTATTTGACTTTGTCTCCTCCACTCGTGTCAACAGTTTATTTTTAGATCGGTGATCAGAAATAGCCAATGATAGCTACGTATCGACGTTTTTAGAAAGGTGATCTGAAATAGCCAATGAGAGCTTGCCAGAAAAGAAGCCATTGAGATGATGTTGTTTCGCATCACCTATAATGTGTAGACTCTCGAGCAGGAGCAACGACTACTACTAGTATGCGTTTGTACTTGCTTTTAACCAAAGTCAAAATGTCAAATCGTTACAGTTCTAAAGTGCACAAGCAATGTTATTAAATTCAAAATGTTGGCTAGACATTTTAACTCTGTATGGCAAGCGTGAATGTCTGACTGAAGACTTGTATAAGGCTGCTTTGAGCCACAGCTCGTTGTAGCTATGTGAAATCTAATCACATCATTGTTTTTGCAAGACAGCGTGGTATCAACAATCCTCACGACCAAGTGAAGAATATTGTAGTGTGTGACCCCCGTCTGTGCCACATCGTTTAGTGTGCACACCACTTCGTTTGCAAGACAAAACAAAATACACGAAAGACGGTCGTTTAATGTGAGAGGCTCAGCAATGTTAGGATTTTGAAAGTCGTGTAGTGCACACCCGGCTTTAGCATATACTGTGTGGTATAACAATGAGGCAAGGTTGCATGTGTCTGAAACCATTGCAATATACCGTAATTGTTTAAAGTAAAGGATGCACAATATATATTCCACATATTTAACAATGTAGATTGATTATATTCCATCTAAACTGTCTTTGTGCAAAAGTTTATACAAAAAATAAATAATTATAGACTTCTATTTTCGCAATTTGAATTACATTGATAAAAAACTCATATATCAACAATACATTGCGGCTTTGACGTCAAGAAAGGAACAGCCTGCTGGTGGCTTCAGTGCATTCGTATTATACCGCAGTGCTTCGGTGATGGAGTCGAATCGGGTAAGTAGGTACTAAAGTGCCCAAATATCTTTGTCATGTTAGGTTGCTATAAAAAATGAAGATAGCCAGCTATCTAACTGCACCGGGCCATGCAAAACGAACTATCCCACTCGGATCTAGCATGGTTTTTGGGGATGGAATAAGCTAGCAAGCAAACAACAACAACTCAAACACTGTATGTTTTGCAGAAATGAATGGTCAAATACCAATCAGATTAATGTATATGTTTATTTCAAGGTATGTCTTTATTTTTGCTTAACTGCCTGATCCTTATTGGCAGATTTAACTTGCAGGATATCATTGTAATGTTGGCCAATGTTTGTGTTAGCCATTATACCTGGATTTACTGTTACTGCTGCTAGTAACATTAGCACTCAGGTTAGCATGTGGCTATCTATAGCTACCATCGGCCAACATCAGAGTTTTAGCCAGTTTGATTATATATATTTTTATATTTCCCTTCATTACTTTCCAATTGGAGTAAACTAGTGAACAACAATGCTTAGGCCTACACTTCCAGCCCATACATACTATATACATTTTATGGACACAGTCAAATTCTACAATAATTATATTTAGTTTGTTTTTACTCCTGAACTTCCTCCGATCATTTTCATGATATCCATCTGGTTTGCTTCTATATGCCATATTTTTCTAACGGTGCTCTTTCACAAAAGCTCTCAACCTATAACCTATATACTTATTATGGACACAGTATGCTTTACATTAGTTATTTTTAATAATAATTAATATGCCATTTAGCAGACGCTTTAACCCACTACCTTCAGTTATCTTGTTGTTATTAGTTGTTGTTATTAGTCCCATCCTTCAGCTCCATTCAACACCACCCATCTATCTCTTAACACCATCCATATTGGATTTCTATTTGCCATATATTTTTCAACTGTACTGTGATGTTTTACAAAAGTTCTGAACATTTCTATTCTCATTGTTTTTACAGATCGTAAATTGAAAATAAACATCTTTGCTTAAAGTATTATTATGTTATTGATCGATTGACTATTACTTTTCAGATCACCCAGTAATGCTATCTGCAGGGTTAGCTCCAGGTAAATATTGCAATCCTTTAGCCATTCCTGGACCTGTGTCCAAAAACAAGCTACAAATGGACAGTACCAAAACAAATGATCTAATGATTCTGTCTCTTCGCAGCAAAATCTGCAGAGCTGGGAAGATTGTATCCCCCATATAAATAACATTCTATTGGTAGCAAGAATTTTATATAATAATTTAAATGGAAAAATTCTAAGTTTTGAATCCGGCATCGTTTTGCGTATCAATTCATAAACACTATGCCATGGAATTGGTACGTCAAAAATCTCTTCCCAACTATTTTGCAATCTATATGGGACGGCTGTCAATCCTTTGGTCCTTAAATGAAACTGGTATACTTTTTTATTTATCACAATTTTCTTTAACCAATTATATTCTTTAATGCAAGGCCGCCTGACAAGTTCCTTACATTTTCCACCTTCCACTTTCCTTTTCCATTTTTGCGGTAATGCTGCAATTATTTGGTTGTAATTTTGGGTAGAGCAGACATTTCCATATGTTTTTGTTAGCTGCATGTGCAACATAACTCCAGCAGTCCTATCGATAATATCATTTACGAAGATTATACCTTTTTTAAACATTTTGTCAATTTTTTATTTTTTTTATCAATTAGTATATAACCAATCAGAATGTTTAACAGCAACTAAATTCTGCAATCTTCCCTTTAAGCTGTTTATAAAACTCTAAATAGCCTGCTTCATGCTGACTTTATTCCAGAAGAGTTTGCCCCTTCACTGAGGAATGCTCCAACCAACAGGACTGGATGTGTGTGGAGCCGATTATGTTTACAGGGAGTAAGTGAGTGAGTGAGTGAGTGAGTGAGTGAGTGACAGAGGGTGGGGAGGGGACAGAGGGTGGGGAGGCTTATGGGAGACCATAGATGTCAACCAGACACGTCACCTCTGCCATGACACTTTTGTCTACCATGACACGTCTTCATGATATCAGAACCTAACAAGAGGAAGCAGAGATAGCCAACATAAAAGGATGGCATCATAAGCCCCGTTTCCACTGGCACTTAAAATTAGCGGCCAAATTATGGCTGGCTCGAATGGAATTCTCAAATTCGAGCTGGGTCAATGGAAACCCGGGCCAGCGCAGCCCAGTTTCACAACTGGTGCCAGCTGGATTAGAATGTGGGCTGGTGATGCCATTAATACGCAACCACCAGCTGATCACTGCTGGATGCTGACACAACATTTATCTAGCTTGTCTGGGCTTGTTGCTGTTAGCTAGCACATGGACAAGCAGTACTACAGTAGTCAGACATGACACAAATTACCACCATAGCTGGATCCTTCATTCATTTTTGCACTACAGAATAAACTTTTATGAGAACAGCCAGCCCTTGAATGCTAGCTATCTAACGTTAGCTAGCAAATCAGAGTTGAAACAAGCTAGCTACTTAGCTAGCTAACGTGAACTAGCAGGAATTTTAGCTGGCCAGGTTGTATTGAAAGCTAGCTAGCTACATCATATCAAACCTGACGTCTGATTTACTTGGTTAGCTAACTAGCTAATAGCCACTGCCATGGCAAGCAAGGTAGGAATTAAGCTATTTAGCTAGCCTGTTATGCAAGCGACGATGCTAGCCGTTTAGCTAGCTAATGTTACTAAGCGAAGTACACGGCTCTGCGTCTGGCTGGCACTGGCAGGACTATGGGGTAATGTCAGTTACAGCATGGTGAGGGGGAATTACATTATTCATGACTTCATTTCAAATAGCTAGAGGCAGTGGTGGAAATGCAATTCGAGCTAGCCCACCAAAGCCAGTCCAACCCGGGTAGACATCAAAGTGCCAATGGAAACGGGGCTGTAATGGCCATGTGGGCAATCAGTTCTTTGTACGTTGACCAGACATATAATTACTGAGAATATACGTTTTATATCTCTAATGAACATGTAAATAGAGGAGTGATATTTCGTCAATGTTGATTAATGATACCTCTATTGAACACACAGGGATCGCATGAAAAAAATAAATAGCTGGGTTTAAGTAAATTACTGTTATATGTTTTGAGATATAATTACTTGCATTGACCACAGTCATAATTCAATTTCATGGGTGATACAATTCTTCTCAGATATCATGAAACATTTGCTATTTTCCTGCTGCTAGTGCAAACAACAAAACAAACACAAAAAACACAGACAACAAGAGAGCGGGAGATGTTTGGAGAGAGAAAGTAGAAAATCAGAAGGAGAAGAAGAGGGTAGCTAGTGAGTAATTTAAGGAGGAGAGATGGGTCTGGCCCCTGTACATGCCATCCTCCCATCCTTCAGCCCTCCACCTGCCACGTGTTTTTAGGGGAGTCTTCCAGGTTGCTGGCCCTAATTGGAGCACCTTCCACGGGTTTGGGGAGACAGAGGGTCCCAATCCCACACAGCATCATGCAGTGGGTGGAGAGAGAAGCACAAAGAGAAAAGATAAAGGCCCCATATCAAAGCCTCCTCCAAGCAACATGAAACAAAGTTGAGGCTGGGAAAAGAGCAAGCTTCTGAGACTATTTACTCTTCCAACCTGCCTGCCTGCCTGCCTGCGCTGAGAGGATAAGGAGGGACGAGCGGAATAGTAACAAGGCAGCGAGCCTCCACTCTCTGTCTCTCTTTTTTTCTCTCTCTCTCTCCCTCACTCTTATGGCTTTCGCCTCCTCCTCCCATGCAGATGGTTTGTGTTTATCTCCGTCTCTAATGATCCACTTAAATTCCATCTCTCCATCAGAAGTGTGCTGTGTTGCGATATGTGCCCCGGCTCACCAGAATGTTTTCTGGAGGGGAGGTCAACAGTCCATGACCCTGGCTATATCCTAACATTCCCCCGATTAGTCAATCTAGACGGGTGTTCCGCTTTGTTTCCCCCACCACCACTCCTTAACGGAATATTTTAACCCCCTTTCTCCGGGAATGTCAAGGCCCTGTTAGGTGGGGCCCAAGGGGAGATGGCGGCCAAACATTTATATTTGGCACGGTGGGGACTTGTGTGCTTAAGGGATTGATTAAGCCTCCCATCAGGCCGCTGTTTGCACACTTTCTGATCCCCTAATAGGAATGAGGGTGGCCAGGGAAAGAGCAAAGGCATTTAGCTGGCTGATGGTGTCTGAAGGGAAGCCAAAGGAAAAGCTATTGTAAAAAAATATCCCCATCTCCTCCTCTTTCCAAAGAGGCATTACACCATTTTATTTGAAATTAATGCAGTTCATCTCGTTTCAAACGATCTACTAAATATGCAAAGCCTGTCTGTCTGGTCAGAGAGCGGGGGAGTTTTCCGAAATTGCCTCCTTTTTTACATCGCCATATAAATAGTGAATTAAGTGTAAAATGGGCAGTTTCTCCCCTACAAAAACTCCTAACGCTGACAGAAGGAACTGCTTTAAGTTAGAAGGGCTGATGATGAGATGTTTTTAGTCAGGCACATACTTTGCCATCCAACTCCCTAATTAGCCGTCATGAGGTCCTGCTTCCAGAAAATCCACTAGCATAATGTGGGCTAACATAAAGTACTTAGTATGCGCTGTTACATGGCATGTTATTACTTGCAGACGAGTGAGAGAGAGAAAAAAAGAACACTAAAGTAGATTGGTTTGAATTGAACACTTCCTCTATTGAAGATACGTGTGCTGATTCCGACAGGGACTCGGCTTGTGTGTTTCCATAGTTGAGAAAGGCATTCAGACACAAGAATACTGTAAGAGGTGCGTTCAAGGCCTTGAACTGAAACTGCGTTCTAATGTGTTGGCGCAACACATTTAAGAGCTAGTTACAATTGTTTGTTGACGCAACTGTTCCGTGCATTTATTGCCTCAAGCCTACAGGAACAAATACTATCTTTGCAAAAATAATGACTTTATGCAGATTAATTAGAGCATAAACTACAAATGTAATGGTGCTGTGTAACTCTTTGTACTGAAACTGGTGTTTAAACTTGGAGGATGGTGGGGGTGGCATAGAGCTAGCACATAATTCGCTCTCTGTCAGTATTAGCCAGTGTAATTCAAAAGAGCTTTAATTACATTTTGAGGAAAGAGAGCGGTGCTTGTGCGTGTGGAGGCAGGAGGGCAAGGAGGCCATTCACCATGACTTGAACGCCTGCCAGGCTGAAGAAAGAAACGCCAAGCAAGCAATGGAAAATGACTGTCAATCTACTGTGTGTGTGTGTGTGTGCCTATCCATCTGTTCATCCATGCATCCTTCCATCAATCTTTCTGTCTGCATTGTGTGTGGGTGTGTGTGTGTGTGTTTGCGTATGTACGTGTGTGCATATGTAAATGCATGCGCGTAAACACACTTGGACATTTGTGATTGCATGCTTGTGTAACAGAGTTGGATAGTTTCCACTTGCCACTGCAGAAATATGTATTCAATGTTTATGTATTTCTATTGGTTGGTACAAGTCAGATGTCAATAAGGTGTTATGTCATTGGCTACGCCAGCAGATAATGGGAGATCGCAAAAGTAAATTCTTCCTAGTCTGAAATAATGCATTCTATTTACATATTTACAATGTGTATGAGTTCATTATGTACAGTGCATTCGGAAACTATTCAGACCCCTTGACTTTTTCCACATTTTGTTGCGTTACAAACTTATTCTAAAATTGATTAAATTATTTTTTCCCCTCACCAATCTACACACAATATCCCATAATGACAAAGCAAAAACAGGTTTTTAGAAATTGAGCTCAGGTGCATCCTGTTTCCATTGATCATCCTTGAGATATTTCTACAACTTGATTGGAGATCACCTGTACCTGTGGTAAATTCAATTGATTGGACATTATTTGGAAAGACACACACCTGTCTGTATAAGGTCCCACAGTTGACAGTGCATGTCAGAGCAAAAACCAAGCCATGACGTCAAAGGAATTGTCCATATAGCTCTGAGACAGGATTGTGTCGAGGCACAGATCTGGGGAAGGGTACCAAAAACTTTCTGCAGCATTGAAGTGCCCCAAGAACACATCGGCTTCCATCATTCTTAAATGGAAGAAGTTTGGAACCACTAAGACTCAATCAGGGGAGAAGGGCCTTGGTCTGGGAGGTGACAAAGAACCAGATGGTCCCTCTGACAGAGCTCCAGAGTTCATCTGTGGAGATGGGAGAACCTTCCAAAAGGACAGGCATCTCTGCAGCACTCCACCAATCAGGCCAGCCCGCTTGGAGTTTGCCAAAAGGCACCTAAAGGCACTCTCAGACCATCAAAAACAAGATTCTCTGTTCTGATGAAACCAAGGTTGAACTCTTTGGCCTGAATGCCAAGCGTCACGTCTGGGGAAACCTGGCACCGTCTCTACGGTGAAGCATGGTGGTGGCAGCAGCATGCTGTGGGGATGTTTTTTTAGCGGCAGAGACTGGGAGACTACTCAGGATCAAGGGAAAGATGAACAGAGAAAAGTACAGAGAAAACCTGCTCTAGAGCGCTCAGGACCTCAGACTGGGGTGAAGGTTCATCTTCCAACAGGACAACGACCCTAAGCACACAGCCAAGACAATGCAGGAGTGGCTTCGGGACAAGTCTCTGAATGTTCTTGAGTGGTCCAGACTTGAACCCGATCGAACGTCTCTGGAGAGACCTGAAAATAGCTATGCAGTGACGCTCCCCATCCAACCTGACAGAGCTTGAGAGGATCTACAGAGAAGAATGGGAGAAACTCCCCAAAAACAGTTGCCAAGCTTGTAGCGTCATACCCAAGAAGACTTGAGGCTGAAATCACTGACAAAGGTGCTTCAACAAAGTACTGAGTAAAGGGTCTGAATACCTATTTAAATGTTATATTACATTTTTTTAGTTTTATATCTTTCAAAACATTTCTAAAAACCAGTATTTACTTTGTCATTATGGGGTATTGTGTGTAGATTAATGAGGGATTTTTATTTATTTAATCAATTTTAGAATAAGGCTGTAATGTAACAAAATGTGGAAAAAGTGAAGGGGGTCTGAATACTTTCCGAATGCACTGTGTGTGTGTGTGTGTGTGTATATATATATATATATACACACACACACACACTACCAGTCAAAAGTTTGGACACACCTACTCATTCCAGGGTTTTTCTTTATTTTTACTAGTTTCTACATTGTAGAATAATAGTGAAGACATCAAAACTATGAAATAACACATATGGAATCATGTAGGAACCCAAAAAGTGTTCAACAAATCAACATTAGGGCCCCAAGTGGCACAGTGGTCTAAGGCACTGCATCGCAGTGCTAGCTGTGCCACTAGAGATCCTGGTTCGAATCCAGGCTCTGTCGTAGCCGGCCGTGACCGGGAGACCCATGGGGCGGCGCGCACAATTGGCCCAGTGTCGTCCAGGGTAGGGGAGGGAATGGCCGGCAGGGGATGTAGCTCAGTTGGTAGAGCATGGTGTTTGCAACGCCAGGGTTGTGGGTTCGATAAAAGAATAATGTATGCACTAACTGTAAGTCGCTCTGGATAAGAGCGTCTGCTAAATGACTAAAATGTAAACATATATTTTATATTTGAGATTCTTCAAATAGCCACCCTTTGCCTTGATGACAGCTTTGCACACTCAACCAGCTTCATGAGGTAGTCACCTGGAATGCATTTCAATTAATAGGTGTGCCTTGTTAAAATTTAATTTGTGGAATTTCTTTCCTTCATACACCGGAGCTTCACTGCGGTGGCGGTCGGCGCTCGCCTTCTGACGCCTGCTGGCCCGCTGCAGGCATTCTTGTGTAGCGTCCCAGGTCTCCTGCGAGCGCCGAACCCACTGGTCCACCGCAGGTACCTTGATCTGGCTCTGATGCCACGGTGCCAGGGCCTGCTGATAACCTAACACACACTGGAATGGTGTGAGGTCAGTTGAGGAGTGGCGTTTGGAGTTTATAGCCATCTCTGCCCAGGGTAGGAAAACCGACCACTCTCCTCGCCGGTCCTGGCAATACGACCTCAGAAACCTACCCACCTCCTGGTTAATTCACTCCACCTGCCTGTTACTCTCGGGGTGAAAACCTGAGGTAAGGCTAACCGAGATCCCCAACCGTTCCATGAACGCCCTCCACACCCTTGAGGTGAACTGGGAACCCCGATCAGACACTATATCCTCAGGCACCCCGTAGTGCCGGAAGACGTGTGTAAACAGGGACTCAGCAGTTTGTAGGGCCGTAGGGAGTCCGGACAGAGGAAGGAGGCGACAGGACTTAGAGAACCGATCCACAACGACCAGGATGGTTGTGTTCCCCCTTGAGGGAGGAAGATCAGTCATAAAATCCACCGATAGGTGGGACCACGGTCGCTGTGGAACGGGTAGGGGTTGTAATTTCCCTCTAGGCAGGTGTCTAGTAGCCTTACACTGGGCGCACACTGAGCAGGAGGAAACATAAACCCTCACGTCCTTGGCTAAGGTGGGCCACCAGTACTTCCCACTAAGACAGGTCACTGTCCGACCGATGCCAGGATGACCAGAGGAGGGTGACGTGTGAGCCCAATAGATCAAACGATCACGGACCTCTAACGGTACGTACTTACGACCCTCTGGACACTGGGTAGGAGAGGGTTCGTTACGTAACGCCCGCTCGATGTCCGCGTCAACCTCCCACACCACCGGTGCCACCAGACACGACGCCGTAAGTATGGGAGTGGGCTCCACGGAACTCTCCTCCGTGTCATACAGTCGGGACAGAGCATCTGCCTTAGCATTCTGGGAGCCCGGCCTGTAAGAAAGGATGAAAACAAAACGGGTTAGAAACATGGACCACCTTGCCTGGCGAGGGTTTAACCTCTTCGCCGCTCAGATGTACTCCAGATTGCGGTGGTCAGTCAAAATGAGAAAAGGGTGTTTCAGGGCTTTGATTACCGCCAACAACTCCCGGTCCCCCACATCATAGTTGCGCTCCGCCGGGCTGAGCTTCTTCGAAAAGAAAGCACAGGGGCGGAGCTTGGGTGGCGTACCCGAGCGCTGAGAAAGTACAGCGCCTATCCCAGCCTCGGACGCGTCCACCTCAACCGTGAAGGCCAAGGAGGGATCCGGATGAGCCAGCACTGGAGCCAAGGTAAACAGCTCCTTCAGGCGACTAAAAGCCCTGTCCGCCTCAGCTGACCACCGCAGACGCACTGGTCCCCCCTTCAGCAACGAGGTAATGGGAGCCGCTACCTGACCAAAGCCCCAGATAAACCTCAGGTAGTAGTTGGCAAACCCCAAAAAACGCTGCACCTCCTTTACCGTGGTTGGAGTCGCCCAATTACGCATGACCGAAACGCGGTCACTCACCATCCTCACCCCAGACGCGGACATGTGGTACCCTAGGAAGGAGATGGACTCCTGAAAGAACAGGCATTTCTCTGCCTTAGCATACAGGTCATGCTCTAACAGTCTTTCAAGCACTTTACGCACCAGGGACACATGCTCGGCCCTGGTAGTGGAGTATATAAGTATGTCATCAATATACACCACTACCCCTTGTCCGTGCAGGTCCCTGAAAATCTCATCCACAAATGATTGGAAGACTGATGGAGCATTCATTAACATGTATGGCATGACAAGATACTCATAATGTCCAGAGGTGGTACTAAATGCCGTCTTCCACTCATCTCCCTCCCGGATACGCACTAGGTTGTACGCGCTCCTGAGATCCAGTTTTGTGAAGAAGCGTGCCCCGTGCAATGATTCTGTCATACTAGCTATCAGGGGTAATGGATAGCTGTACTTGATGGTAATCTGATTTAAACCACAGTAATCAATGCACAGGCGTAAACCACCATCCATCTTCATCACACAAAAAGAAACTCGAGGAGACAGGTGAAGTGGATGGCCGAATGTATCCCTGTCTCAGAGACTCGGTGACATATGTCTCCATAGCCGCCTTCTCCTCCTGAGACAAAGGATACACGTGACTCCGGGGAAGTGCAGCTCCTACCTGGAGATTTATCGCGCAATCCCCCGGACGATGAGGTGGTAATTTAGTCGCCCTCTTTTTACCGAAGGCGATAGCCAAATCGGCAGGAATGTGCATAGTGGAAACCTGGTTTGGACTCTCCACCGTAGTTGCCTCCAAGGAAACTCCTACACACCTCCCTGAACACTTACCGGACCATCCCTTAAGAGCCCTCTGTTGCCATAAAATCGTGGGGTCATGAATGGTTAACCAGGGAAGTCCCAACAACACAGGATACGCAGGAGAATCAATCAGAAAGAGGCTAATCCTCTCCTCATGACCCCCCTGTATCCTCATCAGAAGTGGGGTGGTGACCTCCCTGATTATGCCTGACCGTAACGGGCGACTATCTAAAGCGTCCACAGGGAAAGGTTTATCAACAGACACAGAAGGAATCCTTAAACTACGAGGATACTGGCGATCAATAAAATCCCCAGCCGTGCCTGAATCTACTAGCGCCTTATGCTGGGAATGGAGGGAAACTTCTGGAAAAACTATATCTATACACAAATTAGCAACAGGAGGCTCTGGGTGAGTCGGGTGCCTACTCACCTGAGACGGTCGACTGGACCCAGATGGCGAAGCGGTGACCAGTGTTGTAGGTGGTTGAGTGGTTGGAGATGGTGACGGGAAACCATCTCTCTCCCATCGTTCCATTGTCTGGAATACTCGTTCCAGGGTGACCCCGAGAGTCTGAATCATGATTTCCTGACGTTGGACTTGTTGCTCCATCGTCTCGGTTACTCCGGCTGCTCCTGATGACTCCATAGTGGTGCGTGTTTCTGTCACGAATATCGGTGGAATACGGTAGGCCAGAGTCAAGCGCAGGACACAGAATGAGATGAGAACCACTTTACTGAGAAGTAAAGAAATACAAGAAAACCCTCCAAAACAACAAAGGAGGAGCAAAACCCGCACACAAAATGACACTCGAACAATACAATAAACACGCACACCAAACAGTGGATGTGTACAGGTTAAATAGAAAGACAAACATAATGGGGAACAGGTGCGCAACAACAGACAACAATCAAGTGAACATAGAAACATCTAACATAGAGCGGCAGCAGCTAGTACTCCGGTGACGACGAACGCCGAAGCCTGCCCGAGCCAGAAGGAAGGGCAGTCTCGGCAGAATCTGTGACAGAAAGGATGATCTCCACATGTGTGGTTCCCATCGTGAAGCATGGAGGAGGATGTGTGCTGGTGTGGGGGTGCTTTGCTGGTGACTCTGTCTGTGATTTATTTAGAATTCAAGGCACACTTAACCAGCATGGCTACCACAGCATTCTGCAGCGATACACCATCCCATCTGGTTTGGGCTTAGCGGGACTATCATTTGTTTTTCAACAGGACAATGACCCAAAACTCACCTCCAGGCTGTGTAAGGGCTATTTGACCAAGAAGGAAAGTGATGGAGTGCTGCATCAGATGACCTGGCCTTCACAATCACCCGACCTCAACCCAATTGAGATGGTTTGGGATGAGTTGGACTGCAGAGTGAAGGAAAAGCAGCCAAGTGCTCAGCATATGTGGGAACTCCTTCAAGACTGTTGGAAAAGCATTCCAGGTGAAGCTGGATGAGAGAATGCCAAAAGTGTGCAAAGCTGTCATCAAGGCAAAGGGTGGCTACATTGAAGAATTTAAAATATAGTTTGATTTGTTTAAAGGTTTTTTGATTACTACATGATTCCATATGTGTTATTTCATAGTTTTGATGTCTTCACTATTATTTTACAATGTATAAAATGGTAAAAATAAAGAAAAACCCATGAATGAGTAGGTGTGTCCAAACTTTTGACTGGTACTGTATATATATCAGGAAATGTACAGTGGGGAAAAAAAGTATTTAGTCAGCCACCAATTGTGGAAGTTCTCCCACTTAAAAAGATGAGAGAGGCCGGTAATTTTCATCATAGGTACACGTCAACTATGACAGACAAATTGAGAAAAATAAATCCAGAAAATCACATTGTAGGATTTTTAATGAATTTATTTGCAAATTATGGTGGAAAATAAGTATTTGGTCACCTACAAACAAGCAAGATTTCTGGCTCTCACAGACCTGTAACTTCTTCTTTAAGAGGCTCCTCTGTCCTCCACTCGTTACCTGTATTAATGGCACCTGTTTGAACTTGTTATCAGTATAAAAGACACCTGTCCACAACCTCAAACAGTCACACTCCAAACTCCACTATGGCCAAGACCAAAGAGCTGTCAAAGGACACCAGAAACAAAATGGTAGACCTGCACCAGGCTGGGAAGACTGAATCTGCAATAGGTAAGCAGCTTGGTTTGAAGAAATCAACTGTGGGAGCAATTATTAGGAAATGGAAGTCATACAAGACCACTGATAATCTCCCTCGATCTGGGGCTCCACGCAAGATCTCACCCCGTGGGGTCAAAATGATCACAAGAACGGTGAGCAAAAATCCCAGAACCACACGGGGGGACCTAGTGAATGACCTGCAGAGAGCTGGGACTAAAGTAACAAAGCCTACCATCAGTAACACACTACGCCGCCAGGGACTCAAATCCTGCAGTGCCAGACGTGTCCCCCTGCTTAAGCCAGTACATGTCCAGGCCCGTCTGAAGTTTGCTAGAGTGCATTTGGATGATCCAGAAGAGTATTGGGAGAATGCCATATGGTCAGATGAAACCAAAATAGAACTTTTTGGTAAAAACTCAAGTCGTCGTGTTTGGAGGACAAAGAATGCTGAGTTGCATCCAAAGAACACCATACCTACTGTGAAGCATAGGGGTGGAAACAACATGTTTGGGGCTATTTTTCTGCAAAACGACCAGGACGACTGATCCGTGTAAAGGAAATAATGAATGGGGCCATGTATCGTGAGATTTTGAGTGAAAACCTCCTTCCATCAGCAAGGGCATTGAAGATGAAACGTGGCTGGGTCTTTCAGCATGACACTGATCCCAAACACACCGCCCGGGCAACGAAGGAGTGGCTTCGTAAGAAGCATTTCAAGGTCCTGGAGTGGCCTAGCCAGTCTCCAGATCTCAACCCCATAGAAAATCTTTGGAGGGAGTTGAAAGTCCGTGTTGCCCAGCGACAGCCCCAAAACATCACTGCTCTAGAGGAGATCTGCATGGAGGAATGGGCCAAAATACCAGCAACAGTGTGTGAAAACCTTGTGAAGACTTACAGAAAACGTTTGACCTGTGTCATTGCCAACAAAGGGTATATAACAAAGTATTGAGTAACTTTTGTTATTGACCAAATACTTATTTTCCACCATAATTTTCAAATAAATTCATAAAAAATCCTACAATGTGATTTTCTAGATTTTGTTTTCTCATTTTGTCTGTCATAGTTGACGTGTACCTATGATGAAAATTACAGGCCTCTCTCATCTTTTTAAGTGGGAGAACTTGCACAATTGGTGGCTGACTAAATACCAACTTTCTGGTAGAGAATGCAGTGATGAGTACAAAAATTATCACCCGTATAAAAGTGCAGTGTGCTATGATAAACTCCATCTAACGGCTTTAATGAAGTGGAAGCTGTGTTCATATAGATTACGTCACCATAGTCTAGGACCGATAGGAACATCTACTGAATAATCTGCTTTCTACTATTTAGCGAGTCAGGACCTATTTCTATCGAAGAAGACTTATTTTTATGCGCTCTAGAGAACAACATATACTTAGTTTTACCTCCATACAGTACTAATTTCAGGTCAATAAAGTATTTCTGTAATACAATGAAGGCAGAATTTAGTTTAGATAGAGCCTTGTCAACCATGAGGGCAATAGCATACACAACAGTGTTATCGGCATACAAATGCAGGTTCCAATTTTTTACAGACAATGTTTCCCACAGTTATGTCAAGTTAGCTGGATGTCCTTTAGCCTGGCTGGCTTGTGACCCATGGCTTTGGGGAAAAGCTTCATTTACCAGCTAGCTAGCTAGTTCTAGTGTTCAAGCTAAGCTAACAAGGGGTAGGCCTGTCTGTTTTGCCATTTTCTTTAATAAAAAGTAGACCTATGGCCTACCCTCTCATACCCCCTCAATTTGGGTCTTTTTTTTTTACTTAACACGGAGGTAGGCTATTTAAAGAGTGCATGGTGGATGGAGGAATTGACAGACAAATGTAAGGATATAGCACCTTATAGTCTAATTTTGTCTGTCAAACAGTGAGGCCTACCTCTTATTTCTTAAATAGGAAGAAATAGGCTCCAACACAAAGCCCTCTTATTGTTAGTAAAGTCTAATTAAAATGAAGATGGTTTAAATGAATTATGCCTACTCGAATTTGCCTACTTTCAGCACCATGAGCAGTCCATTTTCGATTGATTGTGCCGCGGCTGCTGCTTCAAGTTTCAGCACCACAATGTAAGTTACTTGAATCTGGCTTATTATGAGGTCAATAACTCACATAAATAGGCCTATATCATGGGCAAGAAACATATTGTTTTTAATAAAATCAATTAGATTTTATCTCAAACTGAACAGAACACAGGCTATAGGCTAGCACAAGGTAGTGCATTTTTCGGAAGAAGCCTTTGACTCTCCTCCTGAACTGCCACCGTAGGCCTACACAGCACAGCCATTGGTTAGGCAGCACACCAAAACGTTTTTGATCAGCAAGACCAGAGCAGGCTGTGGCTCACAGTTGGAATATCCATTGCATTGTGTAATGCAGCCTAGTTTTATTTACACCATCCCAGCAGCTATCTTAGAAATATAACTTTGCTCTGTGCTTGTCCGAGCATGCACTTCTTAGCCGATAGGCTATGGATCATTTGATTGAGACCAATCAACTGGGACCACTGGCTGGGCATTCCTTTCTTTAAAAACACAACGCAAGAGACTTACGAAGTACGATCACAACGTTACACATTATACTGGCATGCATGAGTATACCTGTACATAACTGAATACACTGTTTGTATGAATCCAAATGCACTCGCCAAGGCTCCTATCGATGGACAGGGTCTGACTCATATAGAACACATTACAAATACGTTATAGGATGTCTTTGGTCTGACTTTCGTGTCAGAGTGGAATACAGGATACCGCCTCGTTTGAAGTAATTGAAGGAGAGAGAGAGAGAGAGAGAGAGAGAGAGAGAGAGAGAGAGAGAGAGAGAGAGAGAGAGAGAGAGAGAGAGAGAGAGAGAGAGAGAGAGAGAGAGAGAGAGAGAGAGAGAGAGAGAGAGAGAGAGAGAGAGAGAGAGAGAGAACCACCTTCCACACAGGTTCCTGGGTGCTTTCCAATTATACCCACAGTCCTCTCTGGCGCTGAACCGCATTGGCCTGAGAACCTGTCACCCTCTGCCAGGACTGTAGACATGAAGAGCATAGCATATAGACTCACAAACATAAAATAACTTCCTGCCATACACACTGGACTGAGAGTAGTTGTGTGTTTGCATCATCTACTGTATGAAGTTTGATTTATTGTCAGGAAAAGGTATGTGGTTGTCTTGTCAGTAGGATGTATTGTAGCCTGGTTGAACATGACGAACATGACAAGGAGTTGACATGATAGCACAAACAGATCTGGGAGCAGGCTAGCTAGATATATTGTAGAGTACTTTTAAATTATTCAAGTTCTTAACTTAAGAAATGCTGATGTTTGGATCTGTGAGTTTTTGGAGACCACTTGTGTGTCCTTCTTGTGGGATCTTGTGTATCTGAAGGGTGAGGGATATTGAGTGAATTTTTCTTTTTTTTTTTTACATATTTCACATCATATCCTATATGCTATCACACTATCATATTAAATCCTATCCACTGCATGGTATCAAGGGTGAGCTAGATAAACTGTTGCCACAGAAATCCATCTGTGCCACAGAATTACAACAATTTAATTGTATTTATTATTATCTAATATTATGAGAACTGTGTTATTACTTTATTTAACTACTGTTTGGAGTTCTTGGTGCCATCTTTTGCTTAGAGTCGATGTCCACGCCCCCACTAAAATGTAATTAGCATAATAAAATAATCCCCATACAAATCTGTCTGTTTAAGCTAGATATTCGTTTTTTTGCCAATGTTGGCCTTCCACATCTGTGGTAGAAGGTGGCAGAGCTACAGTGGTGTTTGACAGACCAGGAGACATCCCGAAAATCAGTCATCTTACAAAAACGTCTGTAGCGTCCGAACAGTTTGGGCTACAAATATGACTAATCTGTTTTGCCTTGTATAAATATATTATTCAATGTGTTTCTATTGGCTATGAGCAGTAAGGCCAAATTCAAGGTTTCATCAAATATATTTTTTAAATGATTATTTTTTTATACTTACAGGGGTCCTAAAATTCCTGGGCCTTACACCTTTGATCGCATTGTTACTTTCTTACACAAATGCAAATGACATTGTGTGGTGTTTTTTTTTTTTTTCACAGCACAAGGATTTTTAATATATTGCCATGTTTATGCATTTGATCACTTGTCTGAAGATTTTTGTAATATTGTGTAGTTAACCCTCCCTCTCCTTTTATCCCCACACTGCCTGTTTCATTTAACCACGTAGAACAGTTTGATTGATATATTCATTTTGCATTCCCTGTTCACCCCTAAAGCAATACTTTTCCCCATTTATATGTACGCCAGAGCACTCCACCATCAGCAAATAGCATTTGTGCTTCGGCAGGACATTATTCATAATAGGCCTTTAGTAATTGCCCCTGCCTCAGCCATGGTTGTTTGGGATCAATTTGATGGAATGGGAGTTCTAAATAGGCAAGAATTAGTGTTTTATGGAGCAGCAGCTCGGTTCATCTTTCGGACTCGTTTCTTTGGGAGAGAGGTACTCTTCTGAAAATGTGCAGGGAATTGACACAGCGTTTGTGTTATAGGACAGCTCAAATCCGAATTTCCGTTGTTGTTGTTGTGGTGTGTGTGTGTGTGTGGGAGGGGGGGGGGATGTAAAATATTAAAATTATGCCATCTCACCATGTGCCATGGACAACACTGTGAAATGACTGCTCAGTCAATGACCGTTGACTCAGCTTTGGTACCATGGGCAGCACCATTAATTGACTTGGTACCACAGATAGTGCCATTACATGACTTTGTATATGATGGTACCCCGGACAGCATTATCAGGCTCCATGCCGTTGCATAGGGTGGTACCATGGACACCACCATTACATGCCCACTCATAGACTTCGTACCACAGACAGTGTCATTACATACTTTTTCATAGGACAGTGCCACGACAGCGGCAATACGTTTCATATGGTGGTACCATAGACAGCATCATTACATGCCTTTGCATACTTGGTACCACGGACAGCTCCATTGCTCACGGTGCAATGGAAAGCTACAGTGCTATTGGTACCATGATGACTAAGGATATAAAACATGCCACATTCACACCACTGCACAAGCTGAGCCATCAAACAGCTGCCAGTGGTCAATGAGAGTGGCTGTATAGAGAAACTGTATCAAGCTCCAAAATCTCACTTCCACTCCCTCTTATTTTTGTTGTTGGTCTTCGCAGGCAGCTTTATGGACACCTGAGCAGTGGGCCTACTGCAAATCCCTGACAACTGCTGGAGAGAGTTGCTACAACCCGGCCAGGACTCTGGTCTAATGATCCATCTTAAACTCTTTGTTGTTGGAAGGCTCCAAGTTAATCCATCTTTCAATTATCTCTTTAGATTTGGTTTCCCACTGATAAAGAATGAACGCTCAACTGGCTCTCAGCAACCTTTCCAATGGTCTCCTTGTCTCCTTGTTCTGATGATGTATTGTTAGATGTTGACGGTTGACCCTCTATTTCCTCCCACAAAGTGACCTTTCTCTGTTACTGTGAGGAGAGGCAGAGAGATTTGTTTGTGCAGCAAACAGTACGCATGAACACACACTCATTGCTAACGCAGAATACCAGCATGAAAGACCCATCTGGCACCCTTTTGAAGTCAAACATTCAAACCAACTTTTAGAAAACATTTTTCTCTATCTACTTTGAATGGGTATTGTCACATTGCCTCATTCAATGCACTCTACTGTTCAGATCTGAACATACCAAGCCAAGGTCATCATGGGAATTTCTGCCGTGGCTCTTTCCTCCTCCGTCTCTACACAATCCATCTTTACCCCTTAATTTGTTGCCATTGTTATATCTTGCCGGAGGATGTTTGTGCTTACAGTAAATATGGGATATCTACAGTATCCAGGTAACCCAGAGTAATGCTACACTACCCCTCTATCCCTCCTCTTCCTGTGGCTGAACCTAGCGTCTCACTACCTCATCCAGGAGTCTGTTAGTTAGCTCTGCTTCTCAAGTCTTACCACTGTCCATCTGTCTGACAACCAGCCCCCTGAGAGGAAGAGAGAGGGACCGCCATATGACAAGGCCCACATTGCTGTTGTACTGAAGTTGAGCCCTGGGGGGTTCAGCTGGGACCCGGAGTGAACTGACTGAAGAGGGAGAGGTCATGGTAAAGATGGTAAAAGGTCTACAGTGGGAATAGGGATTAGAATGGGTTAGGATAAAGAGTGGGAGTGACAGGTTGGATCAAGGTTAAAGTGGAGGGATCAGTTTGCAATCCGGAGCAGAGATACGGTAGGGGCTGTAGGTAAAGGTCAGGGTCAGGGCTTTACTAGGTGGTCTTTTTTTTAAAAGCTTTACGTAAAAAAACATTTTTTGGGGGGTAGATCAGCTTAATATTACAGATAGATTGTCATTTCCATCAATGTAATTGTCTGCATCACTTCCAATCCCCCATGTTATATATATATATATATATATATATATATATATATATATATATATATATATATATATATATATATATATATATATATATACACACACACACATACATACACACACATACATACATACAGTGCTATGAAAAAGTATTTGCCCCCTTTCTAATTTTCTCTACTTTTGCATATTTGTGATACTGAATGTTATCAGATCTTCAACCAAAACCTAATATTAGATAAAGGGAACATAAGTGGACAAATAACACAAATATTACATATTTATTTCATAAACAAAGTTATGCAGTACCCAATTCCCCAGTGTGAAAAAGTAATTGCCCCCTTACACTCAATAACTGGTTGTGCCACCTTTAGCTGCAATGACTCCAACCAAAATACTTTTTCATAGCACTGTACATACACATACATATCATTTTTTTAAAATATATTCCCCATTATTACTTTCCAACCCCACCACCCTTTCCCTAATTGGAGTAAACTAGTGAACAACAATGCTTAGGCCTCTACTTCCAGCTTATACTTACTACAGTATATACATTTTATGGACACATTTTACAATAATTATATTTTGTTAGTTTTTTCTCCTGATCTTTTTCTACTCTCATGATGCCATCCGGTTTGCTTCTATATGCCATATCTTTCTAACTGTGCTCTTTACATTTACATTTACATCATTTAGCAGACGCTCTTATCCAGAGCGACTTACTCTATCACAAAAGCTCCCAACCTACAACCTATATACTTATTATGGACACAGTATGCTTACATTATTAGCTATCTTGTTATTAGTTGTTGTTAGTTGTTATTAGTCCCATCCTTCAACTCCATTCAACACCACCCATCTATCTCTTAACACCATCCATATAGGATTTCTATTTGCCATATATTTTTCAACTGTACTGTGATGTTTTACAAAAGTTCTGAACCTTTCTATTTTCATTGTTTCTACAGATTGTAAATTGAAAATAAACATTTTTGGTAAAAGTAATATTATATTATTGATCGATTGACTATGACTTTTCAGATCACCCAGTAATGCTATCTACAAGGTTAGCTCCAGGTAAATATTGCAATCCTTTAGCCATTCCTGGACCTGTGTCCAAAAACAAGCTACAAATGGACAGTACCAAAACAAATGATCTAATGATTCTGTCTCTTCGCAGCAAAATCTGCAGACCTGGGAAGATTGTATCCCCCATATAAATAACATTCTATTGGTAGCAAGAATTTTATATAATAATTTAAATTTAAAGATTCTAAGTTTTGAATCCGGTGTCGTTTTGTGTATCAGTTCATAAACACTATGCCATGGGATCGGTACGTCAAAAATCTCTTCCCAACTATTTTGCAATCTATATGGGACGGCTGTCAATCCTTTGGTCCTTAAATGAAACTGGTATACTTTTTTATTTATCACAGTTTTCTTTAACCAATTATGTTCTTTAATGCAAGGCCGACAGACAAGTTCCTTACTTTCTCCCCCTTCCACTTTCCTCTTCCATTTTTGCGGTAAGGCTGCAATTATTTGTTTGTAATTTTGTATAGAGCAGACATTTCCATATGTTTTTGTTAGCTGCATGTGCGACATAACTCCACCAGTCCTACCGATGATATCATTTTACGAAGATTATACCTTTTTTAAACATTTGGTCAAAATTAATAGTTTTTTGATCAATTAGTATATTTGAGTTTAACCACAATATTTGTTGCATTATTTGTTCTGTCGTTTCTGGAGGATTAAATTGAAATTGCAAACAACTTTCTATGGCTTGTTTTAGAAATAGTGATATTTGGGAGATTATTTCCTTTTCAAATAACTGAAAGTGAGAGGTTGTAATCTGAATAATTGGGTGAACATTGGGGACAATCTTACTAATTTACTAGAGAACCAGTTTGGATTTAAGTATAACTTTTGTATGACTGAAGCTTTTAGTTATAGGTCTAATGCTTTAATATTTAATAATTTCTGTCCTCCGAATTCATATTAATCATATAAATAGGCCCGTTTAATTTTGTCTGGCTTGCCGTTCCAAATAAAATGGAATATATTTTTCTCATATAATTTAAAAGACTTCGCTATGTGTAGGCAAGACCATAAGCAAATAGAGAAACTGGGATGATACTAAAAAGTTAATCAGGGTGATTTTTCCACAAATTGACAGGTATTTACCTTTCCATGGTAGCAAGATCTTATCTATTTTTGCTAACTTTCAATTAACATTTATTGGAGTGAGATCATTTATTTCATTTGGGATATGTATTCCGAGTATATCCACATCACCATCAGACCATTTTATTGGTAAACTACTGTCAGGATCGTCTAGAACAGATGAGGACCAAGGCGCAGCGTTGCAGGCAAACATACTCTTTATTACGAGACACGATCAAAACAACAAACGATACGTGACAGTTCACGGTCTACCATAAACAGACTAGAAACAAAATCCCACAAACACGAATGAAAAACAGACTGTTTAAATATGGCTCCCAATCAGAGACGACCAGCAACACCTGACACTCGTTGCCTCTGATTGGGAGCCACTCTGGCCAACATACAGTGGGGAAAAAAAGTATATAGTCAGCCACCAATTGTGCAAGTTCTCCCACTTAAAAAGATGAGAGAGGCATGTAATTTTCATCATAGGTACACGTCAACTATGACAGAGAAATGGAGAAAAAAAAATCCAGAAAATCACATTGTAGGATTTTTAATTAATTAATTTGCAAATTATGGTGGAAAATAAGTATTTGGTCAATAACAAAAGTTTCTCAATACTTTGTTATATACCCTTTGTTGGCAATGACACAGGTCAAACGTTTTCTGTAAGTCTTCACAAAGTTTTCACACACTGTTGCTGGTATTCTGGCCCATTCCTCCATGCAGATCTCCTCTAGAGCAGTGATGTTTTGGGGCTGTCGCTGGGCAACACGGACTTTCAACTCCCTCCAAAGATTTTCTATGGGGTTGAGATCTGGAGACTGGCTAGGCCACTCCAGGACCTTGAAATGCTTCTTCACGAAGCCACTCCTTCGTTGCCGGGCGGTGTGTTTGGGATCATTGCCATGCTGAAAGACCCAGCCACGTTTCATCTTCAATGCCCTTGCTGATGGAAGGAGGTTTTCACTCAAAATCTCACGATACATTGCCCCATTCATTCTTTCCTTTACGGATCAGTCCTCCTGGTCCCTTTGCAGAAAAACAGCCCCAAAGCATGATGTTTCCACCCCCATGCTTCACAGTAGGTATGGTGTTCTTTGGATGCAACTCAGCATTCTTTGTCCTCCAAACACGACGAGTTGAGTTTTTACCAAAAAGTTCTATTTTGGTTTCATCTGACCATATGACATTCTCCCAATCCTCTTCTGGATCATCCAAATGCACTCTAGCAAACTTCAGACGGGCCTGGACATGTACTGGCTTAAGCAAGGGGCCACGTCTGGCACTGCAGGATTTAAGTCCCTGGCGGCGTAGTGTGTTACTGATGGTAGGCTTTGATACTTTGGTCCCAGCTCTCTGCAGGTCATTCACTAGGTCCCCCCGTGTGGTTCTGGGATTTTTGCTCACCGTTCTTGTGATACTTTTGACCCCACGGGGTGAGATCTTGCGTGGAGCCCCAGATCGAGGGAGATTATCAGTGGTCTTGTATGTCTTCCATTTCCTAATAATTGCTCCCACAGTTGATTTCTTCAAACCAAGCTGCTTACCTATTGCAGATTCAGTCTTCCCAGCCTGGTGCAGGTCTACAATTTTGTTTCTGGTGTCCTTTGACAGCTCTTTGGTCTTGGCCATAGTGGAGTTTGGAGTGTGACTGTTTGAGGTTGTGGACAGGTGTCTTTTATACTGATAACAAGTTCAAACAGATGCCATTAATACAGGTAACGAGTGGAGGACAGAGGAGCCTCTTAAAGAAGAAGTTACAGGTCTGTGAGAGCCAGAAATCTTGCTTGTTTGTAGGTGACCAAATACTTATTTTCCACCATAATTTGCAAATAAATTCATTAAAAATCCTACAATGTGATTTTCAGGAAAAAAAATTATTTATTTGTCTGTCATAGTTGACCTGTACTTATGATGAAAATTACAGGCCTCTCTCATCTTTTTAAGTGGGAGAACTTGCACAATTGATGGCTGACTAAATACTTTTTTTCCCCACTGTAGAAATAGCACCCATAGAAACAAAACACATAATCTACACACCCTGGCTCAACATAACAGTGTCCCCAGAGCCAGGGCGTGACAACTACATGGTCATTAAAAATTGTATTTTTTAGTGATCCAATACGTAATATAGTATATTTGTCATAATTTGGTTGTAATCCAGAGAGGTTATAAAATGTATCTAGATCCTCTATGAGGCTGTGGAGGGATTCTAGTTGTGGATTTAAAAGAAAACATGAATCATCAGCGTACAATGACACCTTTGTTTTTAAGCCCTGTATTTCTAATCCCTTGATATTATTGTTGGATCTGATTTTAATAGCTAACATCTCTATGGCCATAATAAATAGATATGCCGATAGTGGACAACCTTGTTTCACTCCTCTTGACAGTTTAAAAAATTTGGAGAAATAGCCATTATTTACTATTGTACACGTAGGGTTACTATACATGATTTTGACCCATTTTATAAGAGATTCTCCAAAATTAAAATGCTTCAGGCATTTATATATAAACCCCAGTCGTACTTTATCAAATGCCTTTTCGAAGTCTGCTATGAATAGCAGGCCTGGTTTCCCAGATTTTCCATAGTGTTCTATTGTTTCCAGTACTTGCCTTATATTATCTCCAATGTATCTTCCATGTAAAAAACCTGTCTGATTAGAATGAATAATGTCCGACAATACCTTTTTAATTCTATGCGCTATACATTTTGCTAGAATTGTTGCATCACAAGACTGAAGTGTAAGGGGGTCTCCAAATTTTTTAATGGACTGGATCTTTATATTTTCCACTTGTATCCTGTTTCCGTAATAATGAAATCAGACCTTCTTCTTGAGTGTCTGATAATCTTCCATTTACATAGGAGTGGTTAAAACATGCTAATAACGGTCCTCTTAGTATATCAAAAAAGGTTTGGTATACCTCGACTGGTATGCCATCCAACCCTGGAGTTGTCCCGGACTTAAAGTCTTTAATTGCATCCAGAAGTTCCTCCTCTGTAATTTCACCTTCACATTAGTCTTTCTGTATGGCTGTTAATTTTACATTATCAATAGAAAAAAAATTAAACAAGAGATGAGGCGACTGAAACAAAAAACATATGCTTAAAGTACTTTGTTTCCTCCTTCAAAATATCATTTGGTAAATCATGGGTGACTCCGTCAATTGTAACCAGTTTCATTAAATTCTTCTTGGTAGCATTCCTATGTTGAAGATTAAAAAATAATTTGGTGCATTTTTCCCTATATTCCATCCAGTTTGCTTTATTTTTATAATATAAGACACTTGATCTTTCTTGAATAATTTTCTCAATTTCTTTTTGTTTTTCCTCTAATTTATTCTGAGCCTCTATGTTACAGTTTTTATTGCCATCTATCTGTTCTGTTAGACCTTCTATTTCCTTTGTTATTATGGACTCTTTTGACCTAAATTGCTTTTGTTTTCGAGATGAGTACTGAATTGCATGGCCTCTAAAGGCACATTTAAAGGCGTCCCATACAATAAGGGGATTTGCTGTACCTACAGTATGTTATGTCAGAAAAAATCAGTTATAAATTCCTTTGTCCTAGTTAAAAATAAATTTTCATCCAATAGGCTTTGATTACATTTCCAATATCCTCGCCTACATGGAAATTCAGTAGAAGTACTGTACAGTGAGGGAAAAAAGTATATGATCCCCTGCTGATTTTGTATGTTTGCCAACTGACAAAGAAATGATCAGTCTATAATTTTAATGGTAGGTTTATTTGAACAGTGAGAGACAGAATAACAACAAAAATATCCAGAAAAACGCATGTCAAAAATGTTATAAATTGATTTGCATTTTAATGTAGGGAAATAAGTATTTGACCCCCTCTCAGTCAGAAAGATTTCTGGCTCCCAGGTGTCTTTTATACAGGTAACGAGCTGAGATTAGGAGCACACTCTTAAAGGGAGTGTTCCTAATCTCAGTTTGTTACGTGTATAAAAGACACCTGTCCACAGAAGCAATCAATCAATCAGATTCCAAACTCTCCACCATGGCCAAGACCAAAGAGCTCACCAAGGATGTCAGGGACAAGATTGTAGACCTACACAAGGCTGGAATGGGCTACAAGACCATCGGCAAGCAGCTTGGTGAGAAGGTGACAACAGTTGGTGCGATTATTCACAAATGGAAGAAACACAAAATAACTGTCAATCTCCCTCGCCTTGGGGCTCCATGCAAGATCTCACCTCGTGGAGTTGCAATGGTCATGAGATCGGTGAGGAATCAGCCCAGAACTACACGGGAGGATCTTGTCAATGATCTCAAGAGAGCAGGGACCATAGTCACCAATAAAACAATTGGTAACACACTACGCCGTGAAGGACTGAAATCCTGCAGCGCCCGCAAGGTCCCCCTGCTCAAGAAAGCACATATACATGCCCGTCTGAAGTTTGCCAATGAAAATCTGAAGGATTCAGAGGAGAACTGGGTGAAAGTGTTGTGATCAGATGAGACCAAAATCGAGCTCTTTGGCATCAACTTAACTAGCCGTGTTTGGAGGAGGAGGAATGCTGCCTATGACCCCAAGAACACCATCCCCACTGTCAAACATGGAGGTGGAAACATTATGCTTTGGGGGTGTTTTTCTGCTAAGGGGACAGGACAACTTCACAGCATCAAAGAGACGATGGACAGGGCCATGTACTGTCAAATCTTGGGTGAGAACCTCCTTCCCTCAGCCAGGGCATTGAAAATGGGTCATGGATAGGTATTCCAGCATGACAATGACCCAAAACACATGGCCAAGGCAACAAAGGAGTGGCTCAAGAAGTTGCACATTAAGGTCCTGGAGTGGCCTAGCCAGTCTCCAGACCTTAATCCCATAGAAAATCTGTGGAGGGAGCTGAAGGTTCGAGTTGCCAAACGTCAGCCTCGAAACCTTAATGACTTGGAGAAGATCTGCAAAGAGGAGAGGGACATAATCCCTCCTGAGATGTGTGCAAACCTGGTGGCCAACTACAAGAAATGTCTGACCTCTGTGATTGCCAACAAGGGTTTTGCCACCAAGTAGTAAATCATGTTTTGCAGAGGGGTCAAATAATTATTTCCCTCATTAAAATGCAAATCAATTTATAACATTTTTGACATGCGTTTTTCTGGATTTTTTTGTTGTTATTCTGTCTCTCACTGCTCAAATAAACCTACCATTAAAATTATAGACTGATCATGTCTTTGTCAGTGGGCAAACATACAAAATCAGCAGGGTATCAAATACTTTTTTTCCCCTCACTGTAGCTGTACCATGATATTTGCGTTGCTACTAAGTAACCCTCCAAATGTTCTCCACTAATTCCCCCGCTAAAGCCCCTCCCCATCCCAAGATGAGCCGTCATCCCAGTGATCGGCATCCCACCCCCGTCCCTCCGGATCCCTAGGGCCCCGAGAGGCCAGGACCCATCCATCGAAAACAGCACACAGTGCCACCCACAAAACAGAAGCATGTTAACTATTCAAATATCTTGCATACAGTGGGGGAAAAAGTATTTAGTCAGCCACCAATTGTGCAATTTCTCCCACTTAAAAAGATGAGAGAGGCCTGTAATTTTCATCAAAGGTACACGTCAACTATGACAGACAAAATTAGATTTTATTTCTCCAGAAAATCACATTGTAGGATTTTTTATGAATTTATTTGCAAATTATGGTGGAAAATAAGTATTTGGTCAATAACAAAAGTTTCTCAATACTTTGTTATATACCCTTTGTTGGCAATGACACAGGTCAAACGTTTTCTGTATGTGTTCACAAGGTTTTCACACACTGTTGCTGGTATTTTTGCCCATTCCTCCATGCAGATCTCCTCTAGAGCAGTGATGTTTTGGGGCTGTCGCTGGGCAACAAGGACTTTCAACTCCCTCCAAAGATTTTCTATGGGGTTCTACGGGCAGTGTGTTTGGGATCATTGTCATGCTGAAAGACCCAGCCACGTTTCATCTTCAATGCCCTTGCTGATGGAAGGAGGTTTTCACTCAAAATCTCATGATACATGGCCCCATTCATTCTTTCCTTTACACGGATCAGTCGTCCTGGTCCCTTTGCAGAAAAACAGCCCCAAAGCATGATGTTTCCACCCCCATGCTTCACAGTAGGTATGGTGTTCTTTGGATGCAACTCAGCATTCTTTGTCCTCCAAACACGACGACTTGAGTTTTTACCAAAAAGTTCTATTTTGGTTTCATCTGACCATATGACATTCTCCCAATCCTCTTCTGGATCATCCAAATGCACTCTAGCAAACTTCAGACGGGCCTGGACATGTACTGGCTTAAGCAGGGGGACACATCTTGCACTGCAGGATTTGAGTCCCTGGCGGCGTAGTGTGTTACTGATGGTAGGCTTTGTTACTTTGGTCCCAGCTCTCTGCAGGTCATTCACTAGGTCCCCCCGTGTGGTTCTGGGATTTTTGCTCACCGTTCTTGTGATCATTTTGACCCCACGGGGTGAGATCTTGCGTGGAGCCCCAGATCGAGGGAGATTATCAGTGGTCTTGTATGTCTTCCATTTCCTAATAATTGCTCCCACAGTTGATTTCTTCAAACCAAGCTGCTTACCTATTGCAGATTCAGTCTTCCCAGCCTGGTGCAGGTCTACAATGTTGTTTCTGGTGTCCTTTGACAGCTCTTTGGTCTTGGCCATAGTGGAGTTTGGAGTGTGACTGTTTGAGGTTGTGGACAGGTGTCTTTTATACTGATAACAAGTTCAAACAGGTGCCATTAATATAGGTAACGAGTGGAGGACAGAGGAGCCTCTTAAAGAAGAAGTTACAGGTCTGTGAGAGCCAGAAACCTTGCTTGTTTGTAGGTGACCAAATACTTATTTTCCACCATAATTTGCAAATAAATTCATTAGAAATCCTACAATGTGATTTTCTGGATTTTCTTTTCTCAGTTTGTCTGTCATAGTTGACATGTACCTATGATGAAAATTACAGGCCTCTCTCAACTTTTTAAGTGGGAGATCTTGCACAATTGGTGGCTGACTAAATATTTTTTTCCTCCACTGTATCTTATTTCATTATCAATTAATATGCGTAATAATGTCGGCCGTTCATGCGTAGGATTTTAACATATAACCCGGATTGCCATTGTATTACATTAAATTTTTGACAAGCAATTATTATTTTAGCAAACAATTATTGTGGTTCATCCTATATTCTCCCTAACATCCTTACCCCCTTGCAACAGATGTGGGATAAACACACACGCACATACTCACATACTCTAACACACTCAACCCCTTTCCTCCACAATCAACCATAAAACCAGATGCTCAGTGGTTGTTACATCCCAGAGCCCAACTCAAGAAAGGACCTGATTTACGAATGCATATACAGTTACAGCTGATTGAGAAAGCATGCAAGATTGAGCAGAAATTGTCCTAGGTGATGGAGATCAGATCCACCCTCTTCACCTGAGACACAAACACTCTGGTCCCCTGTTGTAACCATTTTTCCCAAGCATCTCAGATGGTGCAGTCAGACCTTTGATTATTTTGTGCCACCTGGGCCACAATGATAAGCCCCCTCTCTGATTGTCCGAGTGTGACCCCCTCCCCATGGGTTACTGCAGCCAGTGTTGCCAGCACTGCCACTACCTGGGTGGGGGTACGTTAAATTATAGCTAGTCCTTCTCCCTCTTCCCGATACGCTCAGGGAATGGGATAGATAGCTTGAATACTTAGAGTCAATGAGCGCATGGATTATTCAACGTCATATGTTACTACCTTTATTACTGTATGAAATATTTTCCCTCCAAGACATATTCAGACAAAATCTCTGTCTAGACTCCTCTAGTGTGGCTCCGACCATCGCCAGCCTGGAACTCTCTCTCTCAGGCAGCCAGGCAGACAGTCTATAAATGTGGAGTAAACGATAAAGCCTCAGAATTGATACTGTGTGTAAGGCCTCTTGGGACTGGCCATCTTTCATTTGCTTTCCTCCCACCAAGGATGATATTGCAGGAACTGCACATTCAATGGTGCATGTTCCATGGCACTCACTTCATTAAAATCCGAGCGGGATCTCCCAGTCTGTCACCGGAGGATTTACTGGCTTATAAAAGTGTTTTATCTAGTGTATTTTCTGCCCCCTTTTTGGGCCGGTCATGCCCAGATGACATGGAAAATAAGATAAGAACAAATCAAAGGATAGAAACACAGTAGGTGCTATCCATTCGCTATCTGTTTCATATTTGAAAGCATCGGACACTTTAGGAAAACTGACTTCGGAGGGAGGATGTTTTCCAGAATACATACACATTTGTATGTCGCTTATCATACGCCTCAAGGCAAGGACTGTCTTCCATATTTCTGACCCCATTGACAGTTGAATGGGTGATATTTTCTTAGGGCCTCAAAGTATATAATCGGAGCATGACAACGACATTCTTATTCGCCCATTGGGGATTAGATAGCACAAAGTTCTGTAGTGAGGTAATATTTTAATATACTGTATATGCCTCACACGCGGCTCGTTATAAGACTATTTAATTTGTATGTTAACAAAGCCTATTAAAATTAATATAACGAGATAGCAGGTTTTTAGAGGGCAGTAGGTGCTTACTTCAGACTGCAAGTCTCAGCCTGGGGTTCAATACAAGCCAAAGGGCAGAAAAGTGGAAAAAATAACAAACTGCCTGGCAACAGAGGAGGAAGGAGGCCACAGACAACCTATCCCTCTGAGCAAAGAAACCCAGGCTACCTCACAGAATGAGTGAGGACTGAGTAATGAGAGCAAAAAGGAGAAAGACGGGTCTAGGGTTATGAACCTGAACTATGATCCAACTCTCTTTGGACAATAAATCAACACCAATAAATGAATCATCGATGCAGAGCAGCCATGGAGAGATCATTATGTAATGCCTTCGCTTTCTAGAAGTAGAGAAAGAAAATCCATACAAATCTAGCCAGGCTGCTGACGCAATGGAGGCTCTTAACCTGTTTTGCATTGAGCACACTTAAAGAGTAAATCCACTCCAAGTCTTGAAGGGGGGGAGGGGATACTCATTGACACATCTTCAAATGTTACATTAATGCTTATTTAGTCTTGGGCAAACAAACTTGTTCACGTGATCTACTTATTACACGCTCAATGGAAATAAACAGGCAGCTTTGCCTCTTTCGTCAGCTGTGTGTGAATGCATTAAAAGTTCCCTTTCACAACATTAGCAGCCTCTTGCCTTTGATCAGGCCACTGACAGATCTGTGGCAGACACCCGACATCTTTTTATACCTTCCAAATGAGTAATCCGGCTGAGCCGCTGTCGTCATCAGCACCGCCACCGCCACCCCACCATGAGACTGCAGTCTTCCATGAAAAATGTAAGCAGGCTAATTCCTAAGGAATATCATGAAAATGTTATAAGGTTGTTCACAGTAGCTCAACTTGATGTGATAATAACAGAGTTGAATGCGGTTTTCAATAGCACAAAGTTTTGTAGTGAGGTAATATTTTAATATACTGTATATGCCTCACGCGGCTCGTAATAAGACTATTTAATTTGTATATTAACAAAGCCTATAAAAAAAAATTCTGAAATTTCCATCCCCAACTATAACATTTTCCGTCTAGATAGAACTGCCAAAGGGGGTGGAGTTGCAATCTACTGTAGAGATAGCCTGCAGAGCTCTATCATACTATCCAGGTCTGTGCCCAAACAGTTTGAGCTTCTACTTCTAAAAATCCACCTTTCCAGAAATAAGTCTCTCACTGTTGCCGCTTGCTACAGACCCCCCTCAGCCCCCAGCTGTGCCCTGGACACCATATGTGAATTGATTGCCCCCCATTTATCCTCTGAGTTTGTACTGCTTGGTGACCTAAATTGGGATATGCTTAATACCCCAGCCATCCTACAATCCAAGCTAGATGCCCTCAACCTCACGCAAATTATCAACGAACCTACCAGGTACAACCCTAAATCCTTAAACATGGGTACCCTCATAGATATCATCCTGACTAACATACCCTCTAAAGCTAACTCTAAAGCTAACTCTCTCTCCTCTGCTCTTGTCCTTCTAGACCTGTCTGCTGCCTTTGATACTGTGAACCATCAGATCCTCCTCTCCACCCTCTCCGAGCTGGGCATCTCCGGCGCGGCTCACTCCTGGATTGCGTCCTACCTGACCGGTCGCTCCTACCAAGTGGCGTGGCGAGAAGCTGTCTCCGCACCACGTGCTCTCACCACTGGTGTCCCCCAGGGCTCAGTTCTAGGCCCTCTCCTTTTCTCCCTATACACCAAGTCACTTGGCTCTGTCATATCCTCACACAGCCTCTCCTATCATTGCTACGCTGACGATACACAACTAATCTTCTCCTTTCCCCCTTCTGATAACCAGGTGGCGAATCGCATCTCTGCATGTCTGGCAGACATATCAGTATGGATGACGGATCACCACCTCAAGCTGAACCCTGGCAAGACGGAGCTGCTCTTCCTCCCGGGGAAGGACTGCCCGTTCCATGATCTCGCCATCACGGTTGACAACTCCGTTGTGTCCTCCTCCCAGAGTGCGAAGAGCCTTGGCGTGACCCTGGACAACACCCTGTCGTTCTCCGCTAACATCAAGGCGGTGACCCGCTCCTGCAGGTTCATGCTCTACAACATTCGGAGAGTACGACCCTGCCTCACACAGGAAGCGGCACAGGTCCTAATCCAGGCACTTGTCATCTCCCCGTCTGGATTACTGCAACTCGCTGTTGGCTGGCCTCCCTGCATGTGCCATTAAACCCCTACAACTCATCCAGAATGCCGCAGCCCGTCTGGTGTTCAACCTTCCCAAGTTCTCTCACGTCACCCCCCCTCCTCCGCACACTCCACTGGCTTCCAGTTGAAGCTCGCATCCGTTACAAGACCATGGTGCTTGCCTTTGGAGCAGCGAGGGGAACGGCACCTCTGTACCTTCGGGCTCTGATCAGTCCCTACACCCAAACGAGGGCATTGCGTTCATCCACCTCTGGCCTGCTGGCTCCCCTTCCTCTGCGGAAGCATAGTTCCCGCTCAGCCCAGTCAAAACTGTTCGCTGCTCTGGCACCCCAATGGTGGAACAAGCTCCCCTCACGACGCCAGGACAGCGGAGTCACTCACCACCTTCCGGAGACATTTGAAACCCCACCTCTTTAAGGAATACCTGGGATAGGATAAAGCAATCCTTCTACCCCCCCCACACACAGCGGAGTCGCTCACCACCTTCCGGAGACATTTGAAACCCCACCTCTTTAAGGAATACCTGGGATAGGATAAAGTAATCCTTCTACCCCCCAAAAAAATTGTAAAGTGGTTATCCCACTGGCTATAGGGTGAATGCATCAATTTGTGAGTCGCTCTGGACTAGAGCTTCTGCTAAATGACGTAAATGTGCCCTTGAGCAAGGCACTTAACCCTAATTGCTCCTGTAAGTCGCTCTGGATAAGAGCGTCTGCTAAATGACTTAAATGTAAAATGTAAATGTACACCTCAGCTGTCTTCAACCAGGATCTCAGCGATCACTGCCTTATTGCCTGCGTCCGTAACGGGTCTGCGGTCAAACGACCACCCCTCATCACTGTCAAACGCTCCCTAAAACACTTTAGCGAGGAGGCCTTCCTAATTGACCTGGCCCAGGTATCCTGGATGGATATAGATCTCATTCCGTCAGTAGAGGATGCCTGGTTGTTCCTTAAAAGTAATTTCCTCTCAATCTTAAATAAACATGCCCCATTCAAAAATACAGAACTAAGAACCGATATAGCCCCTGGTTCTCCTCAGACTTGACTGCCCTTGACCAGCACAAAAACATCCTGTGGCGTACAGCATTAGCATCAAATAGCCCCGCGATATGCAACTTTTCAGGGAAGTTAGGAACCAATATACACAAGCAGTCAGGAAAGCAAAGGCTAACTTTTTCAAACAGAAATTTGCATCCTGTAGCACTAACTCCAAAAAGTTTTGGGACACTGTAAAGTCCATGGAGAATAAGAGCACTTCCTCCCAGCTGCACACTGCACTGAGGCTAGGAAACACTATCACCACCGATAAATCTACAATAATCGAGAATTTCAACAAGCATTTTGCTACAGCTGGCCATGCTTTCCATCTGGCTACCACTAACCCGGCCACCAACTCTGCACCCTCTGCTGCAACTTGCCCATGCCCCCCCGCTTCTCCTTCACACAAATTCAGACAGCTGATGTTTTGAAAGCGCTGCAAAATCTGGACCCCTACAAATCAGCTGGGCTAGACAATCTGGACCCTTTCTTTCTAAAACTAGCCGCGAAATTGTCGCAACCCCTATTACTAGTCTGTTCAACCTCTCTTTCATAACGTCTGAGATCCCCAGAGATTGGAAAGCTGCCGCGGTCATCCCCCTCTTCAAAGGGGGTGACACTCTAGATCCAAACTGCTACAGACCTATATCCATCCTGCCCTGCCTTTCGAAAGTATTCGAAAGCCAAGTTAACAAACAGATCACCGACCATTTTCGAATACCACCGTACCTTCTCCGCTATGCAATCCGGTTTCCGAGCTGGTCACGGGTGCACTTCAGCCACGCTCAAGGTCCTAAACGATATTATAACCACGATTGATAATAGACAGTACTGTGCAGCCGTCTTCATCGACCTGGCCAAGGCTTTCGACTCTGTCAACCACCGCATTCTTATTGGCAGACTAAATAGCCTTGGTTTCTCAAATGACTGCCTCGCCTGGTTCACCAACTACTTCTCAGATAGAGTTCAGTGTGTCAAATCGGAGGGCCTGTTGTCTGGACCTATGGCAGTCTCTATGGGGGTGCCACAGGGCTCAATTCTTGGGCCGACACTTTTCTCCGTGTATATCAATGATGTCGCTCTTGCTGCTAGTGACTCTCAGATCCACCTCTACGCAGACGACACCATTTTGTATACATCTGGCCCTTCATTGGACACTGTGTTAACAAACCTCCAAACGAGCTTCAATGCCATACAACAATCCTTCAGTAGCCTTCAACTGCTCTTAAACACTAGTAAAACTAAATGCATGCTTTTCAATCGAACGCTGCTAGCACCCGCCCACCCGACTAGAATCACCACTCTCGACGGGTCTGACCTAGAGTATGTGGACAACTACAAATATCTAGGTGTCTGGTTAGACTGTAAACTCAACTTCCAGACTCACATAAAGAATCTCCAATCCAAAGTTAAATCTAGAATCGGCTTCCTATTTCGCAACAAAGCCTCCTTCACTCATGCTGCCAAACATGCCCTCGTAAAACTGACTATCCTACCGATCCTTGACTTCGGCGATGTCATTTACAAAATAGCCTCCAACACTCTACTCAGCAAATTGGATGTAGTCTATCACAGTGCCATCCGTTTTGTCTCCAAAGCCCCATACACTACCCACCACTGTGACCTGTACGCTCTTGTTGGCTGGTCCTCACTACATGTTCGTCGTCAAACCCACTGGCTCCAGGCCATCTATAAATCACTGCTAGGCAAATCCCCGCCTTATCTTAGCTCATTGGTCACCATAGCAGCACCCACCCGTAGTCTGCGCTCCAGCAGGTATATCTCACTGGTCATTCCCAAAGCCAACACCTCCTTTGGCCGCCATTCCTTCCAGTTCTCTGCTGCCAATGACTGGAACGAATTGCAAAAATCTCTGAAGCTGGAGACTCTTATCTCCCTCAATAACTTTAAGCATCAGTTGTCAGAGCACCTTACCGATCACTGCACCTGTACACAGCCCATCTGAAATTAGCCCACCCAACTACCTCATCCCTATATTGTTATTTATTTTGCTATTTTGCACCCCAGTATCTCTATTTGCACATCATCTCTTGCACATCTAGCATTCCAGTGTTAATACTATTGTAATTATTCTGCACTATAGCCTATTTATTGCCTTACCTCCATAACTTGCTACATTTGCACACACTGTATATATATTTTCTGTTGTATTTCTGACTTTGTTTTTTTTTACCCCATATGTAACTCTGTGTTGTTTTTATTGCACTACTTTGCTTTATCTTGGCCAGGTCGCAGTTGTAAATGAGAACCTGTTCTCAACTGGCTTACCTGGTTAAATAAAGGTTAAATAAATACAAATTAAAATGAATTATTTGACTCTATAAGATAAATTGCAATGGGCAAGCAAGCATTAGGCTATGAGTTATAGTTGATAAGCAATAATTAGGTCTGAGAATTGAATAACAAAGGCAAATATTTTTTGTAAAATGTATGAATTCACATACAAGGCATAAGCTTAAATTACAATACTGGCATTAACAAAGCATTAAGTATCTAGGCAGGATCAGAGAGGGAGAGAAAGAGAGCTCCAGAAAGTCCATGGGGGGAGAGAGAGAGAGAGTGTAGGTTTCTCACCAGAGCAGGTCGGGAACCAAAGAGAAAGAGCAATGCATCTGATTGTGCATTTCCATACAGGATTTAACCCAGTGTTATACCCAAAAGGCTCAGACTTTTCTGTTTCCATCTACTCAGTCCGGCAACCTTATCTCACTGGGCCATGGCTCCAACAGTCCTGCTTTCACTTGGGGCCGAAAACAGGCCACTGGTACTTTTCAGCTTGCATTTACATAACAACGGCTAACTGTGAACTTTAACACCTTCTCACAAAGCAACTTTTTTGATTAGCAGAGGTTGTTTATTCTGCTTTTCACAAGTCCCTACTGTCACCCCTAGCTATAGAAACACAATGTCCCTAGTATAACATAAGGGTGTAGACTCGGCCCTGATTAATGTGGTCTCTAACACCTAGAGCTTATGGCAAATAGTCTAGGAACAGTAGGAAAGCACAAAGGACAATGCTCAAGGACTAGTCAGCCCTTCACCCTCTGACGGGCCAAAATGTAACTCTCTGTTACAGTATCCAGAGGACTGACTATTGAATGTGTAGATACCAGACATGGATACTACAGTATTACTCTATCTGAAACTTGTTTACTGAGGATAATTCTGAGGCTATCTATATAATAATAATAATATGCCATTTAGCAGACACTTTTATCCAAAGCGACTTACAGTCATGCGTGCATACATTTTTCTTTGTCTATGGGTGGTCCCGGGGATCGAACCCACTACCTTGGCATTACAAGCGCCGTGCTCTACCAGCTGAGCTACAGAGGACCACATATGTATGTATCTGTTAGTGCTGAGCGATTAGTCCTTTTTGAGGTTGATTTGATTATCAAAAAATAATTAAAAGTCCCATGATGGTAGTGACTGCCCATTACTGCTTATCACTTAACAATTTATTCACATTACTTTAATAAAATATTTGTTTTATTGGATTACTTTATTATTTCATTCCAAGTCATCATATCATCTCTATAGAGCTGCTGCCTATGCTGTCTGACAGAATCACTATTTTAGTAGTTCTTCAAAGTAAATAAGGCATACTTTTATGACTGCTGAATACCAAATATGTGTTTCAGGATCGCGAAGCAACTGCTTTCTATCCCTCTCGATAGTGTGTTCTCTCTTCTCTCAGTCTCTGTGTCTGCTCTGCACAGACTGGACAAGTTTAAGCAAGCGCGCAATGGATTATGGTAATTGTAGTTACAGTAATTACCACATTTTCTGAGCTACGTAGAATATCGGCCTGTTGGAAACTACAACTCCCTACTACATCGCACAGTACAGGCTTGATCTGATTTATCTCTACAGAAACTGCACATCGAGCTCACAGAAAACCCCCGAATTAAATGGAATTCAAATAATTGAACTGACGTTGGTCAATTAGTTGTTTCAAAACAGAAAAATAACCAATATTTTTGTTAATTTCTTAGCACTAATATCTGTACAGGGTGAACTCTAAATTACTCTATGCAAAGAAAGGGGTTTTATGGTCCTCTCAGGAATTCTGTCTCGTTTACATTGGTCTCATCCCCCACACAAGCCTTTAGATGCTGTGACACCCTGTGGAGATTGGACCTTGGTGGTCAGGTTACTGTAAACTTGATATCGTTTGATTGGTCAATGGTTGTTGGTTTTGGGTTGAAGTTACACCTTCAGATGTTATAAATGGAATTAAATACCTTTGTTCTCTTCTTTTCCTGTGTCCCGTCCATGGAGGAAGGTTGTATGATCAATTCTAATTTCTAGTAGACATTGTTTTGATCATGCTTAGAATGATGCCTTGTTAATGGGTTGTAACATAATTTTATGCCTTGTAAATGTAATCAATCATTTTACAAAGTATTTAAATACACTTGTATTTAGAATTCCATTCTCAGACATTTCTTGATTGCCTATTACTGTAACTCAACTATAGTCTCCTTGCATATTAATAAGCTAATTGGCTTATTACGGGTCACATGTGAGGTAAATATAATATACACATATCAAATAATACCCCACTACAAGGGTGTATACACTAGTGTAACACTGGTGTTACAGTTGAAAAGTAGCAAAATACTATCTTATAAACATCTTGAGCTTTGGATTCAAAATCTGAGTTGTTAACTAATAGCATACTGTAAAAGTGAACTTCCGATCACATCATCAGACCTACGGGATGTTATCACAACAGCACCCCTGCTTCCCAGAGGTGTGACAGAACGGGTGATTGTGAGAGCAACACACATAATTCAGCATTCCTGAGAAACACAAAATAATATCTGCAGTCAGTTGAGAAGAGTCAGGTCGGGGGCAGAGGCACCACTACAATTCTACACAATATATGCAGTAAAGAGGTCAATGGAATGCAGACCGTGGGGGATAGAAGAAGGACGCTGGATTGGCGCACATTCAACAAATCTGATCTAACAAAGTGGATATTCGTCAAATCCATCATGATTGATGTATTGTAACAGGCCCACAATGTGCTTTCTAAATTCCGATTTGGAGACATTTCGCTGTTTTTGCTCAATATCATTTAGAAGTTGTTCCTTTTCAGGTTTAGAAGAAGTGACTGCTAAACTCTAACTCCCGTTTCGTATAAGTTGGTAACATATCTAGCATACAGAAATCGGTGATGATGACATCCAAGCATTATACTCTGATTTTTACCTCAACATAGTGTGAAATACACATAAACAATATCCTAAACGTAGGCTAATTTTGCTGGGAGGCAATGAGGAGATATGGGATAGTACCAATCGGTATTAGATAGAACATCGTGGCCTGCCCGCCTGTGGGGAAAACAACTTGTGGTTACCTAGGTTACCCCATTGGCTCACAGCAAACACTTGACCTTTTTCAAATGCAATTGTCTTGTTGTCTGCTTGTTTTAGTCAATTACAAAACCAGGGGCGCAACTTTGGTTTTAGAAGTGGGGGGGACATAACCTGGCGTGGGGTCTGGGGGGCATTTAAAGCTAATTTCATGCATTTCTACACAATCCAATATGACCCATGGCCCTTCTAGCCGTCTCTATTTAGAACAACAAAAGATAAGCAAAAATGCCCCCAGTCATCAAGCTAGGTAAGAGATCATTGTTAAATATGTTTAAGTGATTGATAACACTGAACTAGATCAAAGGTAATTCAATAATCAATAGTGTTGCGCCTTTAACCTACAGCCTAACAAATCTAACAACTCTTTAAAACATCAAGTACCAAGACTTTTGATTGTCTTTATTAAGATAACCTCTATATCAAATTTCAGCCAGACCGCCCAGCCAGCCCGAGCCACCTGCACGCCCGACCCCCACCAGTCTAGTCAATACCTCAACTCTCTCCCAAAACAATTTTGCCCCCACTTTTTTTTTCTTTTTTTTTTTTACGGGAAAGTTTTGGAAACAGAAGTAAAAAAACAACAACAAAAAAACACATACAACTACACATATACATTAACACACAGAAATAGTACATCCTCTATATAATTAATCTCATTGGCCTAATAGTATTGTAGAGCTATTTTTACTTGCACACAATATAGCTGGGTCGTACTGTATTCTATATAAGGCATCCAGACCTTATGAAAGTTGCACAGTATACCCTTAATCTTAAATCAAATCTAATGATACATAACTTGAAATTTCTGCCATCCATTGTGCCATTGTGGGAGGATAACCAACCTTCCAATTAATGGCAATGCATTTCTTAGATGCTTGGTACATAGTTTAGTTTGTCTCCAGTATCAACATTTACAAGCAAACAAAAACAGTGAGAAGGGAGAATCTGTAGACATGCTGAGATAAAAGACATACTCTGCCAGAATTCAGCCAGCCTTCACAAGACCATAACATATGCAAATATGTCCCCTTTAGTCTTTTACACCTCCAGCAGAGGAATGACAATTCTGAGTGCATGTTACACAAGCATATAGTACATTCTATCGACAGTCTTAAACTACAGTAATTTATGTCTGAGATTATATGAACATGACTGGTTATTCAAACATATCTGTATTGGAGGCGTCCCGAGTGGCGCAGCGGTCTAAGGCACTGCATCGCAGTGCTGAGGCGCCACTAAAGCCTCGGGTTCAATCCAAGGCTGTGTCACAGCTGGCCGTGACTGGGAGACCCATGGGGCGGCGCACATCCTCACATTTTTGTATTACATTTACATTTACATTTACATTTACATTTTAGTCATTTAGCAGACGCTCTTATCCAGAGCGACTTACAGTTAGTGAATACATATTTTTATGTTTTTATACTGGCCCCCCGTGGGAATTACATGCTTTGTGTCATCGGGAAAAGCCTCTATCAACCCTTGATACAGTTTGGAAATCAACTTTGGAGGTTTGTCAGACTGCCTTAAAATCAATTTCAATCTTTGAAGCATCTGGCTTGTCCAGTGTTTGCTGCACAGAGAGAATGAAGTGTTGTGTCTGCAACAATTAACCTCAGCTCCGTCATAGACTGGTCTTCCCTGGCTGCCTGACCCTGCTGAGACCCATCACCATCTGATCCTCCTAAGATGAGACATGACAAATAATTACCTTGGTGTACATTTATACATTATATTATCCAAGAATAGGATCAATGGTTCAATAATTGCAATTACCATTATTCCCAGATCCCAGACTGTAGCTTTAAGCTTAAGATGCTGTCCTGTAGCTACTGTAGGTCTACCCATCAACTCAAGATGGAACTTTGTATCATTCACTAATATTGTTAATATACCTCAAGAAATTCACCTGAGCTCCGTAGAGTGGTCTTCCCTGGCTGTCTGACTCTACTGTGACACTTGTCACCATCTGATCCTGTTAAGACATGATGATCAAAGTGTTGTGTACTGATGGTGCACCATGACAGTGAAGCCTGTAGAGCTGTTTAGTACTGTGTCAGTGTTAAAAGTAGGGACAAATCAATAACATTACATTGCTATACTGACTGTAATAAAAACTCACATTGCACAAAAAAAAACAAACATCAGAATTATCGTTTGGCCACTGGTTTCATCATTTGATTCAGGTCGACTGTGAATGAGGCAAAAATAATACCTACTTTTCGCCAGCTTTCTCTCTAACGGAACATCAACTGGCGAAAGCTAGCTAAGTTCGTTTACTTCTGTTGAAACGGAAGAAAATGGCTACAAAACATTTCCATACAAACAGCTGTTAGATAGTCATAATAGCCACCTCATATCGCTATCTGACAGATAGCTACAGGCTACTGTAGAGCTGAACTGACTGTGGTAGCTACTAGCTAGCTAATTCATTCACCTCAGTCAAGAGGGGATGAAACATTAGCTAACATTACATGTCAGTTACACTACTAGCTCAGCACTGAAAATAAACACTAGTTAAGTTTTTTTTCTTCTGTTAAGTTAAACAGCAGTTACCTTGCCAGCTACATCAGTCAACTAAAGAGCAGGCAGTTTCTGCTCTGCATGCTTTTACAACTTGGAGAAAGAGTGCAACACATACACACTGACAGCAGCTGCCTCTGTTCAACTCTCCCGTGCTGGTCCAGCCAGCCATTCAGAAGCTTTGCCTTCACACAGTCTGTCCGCCCGCTCTGTGGTGTCAGTGCGGTCCTAAATCCAGCCCTCTGAAAACTCCAAACAGCCTACCTGAACGCTCTAAGGTATCCGCATGGTCCTGAAGCACACCGATGACATTTTTGTTATCACAGTGCAATGATAGAACTGGGGGAGACAAAAATGCAATTTCTGAATGGGTGGGGGTCATGACCCCTCTGTCCCCAGTGAAAGTTGTGCCCCTGTACAAAACTACATTCAAGAAAAGTACAACATGTCTAAAGATTACATTGCCGGCTCCCGAGTGTTCTCACTATTTATAAAAACGTAATATTGTAGGGCTTCCCTCATGCCCCTTTTCATGACTGTGCAAGCTAGCTAGTCAAGACCAACAACACAAACAGACATTACAGCTACAAGTAATGGGTGGAGTTACAAACTGACTATACTAAACAAGTTAAATGTCTTACTATGATGAAATGTTTACCACACACATAGCTATGTGTAGCCTACTTGGATACCGTGTCCCCACATTTCCATGCCGAATAGGCTGAAGCTCATCTCGCAGACTATTTTTCCCTACGTGGGAACATTGTGAACCATAGGTCAAACATTTTTTACCTGGTTACATGTACAGTACATTGAACAACACAGCAGCTTTTCGGCATGTTTTGTTATTTCTGTATAACAAAAAATCAATGATGAATTTGGCTCTATTACATTGGGGGTCAATAGGAAAGAATCTTTGTTTTCCCCAATTTGTGGGTGTGGTCGAGGGGAATTCCATATTATTACGTGAATATCGACTTGGAGTATCTTTCCCCCACGCATTTCCATGGCATTTCCATTGTTTGGGTTGAGTTCCATTGACCTATTTACCGCATCTATGCAATACACAAAGGATCGAAAACACATGCGCCCCTGCAGACAGCCACAAATACTCAGATGAATTCCAAACAGTCCAAAGTATACATGGTATGTAGTAGATATATACAGTTGAAGTCAGAAGTTTACATACACCTTAGCCAAATACATTCAAACTCATTTCTTTAAATTCCTGACATTTAATCCTAGTAAAAATTCCCTGTTTTAGGTCAGTTAGGATCACCACTTTATTTTAAGAATGTGAAATGTCAGAATAATAGCAGAGAGAATGATTCATTTATCCTGGGACTAAACACCTCCCTCTGCAACTGGATCCTGGACTTCCTGACGGGCCGCCCCCAGGTGGTAAGGGTAGGTAACAACACATCTGCCACACTGATCCTCAACACGGGGGCCCCTCAGGGGTGCGTGCTCAGTCCCCTCCTGTACTCTCTGTTCACCCATGACTGCATGGCCAGGCACGACTCCAACACCATCATTAAGTTTGCCGACGACACAACAGTGGTAGGCCTGATCACCGACAACGATGAGACAGCCTATAGGGAGGAGGTCAGAGATCTGGCCGTGTGGTGCCAGGACAACAACCTCTCCCTCAACGTGACCAAGACAAAGGAGATGATTGTGGACTACAGGAAAAAAAGAGGACTGAGCCACGCCCCATTCTCATCGACGGGGCTGTAGTGGAACAGGTTGAGAGCTTCAAGTTCCTTGGTGTCCACATCACCAACGAACTATCATGGTCCAAACACACCAAGACAGTCATGAAGAGGGCACGACAAAGCCTATTCCCCTCAGGAGACTAAAAAGATTTGGCATGGGTCCTCAGATCCTCAAAAAATTCTACAGCTGCACCATCGAGAGCATCCTGACTGGTTGCATCACCGCCTGGTATGGCAACTGCTTGGCCTCTGACCGCAAGGCACTACAGAGGGTAGTGCGTACGGCCCAGTACATCACTGGGGCAAAGCTCCCTGCCATCCAGGACCTCTATACCAGGCGGTGTCAGAGGAAGGCCCTCAAAATTGTCAAAGACTCCAGCCACCCTAGTCATAGACTGTTCTCTCTGCTACCGCGACGACAAGCGGTACCGGAGTGCCAAGTCTAGGTCCAAAAGACTTCTCAACAGCTTCTACCCCCAAGCCATAAGACTCCTGAACAGCTAATCATGGCTACCCGGACTATTTGCACTGCCCCCCCACAACATCCTTTTTACGCTGCTGCTACTCTGTTAAGTAAGTATTTATGCATAGTCACTTTAACTCTACCCACATGTACATATTACCTCAACTACCTCAACTAGCCGGTGCCCCCGCACATTGACTCTGCAACGGTACCCCCCTGTATATATAGCCTCCCTACTGTCACTTTATTTTACTGTATATATAGCCTCCCTACTGTCACTTTATTTTACTGTATATATAGCCTCCCTACTGTCACTTTATTTTACTTCTGCTCTTTTTTTCTCAACACTTTTTTTGTTGTTGTTTTATTCTTACTTTTTTGTTTAAAATAAATGCACTGTTGGTTAAGGGCTGTAAGTAAGCATTTCACTGTAATGTCTGCACCTGTTGTATTCGGCGCATGTGACCAATAAAATTTGATTTGATTTGATTTGATTTAAGCTTTTATTTATTTCATCACATTCCCAGTGGGTCAGAACTTTACATACACTCAATTAGTATTTGGTAGCATTGCCTTTAAATTGTTTAACTTGGGTCAAACATTTCGGGTAGCCTTCCTCAAGCTTCCCACAATAAGTTGGGTGAATTCTGGCACATTCCTCCTGACAACGCTGCTGTAACTGAGTCAGGTTTGTAGGCCTCCTTGCTCGCACACGCTTTTTCAGTTCTGCCCATACATTTTCTATAGGATTGAGGTCAGGGCTTTGTGATGGCCACTCCAATACCTTGACTTTGTTGTCCTTAAGCCATTTTGCCACAACTTTGGAAGTATGCTTGGGGTCATTGTCCATTTGGAAGACCCATTTGCGACCAAGCTTTAACTTCCTGACTGATGTCTTGAGATGTTGCTTCAATATATCCACATAATGCCATCTATTTTGTGAAGTGCACCAGTCCCTCCTGCAGCAAAGCACCCCCACAGCATGATGCTGTCACCCCCGTGCTTCACAGTTGGGATGGTGTTCTTCGGCTTGCAAGCCATCCCCTTTTTCCTCCACACATAACGATGGTCATTATGGCCAAACAGTTCTATTTTTGTTTCATCAGACCAGAGGACATTTCAGGTTGTGTCGATATAGGACTCGTTTTACACTGTAAACCCTAATAAGTTCATATAACTCAAAAATTATTTTGTAACAGATTACACAAAAATATTTTAGTGATGTTTTTAAATGTTTTAAGTTTACATAAAATAAAAATTACATTTACAGTTGCCTTAAATTATCTCAATGTTATCTTATAAATATTGATATTCCTCAACTTATAATTAGGGAGTAATTCACTCAAAATTTTCAATATTTTTCAACTCATATAATGTGGGAAATACACTCAAAACTTTCAATATTTTTCAACTCATATAATGTGGGAAATACACTCAAAACTTTCAATATTCTTCAACTCATAAATGTGGGAAATACACTCAAAATATTAAATATTCTTCAACTCATATAATGTGTGAAATACACTCAACATTTTCAATATTATTCAACTCATAATGTGGGACATGCAATCAAAATTAATTCTAAACTGAAATACTGATGTCGGTCCATTACACAATTATAATCAGCGAATAATGTTAGAAAACATGAAAGTGACACCACAGTGACAATTTAACTTTTTTTTTATTCAACACAATGTGCTTTTAAAAAGGCACGAATCAAAAGGAGCTCAGTCAAAACAAAGTGCTTGTCATAAATTAAAACAAAAAAGGAAAAGGAAATGACTCCATAAAAACAAAATGTGTTTTAAAGTACATTAAGTGTTAATAGTTCAATATTCTGATGGTGGTCATTGCTACAGCGGGTAGATTCAGTATTTTGGGTCTCCATATCACATTATTCAGAAAACATTATGATAAAAACTCACAAAGGCTTCATGATAAAATTAAATAAGATTCTAATTATAATCCATCCTCAACAGCAATGACAACTATTAGAATGTGGAGCCATTTAAAACGTTTTGCCACTTACTGTACCTTGAAGGCTGCAACTCACTTTTTAAAAATAAAACATTCAAATAAAAGTACTGTTTTCTACTGTGCCGTACTTCAACTGGCAACATCAAGGTAAGCATTAGGTCACACAACATTAAACATGTATAGTGCATGAATTCAACAGTCGTTTCCCACAAGTACAGTACAAAAACTTGGGCTTGGCAATACGTCAATGTTGTGATATTTATCTATTAACAATCAATGTATTAAATCTGAGGTAGAAGAGGCAAACAGTGTAACATATTAAACATGAGGTAGAAGAGGCAAATTATTACATTTGTAAAGAGGGGAAAAAACATCCTCAATACTCAGCTCAACAAATAGTCCATTCTGAGTGATTCACTCATTGAACAAATCATTCTTCAGTGTCAGTAGACGCCCTTTCAGTGGTTTGTTGTCCTCAAGACACATCACAACTTTTTGGATAAATGTGAATGTAAGCTCAAGATTCTTTGGGTACTGTAGGTCTAGTGCATAGACATACCCAAAGAGCAGGAGAAATGAGTCAGCCAGGTTTGTGGGACCACTCACAAGTATTTCATCTTCCACGACAATACAGATGCTCTCAGGGCTGAAGAGGGCCGCATCAGTAGTATCATCAGTGACAACTGTCAGGAGAGCCACCGGAGTGTCAGTGAGGTCTGGACCATCTGCTGACTATAAAACACAAATAATACAAAAATGAGTTCAGCCCCTCAAGGATACAAATCATGCTAATGATGTCTAGACATTACGGTCACTTTGCACTTAGACTGCAACTAAGCTACATGTTTAAACTATTTTCTTTACACATGCTTATTATTTTATGTTAGTTTCACACCTACCTGTAAGCATACTTTTGTTTAGTGGAATTCTTTATACTTACCTTTTCATTTATGTAATTTCTACATGTCAGTTTACAGAATAACAACTCAAGGAAACTTCATAAACAGGTCCTGGGGGCTATTCCAGAAAGGAGGTTCAACAAACTGAGCCTAACCCTGAACTCAGAGTTGACTTACCCTGTGAAGTGAAACTGAGTTTTCAGTTACAGAACAGCTGATCTGAGTTAGGTAAGTTGACTCAGAGTACGTTAACTCGGAGTTGAGCTTGTGCCTGACGACTAGTAAAAAGCCATCATCAATGGAGCTCCGATACGGTTATTCACCATGGCAACGGGAGAAAACAGGAAGCAGACATTTTCTGGCTGCGGCTGTTATATAAATCACTGACAGAGTTTCAGATGCAGTCGTCTTTTCATTTTGAATTTAACATCACTTTATTTTATATTAGCCTTTAAGGAAGTGGTTGAATGTTGTTCAATGTTTTATTTTAGGCTATTTTGTTTTATTTAAATCGGCTGAAAATGAAATATAAAAACATTTTATGTCATACTCAATGCGGCGACAAACTAGAAAGACGGACTTTGAAATTACGTTGTTGGAAAAAATACAATTGGCTATACTGATGGTTTTCACATAACCTGCTTTCTGGAATGCCCCTCTGGTTCTCCTAGAGTTCTTTGAGTGATGTCATGTTTAAGCTGACTGAATAGCTAAGCAAAGGGATTGATAGTGAGGCCAGTACACTTACATTACAGGTCCTGAAAAACTTGGAGGCATCTTCACGCAGGTACACAGGAAGTGCACGAAGGACGAGGGCCCGTCTCATATTTACATCACGTTGTTCCTACATGGACAAAAAATATCCAGTACAATAATAATTACACAAATATCAAAAACATTCATTGTACACTAATTATAGTAAAAATGAAAATGTTAAAAGATAAGCAAGTTAGATATTAACAAGCAAAGCATCAAAGTTGTGTGCTTATAGATCTGCTATTTCTGTTGTTGTTCTTTGTATTTAACAAAGTATTAATAAAGGGTTCAAGTGATCAACTGTTGACCCCACAGTTGAGATAAAAACATTTAGAGAAATAGCAAAAGAATGACTGTGGAAACACATAAAATAAAACCAATTATTAGTGTAACCCTCTCACCAGGCTCGAATTTGACTCTCACAATATTACCTTATTTAGAATATCTGAACAGCATGGGATATTAGGTGAGAAGGACATCTCCAATAAGAATCTCTATTGTAAACTTGCTAGGGTGAATGACAAATAGGGTATTAACTTCAGATAGAATGATTATAGACTTGGTTATTGTTATAAGGATATGCTTTCCCATGCATTAAATGAAACTGAAACAGTAAATGACTCCACCAATACAACAGACATAAGGTTCAAGATCTATATTAATCAAATGTTCAATGTATCACATCAAAAGAAATACAAATTATAAACCCCAATGATTTTTCCACAACCCCATGTCCAAATTATTTGCAAGCTTGCTTAAACCCTGGGCGCGCGTTGGAGCTCATAAAAAAAATGACGACATACATAAAGTCCCGAAGTCCACCCCACATTTGTAGTTACTCACTACTTGTAGATAATGCCTCAGCAAAATATAGTAGTTCCGTGCAGGTGTCCTCACAAGATCCACCCCGAACACAGCTATCAATGCAGCCAGTACTCGGTAGCAGCAACAGACATCCGTTGGAAACCCGAACTCGTTGATCGTCACAAGCAATTCTCTCCAAGTCTTGCACGATGCTAGGCTAACCTCTAGGATGTCGAATGTCTCCACAATGCGACGGCAGCTTCAGTCTCCACTTGGTCTTTCTTAACTAAATAATAAACACTCTCTTATAGAAATAAAATCAGGATTTCCCTTTAAAAAAACTCTGTAGGTATGGTTTTGTTCTCTCTTTATCGTTTCCTTTGGTCGTTTTTCCTTCACCAACCCCACTAACGTCTCTCCTCTCCCTTCTTTCAACTTTTCCCTCCCTTTTCTTTCCCAGTAACCAGTCCACTCTCCCATTGGCCACAACTTAACAAGTTACCTCATTGGTCAAAACTTTTACGAGATCCGTGGGAAATTTAAACTTAAAAGTAAACCAACCTATTCACTTGTAAATTTTTTTAAAACATTGCTTCAAAAGAAATGCATTAATGGCATTACAAATCAAGAGCTATTCAATCACCTTTTAAATCTAATACCAATGAATTATAACAAATACACTCTATACTTGGTTTTAGCAATGTATTACATTAGTAACACTATTTCATAATACATCCTACCTGAACTGTTAAAAGGATTTCGAGATGATCTCACAACCACACACTTGAGCCTAGGAAGAAATACAAACACAGGCCTGGTTAGCATCATGATAACACACTCACATTATGTTGTTTAGCATTGTTCGTTTCACGCTAGCACACACGTACACACAGCTCGATAACGTAACATATTTACTGTGTAAGGCAGACACTTATTGAAATAAGTATACTCACAGTACGCACTTGCATTACCGGCGAACAGCGAAAACTCATGGACCTTCCTCCACCGTCAATGTCCCGGGCAAACATGCATTATGGGAAATGTAGTTCATCCAGGAAACCTGCTGATAACGTTACACCGTTGTAAGATGAAGTAACGTAACGTATTTGTCACATATTTAACAACTTCTAAAGTTACAATTACTTAGATTTTTAAACTATTTACAACAAATATTCACTGTGCACATTGTACAAATGTATTCCCAGTTCCACATTTAAGACTATCAAAATTCAATTTTTAAAAAAACAACAGAGTTACTTACCAAATCAGAGGTGATGATAAGATGGCGCTTAAGAAAACGAAGGCAATAAGACTAATGATAAAAACGGAGGTGGTGGTGGTTTCAAGCGAGCAGCATAAAACTGCGCATTGCAAATAAATTAAAACAAATTAAACTGTGTTCCACATCCACACGGGCGGCCCAAACATCCCCGCATCAAAGCAAATTCAAGATGGCTGACTCAGCTTTCCTGAGGGAGAGATGACCCACCCACCAGAACGTCATGACGTCGATAACGTCATGACACTACCTAAACTTTTTGAGCGTTCCACACAAATTACCTATAAAATATTGAGCCCTCTTCAATTAAAGTGGCATAAATCTCAACAGAGCTCAACACTTTATAGTTTGGTCAACTGCATAACGACATTTGACTGTTATGACCTTATTACTTATGAGCTAGTACAACTGTTTGGGATTACAGTGTACTGTGGATATAGATACTTTTGTACCCGTTTCCTCCAGCATCTTCACAAGGTCCTTTGCTGTTGTTCCTGGATTGATTTGCACTTTTCGCACCAAAGTACGTTCATCTCTTTGAGACAGAATGCGTCTCATTCCTGAACGGTATGACGGCTGCGTGGTCCCATGGTGTTTATACTTGCGTACAATTGTTTGTACAGATGAACGTGGTACCTACAGGCGTTTGGAAATTGCTCCCAAGGATGAACCCATGGGGCGGCGCACAATTGGCCCAGCGTCGTCCAGGGTAGGGGAGGGAATGGCCGGCAGGGATGTAGAGCATGGCGTTTGCAACGCCAGGGTTGTGGGTTCGATTCCCACGGGGGGCCAGTATGAAAAATAAAAATAAAAAATAGATAATGTAAGTCGCTCTGGATAAGAGCGTCTGCTAAATGACTAAAATGTAAATGTAAATGTAAATGTAATGAACCAGACTTGTAGAGGTCTACAATTTTCTTCTGAGGTCTTTGCTGATTTCTTTTGATTTTCCCATGATGTCAAGCAAAGAGGCATTGAGTTTGGTAGGCCTTGAAATACATCCACAGGTACACCTCCAATTTACTCAAATGATGTCAATTAGCCTATCAGAAGCTTCTAAAGCCATAATGTTATTTTCTGGAATTTTCCAAGCTGTTTAAAGGCACAGTCAACTTAGTGTATGTAAACTTCTGACCCACTGGAATTGTGATTCAGTGAATTATAAGTGAAATAATCTGTCTGTAAACAATTGTTGGAAAAATTACACGTGTCATGCACAAAGTAGATGTTCTAACCGACTTACCAAAACTATAGTTTGTTAACAAGAAATGTGTGGATTGGTTGAAAAACAAGTTTTAATGACTCCAACCTATGTGCATGTAAACTTCCGACTTGAACTGTATTCTGGCAAAATAAATTATGTTTTTTTGTATGTTTTGCGAGGGTTCCTGTCAAGAAGTAACACGTGAAAATGACAGTACTGCCAGCCTTGTAAGAAACTCTCTCTCCATTTTCCCTCTATCCATGGGGCGGCACACAATTGGCCCAGCATCGTCCAGGGTAGCGGAGAGAATGGCCGGCAGGGATGTAGCTCAGTTGGTAGAGCATGGCATTTGCAACGCCAGGGTTGTGGGTTCGATTCCCACGGGGGGGCCAGTATGAAGAATAAAAAATAATAAATGCACTCACTAACTGTAAGTCGCTCTGGATAAGAGCGTCTGCTAAATGACTAAAATGTAAATGTAATCTTCCCCTCTCTCCTTCCCTCCCTTTGTTTTCTTTCCACCCCTCTCTCCCTCTGTCCACGACCTTCTGACTGTATCTTCTTCCCTCCCACCACTGACCATAGAAGAAAAGGTGACCGTGTCCTGTCTGTCTAGCTAAGGCCTATGAGGACTGGAATACCAATGACTCTCGGCTCAAGCTAATCAATTCTCAGAGGTAGATCTGCTGTGTGCCTGTGATATTGCACCGCTGATTATTGTCTCCAAAAGCAAGACAATCGATAGCCCCAAAATGTTGATATCAAACTGAAAGCCTTGCTTTCTAAAATGTTCTCACCTCGTCGTCCCCTATGCCCTAGGAAGCTTTGAAATGCACACCGAACCAATTTTGAGACAGTTATTTTGAGAAGAGTAGTGGATTAGAAAGACTTTATTGACATAGCATTCCAGAATATTCTGTCAGTTCTGTATATATTAACTTCCTCGGCATTAATAGAGTGAGACATTGAGTGATAAGACATAATGTGAAGAGAGTATGATGCTGCATCTACTAAGGCCCTGTCATTAACATTCTTCTGAAGTAATGGAGAAATGCTGGAGCACTAGACTTACACTGAGTGTACAAAACATTAAGAACTCTTTGCATGACATAGACTGACCAGGTGAATTCAAGTGAAAGTTATGATCCCTTATTGATGTCACTTGTTAAATCCACTTCAATCACTGTAGATGAAGGGGAGGATACAGGTTAAAGAAGGATTTTTAAGTTTTGAAACAATAGAGACATGGATTGTGTATGTGTGCCATTCAGAGGGTGAAACAAGACAAAAGAGTTAAGTGCGTTTGAACAGGGTATGGTAGAATGTGCCAGGCGCACCCGTTTGTGTCAAGAACTGCAACGCTGCTGGGTTTTTCACACAACAGTTTCCTGTGTATATCAAGAATGGTCCACCACCCAAAGGACATCCAGCCAACTTGACACAACTGTGGGAAGCATTGGAGTCAACATGGGCCAGCATCCCTGTGGAACACTTTTGACACCTTCTAGAGTCCATACCCTGACGAATTGAGGCTGTTCTGAGGGCAAAAGGAGGTGCAACTCTAAATTAGGAAGGTGTTCCTAATGTTTTGTCCACTCAGTGTACAGTGGGGGAAAAAAGTATTTAGTCAGCCACCAATTGTGCAAGTTCTCCCACTTAAAAAGATGAGAGAGGCCTGTAATTTTCTTCATAGGTACACGTCAACTATGACAGACAAATTGAGAGAAAAAAAATCCAGAAAATCACATTGTAGGATTTTTAATGAATTTATTTGCAGATTATGGTGGAAAATAAGTATTTGGTCACCTACAAACAAGCAAGATTTCTGGCTCTCACAGACCTGTATCTTCTTCTTTAAGAGGCTCCTCTGTCCTCCACTCGTTACCTGTATTAATGGCACCTGTTTGAACTTGTTATCAGTATAAAAGACACCTGTCCACAACCTCAAACAGTCACACTCCAAACTCCACTATGGCCAAGACCAAAGAGCTGTCAAAGGACACCAGAAACAAAATTGTAGACCTGCACCAGGCTGGGAAGACTGAATCTGCAATAGGTAAGCAGCTTGGTTTGAAGAAATCAACTGTGGGAGCAATTATTAGGAAATGGAAGACATACAAGACCACTGATAATCTCCCTCGATCTGGGGCTCCACGCAAGATCTCACCCCGTGGGGTCAAAATGATCACAAGAACTGTGAGCAAAAATCCCAGAACCACACGGGGGGACCTAGTGAATGACCTGCAGAGAGCTGGGACCAAAGTAACAAAGCCTACCATCAGTAACACACTACGCCGCCAGGGACTCAAATCCTGCAGTGCCAGACGTCTCCCCCTGCTTAAGCCAGTACATGTCCAGGCCCGTCTGAAGTTTGCTAGAGTGCATTTGGATGATCCAGAAGAGGATTGGGAGAATGTCAGATGAAACCAAAATAGAACTTTTTGGTAAAAACTCAACTCGTCGTGTTTGGAGGACAAAGAATGCTGAGTTGCATCCAAAGAACACCATACCTAGTGTGAAGCATGGGGGTGGAAACATCATGCTTTGGGGCTGTTTTTCTGCAAAGGGACCAGGACGACTGATCCGTGTAAAGGAAAGAATGAATGGGGCCATGTATCGTGAGATTTTGAGTGAAAACCTCCTTCCATCAGCAAGGGCATTGAAGATGAAACGTGGCTGGGTCTTTCAGCATGACAATGATCCCAAACACACCGCCCGGGCAATGAAGGAGTGGCTTCGTAAGAAGCATTTCATGGTCCTGGAGTGGCCTAGCCAGTCTCCAGATCTCAACCCCATAGAAAATCTTTGGAGGGAGTTGAAAGTCTGTGTTGCCCAGCGACAGCCCCAAAACATCACTGCTCTAGAGGAGATCTGCATGGAGGAATGGGCCAAAATACCAGCAACAGTGTGTGAAAACCTTGTGAAGACTTACAGAAAACGTTTGACCTGTGTCATTGCCAACAAAGGGTATATAACAAAGTATTGAGAAACTTTTGTTATTGACCAAATACTTATTTTCCACCATAATTTGCAAATAAATTAATTAAAAATCCTACAATGTGATTTTCTGGAATTTTTTTCCTCATTTTGTCTGTCATAGTTGACGTGTACCTATGATGAAAATTACAGGCCTCTCTCATCTTTTTAAGTGGGAGAACTTGCACAATTGGTGGCTGACTAAATACTTTTTTTCCCCACTGTATATCAAAGCATTGATGCAAAAGAGGCTGGGTTGTATCAAGAATAGGCCTAAGCTAGGGACGTGAATACATGCAATCACTTCAAATATACACTGAGATACATCAAGATGTCATGATATAATCGGCTTTGCCACATAGCTGACAAAGTCATACAGTGTTTGAAACTTGTGTGCGTCTAATAACTTCTTTGAAGAGTGTAAAAGAAGTTCTCTAATCATTAATATAAACATTTTAGCCATAAAAAAGAAGCAAACGCATGGTACAGTATATCAGTGGTTTCGGAGAGAAATCTCAAAACACAACTTCAGAGCAACATTTAACTAAGCAGCTTACTAATAACACTGGGTGAGAGATTTCACGTGCCTAATTTTCCTTTTGATATTTTTCTTTTCATTCTAAATCAGTTCTTTCTTGTGCCCATGTTCACTGACAAACAAGAGGGGGCATCAAAAACCGCAGTCGGAGGATGAAAAATGATTATTTCTCTCAAGAGCTTCACGCCTGGCAGTTGTACAGCAGAAACATATACTGTCTTTGTAGTCCAATTCAAATGGCTGCCTAAACTTCAAAAGACTTCATGAGCTACAAAGAGATTTGAAAGATCTATATCTGTATCTTTACAAAATGCAACATCTATACTGCATTTTCCCAATGATATTACATAGCTAATGTTCTACTAACTTGTCACGATCGTCGTCAAGAGAGGAGGACCAAGGCGCAGCGTGATGAACGAACATGTTTATTTATCATTAACGATAAACACGGACAGTAAACAAAAACAACAAACGACTCGTAACGTCCTAGGTAACATAGACCAACACGGAACAAGAACCCACAACCACAAAGGGAAAACAGACAGTTTAAATATGGCTCCCAATCAGAGACAACCAGCCCCAGCTGACACTCGTTGCCTCTGATTGGGAGTCACTCTAGCCAACATAGAAATAAACACAACTAGAACTCCCAACATAGAAATATAACACATAGAAAGAACACACCCTGGCTCAACATATAGAGTCCCAGAGCCAGGGTGTTACATAACTGCTCTATGTCATCAATACTATACCAGTATGGATGCTTGAATGAATAATATAGTCAGGCCATTTCTAGCTCCGCAACCTGAACTTGTTTTTCTGGGTTAGTTGCAGTCTCTGCCATAGAACATGTATTACCCCAATTCAGGTATGATCAAATTATATTGAGCAAAAAAAAAAACTGCCTTGGAATTCCAAACACATGGCTAAGTAGTTTGCTCCATCTCTGAATTCCACATATGTCACTGCTTGTGGCCTAATACAATTTCAACAAACAGGACCCTACGAATACTATCAGGTTTGCCTTTGGCTGAAACAATGGAAATGTTTTTCCCTCCAAACCACCTGTAAACTGGCAGGAAACGAAGGAGAGCGCTTTCAATATGGAATTATAATAATGACAGAACTACTTAAGTTTGTATTTAAAATTTTGTGGTTGCAAATTGAGTTTCGGGGTTGCAAGTACGATTCGCAAATGTGTAATTTAATTTCGCAAGCTTGTATCATGATGTGTGAAAGATTTAACAACGGTCGCAAACTTGCAACTTGACATTTGAATACATTCAATAAGATTTTCAAGCATCATTTATTTTCAGAATTAATGCAAGTCCATTTACGACTATGAATATTCTGCTGTGAAACAAAAATACACTTGCAGATTTTGAATCTGCGTGCGCTAGTAGTTCTGTCACTGTTGTCATGTTGTAGAAAGTTTTGTAAATTTGTAGGAGATTTGCAAGTAAAATCTTGATTTGCGCTCTGGGGCAGGACCTTTTACTCCTGACCAATCAGTTCCATCTGCAAAAACAATCAACTGCCTGTATTGGAGTGTTTAATTAGCCTAGTTAGCCAAGTTACTGACTGACTAGGTGTATTGTTTTTCATTTTTTTGTTATTGCATTTCAGGTGGAGATGGAGTAAGATCACTAGAAAGCAGCATGCTGCCAGACCACCACATGACACTAGAGGTATTAGTCAATGCTTATGAATTGGATATTGTATGTGGATTGCCCATTTAGATCAATGATACTAACAAAATGGTTGGATTGTTCAGCAACATATGCTGTAAATGCTAACACGGCTTTGGTGATGAAAGGTACCTAATGAATTTGTTATAAAATGATGGCACGTTTAAGGTAGTTGTGGTTCTCAGCAACGTGAACCAGCACTGAAATTTGATCAATGAAGTTAATTTCTTCCCCCCTCTGCTCTTTTCCTCAGGTTGAAGCACATTCCTAACACCCAGACAGATGTAAAGAACTTGGGAACCTCCCAGCCATCAGGAAAATCATCTTGTTCTTGGAGATTATTCACAAGGTTAGATAGAAATAGATCCACAAGTTATTCTCTATCATGCAGAATTGTAGCTAAGCTTGTAACTTGGGAAGCTCATTCAATAATACAGATGTGAGTGATTTCTGTCCCAGGGGACTAAACTGTGCACGTTTTTGTTCAATTTAGACCACAATTAGTTGAATGAGGTGTTCGTGAAGTGCTGGAACAAAAACCTGTACACTCCTGTGTAAGGAACCTATGGCTGTCATGACTTCAATTGACTAAATACAGTAACCATTTTCTTTATTAATCTATGCAGGTTTGTCATGATTTCCAGGCACCTGGTGGAGGTGAATAAAACAATAGTCCAAGGCAGGACATTTCCCTGCATCCAGTTTGAGACCTGCTACCAGCAGGAGCATGGAGCACTCCATGTCAGTAAGTCATGCATATTTTAAAAAATATATATGTATAGCTAATACTCCGCTCATATGAGGAGTTGAGAAGACCAATGCACCATAAACCTGTCTACTCCTAGAGTAACTCCCTGTCAGAGATACTGTGATTAGAGGGTTTTGCAGGAGGCCCTGGGCCAATGGGAGGTCATGGGTGAGGGCTTAGGGGTCAGAGGGAGTGAGAGCGAAGTTACAGACATGAAGATAAAACCAGAACCACAGAGTAAGGCTACCTTCAAAACAAAATGCACGAAACACATGTCCAACAAGGCTGTTTGGTGGGGAAAAACGCTGTTTTAGTCCTCCCATTGAAGACCATTGAGTGCTGCGTCTTTTTCGCATCCATTTGTCTTCGGACCCTTATAGTCCTCAATCAACAATATAAATGTTAACTCTTGCTTTCTCTTTCAAGAGCATTCAGTACCTTTATCCATCTCTCTACAGGTGCTACAGAGACGGAATATTCCAAGGACCTCCAGAGCCAGACCAAATAATAATAAATAATATGCCATTCAGCAGACGCTTTTATCCAAAGCGACTTACAGTCATGCGTGCATAATTTTTTTTTGTGTATGGGTGGTCCCGGGGATCGAACCCACTACCTTGGCGTTACAAGCGCCGTGCTCTACCAGCTGAGCTACAGAGGACCTCCAACTACCTGCGATCTCTCCAGAGCTCTGCTGGTGGTAATATACTTTATGCACTATGTAAACCTCCTTCACTATGGCGGTCTGTGTGATGACATGTAGCATATAGTCTAAACCGGGTGGTTGGAGCCCTGAATGCTGATTGGCTGACAGCCGTGGTATGACAAAACATTTATTTGTACTGCTCTAATTATGTTGGTAACCAGTTTATAATAGCAATAAGGCACCTCGGGTTTGTGGTATATGGCCAATATATCACGGCTAAGGGCTATATATAGGCACGACGCGTTGCGGTATATTGGCCATATACCACACCCCCTTGTGACTTATTGCTTTTTATCCAGAGCAACTGGTTGGATTGGATTTACTGTACTCACTCAAACTCATGTACTCTCCTCCCTCTAAGTCTCCCAGACTTTTATAAAAACTTACGCGTCATCCCCCTATTCCCAGCTGAGTCTGCTGGGCCATGGAACTCTTGAGCAGCACATCAACAAACTTGCCACCCTGTTGTCAGCTATCAGCAGACAGTTTCCTGAGGAAGGATGCAACTATCAAGGGTTTAAATGGTCAAATTTGGGAGATGACCACCAAACGCAATAAAGTTAGGTATAAACTACTCATGTTAATTTTTTTGAAGGTTACTTACTAACTACTGCTTTCTAGTGATCTTACTCCAGCTCTACATGAAATGCAATAACAAAAACATGAATAACAATACGCCTAGTCAGTCAGTAACTTGGCTAACTAGGCTAATTAAACACTCATGTGCACATCAGCCAAATGATACCCAACCAATTCAGCCTAATAGTCTATTTGCAGTGAAATTGGGAGGGGCATTTTTCAGTTAATGGTAAAGCTATGATGAATGTCAGAGGCCAGTTAGCTAGCGCAACAGCGGATGTCAATGCAATGGCTGGTCTGGAGTTCGTCTGAAATGTACCATTATATCATTATATTTCACATAATAAGCAAACTATTGTCATGACCTTTCACCAAAAAAATCGATGTACACAGATAAGAGATTACCTTAAATTAGATAGTTTTGGTTTTCTTTACCTCATTCTCTCTTGCTCATGTGGGTAGCTACTTCCTGATATTTCATTGATGGAACAATCAAGGCAATGTTTAGGTGGCTGTGGTTTTGGCAGAGGGAACTGATTAGTCAGGAGTAAAAGGTCCTGCCCCAGAGCGCAAATCAAGATTTTACTTGCAAATTTCTTCCTACAAATTTACAAAACTTTCTACAATGTAACAACAGTGACAGAACTCGAGCACAGTTTCAAAATCTGAAAGTGTATTTTTGATTCACAACAGAATATTCGTAGTCGAAAATGGATTTGCAATACTTCTGAAAATAAATTATGCTTGCAAATCTTATTGAATGTATTAAAATGTCAAGTTCCAAGTTTGCAACCATTGTTAAATCTTTCACACATCCTGATACAAGCTTGCAAAATTAAATTGCACATTTGCGAATTGTACTTGCAACCACAACTCAATTTGCAACCACAAAATGTAGAATACAAACTCAAGCAGTTCTGTCATCATTATAATCCCATATTTCCAGCGCAGGCTTTTGTGCGGAAAAGCAAATCACCAAAGGGACAAATGATAAATGGAGCAGGTAAGTGGGTGGTAGCTGGGCGACTGGTATGAGTGGGTCCCAAAATCACAAGAAGAGTGTGAAGCGCAGTAGCATAATATCAGAGCGCCAGGTTATTATTTCAGATGGGCTCTTCCTGTGTGCAGAGCATTTCCAGCTGTGAATGGCTCCAAAACTCGTTCTCATTGTCTGTGGGGAAAGTTTCAAAGACTGAGTGTTCCGGCGAAAACCGACGCAAATAGACAATCAAATGCAAATAGGGCGATTCCATCCCAGCGTGGGCCGGAAATATTTTTGGTTTCTCATATTGTATTGATAATTCTCACATAGAAACTTCATTGGGAGGAAGGATGTTTAACATGCTTTTTACATTTGTATCACCATTTATTTGTTGAAAATTGTGAAGAAAGTAGCCATTTTAGGCAATTTTTAGACCTATACATGTCTCCGGTAAGATCCTGTGATCCATGAACTGTACATTATACAGACAACATCTTGAAGTCATTATACTCCTTATAGTGTGCTCTAAAATATGGAGTACAGTGGGGGTAAAAAAGTATTTAGTCAGCCACCAATTGTGCAAGTTCTCCCACTTAAAAAGATGACAGAGGCCTGTAATTTTCATCATACGTACACGTCAACTATGACAGACAAATTGAGAATTTTTTCCAGAAAATCACATTGAAGGATTTTTTATGAATTTATTTGCAAATTATGGTGGAAAATAAGTATTTGGTCACCTACAAACAAGCAAGATTTCTGGCTCTCACAGACCTGTAACTTCTTCTTTAAGAGGCTCCTCTGTCCTCCACTCGTTACCTGTATTAATGGCACCTGTTTGAACTTGTTATCAGTATAAAAGACTCCTGTCCACAACCTCAAACAGTCACACTCCAAACTCCACTATGGCCAAGACCAAAGAGCTGTCAAAGGACACCAGAAACAAAATTGTAGACCTGCACCAGGCTGGGAAGACTGAATCTGCAATAGGTAAGCAGCTTGGTTTGAAGAAATCAACTGTGGGAGCAATTATTAGGAAATGGAAGACATACAAGACCACTGATAATCTCCCTCGATCTGGGGCTCCACGTAAGATCTCACCCCGTGGGGTCAAAATGATCACAAGAACGGTGAGCAAAAATCCCAGAACCACACGGGGGGACCTAGTGAATGACCTGCAGAGAGCTGGGACCAAAGTAACAAAGCCTACTATCAGTAACACACTACGCCGCCAGGGACTCAAATCCTGCAGACCCAGACGTGTCCCCCTGCTTAAGCCAGTACATGTCCAGGCCCGTCTGAAGTTTGCTAGAGTGCATTTGGATGATCCAGAAGAGGATTGGGAGAATGTCATATGGTCAGATGAAACCAAAATAGAAGTTTTTGGTAAAAACTCAACTCGTCGTGTTTGGAGGACAAAGAATGCTGAGTTGCATCCAAAGAACACCATACCCACTGTGAAGCATGGGGGTGGAAACATCATGCTTTGGGGCTGTTTTTCTGCAAAGGGACCAGGACGACTGATCCGTGTAAAGGAAAGAATGAATGGGGCCATGTATCGTGAGATTTTGAGTGAAAACCTCCTTCCATCAGCAAGGGCATTGAAGATGAAACGTGGCTGGGTCTTTCAGCATGACAATGATCCCAAACACAACGCCTGAGCAACGAAGGAGTGGCTTCGTAAGAAGCATTTCAAGGTCCTGGAGTGGCCTAGCCAGTCTCCAGATCTCAACCCCATAGAAAATCTTTGGAGGGAGTTGAAAGTCTGTGTTGCCCAGCGACAGCCCCAAAACATCACTGCTCTAGAGGAGATCTGCATGGAGGAATGGGCCAAAATACCAGCAACAGTGTGTGAAAACCTTGTGAAGAGTTACAGAAAACGTTTGACCTGTGGCATTGCCAACAAAGGGTATATAACAAAGTATTGATAAACTTTTGTTATTGACCAAATACTTATTTTCCACCATAATTTGCAAATAAATTCATAAAAAATCCTACAATGTGATTTTCTGGATTTTTTTTTCTCATTTTGTCTGTCATAGTTGACGTGTACCTATGATGAAAATTACAGGCCTCTCTCATCTTTTTAAGTGGGAGAACTTGCACAATTGGTGGCTGACTAAATACTTTTTTTCCCACTGTATGTCTACATTCTGAAATACAATTTTTCACATGTATTTATTCAACTTTAAAAATACTAGTCTGAATATCTGAAAAGTCCCCTTTTTAATTCTGATTATTTTTAGATACGTTGTTTGGAACAATATAGTCTTCAAACACGAAAATATACCCATTTTATGCATAGAAATTGACAATATAGCTCATAATAGCCGAGAGCATCATGTGGGCGCAAAACAAATGTACATTATTAATTACTATACCATTTTAAAAGTAATGTCCCCCCTTCCCTGACTTTTCCTAAATAAGTCTATAGAACATACTGTCATTGTTTTGGTATGTGGAAGTTTTTGTATTTTATTAGGATCCCCATTAGCTGTTGCAAAAGCAGCAGCTACTCTTCCTGGGGTCCACACAAAACATGAAACATGACATAATACAGAACATTAATAGACAATAATCTTATTGTTAGACTCTTATTATTATTGCTAAATACTGCACAATTTAAACACTTGCCCACTAATACCCCCTTCCCCAAAACACGTGTAAATATTGGACTATGTATTGTGCCTTCCAGTATTATACTTATGCTATTCTACTGAGACATTTACTTTATGTTCATATTCTAATATTTTGTTATTTCTTAAATTTGTTGCATTTTTGAAAAGGAACCTGCAAGTAAGCATTTCGTTGGAAGATGTATGCCATATGTATCCTGCACATACTACTAATAAAACTTGAAACTTAATATCACAAATAGAATGTGTGTTATAAGCAGTTTTAAGAGGACATGTCATATATTCCCCCTAACCCTCATTCACCTGGAATTGAAGGATGGGACTAATAACAACTAACAACAAACAATAACAAGATAACTAATAATGTAGGCACGCTGTGTCCATAATAGGTGTATGGGTTGTAGGTTGGGAGCTTTTGTGAAGGAGCACAGTTAGAAAGATATGGCATATAGAAGCAAACCGGATGGACATCATGAAAATGATCTGAGAGGTTGAGAGTAGAAGAAGTTCAGGAGAAAGAACACACAAAATGTAATTATTGTAAAATTGACTGTGTCCATAAAATGTAGATAGAGGGTATGGGCTGGAAGTAGAGGCCTAGGCGTTGTTGTTCACTAGTTTACTCCAAGTGGGGAAAGGGTGGCGGGATTGGAAAGTAATAAAAAAAAATCAATCTACACACAATACCCCATAATGATGAAGCAAAAACATGTTTTTAGATCATTTTCCATATTTATTAAAAATAAAAAATGGAAATATCACATTTACATAAGTATTCAGACCCTTTACTCAGGACTTTGTTGAAGCACCTTTGGCAGTGATTACAGCATCGAGTCTTCTTGGGTATGACGCTACAAGCTTGGCACACCTGTATTTGGGGGGTTTCTCCCATTCTTCTCTGCAGATCCTCTCAAGCTCTGTCAGGCTGGATGGGGAGCGTCGCTGCACAGCGATTTTCAGGTTTCTCCAGAGATGTTCAATCGGTTTCAAGTCCGGGCTGTGGCTGGGCCACCCAAGGACATTCAAAGACTTGTCCCGAAGCCACTCCTGCATTGTCTTGGCTGTGTGCTTAGGGTCGTTGTCCTGTTGGAATGTGAGCCTTCACCCCAGTTTGAGGTCCTGAGCACTCTGGAGCAGGTTTTCATCAAGGATTTCTCTGTACTTTGCTCCGTTCATCTCTGCCTTGATCCTGACTAGTCTCCCAGTCCCTGCCGCTGAAAAACATCCCCACAGCATGATGCTGCCACCACCATGCTTCACCGTAGGGATGGTGCCAGGTTTCCTCCAGATGTGACGCTTGGCATTCAGGCCAATGAGTTCAATCTTGGTTTCATCAGACCAGAGAATCTTGTTTCTCATGGTCTGAGAGTCTTTAGGTGCCTTTTGGCAAACTCCAAGCAGGCTGTCATGTGCCTTTTACTGAGGAGTGGCTTCCGTCTGGCCACTCTACCATAAATGCCTGATGGGTGGAGTACTGCAGAGATGTTGTCCTTCTGGAAGGTTCTCCCATCTCCTCAGAGGAACTCTAGAGCTCTGTCAGAGGGACAGAGGGTTCTTGGTCACCTCCCTGACCAGGCCCTTCTCCCCTGATTGCTCAGTTTGGCCAGGCGGCCAGCTCTAGGAAGAGTCTTGGTGATTCCAAACTTCTTCCATTTAAGAATGATGGAGGCCACTGTGTTCTTGGGGACATTCAATGCTGCAGACATTTTTTGGTACCCTTCCCCAGATCTCTACGGACAATTCCTTCAACCTCATGGCTTGGTTTTTGCTCTGACGTGCACTGTCAACTGTGGGACCTTATATAGACAGTTGTGTGCCTTTCCAAGTCATGTCCAATCAATTGAATGTACCACAGGTGGACTCCAATCAAGTTGTAGAAACATCTCAAGACTGATCAATGGAAACAGGTTGCATCTGAGCTCAATTTTGAGTCTCATAGCAAAGGGTCTGAATACTTATGTAAATAAGGTTTCTGTTTTTATTTTTAATAAATTTGCAAACATTTCTAAAAACCTGTTTTCGCTTTGTCATTATGGGGTATTGTGTGTAGATTGCTGATAACTTTTACTTTATTTAATACATTTTAGAATAAGGCTGTAACGTAACAAAATGTGGAAAAAGTCAAGGGGTCTGAATACTTTCCGAAGGCACTGTGTATCGAAACTAATTTCACACATATAGTAATAGAGTTAGCCTAAAGTCAAGATTAAATTGACAGTAGTCTGATGGGTGAGAATACTATCAATTGTTAAATTGTATATGAAGAATCTGATTAACAGCGCAGCTTAGAATTGACACAGATGCAGGGAAACTGAGCCAAAAAGGGTCATTTTGAGTCATTTTGATGTCAAGTCACATATCCTTGCCCCTTGAGCTCTATTTCAAAATATAACTTCTTGGCAGAATTACCACGATTCCTTGCGCTCACCACCTGCACTCACAACATATATTTACACTCAAAATATGATCTTTTGAAATGCATTTTCTTCATTTCATAATGTTCCTGAAGACCTGCCCTTAACAAATGAATAATGAATTATCTTTGTGATGGTGTTCATGTAATGGACTTTAACACTTAAATTGTGATGTTTTAGGGGGTTTTCATTTGTACATATAGCCTACATTTACATAAACTAATGAAAATACTATAATTTTTTTCTTTCATATTCTAATGTTACCTTCATAAACACAACCAAATTATTACTTTTTCAATAGCATATATAACATTTATTTATTAGACTGTTAGAATGTTGATGTCCAAAAGACTCGTCATTGGCTCAAAGGAGGGTCCCTGGAGGCCAGGCTTTTATAGTGTCACAGCCCTCCTTTAGGATTGCACATTCAGCAAATCACCAGCAGAAGGAGTTCCCTTTGAATCCATTTTCCCAGTCACTGTGTTGGTGATGCTCATATAATTGATCATTACTTCAAAAGTAGCAGAGCCAACTCTGGAAATTGTATGTACTTGTAGAGTATATTGTTGTGTAGAGTATATTGTTTTATCAATATGTCAAAAAATTCACAAGATCAAAAAGGGTACTTTGGAGATATTAATATTAATATTTTGAATGTTGAATACATTTACGTGATATATTTTATTTATTTCAGAATCTAGATATACTCCATATTTCAGAGCACACTATAAGGACTATAATGACACCAAGATGTTGTCTGTATCATGTATGGTTCACAGATCATAGGGTCTTACAGGAGGCATGAATAGGTCTAAAAGGAGCTTAAAATGGCCACTTTCATCATGCTTTTATAAAAAATGGTTTGTGATACAAATGTAAAAAGCTTATTAAACACCCTTCCTCACAATGAATTTCTATGTGAGAATTGTCAGAACAATCTGAGATACCCAAAATAGTTTTGGGCCACGCTGACGTACGGACTGTCTTTACATTCATATCGGGCTATCTGTAGTTTACATGGTATATGTGCTGGTCAATTGGTCACATTGACTAGACACTAATGTGATATGAGGGATGAAGTTGGACACCTACATTACACTAGAATAAGGTCCTACTAATAACCTGTACTCAAAACTACCCCAAACTATCCTAAACAACCTCAAAATACCAGAAACAATCCCAAACTGCCATTCCCAAACAACCACCTGTTTGGTGATAGCTTGTGGAGGGTTTTGTGTATAATTGTAGGGTGACATGTTGCTAGGTGAGAGACCTGGGTTGCTCTACATCAGCTGAATCCTTGTTTTGACAGAACAGGTGACACAGTGCATACAAAGCCCCACAGATCAGCTGTGACCAAAATATTTTCAGTTTTAATGACCAAAATGAACAAACTGCATGTCAAGTTGCACTGTGTGACGCCTGGTGGGGGAAATCAACGTTTGTAACTCCAGCGGTGGAAGATGATGCTTATCTCAGTGGTGAATATCAGTCACATACTTTTGTAGGGAGGCGGAAAGACGTACATGATGCATGGTACATAAACTCTTGTGGGTGCTCTCTTTCCAATGCAGTGCATAGTTTGGCTTGCTTATGAACCCATCTCACTGTCAAGTATAGCCAGGAAACCTCAGGTACTGTAGGCTACAGTAGCTGGAGAGTTGTTAGAGTTTCTTCTTCAGTAGTGTTCAAGACAACTAGCAACACTATTAAAAAACAACACTACTGGTTAACAAATAACAAAATTCTAAAATGTGGGAAGAGGATTTGAACCCCACACCACATGGCTAATCAGACCATTATGTTGTTTGTCAGTGTATCATTCAAAATACGAAGCATTTATCTAGCCGAGTTCCAAACTAAACCCCAATTTCGGTGTAGCAGCTGAAAGCTGCGAAGCGCAAGTATTCATGAAAGCAATGAAATCCCCATCTCTGCAGAGCAAAGGAACAGAAAACAACCTTTTAATACGAAACAAAATAGCAAGTAGTGGTTTAACTATGCCAGCCTTGCCTAATTGCGATAATAGCTGAATGTGCCACATAGTTCTAAATACATTATTTTGCTTGTTAATGGAACAGGCTGCAAGAGGGGCTGTTTGTGTGCATAGTAGCACACATAATTACACAAGATAGTGGCTAGACTATGAGCTTCTCAGAGATAACAAGGTGTCATCCCTGTATAGCAGTTGACATGTTATTGTACGACACTAGGACACAGAGACCTTCATTAGGCCTGTCATCTGACAAAATAAAACTCTGCTGTCTCAAAATGAGGTTTCCAGGAAGTAACAAGGACAATTATTTTCCTCAGTGAGTGCCTGGCTCTCATATAACTACTCATATTAATGGTGTTAAATCAGGTTTAATGCTTTTTGGTAGGCCAGGCAAACCCCATGTCTCCTGATGCAAGTGTGGCGCAGACAGGATATTTACCGTCTCCATTTTATTTTGAGACAGTGGCTTATTACTTATTGCGTTCCATTATTATTGCCTCCAACTGGGGGAAATGTATTTAGATTAAACTGCACTGTTGTTTCCTTAATGCATTTTGGGGGTGGTGGGAATAATATCAAATTGTCGAAGGTTTTATGAGGAACAAAATATTACCATAAAATTGTTATATGACCTCTCCAAGAAATGAAGCAATATCCAGCTGATTCCCGCAGACACTGCAACAAAGTCAATTAAAGCCAAGATTGTGGTGTACCTTTGAATGGATAAAAGCGTCTAACAAACTCAAGTACCAGAGTTTTTCATCAACACAAAGCACTTTGTTTTCCCGAGGTATCGCTAAACTGACGGGAGTGTCAACAATGATCCAAAGGTTGATGAGAATATTAGACAACGGTATGGAAGAGTCCTTGAGCTGAACTGAGCTGAGTGGGGAGCTAATAAATCAAACCCAAAGTGAGGATGATTATTTTAAACATTTCTTGACCGTGGACTCCCACCAAATAATCCTTCCAGCACAACCTGAAGCAGTACTACAGTATGTGTATTGCTCTTTTGTCCGGAATTGGTAATGATATGTTGGTTATTGAGCAAGACGTTACCTAAGCCATTTTCACCTTCCAGGAAAAACAATATTTCCTCAATGTAGTGATAACCTGGCAACTGAACTGCCATTATGTCGATCATTTAAAAAACATAAACTTGACAGACATAAAGGACTAGTCTTTTTGCATGTTTTTCATATAGTGCAACATGCTTTTTTATAGATTTTTTTTATAGTGCAACATGCTATCAAGTGTTCTAGTAACACTATTTCCCTATGAAGAAACAATCGTTCTGGTGATGCTTATCAAATTAATCCCTTTTGATACCGTGTGACAACAGCAACACATGGCTGGATATCTCAAATATGTCCCCTCTTCAAAAGCACAGATTCCCTGGGACTCACAAGCAAATACACTTTAGCAGACTCAATGGCGACTCAAACACTCTTTCTAAAAAGCACACATGTCCCTGGCTAACTTCCCACTCGTAGAACTCGTATAATCTTGTCAGAAGCCATTTTAAGCTACCCTAGATGTTTATTGTCTTGTAAAATAACGCTCTTCTCAGTAAGTGCATGTTGTCTTGATGGCTTTGGGGCCATGGTAGGCCATTTGTGTGTTGGTATAGCTAGTTGTTTTCCTGCCTAGTCTCTAGGGACCAGACTGGCACAGTATGGCCTTAATTAAAGCACGGGAGCGTGGAAGCATGATGATGTTACCAGTGACTTTAGTGAGGAACAAAGTTGGCCCTATCTAGTCTATTGTGTCTCGGTCAGTCGCCCGATATCCATGTCTTGTATTTTTGGCACAACAATAAAGGAAAGAGCCAGGAATTCCCCAAATGCTCTGTTGTCCTATGCGACTAATAGCATTGTAACATTAGAACAATATAACTTATTAATTAAATAAAACACATTCTAATATTTCACAATGTCATGGTATTGTGCACATGCAGGAAAACACTATTAGTAAATACAATTTAAAAAACATAAGTGAAGTAATATTGTAACAGTTCCAGCTTTAGTCATGTAATGCTGGTGGTGGGGAATTTAGTTGCCTAGGCGACAGAGCATCCATGATTGCAGAAGCACAGGGCGAATAAGAGCTTAAATATATATTTTTTCATGATATTGTATAAATGGGAGAAGGAAGGTGAATGGAGAGTCATGGTAGAGTTACATAATGACTTGAGGGAGGTACGGGGTGGCAGGTAGTGCTGACCACACATTTAAGTGCTCTCTCGCCACTCTGGATGGTCATTTTGGTGACATGTTAATGTGATCATTCATAACAGGATCATTTCCTAATCCAGTACAAATAAATAGCCGCGGGCGATGCAAACGGGGGCTAATCGTAGAAAAAAATTTGACGGTGTTATTAGTTTGTGTAAAAATGTACACATTTTTTGCAGTTTTACTTTAGTGCCTTATTGCAAAGAGGATGCATGTTTTGGAATATTTGTATTCTGTACAGGCTTCCATTTTCACTCTGTCATTTAGGTTGGTATTGTGGAGTAACTACAATGTTGATCCAGCCTCAGTTTTCGCTTATCACAGCCATTAAACTCTAATTGTTTTAATGTCACCATTGGCCTCATGGTGAAATCATTCCTTCATCTCTGGCAACTGAGTTAGGAAGGACCCCTATATCTTTGTAGTGACTGGGTGTATTGACACACCATCCAAAGTGTAATTCATAACTTCATCATGCTCAAAGGGATATGCAAGGTCTGTTTTTTTTTTCTTTCTACCAAAACGTGCCCTTCATTGGAAAATCTCCCTGGTCTTTGTGGTTGAATTTCACTGCTCAACTGAGGGGCCTTACAGATAATTGTATGCGTGGGGTACTGAGATGAGGTAGTCGTTCAAAAATCATGTTAAATACACTATTATAGTGTGGTATCTAAGGAATGTATGACTTTGTTAGCTTTGCAAATGGTAATGTGGTATCTAAGGAATGTATGACTTTGTTAGCTTTGCAAATGGTAGTGTGGTATCTAAGGAATTTATGACGTTGTTAGTGTTTGCAAATGGTAGCTTAGAGAATGTTGATTTGGCCCAGGGAGACATCTGGAGAGCAGTTCTATAGGAGTACCCTAAAACAGAGGAAGTCTGTTGTGTGGAGTGATGGGATTGGTCTGTAGGGGAAACCACCCCTATCTTGGTAAAGATTATACAGGAGGTCAGAACAACATATTATTTTGGGTCCACTGTTCTCCAGATGCTTGCAGGTATCTGTAAATCGACGCTGAAATCCTTTGTTGTGAATAAACCTTTATAATCAAAGTACAGTGTCAGCGGATCTCCTTGTCCTCCACAGCATGATTAGCAACATGTTTTCAGACACAACAAAATGGCGACGAGGAACGTTTGGGACGGTCTGCGTCTCTCCAGTGTTCCATTCATGAGCAGCGAAGTGACTCCCGCTCAAGACGCCGGCTCATAAGGTGAGATTTCTCACAATTTTGTGCGCGGGTCAATTCGTAGGCTTATGTGGGTGTTCGCTGGAGAGATGTACCGTTTAAAAAACTCATGTGTGCATTTTGCTGTTTTGCTGTGGGATAGGAGTCCGTTCTAAATTTCAAATTTGCTTGCGCTGAAAGCAACGCAAACAGGGGGGAGTGTCGATAACTATTGAATAATATAATGAAGTAATAAGGCCAGGGTAAATGTATACAAATTAGGACATTGCGGATCTATGGAAGCCCTCTAAGGAGGCGATCATTAGGATGGTCCGAAAATCCTAAAAGCACATTAGGTGGGTTTAGGTCAGTCCCGGGGACTGGGGATTGTGGTATATACATTCTATTGCAAGTTACCGCTCATCTTATAGTTGACGAAGTATATGTTTGATGTGACCGCTCATTGAATATCCGCAAACTCGTGGTAGCCTAAATTTAGGAACAATGGAAAATACGGCGCAATGGAGGTAACATGCTACATGCTACATGCTACATGCTACCTTAGGGGTCCATAGGAATGGAATAAGCCTCTTAAAACTGTGTATGTATAAAAGAGAGAGAGAGAAAAATTATAAAATAAAGACGTCTCTGTTGTGTTTAAACTGTGTGTCGACTCATATTAGGATAAGATTTATGTTAGAGATATATACATATATATGTTTTGGTTGAGGATAGGGGTTTTTGTTTTTATAAGGAAATACGTAAGTTAAGGTTAAAAAATCTTATGAGTCTCCGTTGGTGAGAACGTTAATAGTTGTTAACTATATATGAGCCCCCTGGAAGGACGCTAAGGTTAAAAAACGTATGAGTCTCTATAAAAAGAGAACGTTTACTAACTATTAGAATATCATGAGCCTACAGGGAGGAGGTTTTAATAGTGTATAGAGATGTTTTGTAATAGATAAGGAAATAACTATAAATCTGCAGATTAGGATAAAGAGAAGTTAAGAAACTTCTAAGTAGGATTTGTGTTCAATGTTTTATGTTGGTTTGTGAGCTCTGTTAAGTGTTACTGTTTGTCTATGGGGGGTAAAAGAGAGGAAGTAGAGCGGGACTGTCTACTTTCTGTTGTCTAGCTTGGAGAGAGCTGGGAGAGAGCTCCATCCACTCTGAAATCGTATTGGTGAATGTACTACGCATGCGTATGATTTTATGAGTTTAGAGTTGCGTAGGGCTGACAGAGCGGACAGAGCAGACGGAGACGAATGGGGAGATTTAGACACTAATAGTGTTCTGTTTGTTAAATCGGCTGTTTAACGATGAAATTATTTGATTGAGACCCATTGAATTGATAGATGAGAGATATGTTGACGGATTAAAAATATAAATAATTAAATAAATTAATTAAATGTTATTGAGCTATTTATACTATTCCTGAGTTAAGTTTGCTTATTTCTTAGCGCGAATGTGACTAGAGGAATGTTGAATGGTTGAAATAACTCAGTGAGTGCATAAACTATTAAATTATTGTCTGTTTCTTTGTTATTCTGTCATATGAGAGACGATGAGAAGGAGGAAGAGAGAGAGAGAGACAGAGAGGAATTGCTGACGTGTACATCACGCGACAGAGTCTGCTGCAACAGGATCAAGTCAAACTAAGGCCAGTACTGTTCTATTTACAAAACTTACCTTCCCATACAGGATATTTTGTGTGCCTAGCATATTTGATGTTATGACAATTTGACAGGGACTTGGCAACAGACTGATCAATTGATGTAATTGCATATTGGAATTTTTGTGAATAAGTTGGTTTGATTAGAGTTGTGTTGGAAATCGAGTACTGACATTATTCTGTAAATTAAGGTAATTGGGTGCTTATTAAGCAATTGGTTTGTGAGTGCTGTAGTGTTGCTGGATTATAGGTCTTTCTTTTTTGGATTGCTCTGAAGTTGACTACTTTCCTTTACTTTTCCTGATCGGATGTGGTAAGATTGCCACTAATTAATAACTTGGTAAAATAAAAATCAATAAAAAAAATAAAATAATTAAAAAAAAAATCATTATACATTTATTGATAAATTTTTATTTCATTGTTTAATAAAAAAAATATAATAAATAAAAAAAAAAAAAAATATATATATATATATATATATATATATATATATATATATATATATTGGGAAGAAACCATAAGCTATATAGTCTAAAATAATAAAATAATTCACAATAAAGGAATATAAAATAGTTGTTACAATGGGGAAAAGGGACATCAAAACTATGAAAGTAATTACACCTGTTGATATAGTTGAAAATAGTAATCCTTTAGTTAATGGTATTGCAAGGTTATCTGGAAAATGGAATAAACGTTGGCCTGACATTGAACAACCATGGCCAGTGAAAGGGACTCTTAACCCTGACGTCATCAACATAATGAAAGTGCTTCTGTCAATTCATAAGGCAGATCAAAAGAAAGGGAAAAAAAGGGAACAACGTAAAGAAAAGAGACAAAGAGAGATGGGTGTTCTTAAGCTGTTTGAAAATGAAGGACAAAAACTGATGAAAGATACCAATGATAAAAGAAACAAAGGTATAGAGAAAATTGTAAAAGCAGTGAAGGTGACAGAAAACCTAATGATAGAAGTCAGTACACCTTTCTCACATACGGATTCAGCAAAAAGACCCCCACCTTATGAGAAAGAAGTAGAGTTTAAGGACGTCTATCCTCAGCTTCCAGTGATCATTCAGGAGGGTGATTATTGCATCAGAGATGAAGATGAACTAATAATAGAGAGAGGACAAGCAGAAACGACCATAAAAATGAATCCAAACTCCAAAAGTAAGAAAAAAACGAGATGTCTGGAAACTAAGGGTGGAGTGAGGTTCAGGAGGATGGAACTTGAAGATGATGATGATGATGATGATCAGAGTGATTCAGAAGAGATCATGGGTGGATATGACCCTGTGATCAGACGGAGGTTGGCCAGAGTGGAAGGAAGGGGTGATGGATGTTTGAAGAAGAAGAATACAAGATATTCCAGTTCTGATGAAAGCGAAGATGAAGACAGCGATAAAGATTCGGATATTAAAGGTGCTTCATATTCAAGAGTATTTTATCCTACAATGACTAGCACAGAAGAAATAGAAAGAGATATAGACCGATGCGTATCATGCCTGGATAAAGCGAATAATTTAGAAGAAGTAAGAGAACTGGAACAACAACTCGAGAAGCTGAAGATACAGAAGAAAAAACTGCTGAGAAAAGGACCCCAAGAATTGGAGAAAAAGTATACATTAAGGCCAAGAAAAGAGGGCACCAGTAAGAAGATGATGCCAGTGATCATTCGAGGACAAAACCTAGAATATAAGCCTTTGCAAAATACCGATATGTCAGATATACTTGAGAAGCTGCCTACTCTTCAAGATGGAGCCTATCCTTGGATTTCAAAATTGGAAGAAATTACGGTGGGAACACAGTCAGCCATAGGAGACATTAACAGACTTTTGGCTAATCTCCTTGGGATTCCAGATATGGAAGAAATATTTCAGAGAGCTGGACTCAATAGATATGTGGGGACTGCAGTGAACGACCCTGAATTGTTGGCTGCAAGTAGGAATCGTCTGTGGAGAGCACTGAAAGATACGTTTCCAACAAATGTGCATCCTGACAACATTCTGATTGATCCACTAGGACAACAAGATAATCCGAGAGCCTATGTGTCAAGAGTCCATCAAGTGTGGAGAAATATTACCGGAAATGATCCAGATGTGAGTAAAATTGAGCAGTCAATTTTGAGAGCTAAACTGCAGATGGGACTGCCCTCACCAGTAAGGAGCAAACTGGCAGAGGTGGTTGGACTTGGAAGCATGACAAAAGGCGTTTATACAGATCATATAGCCCATCAAGTGGATCTGTACAGGAAAAAGGAACACAACCAGAAAGAACAGGACCAAGAAACTCTCAGAAAACTCAATCAAATACAACTGGTGGAGAATAAGAAGGAGAAGAAACAAGCTTTGGTTATGCAGAATCAGTGTGCACCAAATCAACAATCACTGCCACAGCTTCAACCGGACCAGTTCCAACCGCAATTGTACCAGCCACCAATAGCGGTACCAGTTGTTTCATATCCACAGCCAGTTTCTGGACAGACACATATTTGGAGAGGAAGAGGACGAGAAGGCTTAGAAAGAGGAAGAGGAGGAAGATTTAAGCCATACTTCCAGCAATCTCCAGAAGTGTGTTATAGTTGTGGACAGGTTGGTCACTTTGCCCGTGAGTGCAATGGGCCAGGAGGAAACATCAGAGGGAATTTCAGAGGAAGATACAGGGGTCAGTCAAGATCATCTGGAGGACCGGTGAACCCCTATAGGGGCCCGGAGCAAGGATTATAGGGGTGCCCAGAAGATCCGAAAGAGGGGTGTCAGCTGGTAGCATCAGGACCGGAAAAAGGTCAAACAATTGAGGTAAAAATAAACAACCGACCATTGGAATTGATGGCGGATAGCGGAGCTGCTTTTACCTGCGTTCGGCCTGAAGATGCTACACATCTCCCTATGTCCAATCAACTCATTAGGACAATCGGATTCGAGGGAGTAAAACAGCTGATTCCTCTTACGGAACCAATTGAGCTCTGCTATAAAAATCAAAAAATTACAATACCCATACTGGTATCAGAACATACACCTATTGCATTGTTGGGAAGAGATGCATTGTGTAAGTTGAACTGTACAATAAGATGTACACCAGACGGCTGTCTGGTAGAAGTGCCAAAGGAAAAGGTTTACCAATTGTTGATGATGACAGAGATGGATTTGTCTTTAGTATTCTGGATTGGAAATCTCAGTGAAGATTCTTTTAAGAAGGCTAAGGTTAGGAGAAAGATTACAAAGGAGTAGGGTTTTTGGGAACCATATTAGCTTGAAAATTTTGATTATATCATAGGAAGGTGCACAATCTGTCTGAAAAATAATGTTTACAGGTGGTGACTGTTATTCTTGGTTACATTCCTACACCAAGAGGTGAATAAGATGTCAAACTAAGCTAAAAGATGCTCAGTCGTTTGCCAAGTCTGTGTGTAAAGAAGTCATAAGCAGGTGGGGACTACCCGATCACATATCCTAAAATTAGTGGGAAAGGAATTTGTGGATAAATCTGTGAAATGGTTTTTGAAAAGTTAGGAGAAAAGTCAGATTAAAAAGTTAGGAAAACTATGGTTGAAGGAACTCTGGGACAGTCAGCTCAGCTCCCATGTAAGTGCACGAGAGAGAACAGTGGTGAAGGGAAATTTAGAGTTCAGTGGGAAGATAGATATGGCAGGAGTTTAGATCTGTTAGGAGCAGTTGCATTGAGAAAGTATGCGTTGCTGAATGATAAGAGAAGAATGAAGATTGAGGGTGATTGCAGTATCTATATTTACAATTCCCAGCAGGAAGATCAAGGTGATTATAAATGTATTTTTTATAATCAACAGTTTGAAAGTGAGGGATTAGAGTTGGGACTGAGAGTTAATGTAGTGACATTAGTGGTGATAGATGGAAATACAAGTAAAGACTTCAAAGCTTTGGGGAAAATAGATGAAACAATGACAATGACATCAACACTTCAGCCTATTATAACAATAGTGAGAAGCAATTCAACTCTTTCAACATTGACAGTTATTAAAGCTATAAATATATCACATTTGATTACAAGGGAGCCAATCGCTCCAGCACCAATTTTAGAGGAAAAGACTGTCATTAGGGTTAGGATGGGTGGTACAGCTCATCTTCCTTGTAGATGTGAGAGATGGAGTGGGGGTGGTGACGTTCCTCCCACATGGAGAGATAATTATGGAGAAGAAGTGTTGTTATCAGGACCGGAAGTAGAAGCTGTGCCCCCTAGTCAAAGGAAGTATATTTTGTACAACGATATGAAGTGGAAGAGGGTTATGAGTGATTGTTCACTTATTTTGCGTAAGTTATATGGAAAGATCAGGGAGAATATATGTGTACTTTTCTAGTGCAAGCATTAAAATTTGTTCCGGTTAAGAATTATTGGTTAAAAGGCTATGTAATTCGTAAAGTGACGCTTATGATGGAGGATTTGAAGTCTGTTGAAGCTTCCACAGTCACCAAAGGAGTTCAGGAGAAGTATATTAAAGTAGCCACTCCAACAGTAAATAATACACAGAGGATATCGGTAACTTTCCCACTGGAAATAGTTAAGGGTGTTAATAAATCAACTAACGCAACTATTTTAATAGTAACTTTGAAAGAGGTTAATGGTACGACGGCAATAACAAATTTAGGAAATATGACACAGACACCAACAACAACTTTTCTGAAACTAAAGGATGTAGCAAGAGTGACTCAGTATGTGAGATAATTATGGAGAAGAAGTGTTGTTATCAGGACCGGAAGTAGAAGCTGTCCCCCCTAGTCAAAGGAAGTATATTTTGTACAACGATATGAAGTGGAAGAGGGTTATTGTCACGGTTTCGGCCGAGGCGGCCCCTTCTCCTTGTTCGGGCAGGCTTCGGCGGTCGTCGTCTCCGGAGTACTAGCTGCCACCGTTCGATGTTTCATGTTTGATTGGTTTTGTCTGTTTGTCACACCTGTTTAGTGTTTAGTCTCATTAGGCACCCTATTTAGTTCCCTTGTGTTAGGTCAGGTGTTGTGTGTAATTGTTCTACTGTCGTGTGGTTGTTTGGTCCTCTGGATTTTTGTTCTCTCTTATTTCGTGTTGTTATAGAGAGTCCTGCACGTTGTGCACACTTACTTTGTACAGTTTAGTGTGCGTTTGTTTTCGCCTGTGGCCTGTTGCCGTGTTTGGCGTGTACTACGGACTTCACTAAAAGACCTTTGGATTTATATCTCTGTGTCCTGCGTGTGATTCCACATCCCACTACACTCCACTCCGGACAGAATTACACACCATCTCATGGAATCAGCAGGAGCACCCGCACCCACTGAGATCATGGAGGAGCGCCTTCGTGGTCAAGAAGATCGGATCAACCAAATCGGGCACGCCCTGGACCGGGTGATGAACACCCTCCATCGATGGGAGACCAGCGGGGTACCCACACCCCCACCTACCGCACCATCACCATCGGTCAGCCCGCCCGTACAACTACCGGAACCCAGTCGGATTCGGCTCTCGCTCCCAAGGGCGTACGACGGCACCGCTGCCGGGTGTCAGGGGTTCCTGTTACAAGTGGAACTCTACCTTGCCACCGTACACCCGGCGCCCACGGGACACGAGAGCGTTTCCGCCCTCATCTCCTGTCTCACCGGCAAGGCGTTGGAGTGGGCCAACGCCGAATGGAGGAGAATAGACGCCGCCACTATCACCTATGCAGAGTTCTCCCGCCGCTTCCGTGCGGTCTTCGACCATCCACCAGAGGGGAAGGCGGCGGGGGAGCGTCTATTCTACCTCCGGCAGGGGATGAGGAGCGCTCAAGAGTTTGCGCTGGAGTTCCGGACTCTAGCGGCAGATGCAGGGTGGAATGAGCGGGCCCTCATAGACCACTTTCGTTGCAGCCTCTGGGAGGACGTCCGCAGAGAGTTGGCGTGCAGGGATACTACACTCTCATTTGACCAGTTGGTGGACATGGCCATTCGGCTGGACACCCTGCTCGCTACCCGCGGACGTCCCAGGTGGGGGCCGCCCATTCCACCCTCCAGCGCCTCCGAGCCGAGCCCGATGGAGCTCGGAGGTGCTGGCGCTAGAGGAGGGAGAAGAAGGAGCCCGAGGGGGGCCGTCCCCTGCACCAACTGTGGCCGTGGAGGGCACACCGCGGCTAGGTGCTGGGGAGGGTCCCCTGGTGGAGGAGACGGCAGGCCACACAGTGGGGAGTCCTCCCAGGTGAGTAGGCGCCCCACTTACCCAGAGCTTTCTGTCGCACACATAACTATACCTGTTTGTTTCCCACAGGTTGCACCTCGTTCCCAGCATAAGGCGCTAGTAGATTCAGGCGCAGCTGGGAATTTTGTAGATCGTAAATTCTGTGTTGAGTTAGGGATTCCCCTCCTTCCGGTTGATAATCCTTTCCCTGTACATGCCCTAGATAGTCGTCCGCTGGGATCTGGGTTGATTAGGGAGGTCACAGCGCCACTTAGGATGAAGACGCAGGAGGGTCATGAGGAGACGATTCAACTCTATCTGATCGACTCTCCTGCGTATCCGGTGGTACTGGGGCTTCCCTGGTTGATTACCCATGATCCTACGATTTCGTGGCGAGAGAAGGCTCTTAAAGGGTGGTCTGCTCAGTGTGAGGGGCTATGTCTGGGTGTTTCCGTGGGGCGACCTCGGTGGAGAGTCCGAACCAGATGCCCGCACTGCACATTCCACCTGAGTATGAGGATTTGGCACTCGTGTTTAGCAAGACAAGAGCGGCACGGTTGCCGCCTCATAGACAGGGGGATTGTGCGATAGACCTCCAGGCAGGAGCTGCGCTCCCGCGGAGCCATGTGTATCCTTTGTCACAGGAGGAGAAGAAGGCAATGGAGACATACATTGCCGAGTCTCTGAGACAGGGATACATACGGCCCTCCACTTCTCCCGCGTCCTCGAGCTTCTTTTTGTGAAGAAAAAGGATGGAGGTTTGCGTCCGTGTATTGATTACCGCGGTCTCAATCAGGTGACTGTGAAATATAGTTATCCACTCCCGCTGATTGCGACCATGACGGAGTCCTTACACGGGGCACGGTTCTTCACAAAATTGGACCTCAGGAGCGCATATAACTTGGTGCGCATTAGAGAGGGCGATGAGTGGAAGACAGCATTTAGTACTACCTCCGGTCATTACGAGTATCTCGTCATGCCATACGGGTTAATGAATGCTCCATCAGTCTTCCAATCTTTTGTAGATGAGATTTTCCGGGACATGCAGGCGCAGGGAGTAGTGGTGTACATAGACGATATTCTGGTGTACAGTTCTACTCGGGCCGAGCATGTAGCCCTGGTGCGCAGGGTATTGAGGAGATTGTTGGAGCATGACCTGTATGTCAAAGCCGAGAAATGTCTGTTCTTTCAGGAGTCGGTCTCCTTTTTGGGTTATCAGTTGTCTGCGTCAGGGGTGAGGATGGAGGTTGACCGTGTGTCTGCCGTGCGTAATTGGCAAACCCCAACCACGGTTAATGAGGTGCAGCAGTTCTTGGGTTTTGCGAATTACTACCGTAGGTTTATCCGGGGTTTTGGACAGGTGGCAGCTCCCATAACGTCCCTTCTGAAGGGGGGTACTGTGCACTTGCGGTGGTCAGCTGAGGCGGACAGGGCTTTTGGGAGACTGAAGGACCTGTTTACCTCGGCTCCAGTGCTGGCGCACCCGGATCCCACCTTACCATTCCAAGTGGAGGGGGACGTGTTTGAAGCCGGTATCGGGGCTGTTCTTTCACAACGGTCCGGCACACCACCTAAACTCCGCCCCTGTGCCTTTTATTCTAAGAAGCTCAGTCCGGCGGAGCGGAATTATGACGTAGGGGACAGGGAGCTGTTAGCCGTAGTACAGGCCCTAAAGGTGTGGAGGCATTGGCTTGATGGGGCTCAACACCCTTTTCTCATTCTGACTGACCACCGTAACCTGGAATACATTCGGGCAGCTAGGAGACTGAATCCTCGCCAGGCTCGATGGACTATGTTTCTCGCCCGGTTTGTGTTTAAGATCACTTACATCCCTGGGTCCCAGAACGGGAAGGCAGATGCCCTGTCTCGGCGGTATGACACAGAGGAGAGGTGCGTGGAGCCCACTCCCATACTACCTGAGTCTTGTCTGGTTGCACCGGTGGTATGGGAGGTCGATGCGGAGATCGAGCGGGCATTACGCACCGACCCTAGCCCTCCACAGTGTCCGGTGGGTCGGACGTACGTCCCGCTCGAGGTCCGGGATCGGCGCTCGGAGGAGACGTGGAACGCTGCACACGTCCATCTGCAGCGAGCCATCCGTCGACAGAAGACGAGCGCCGACCTCCACCGCAGTGAGGGGCCAGTGTACGCACCTGGAGATCGAGTCTGGCTCTCAACCAGAAACCTGCCCCTCCGCCTGCCCTGCCGGAAGCTGGGTCGGCGGTTTGTGGGGCCTTTTAAAGTCCTGAGGAGGTTGAACGAGGTGTGTTTCAGGTTACAACTTGATTACAAAAATATTAACCCCTCGTTCCATGTGTCTCTCCTCAGGCCGGTGGTAGCTGGTCCACTCCAGGACTTTGAGATAGAAGAGACCCCTCCGCCCCCGTTGGACATCGAGGGGGCTCCGGCGTACACGGTTCGGGCCATCCTGGATTCGAGACGCCGGATGGGGGGTCTCCAATATCTCGTGGAGTGGGAGGGGTACGGCCCGGAGGAGCGGTGCTGGGTGCCGAGGAGGGACATCCTGGACCCGTCCCTTCTGACCGAATTCCATCGTGGTCATCCTGCGCGCCCTGCTCCGCGTCCTCCTGGTCGTCCCGAGGCCGGGGCGGCGCACGGCTGGAGCCGCGCGTCAAGGGGGTACTGTCACGGTTTCGGGCCGGGCGGCCCCTTCTCCTTGTTCGGGCAGGCTTCAGCGGTCGTCGTCTCCGGAGTACTAGCTGCCACCGTTCGATGTTTCATGTTTGATTGGTTTTGTCTGTTTGTCACACCTGTTTAGTGTTTAGTCTCATTAGGCACCCTATTTAGTTCCCTTGTGTTAGGTCAGGTGTTGTGTGTAATTGTTCTACTGTCGTGTGGTTGTTTGGTCCTCTGGATTTTTGTTCTCTTTTATTTCGTGTTGTTATAGAGAGTCCTGCACGTTGTGCACACTTACTTTGTACAGTTTAGTGTGCGTTTGTTTTCGCCTGTGGCCTGTTGCCGTGTTTGGCGTGTACTACGGACTTCACTAAAAGACCTTTGGATTTATATCTCTGTGTCCTGCGTGTGATTCCACATCCCACTACACTCCACTCCTGACAGTTATGAGTGATTGTTCACTTATTTTGCGTAAGTTACATGGAAAAATCAGGGAGAATATATGTGTACTTTTCTAGTGCAAGCATTAAAATTTGTTCCGGTTAAGAATTATTGGTTAAAAGGCTATGTAATTCGTAAAGTGACGCTTATGATGGAGGATTTGAAGTCTGTTGAAGCTTCCACAGTCACCAAAGGAGTTCAGGAGAAGTATATTAAAGTAGCCACTCCAACAGTAAATAATACACAGAGGATATCGGTAACTTTCCCACTGGAAATAGTTAAGGGTGTTAATACATCAACTAACGCAACTATTTTAATAGTAACTTTGAAAGAGGTTAATGGTACGACGGCAATAACAAATTTAGGAAATATGACACAGACACCCACAACAACTTTTCTGAAACGAAAGGATGTAGCAAGAGTGACTCAGGAGTTTATGATACGGATGGAGAGTGCTGTCAATGGTAGTAAGGATAGTGTTGAGATAGGAGAGCAGATGGTAGTAGAGAATGATGCAGATTCATCTGAAATAGTGCAGAATACTATCATGGAGGTACAGGATGAGTTCTTTGATTTTAATGGAAGACAAGAAGATATATCTGATCAATACCGCTCGTTAGGGAAGAGAGAAACTAAATGGAAGGCATATGGATTTGATTCTTCTGTTTTGCAAATTAAAGATGGATGGGCAGGTAGGAATCTTTGGTTCCAACAGTTAACTCATTCTGTAAGATCAGTAAGGAATCTTGAGGGTCCATGTCTGTTGAGAATTCCAGCACCAGGCACATGGGGTTCCATCTTAGAGACGGTCGCTCAACCTCTATCAAGTACGTGTCAATCTTATGCTTTATCATGGCTGTTGTATCAGCAACAATCATTAACAGATACAATAATGTCATTGTCGAAACATTTGTTTAGGCCTAGGTTTAAGTGTTCTTGGTTAAATGAATGACCCTATGTGAATTTGTTAGATGGGAAGGAAAATCAGTTAACAGCGATTCCTGAAGCATTGGAGGTGAAACCAGTAAGGGCTAAAAGCTGTTTTTGTTCAAATAAAACATATGATGGAAAGGGTATGTTTATGGGAATATCAGATTGTGATGATTATATGATGACTTTGGGTAAGCATGAACATAAGGTTAGTAATGAGAAATATAATGTAACTTTTTATGTTCCAGTTAGTAAGAAGAGCAGGACTTTGATGGTGAAAGATCAGCTTTTGCCTGGTAATGTGACTATTGGGAATTTTAGAGATATTTGGTGGGTTTGTGGTGATAAAGCATATATATTCTTACCCTATGGATGGAAAGGATGTTGTTACATGTCGACGTTGAAGCTTCCATATGAGGTTTTTACCATTAAAAGAGGGGAAGTACCGGACACAGATAAATCTGAGTCTAGGTTTGGAAATAGGGTGAAAAGGGACATGGCGAAATTTCATAGTCTGGAAGCCTACCATTGGAGGATAAGTCTAGGAGAGAAGTGGGGACTGGGACTTTTTCCATGGTATGGTGTAACATTTTTGGCAGATCACATTGATAATATTACCTATACTTTGCAGGGTTTTGCAAATGAAGCGATAAGAGGGTTTAACCTTCTGTCAAATACTCAAAGAAGTCACAGACTGACGCTGTTGAAACATGACATGGCTCTTGACTATATTTTAGCAAATCAAGGTGGCTTATGCTTGGCTATGAACTTGACGGGGGATGATTGTTATACTTTGATCCCAGATAGTTCCGATAATATCACTAGTGTTATAGATGCATTGAAGAATATAAGGGATGCGTTTGGTAGATCTGAAGGAGCTGGATGGTCAGCGAAGGCTTGGTTGCAAGATCAGTTAGGCCCAGTGGGAGCAGTGATAGTTCAGATTTTAGTAGCAGCTCTGATAGCGCTGTGTGTGATGTTTTGCTTTTGTACTTTGTTATTGACCTTTGCGAAGGCTATGATATTGAGATGGGTTGGAGTTGTGATGCCTGGAGAAAACGCTCAGCTGCCGTTGTTAACTGTTACTGATCTAGATGAAGATGAACAAGTGGGACTGGATGGAGTATTGATGGATAGATATCCATTTTGAATATCCGATTATTTTTCAAATGTTTTTAAATATTAGTGTGATTTTAGTATTTTGTTATGAATCAAAGGGGGGAAATGGTATGTGATTCATTTTATATATCATTTTTATATTTTTAGTTGATATTGATGTTTTAATTTGAATGTGTTGTTTTGCAAAAGATACTGTTTGGTCTTTTCTTTTCTTCCAGAAGCATATGGGGGAATGTGTAGAGGGGATTCAAATACTCAAACATGGACAATATGAAAGGACAATATGAATGGACTGGAGGAAGTGGAACAAGGAAGGTGTGGAAACGTTCAGAGTCCATCATCAACGATGCATTGGAAGTCGACACTGCTGAGGAGATTAAGTGTAGTGGACTACATTCCAGTGTCTGCAATGATATATAGACATATTTGCATGTGTAATACATAAGTTGTGTCATATTCTTTCTGTATTAATTTTTGTAGAATGATATTTGCTGTTATTGGGTACATGTGGGGATCTCAGATGTTTTTGTTTATTTCGTGGATGCTTAGGGATATTGGGTCTAGGTAGGGATAGAGAGAATCCACAGGAGGGTCCGATGGGTTGACCAGCCTGAATGTGGACATTTTTGCTTGTATTTTGTTTGCTGAGGCTTTCATGTGTATTCAAAGTGCATCATAGTTTAAAATGCATTGATAAAGATTTATGAATTGATCTGGAGTACTTAGGTGGTTGCCTGGGGCAGAGGGGCCTTGAGAGAATTTTACTGTCTTGATTGATTGATGGATATTTGGAAAGAAAGCTGCCAGACAGGTTTTTCGCTCTCACACTCCATAAAGATTTGTTCATATTTCATAGCAATGTATTTACACTCCATAGCTTAGTTGTTAAGAGCGTTGTGCCAGTAACCGAAAGGTCGCTGGTTCTAATCCCCGAGCCGACTAGGTGAAAAATCTGTCGATGTGCCCTTGAGCAAGGCACTTAACCCAAATTGCTCCTGTAAGTCGCTCTGGATAAGAGCGTCTGCTAAATGTAAAAAAAATAAAAATAATATTAATGTCTTTTGGGTTTATTGTTAAAAATACTCAATAAGAGAAATTGTTATTTGTCATAATCCTATTCTTTTTGTTTTTGAGACTTAGTTAGTCTCGAAGGGGGGAAATGTGGTATCTAAGGAATGTATGACTTTGTTAGCTTTGCAAATGGTAATGTGGTATCTAAGGAATTTAGGACTTTGTTAGCTTTGCAAATGGTAATGTGGTATCTAAGGAATGTATGACTTTGTTAGCTTTGCAAATGGTAGTGTGGTATCTAAGGAATTTATGACGTTGTTAGTGTTTGCAAATGGTAGCTTAGAGAATGTTGATTTGGCCCAGGGAGACATCTGGAGAGCAGTTCTATAGGAGTACCCTAAAACAGAGGAAGTCTGTTGTGTGGAGTGATGGGATTGGTCTGTAGGGGAAACCACCCATATCTTGGTAAAGATTATAAATACTTGGTGAAGACAAAGGAGGTCAGAACAACATATTATTTTGGGTCCACTGTTCTCCAGATGCTTGCAGGTATCTGTAAATCGACGCTGAAATCCTTTGTTATGAATAAACCTTTATAATCAAAGTACAGTGTCAGCGGATCTCCTTGTCCTCCACAGCATGATTAGCAACATGTTTTCAGACACAACAAAAGTCCATGCAACTTATGTAATTACCTTGTTAAGCACATTTTTACTCCTGAACTTATTTAGGCTTGCCATAACACAGAGGTTGAATACTTGACTCAAGACATTTCAGCTTTTCATTAATGAATTTGTAAAAAAAATATTCCACTTTGACATTATGGGGTATTGTGTGTAGGCCAGTGACACAATCTCAATTTAATCCATTTTCAATTCACGCTGTATCAAACTATCAAAAGTCAAGGGGAGTGAATACTTTCTGAAGGCACTGTACATAAAAATGTCATATACATTTTAGTCATTTAGCAGACATTCTTATCCAGAGTGACTTACAGTTAGTGCATTCAGCTTAAGATAGCTAGGTGGGACTATCACATATCACAGGCATAGTAAGTTCTGTTTTCCTCAATAAAGTAGCTATCAGCAAAGCTAAAAAGGGGGGAGGAGTCAAGCGCAAGTGTTGGGGAGGGATTATTTAAGATACTTTTTTGAAGAGGTAGGGTTTCAGGTGCTTTCGGGAGATGGGCAGGGACTCTGCTGTCCAAGCTTCAGGGGGAAGCTGGTTCCATCATTGGGGTGCCAGGACAGATAAGAGCTTGGACTTGGCTGAGCAGGAGCTTCCCTCCCATAGGGGTGGGAGGGCCAAGAGACCAGAGGTGGCAGAAGGGAGTGCTCAGATTGGGGTTTAGGGTTGAGCATAGCCTGAAGGAGGGGCAGTTCATCTTGCTGCTCCGTAGGCAAGCATCACGGTCTTGTAGTGGATGCGAGCTTCGACTGGAAGCCAGTGGAGTGTGAGGAGGAGCAGGGTGACATGGGAGAACTTGGGAAGGTTGAACACCAGGCGGGCTGCAGCGTTCTAGATAAGTTGCAGGGGTTTGATGGCGCAAGCGTGGAGCCCGGCCAACTGAGAGTTGCAGTAGTCCAGATGGGAGATGACAAGTGCCTGGATTAAGACCTGCTCCACTTCCTGTCTGAGATAGGGTCGTACTCTACGGATGTTGTAGAACATGATCCTGCAGGAGCGAGTCACTGCTTTGATGTTTGCAGAAAACGACAGGGTGTTGTCAAGGGTCACACCAAGGTTCTTTGCACTCTGGTAGGGTGACACTGGAGAGGTATTTGAGCGGGCAGGCCTTCCCCAGGAAGAAGAGCAGCTCCGTCTTGTTGAGGATGAACTTGAGGTGGTGGACTGATATCTGCCAGGCACACAGATATGTGTGTCTCCACCTGGGTGTCAGAAGGGGAGAAGGAGAAAAATAGATGCGTGTCATTCACATAGCTAGGAGAGACCATATGAAGATATGACGGAGCAGAGTGACTTGGTGTACAGAGAGAAGAGGAGAGGGTCTAGAACCGAGCCCTGGGGGACACCGGTAGTGAGAATATGTGGTGCAGACACAGATCCTCTCCATGTCACCTGGTAGGAGCAGCCTGCCAGGTAGGATGAAATCCAAGAGTGTGCCCAGCCTGAGATGCCCAGACCTGAAAGGGTGGAGAGGAGGATCTGATGGTTCACAGTGTCGAAGACAGTGGATAGATCTAGGAGGATAAGAACAGAGGAGATAGTCAGCTTTGGCAGTGCGGAGAGCCTCTGACACAGAAGAGCAGTCTCGGTTGAGTGACCCTTCTTGAAACCTGACTGGTTAGGGTCAAGATCGTTCTGCGACAACGAGAGAGTTGATCAGAGACAGCACGCTCAATTGTTTTAGAAAGAAAAGAAAGGGATACAGGTCTAGAGTGTTGATTTCTTGGAGGGGAGCGACTCAGGAAATGTTGAAGTCAGAGGGGATGCAGCCAGTGGTGAGTTGAGGGAAGTGAGGAAAGGGAGAAGGTCTCCAGAGATGGTCTGGAGCAGGGAGGAGGGGATGGCCAGACCTCACTAGTTGCAGGATTTCATCTGGAGAGAGAGGGGATAAAGAGGTAAAGGCGTAGGGTAGTGCTGTGTGAGTGGGACCAGTGAATGAGGAGCAGAAGTCTTCAACCTTTTCAAAGTGGTTGACAAAGTTGTTCGCAAGGAGGGAGGGGTAGGGGGAGGAGGATTATGGAGGGAGGGGAAGATGGAAAATAGTTTCCTAGGGTTGGAGGCAGAAGCTCGAAAGCTAAAGTGATAGAAAGTGGCTTTAGCAGCAGATACAGAGGAAGATAAGGTAGAGAGGGAGTGAAAGGATGATAGGTCCCATTTTCTGCTCAGCAACCCGCAGTCCTGTTCTGTAAGCTCGCAATGAGTCACTCAGCCATGGAGCAGGAGGGAAGGGCCGGCCAGGAGGAAAGGGGACAGTGCAAGTCATAGGATGTAGAAAGGGAGGAGAGTATGCAAAATCAGGAGTCAGGAGACAGGAGGGATAAGGATTTAGCAGAAGGGAGAGATGATAGGATAGAAGAAGAGAGAGCGAAGATTGCGACAGCGCATGACCATCTGGATAGGGGCTTAGTGGCTAGGGTTGGGGGAAAGGGAGACAGAAAAGGAAACAAAGTAATCAGAGACCTGGAGGAGTCTTTCAGTGAGATTTGTAGGTGTACAGCCTATAGTAAAGATGAGGTCAAGCATATTGCTTGTGATTTTGAGGGGATTGGGAAAGGGTGAGGTCAAAATAGGCAAGGAGGGGAAAAAGGGATTTGGAAACAAATGAGTCGAAGGCAGACGTCAGGAGGTTGAAGTCGCCAAGTACGAAGAGCCATCGTCAGGAAATTAGCTTATCAAGGTGTCAAACTCATTGAGGAACTGGGTGATAGATGACAACAATGTTAAGCTTGAGTGGACAGTGACAGCATAGAATTAAAATGAGATGGACAGGTGAGAGAGGGTGAAAAAATAAAATCTCCAGTTAGGCGAAATGAGTAGCCCTGTGCCACCACCGCGATGACCAGATGCTCTTGGACTATGAGAGAAAACGTAGTCAGATGAAGAGAGCAGCTGGAGTAGTAGTGTTCTCTGGGGGGCGATCCATGTCTCCGTCAGGGCCAAAGTGTCAACGGACTGAAGGGTGGCATAGGTTGAGATGAACGCGGCATTCTTGACCACAGATTGGAAGTTCCAAACGCTGCCAGAGACCCGAAATTCCACATGGGTTGTTTGAGCAGGGTACACTAAATTAGAAGGGTTGCAGCCAAGGGGTGGGGAATGTCTACAGGGAGAGCAAATAGGTCTAGAAAACACACATAGTTGCCAAAGCTGCAAAAGAGCAAAATGAGAGCAGAAAATAACTAGGTAAGATACTCAAGTGAGAGACTGGTGTGGAGCCTTCCTCTCTTTCCTTCATCGACGAACTATGCCAAACAACTCTTAGGCTTGCAGATGAGACCATACTGACACGACCGCCGCTTATACGGCTGCCACTGACTAACCAGGGGAGACTGAAGTACTAACAATAATTTCTAATTGCACAGCAGAGGTGAATGGCACACCTCCCTGTAGTAATTGCTGATTGCCTAGGAGTTTGCCTAACATTGCTGGCACTAAGACTGCACTCAATGAGCTGTATAAGGCCATAAGCAAACATGAAAATGCTCATCCAGAGGCAGCGCTCCTAGTGGCCGGGGACTTTAATGCAGGGAAAAATAAATCTGTTCTACCTAATTTCTAACAGCATGTTAAATGTGCAACCAGAGGAAAAATAAAACTCTAGACCATCTTTAGTCCACACACAGCTTGCTAACATTAGCTAGCCTGTAGCTAGCTAGCCTGCCTCGCTAGCATTATCAAATGATAACGTTACATAACCAGCAGTATCTAGACAACATAACCAGCAGTATCTAGACAATGCACCAAAAATGTGTATGAGCTAAGACCCAACTAAGCTCTAATGAGGTAGCTAGTTATGCTAACATTATCTAAAATGTCAGCTTGCCTGTCTCGCTAGCTAACGTTAGCTAGCCTGCTTCGCTTTTATCAAACGATAGCTACCTACTTAACCAGCAATAACGTTATGCTAAGTTATATCAGAGAGGTCATTATCTACAGTACCAGTATCTCTGGTTACACTCACCACCATCGGTCGTTGCACACCAAGCTAGCGTTACTGGTGCAGACTTGGGGACTGACAAACTCCAAGCACCTATTCCAACCGCATACTAGGATCCTTCAGCAGGGCATGCACACCATATACAGTGGAGGGAAAAAGTATTTAGTCAGCCACCAATTGTGCAAGTTCTCCCACTTAAAAAGATGAGAGACGCCTGTAATTTTCATCATAGGTACACGTCAACTATGACAGACAAATTGAGAAAAAAAATCCAGAAAATCACATTGTAGGATTTTTAATGAATTTATTTGCAAATAATGGTGGAAAATAAGTATTTGGTCACCTACAAACAAGCAAGATTTCTGGCTCTCACAGACCTGTAACTTCTTCTTTAAGAGGCTCCTCTGTCCTCCACTCGTTACCTGCATTAATGGCACCTGTTTGAACTTGTTATCAGTATATAAGACACCTGTCCACAACCTCAAACAGTCACACTCCAAACTCCACTATGGCCAAGACCAAAGAGCTGTCAAAGGACACCAGAAACAAAATTGTAGACCTGCACCAGGCTGGGAAGACTGAATCTGCAATAGATAGGCAGCTTGGTTTGAAGAAATCAACTGTGGGAGCAATTATTAGGAAATGGAAGACATACAAGACCACTGATAATCTCCCTCGATCTGGGGCTCCACGCAAGATCTCACCCCGTTGGGTCAAAATGATCACAAGAACGGTGAGCAAAAATCCCAGAACCACACGGGGGGACCTAGTGAATGACCTGCAGAGAGCTGGGACCAAAGTAACAAAGCCTACCATCAGTAACACACTACGCCGCCAGGGACTCAAATCCTGCAGTGCCAGACGTGTCCCCCTGCTTAAGCCAGAACATGTCCAGGCCCGTCTGAAGATTGCTAGAGTGCATTTGGATGATGCAGAAGAGGATTGGGAGAATGTCATATGGTCAGATGAAACCAAAATATAACTTTTTGGTAAAAACTCAACTCGTCGTGTTTGGAGGACAAAGAATGCTGAGTTGCATCCAAAGAACACCATACCCACTGTGAAGCATGGGGGTGGAAACATGCTTTGGGGCTGTTTTTCTGCAAAGGGACAAGGACGACTGATCCGTGTAAAGGAAAGAATGAATGGGGCCATGTATCGTGAGATTTTGAGTGAAAACCTCCTTCCATCAGCAAGGGCATTGAAGATGAAACGTGGCTGGGTCTTTCAGCATGACAATGATCCCAAACACACCACTCGGGCAACGAAGGAGTGGCTTCGTAAGAAGCATTTCAAGGTCCTTGAGTGGCCTAGCCAGTCTCCAGATCTCAACCCCATAGAAAATCTTTGGAGGGAGTTGAAAGTCCGTGTTGCCCAGCGACAGCCCCAAAACATCACTGCTCTAGAAATTGCAGAAATAACTGCAGTGTATTGCAGTTGCAGATTTTTGCAGCATACTGCAGTTCAATCAATTGTTTAATCAATATTGTATATGCATGTACAGTGGGGAGAACAAGTATTTGATACACTGCCGATTTTGCAGGTTTTCCTACTTACAAAGCATGTAGAGGTCTGTAAATTTTATCATAGGTACACTTAAACTGTGAGAAATCCAGAAAATCACATTGTATGATTTTTAAGTAATTAATTTGCATTTTAATGCATGACATAAGTATTTGATCACCTACCAACCAGTAAGAATTCCGTCTCTCACAGACCTGTTAGTTTTTCTTTAAGAAGCCCTCCTGTTCTCCACTCATTACCTGTATTAACTGCACCTGTTTGAACTCGTTACCTGTATAAAAGACACCTGTCCACACACTCAATCAAACAGACTCCAACCTCTCCACAATGGCCAAGACCAGAGAGCTGTGTAAGGACATCAGGGATAACATTGTAGACCTGCACAAGGCTGGGATGGGCTACAGGACAATAGGGAAGCAGCTTGGTGACAAGGCAACAACTGTTGGCGCAATTATTAGAAAATGGAAGAAGTTCAAGATGACGGTCAATCACCCTCGGTCTGGGGCTCCATGCAAGATCTCACCTCGTGGGGCATCAATGATCATGAGGAAGGTGAGGGATCAGCCCAGAACTACATGGCAGGACCTGGTCAATGACCTGAAGAGAGCTGGGACCACAGTCTCAAAGAAAACCATTAGTAACACACTACGCCGTCATGGATTAAAATCCTGCAGCGCACGCAAGGTCCCCCTGCTCAAGCCAGCGCATGTCCAGGCCCGTCTGAAGTTTGCCAATGACCATCTGGATGATCTATAGGAGGAATGGGAGAAGGTCATGTGGTCTGATGAGACAAAAATATAGCTTTTTGGTCTAAATTCCACTCGCCGTGTTTGGAGGAAGAAGAAGGATGAGTACAACCTCAAGAACACCATCCCAACCGTGAAGCATGGAGGTGGAAACATCCTTCTTTGGCGATGCTTTTCTGCAAAGGGGACAGGACGACTGCACCGTATTGAGGGGAGGATGGATGGGGCCATGTATTGCGATATTTTGGCCAACAACCTCCTTCCCTCAGTAAGAGCATTGAAGATGGGTCGTGGCTGGGTTTTCCAGCATGACAACGACCCGAAACACACAGCCAGGGCAACTAAGGAGTGGCTCCGTAAGAAGCATCTCAAGGTCCTGGAGTGGCCTAGCCAGTCTCCAGACCTGAACCCAATAGAACATCTTTGGAGGGAGCTGAAAGTCCGTATTGCCCAGCAACAGCCCCGAAACCTGAAGGATCTGGAGAAGGTCTGTATGGAGGAGTGGGCCAAAATCCCTGCTGCAGTGTGTGCAAACCTGGTCAAGACCTACAGGAAATGTATGATCTCTGTAATTGCAAACAAAGGTTTCTGTACCAAATATTAAGTTCTGCTTTTCTGATGTATCAAATACTTATGTCATGCAATAAAATGCAAATTAATTACTTAAAAATCATACAATGTGATTTTCTGAATTTTTGTTTTAGATTCTGTCTCTCACAGTTGAAGTGTACCAATGATAAAAAATTACAGACCTCTACATGCTTTGTAAGTAGGAAAACCTGCAAAATTGGCAGTGTATCAAATACTTGTTCTCCCCACTGTATATAACAACATGTTTGATGTTTTATGTAGTTTGATGTCTTATGTAGAAGAGGCATTTGAATTTAATTGAATTTCACCATCCAACAACAATAGTCAATCTGTAATCTCGATATCTCTACAATTTGCACTCACTCTCATCGCACGTCGAAACTCCTGTGGGACTGCTCAATGTCTCAGCGTATGCTGCTAGCTGGGGGTGCCATGTGGCCCGGCCTGAATATGATCACTCAAACTAGGCTGACTCATCCAGTGGAGCTTTATTAAAGAGTACAGAGAGGGAACAGTCTCTACCATGCAAATCACTGCACTGCACTAATGTTGCCTAGAGTAGGTAATATAACTGGCACTAAGTTGCAACTGGGACCTTGGGTCCCCACTTCCCAATAGTGAAGATGAACCTTAAACTCAGATCCTTTTCCATATAGAAGAACCCATTGTTGTTTTATGCCGTAGGACATATGCCATAGTGCCTCATATCTGCAGCAGAGCTTCCACTTCATCTCTGCCCATCTGTTCATCCACAGGGCCAGGTTGTGACAGCCGTGGTAGGGGACCCAGAGGCCCCCAGAGCTATTCTAAGAAGCTGGAAGGAGGCCCCAGTGTGGGCACCTTGTCCCTGGATGGATAGGCTCCAGAAGCACTTCTGTCCCCTAATTACACCATTTATTGTGGCACTGATGCATGCCACACCACGCCTCTCCTCTCATCTTGCTCTCAGTCTGTCTCCCTCTCCTCGGTCACTCTTCTCCTTTCTTCTCTCCTCCTTTCCACATGTACCCAGTAGAGATCTCCATGACTATATTGTGCTACACACACACATACGCACACGGGCGCTAGCACACGCACTTTACACATACGTACATTGTAATATTATTGTATGGTGGTATCATACATTTTGTGTTGTAGATATGTAGTGGTGTAACAATGTTATATGATGTACTGTTTTATATTTTGTCTTATGTGTAATGTAAGTACCTTCATGTGTTTGGACCCAAGGAAGAGTAGCTGCTGCCTTGGCAGCATCTAATGGGGATCCCTAATAAATACAAAATACAAATACAGCATATGTGGACTTAAGATATACTGAAAAAATATGAGGTATACTATACTGTTCTGTTGTCACTGTGGCTTTAAAATGTTACGAGGGCCTGCTCTCTCATGCAGTTGGCAGCATCTCTAATAAATATAAATGAAGTTGATGATTGGAATCAGGAGAATGAAGAGGTTGAGATCTTTACTTTACTTCAGTTCCAGTGACAATGACAGACAGACAGACAGACAGACAAAGACAGGCTGGTTTGTCTGACTGGTATGCAGGTTTATAGGAGAAGGACATTCCATTAAAATAATCTCTCAACCCGGACTCAAAGAAGGGTCCTGGAACTTGTCCAAATTTTGGGAAAAGTCCACAGATGGTGACTCATACCCTGCTTGAGTCCACTCACTGCCCACTGCCCCATGCAGCACTGGTTTCAAAACAACATCAATCTCAGAAACAATCGAGCCAATGGTTGACAAGTTAAACACCACACTGGGCATTCGTCATGGTAGCCCCCCCTGAGGACAACAACGTCAAAATAGAAGACGCACTGGAGGAGACCAACTCAATTAGAAGACAAACAAATCTTGAGATATCTATAGTTTCGATCTTAATCTGTATAATATAAGCAGCATATCCTGGGTGTGGTTCTTGTGAATGCCACTCATATCAGAGTTTTGCTGATGGGACTTGTGTGTCTCCAAGGCCCAGTCTCTTCGTGGGCAGAACATGGACATGTTAGTAATCTTTCAAGACTGTCAGAAATGATGTTGTGTGCTCTTTTTTCCAACCCAAAGCAAAGTCAGATGACATCAGCAGCTGTGCTGAAGTATTCGCCAACAGTCGCTGGATACATTTTCTCAGTCTCTTGGAGCCCTCTTATTTTTCTTCGACTGCTTAAACCTTCCAGATGTCAGAAGTGCTCTTCCTTCAAACTGAAAGAGGCTTTCTTGGATCCAGGGCACACCTGGGGCCTGGGCTGAAATTTAAAGAGCCTAGCACTTTCTCCTAGAATGCTAATTGTGTTGCATTTGATTTGAGCAAACTTCAGAAACCAAACTGATAGTTCAGCTATTAAAATGATGACAGCTGTTACTTTGGACAAAGCCATTAAAAACCTCCTGCTGTTTCCGAAGGCGGACGTAGGCACAATAGTTGTGCTTTCACAGAAGGAACAAGAGTGAGGCTTTTTCAAGTTCCTTTTAATCAATGTACACAAAGGAAACCCCACTGACGGTTTTCAGGGGGAAAAGAGGCAAATTCAGGAAAAATATTAAAAAGTACAACAGTTCTATTGAAAATCTTTGGATGCACCATTGTCACTCTAGTTATTGAATTCCTCAGTGCTCAAAGTCACAGCTCAAACTCAAGGTGTGGTTCTAAGAAGTTTACATGAGGCTGTTTGGATACCAAGTCTTGGCATGTGTTCTCAAATCCTCAAAAAGTTCTACAGCTGCACCATCGAGAGCATCCTGACTGGTTGCATCACCGCCTGGTATGGCAACTGCTCAGCATCCGACCGCAAGGCACTACAGAGGGTAGTGCGTACGGCCCAGTACATCACTGGGGCCAAGCTTCCTGCCATCCAGGACCTCTGTACCAGACGGTGTCAGAGGAAGGCCCTAAAAATTGTCAAAGACTCCAGCCACCCTACTCATAGACTGTTCTCTCTGCTACAGCATGGCAAGCGGTACCGGAGTGCCATGTCTAGGTCCAAAAGGCTTCTTAACAGCTTCTACCCGCAAGCCATAAGACTCCTGAACAGCTAATCATGGATACCCAAATTATTTGCATTGCTGCTGCTACTCTGTTTATTATCTATACATAGTCACTTTAACTCTACCCACATGTACATATTACCTCAATTACCTCAACTAACCGGTGGCCCCGCACATTGACTCTGTACCGGTACCCCCTGTATATAGCCTCCCCCCTACTGTTATTTTATTTTACTGCTGCTCTTTAATTATTTGCTATTTTTATTTTTTACTTATCTATTTTTTACTTTTCTTAAAACTGCACTGTTGGTGAAGGGCTTGTAAGTAAGCATTTCACTGTAAGGTCTACACCTGTTGTATTCGGCGCATGTGGCAAATTAAATTTGATTTGATTTGATATTAATAACAATGGAAATCCATCTAAATATATTTATTTGAGGAAACTGAAAATGGAAGTGCTACATTGCAAGGAGTTGGTAGAACTTCCTGTTCAGGGAAACTACACATCCCCTTATTGATTGTCATCATGTGTTGAGAAGCAAGGACGACGTCCAGAGACCATAATGCTTAAGCAGATTTTTTTCCCTGGCCTCAAACCTAATTATGTTTCATTGAGCTGTTGATTGAGTGATGATATGGGGCTCTCTTCATCTGATTGTTTGCCAGCTGTAATTTCTGTTTCAATCTAATCAAATTAATTGGCAACAGTCAAGAGATTCATTAAAACAAAGTCATTTTGGAGATTTGAATAAGCCTGTGCATTTATTTACCATAATCTGGACCATTATGAAATTAATTGAATACAAAAAAATTATGTTTGATTAGAAAATATAGGTCACATTTAATTGTGCCAGCCTCAATGTGAATTTATACACAAGACAATGATCTGAATGTTAGTGTCTGAATCAAATGTGTTGATTTACTGTCATAGTTATATGCTTGTGACTGGGCATAGATGCCCATCCAGGCCCCGCAGACTGTGGCATTTGAGTGTAGAAACTGCTCATGAATAGAAGTGAGTTTGTGAGATCATGTTGCCATAAAAGTGCTTTGTTTAAAAATTCAGGTTGAATTTGCGGGGTCACACATGTGACATTTTGCATTTGGGACACCCTAAAATCCAAAAACAATTAGGTAATTTGTCACGCATGAATTCGTGTGGAATGATATTTACAATCCCCAAGATATAGGGGTTGTGTATCTGGAACTAATTACACGCTTATTACCAACCAATTAGGGACAGTGAAACACATGTGAGCCCACTATATACAGTGAGGGAAATAAGTATTTGATCCCCTGCTGATTTTGTATGTTTTCCCACTGACAAAGAAATGATCAGTCTATAATTTTAATGGTAGGTTAATTTGAACAGTGAGAGACAGAATAACAACAACAAAATCCAGAAAAACGCATGTCAAAAATGTTATAAATAGATTTGCATTTTAATGAGGGAAATAAGTATTTGACCCCTCTGCAAAACATGACTTAGTACTTGGTGGCAAAACCCTTGTTGGCAATCACTGAGGTCAGACGTTTCTTGTAGTTGGCCACCAGGTTTGCACACATCTCAGGAGGGATTATGTTCCACTCCTCTTTGCAGATCTCTCCAAGTCATTAAGGTTTCGAGGCTGACGTTTGGCAACTCGAACCTTCAGCTCCCTCCACAGATTTTCTATGGGATTAAGGTCTGGAGACTGGCTAGGCCACTCCAGGACCTTAATGTGCTTCTTCTTAAGCCACTCCTTTGTTGCCTTGGCTGTGTGTTTTGGGTCATTGTCATGCTGGAATGCCCATCCACGACCCATTTTCAATGCCCTGGCTGAGGGAAGGAGGTTCTCACCCAAGATTTGACGGTACATGGCCCCGTCCATCGTCCCTTTGATGCGGTGAAGTTGCCTTGTCCCCTTAGCAGAAAAATACCCCCAAAGCATAATGTTTCCACCTCCATGTTTGACGGTGGGGATGGTGTTCTTGTGGTCATAGGCAGCATTCTTCCTCCTCCAAATACGGCGAGTTGAGTCGATGCCAAAGAGCTTGATTTTGGTCTCATCTGACCACAACACTTTCACCCAGTTCTCCTCTGAATCATTCAGATGTTCATTGGCAAACTTCAGACGGGCCTGTATATGTGCTTTCTTTAGCAGGGGTACCTTGCGGGCGCTGCAGGATTTCAGTCCTTCACGGCGTAGTGTGTTACCAATTGTTTTCTTGGTGACTATGGTCCCAGCTGCCTTGAGATCATTGACAAGATCCTCCCGTGTAGTTCTGGGCTGATTCCTCACCGTTCTCATGATCATTGCAACTCCACGAGGTGAGATCTTGCATGGAGCCCCAGGCCGAGGGAGATTGACAGTTCTTTTGTGTTTCTTCCATTTGCGAATAATCGCACCAACTGTTGTCACCTTCTCACCAAGCTGCTTGGCGATGGTATTGTAGCCCATTCCAGCCTTGTGTAGGTCTACAATCTTGTCCCTGACATCCTTGAAGAGCTCTTTGGTCTTGGCCATGGTGGAGAGTTTGGAATCTGATTGATTGATTGCTTCTGTGGACAGGTGTCTTTTATAGAGGTAACAAACTGAGATTAGGAGCACTCCCTTTAAGAGTGTGCTCCTAATCTCAGCTCGTTACCTGTATAAAAGACACCTGGGAGCCAGAAATCTTTCTGATTGAGAGGGGGTCAAATACTTATTTCCCTCATTAAAATGCAAATCAATTTATAACATTTTTTACATGCATTTTTCTGGATTTGTCTCTCACTGTTCAAATAAACCTACCATTACAATTATAGACTGATCATTTCTTTGTCAGTGGGCAAACGTACAAAATCAGCAGGGGATCAAATACTTTTTTCCCTCACTGTAAATATATCCTAAATAATTTTCCAAAATCCAGAATTTTTTCTCTAAATCAAGTAAATTCTGATTTGTCCATCTTTGTTGTAATGAGGCCCGTGGAGGTTTGGTTTCTCCCTATGGTTCTCACTCTCCTAAACCCGACACAAGGCCACTTCTCCGTCCCAGCTCTAATCCGCCATCTCCCACTTCGCATCCCCAAGTTAAGGGAAATAGTGGGAACAACAGTGGGCCCCAACTCAGCCATTCATGTTGGGTAACGGAATTCTTGATCCCGGTCTGGCAATTCTTCTCATTTGGGAATTGTACGTTTAGGACATTGGGGAGCCGAGTTCAGAATAGGGGAGGCTTTTCAAAGGTAGACATAGGGGATTTTCCTTTTAAATCTTAGGCTCCTGAATGTGCTAAGATTGGATACAGTTGGGATAAAGGCAATAAATGGGATACATTACCCTCATGGTAACCAAGAACATGAATCTGCTATTTCGATTGCAAATTGGCAAACTGGACTATGATCATTTTAAAAATAATAATAATTATAATATACTTATGGTTCCCCTTGGAGGGCAAGAACAAGAAGAAACTCTCAACAAACACATTTTCACTCTGAGAATTAGGGGCATACTTGTAATATATTGAGGCACTGCTGTAGAAGACACAGTGGCATGCGAAAGTATTCACTCCCCCTTGGTATTTTTCCTATTTTGTTGCCTTACAACCTGGAATTAAAATGGATTTTTGGGGGGCTTGTATCATTTGATTTACACAACATGCCTACCACTTTGAAGATGCAAAATCTTTTTTATTGTGTAACAAACAGTAATAAGACAAAAAAACTGAAAACTTGAGCGTGCATAACTATTCACCCCCCCATTCCTTCAATTCTGACCAGTTTCCCAGTCCCTGCCGATGAAAAACATTTTAAATTTTTTACATTTTAGTCATTTAGCAGACGCTCTTCTCCAGAGCGACTTACAGTTAGTGAGTGCATACATTTTTCATACTGGCCCCCTGTGGGAAACGAACCCACAACCCTGGCACCACCATGCTTCAATGTGGGGATGGTGTTCTCGGGGTGATGAGAGGTGTTGGGTTTGCGCCAGACATAGCATTTTCCTTGATGGCCAAAAAGCTCAATTTTAGTCTAATCTGACCAGAGTACCTTCTTCCATATGTTTGGGGTCTCCCACATGCCTTTTGGCGAACACCAAACGTATTTGCTTATTTTTTTCTTTAAGCAATGGCTTTTTTCTGGCCACTCTTCCGTAAAGCCGAGCTCTGTGGAGTTTACGGCTTAAAGTGGTCCTACGGACAGATACTCCAATCTCCACTGTGGAGCTTTGCAGCTCCTTCAGGGTTATCTTTGGTCTCTGTTGCCTCTCTGATTAATGCCCTCCTTGCCTGGTCCGTGAGTTTTGGTGGGCGGCCCTCTCCCTCTCCCTCATCTGTACTTCTCCACAACTTTGTCCCTGACCTGTTTGGAGAGCTCCCTAGTCTTCATGGTGCTGCTTGCTTGGTGGTGCCCCTTGCTTAGTGGTTTTGCAGACTCTGGGGCCTTTCAGAACAGCTGTATATATACTGAGATCATGTGACAGATCATGTGACACTTAGACTGCACAGGTGGACTTTATTTAACTAATTATGTGACTTCTGAAGGTAATTGGTTGCACCAGATCTTATTTAGGGGCTTCTTATCAAAGGGGGTGAATACATATGCACGCACCACTTTTCCGCTATTTATTTTTTAGAATTTTTTGAAACAAGTTACTTTTTAATTTCACTTCACCAATTTTGACTATTTTGTGTATGTCCATTACATAAAATCCAAATAAAAATCCATTTAAATTACAGGTTGTAATGCAACAAAATAGGAAAAACGCCAAGGGGATGAATACTTTTGTAAGGCACTGTAGAGGGTTCAATGCATGAATAGCAGGTGCATATTGTTCTGATCTCCTTTTGAGAAATCACTTTGATGGTTATCCGCTTGTCTGTTTACATTTTCAAATACCGCCCTGGATTTTCCTGGAGTCAATTTCCCGGGGTTGTGTAATGTTTTGGTTTGAAAATGCTGTCTTTTCTAGGTGTCATCCTCCGACAACCTTAGGCACCACCTCACTCACAGTCGGGACTAATCATCATCCTATTGGTGTCACCTGTGTCAATCGGTTTGTTTCTGTATTGTTTGTATCATTTTTTTGTTGCATTGCTTGTATGGCGTTGTATTTTTACATTTGTGGGACTTTCCTTGCCTATCAATGTATCAGTGTGTTGTTGTTTTTTGGAGACCCCAGGAAGAGTAGCTGTTGCTTTTGCAAATGCAGGCACTAGGGATGGGGGTGTGAGCATGTGGGTCTGGGCAGATGAGATGTAGTAATTTATTTTGTACGTCTGTAAGTAACCCTGGATGTGCACATGGTTAAGCAACTTTATAAAGATCAACAGAACACATGTCAAAGCTATGTACACAAGTATATTGAGTGAAGGTAAAAATTAAAAAGTAAAAATGTGGTCCTCTTGTTCTGTCCCACTTGTTCTGATTCTCCATGACATTAATTGCTGGGCAGTGTTTAAGGTCAAGGTAGCACCTGGTAGTTAAAATTAATTGTTGGTTACTGCTGCTGTCCATTTGGAATCCAAGTGCGTGCTAATTAAAGTGGCCGAATTTGTTTTGATTTTAACACATTGGCTAATCAAGGACATGTCAGTTCTAACCCTCCATTTAGCCTTGCACTGACTATCTAATTCACTGTAATGGTGACGGCAGGTAGCCTAGTGGTTAAGAGCGTTGGGCCAGTAACCGAAAGTTTGCTGGTTTGAATCCCTGTAGATGTGCCCTTGAGCAAGGCACTTAACCTGAATTGCTCTGAATAAGATTACTAAAATGTAAATGTAATGGCTTCTGACAGTTCGCTTAAAGGTGTGTGCCATCTCCTGCGACCAAAATAATCACAATCAAATCTGATGCAGACAGAGCAACTACAGTAGTTCTGGTGCATGACCAATTTTAATGGCGATTAAGGACATTTCTAAATACAGTAGTAAGAATATAGAATTCGACATGGACGTCGATTAAGGCAGCCCCCTGCACCTCTCTGATTCAGACGCATTGGGTTAAATGCGGAGGACACATTTCGGTTGAATGCATTCAGTTGTGCAACTGACTAGGTATCCTGTTTCTCTATCTATTTGCAAGTTGTGTAAGCTCTTTACAGTAGTAACTGGGTGATAACTATATAATTATACAGTCACGATATATATATTTTTTTTGGGGGGGGTGGGGGATAAGGAATAAGGTTTTGAAGTGTCTGTCCTCTATCTAGGAGATATAAGAAAGCTCAGGAAATATTTTTTGACACATATTTAACCCCTTTTTGGGGGCCACAAAACATCTTCCAATGTTCCATAAACAAAATTAATGGGTACCGGGTTACCTTCAGACGAGTCCCGTGACACTTGTGGGGGACATAGAGCAAAACAGAGAACACCATCGTGTTCGGAAGAGTATCATCTTTCCATAGAGTGGTCATATTAGTTTCAGGCCAAATTGGATGCTAGAGACATTTTTGTGAGAAGACCGATTTTCGGGATGTCTCATGGTCTGACACTTTCCACCGCAGATGCGGAAGGCCGACATAGGCAGATGCGGTGGATTGAGACAAAGCCCAACAGATACAGTATCTCTAGCTTAAAGAGATGGATTTTTTATTATGTTAATTAGATTGAGGCACGGTTGCATCAATCGACTTAAGGAAATAGACAACAATTATATTTTAAAGACTAGGTTGTCCCTAAAATCTAAGTACTAAGTACAATGAACAATTTAATGGTAATTTGGTGATATTTGTCCATAATAATTGTATTAATATTTGTTATTGTTACAAGCATAGCGCCTCTACCAAGCAGCCTTACTGAGAGACAGGAAAGCATGAAGGAGACTGATGTCTTGGCCTCATGGCTTTCTCCAGTGTGTCATTAGTCTGGCTAATTAGATAATAATGACTCTGTGTTTTCCATTACAGGGCGGAGGAGGACACACGTGGTGCAGAGAGTTCCAAACCATCTTTCCTGTACCAAGAAAAGTCAGCGTGGTTGACAAAGTAGTCTGCAAATAGCTCCCCCCTCTCCTTAGCTCAGAGAGCTCACATAACAACAACCATCATTTCCCAGGGCTAAGTACAAGCTGTAAGGATCTGTCCACAGACACAGCCTCATTTGCAGGTGCTGCTAACGTTGTATGCCTGGATAAGGGCCTGCTGGATACTTCGGAGGAAAACAACAAGACAAGCTAGTTAGGCTATGGGTGGGAAATTCAGAGATGTCAGGTTCGGGCTTTGTTTTTTATTTTCTAGCTGGACAGACAAACTAAGTCAATTTTCACTTTGGAACTTCTGCCTTTGCTGGCATTCATCAATCTACCCAGCTCACAAGTCTTTAGACAACTTGTTGTCTTGCCAAACAAGGATCTCTCTTCACTGTAGAACAATGGACTACACAAAGTGCCTCAAAAACTCTCTGAAGGAAACAGCATAAAATGACTGAAAATTACATGGGTATAAGTGTTGTGATGTGTGTATAATAAGACTGTGTAGAGTATTTAGAATGTCTGGTGATATTTTGCTCCAATTAACAGGTATTACCCTTATTCATTCACGGAAAAGTATACTGTTTGGTATCTGTACAATCGGACTGTCTTGATTCAAACGTTTAAAGAGTTTATGAAAGTGCACAAAGCAATCTCGCAGTCTATGCAGGCGATGAATGGGGGTGGACTCAGCCCCAGGAACCCTTCCCTTACCTGAACCAATCACAGCTTTTTTGAACGGAAGCCTCACCTATTCCTGTCCCAGGACTACAAAACTGAACGTGTGGAAACAGCACCTCGTGTTCAGATTTACGACCCTGGCATGGTTGCTGTCATTTATCAACAAAATAACAATTCAAGGCCACCCCCTGCAGGGACCTTGTCAAACACTGGACTACTGAAATAATTTTTTGGACTCTTTGTGCATGGAGAGATCTCTGAAGACCATTGGGGTGCAGGCAGACTAAACGTAAGATTATCCAGCTCCATCTCACCTATAGTTTCCTTGGTTAGACTGTGAGCGTGAAATATATATCTGTTAATCTAAAAAATTATCCTAAAAAATACAGGCCTCTGTTAGTTTAAGACTTTCAAATAACTGCTTGTCTTTTGTCCGTTTAATCAAACGCTATAGAAATACCCTACACCTTTTCCCTTCCTTTCTTAGTTTGATTTTATTTACCATTTTGCCTTCATTAATAATTCATCCTGTACATTCATTGCTTAACCCTGGTTATTTTTTTATAATACATCTTCTTCCTTTATAAAATATACTGGCCTCTGATTGCCTCTTAAAAAAACAGGGTGAATGTTATTTTTGTGCACTAAGGTGAAGCGTAATAAATTGGGGGTTGAGATAAAAGCCTTGAGGAAATTATGGAGGGCTGTTTGCAGCTGTCTGATAATAGAAGGTTATGGCGTGGATTGTATGGACAGGTCAAGGATCATTGTTTGAAACCCTAGTGGTGTTATGACATGGGGGAATTTAACCTACTTAAAGTAAACATTACTCTCTTTCCTGAAATTCGGCAAGATACTTCCCATTTTATACCCACTTTTATCAATGTGTTCGTCCTGTTGAGTAAATGCATTTAGTTCAAAACATTTGTTAATGGTTGTATTCAAATAGCAACAACCAATTTATATTAATTAACATGATTGAATGACCATTTCAAAGCAAACAATAGAGCACTTAAGTTTAAATAACAAATGATAGTTTGTTTTTGTGCCTCTACCTCTACGCACAGTCATTGTTCCATAACTTCCACTACTAAAGTAATTACAGTGTAACTACACAGGTAACAACTGTTAATACAATTTTGTTACAAGAGTAACTACAATGCAACTACACCATTGTAAGAGCAACTTAAAGTGTTACCAATGATCCAATACATGATGGATAAAATAACTAGATAAACAGAGTTCTACCTTGCAAACATAAACTCAGAGTTTCAAACCTGTTTCAATTCAGAAAGGCCTTCGGTCGGCATTGAGAAAATCAAGCATTGAACATGTGTGACCAAATCAATATACAGTGAGGTCTAAAAGTATTAGGACAGTGACACATTTTTGTTGTTTTGGCTCTCTACTCCAGCACTGAAATTATACAGTGACTATGCAGTTAAAGTGCAGACTGTCAGCTTTAATTTGAGGGTATTTTCATTCATATCGGTTGAACCGTTTAGAAATTACAGCACTTTTGTACATAGTCTCCCCCTGCACTCATAGTCATTGTAATTTCAAATCCAAAGTGCTGGAGTACAGAGCCAAAACAACAACAAAAATGTCACTGTCCAAAAACTTTTGTATAAATCAAAAGCAATGGTAAATCACACATCACTGCTGACAAACTTCATCCCATCACCAGCCAAATGTTTTGGTCAGTGTTTTTCTATTTAAATGCAAATGAAGTTACCAGTTATGGGACAGTGTGCTCTGCAAACAGACTTTGTTTTAATAAAAATTACAAAAAGATATCCAAACAGAGTTTTCTTGCAACCCGTAGTGGTTTCTCATCAGGTATAGAGTAGCCTCCACCGAGTCCCCAACAACCGGATGTTCCAGTAGTCAGGGGAAATGGAAAGATTGTCTATGACGTGACTTCCGCTTTTGGATGTTAACAAGGTGACACTCTGACTTAACTCCTCCTCGACATTTACTGGGTTGGTTGAACAGTGCAGAAGTGAACCTCGAGAACCTCCCCGACAGTTTTTTCTTCTCATCAAGACCAGTATGTTTGGGATCTAGTTTCAGGTGTTTCTTTAACACCTGCTACGTTAGGTTAGGTATAGAGTAACATAAAAGCACAATGGAACACAGAAATGGAGTCTATCCTCGTCATTGGAGGTAAACGATTGAATAACCATAAATGTCTGACAAAATAGGTGACACTTACCTGCTTCTCAGGGTATATTCAGTACAACTTCATAAACCACTATCAGAAACATTAATCACCAGGGGTGTAGTGGAGGGTAAACGCAGTTCACTTTTAACACATTTTGTGTGATGTTTTACCCACCTTTTGAAGAAAAATGCATTGAAAGTATAGGGCGCGTTACTTTGTTCACCGCAAATGGCAATCAGAGTTTACCCACCAATTTCTTTACCACTACATCACTGTTCACCACATTGAATACACAAGAATGTCAACTATTTCACAGTGGATTTTTTTATCTAAATCACTCACGTAAATATTTTAGAAATTGTATTTCAAATAGTGATGATCTTACCATAAAGCTTTTATAACTCCAGCTTGTGTCACATACATTCCTACACTGAGCTTGAGTTTGTTCAGCAAAGCCATTGAATTTCAAAGGCCAGACTTCCTTGGGTTAAAACAGTGAACAATGCTGCGAAATGCGCTCTCCAGTTCTCTACAACTTATTTGAGTGCCCTCTGCAGAGCAAAATGCACAGCGGTTAATACCGCTACCATGGCGACAAACTCTCACAAACTCTCACAAAGCCTCGTGGTGGTGGACCCACCAAGTTTTCTGCCAGTTTAATGTTTTTATTCGGTTGGGGTTGAGTGCCTTACCCTCTAGTCGTGTGAACAGAAACATTTAATTCCATTACCCCCCAGCCCAAGAAAACACAACACAAGGCACCAGGAACTCGACATGACAAGTGGTTCCACATTATATGTCTGTTTGCTGGCGAGATATAGCAATTATTCCTTGTTTTCGAGAGAGAGAGAGAGAGAGAGAGAGAGAGAGAGAGAGAGAGATCCACAACACCCGCAGAGCCCCATGTAACTCTTGCCTCGCTGGCTTTTCATAAAAAAAAATGTTTCCCAGAGATCCTCGGGAGATGTAATTATTGTGCAGCCAACTTGTAAGACCCATAGTTCCTGGGAATACTTCTCCCCCATCGACCAATCCTTGTGTTGATTTTTAACGGCTTGCATTTTTCTCGCATTACATTTTTTTCCAAGTGCTGTTTTGTCTGCTACTGTGTGCATGAACATCGTGGCAATTATGAAAACAATGAACAACCATAGACATCTATACTGAACAAAAATATAAACGCAACATGTAAAGTGTTGGTTTCATGGGCTGAAATAAAAGATCCCAGACATTTTCCATAGGCACAAAATGCTTATTTCTCTCACATTTTGTGCACAAATTTGTTTACATCCCTGTTAGTGAGCATTTCTCCTTTGCCAAGATAATCCATCCACTTGACAGGTGTGGCATACAGGAAGCTGACTAAACAACATGATCATTACACAGGTGTACCTTGTGCTGGTGACAATAAAAGGCCACTCTAAATTGTGCAGTTTTGTCACACAACACAATGCCACAGATGTCTAAATTTTTGAGGGAGCGTGCAATTGTCATGCTGACTGCAGGAATGTCCACTAGAGCTGTTGCCAAATAATTTAATGTGAATTTCTCTACCATAAGCCGCCTCCAACGTCATTTTAAAGAATTTGGCAGTACGTCCAACCAGCCTCACAACCGCAGACCATTTGTAAATACTGCACCAAACACCTTAGTTAGATGTAAAATTAAACTAAAACATCCTCTGCAAAAACGTCAACATTTATTGAGTTATCTTAGATTCATTCTGGGGATTTTGAGGAAGTGAAATAGGCTTCCGCGTCTACAGTGTCTCATGAGGGACAAACATCATTAACCAAACGTGGAATCGGTCAGGAAACACACCTCGAAGAATTGCACACATGTTGTTACACAATACTAAATTGACAGAAGATTAAATTGATTTCAATATTATTTAAATATATAGGCCTATGTAGCATTTATTTCTTTATGCAATCTTCTCAGTTTTCATGTAAAGCCTCTTTTTATCCTTCAGTTGTTTGTAACGATTGCAAAGACATTTGTCAACTATGTATTTGTGGTCAACTTCATTCCGAAGTTATCGGCGGTCACAGAGAGACAGATAAACAGCTTGATTCTACAGTGCATTCTGTTACGTTACAGCCGTCTTCTAAAATGGATAAAATAAAATCCTCATCAATCTACACAAAATACCCCATAATGACAAAGCAAAAACAGGTTTGTAGAAATGTTTGCAAATTTATCACAAATAAAAAACAGAAATGCCTTATTTACATAAGTATTCAGACCCTTTGCTATGAGACTCAAAATTGAGCTCAGGTGCATCCTGTTTCCATTGATCTTCCTTGAGATGTTTCTACAACTTGATTGGAATCCACCTGTGGTAAATTCAACTGATTGGACATGATTTGGAAAGGAACACACCTGTCTATATAAGGTCCCACAGTTGACAATGCATGTCAGAGCAAAAACCAAGCCATGAGGTTGAAGAAATTGTCCATAGAGCTCCGAGACAGGATTGTGTCGAGGCACAATTCTGGGGAAGGATACCAAATAATGTCTGCAGCATTGAAGGTCCCTAAGAACACAGTGGCCTCCATCATGCTTAAATGGAAGACGTTTGGAACCACCAAGACTCTTCCTAGAGCCAGCCGCCCGGCCAAACTGAGCAATCGGGGGAGAAGGGCCTTGGTCAGGGAGGTGACCAAGAGCCCAATGGTCTCTCTGACAGAGCTCCGGAGTTCCTCTATGGAGATAGGATAATCTTCCAGAAGGACAACCATCTCTGCAGCACTCCACCAATAAGGCTTTTATTGTCGAGTGGCCAGACGGAAGCCACTCCTCAGTAAAAGGCACATGACAGCCGGCTTGGAGTTTGGCAAAAGGCACCAAAATTCTCTGGTCTGATGAAACCAAGATTTAACTCTTTGGCCTGAATGCCAAGTGTCACGTCTGAAGGAAACCTGGCACCACCCCTATGGTGAAGCATGGTGGTGGCAGAATCATGCTGTGGGGATGTTTTTCAGTGGCAGGGACTGAGAGACTAGTCAGGATTGAGGGAAAGATGAACGGAGCAAAATACAGAGAGATCCTTGATGAAAACCTGCTCCAGAGCGAAGGTTCACCTTCCGACAGGACAACGACACTAAGCACACAGCCAAGACAATGCAGGAGTGGCTTCAGGACAAGTCTTGAACCCGATCGAACATCTCTGGAGAGAACTGAAAATAGCTGTGCAGCGACGCTCCCATCCAACTTGACAGAGCTTGAGAGGATCTGCAGAGAAGAATGGGAGAAACGACCAAAATACAGGTGTGCCAAGCTTGTAGCATCATACCCAAGAAGACTCAAGGCTGTAATCGCTGCCAAAGGTGCTTCAACAAAGTACTGAGTAAACGGTCTAAATACTTATGTAAATTTGATATTTCTGTTTTTATTTTTTATAAATATGCCAACATTTCTAAAAAGCTGTTTTTGCTTAGTCCATTATGGGGTATTGTGTGTAGATTGATGAGGGGGGAAAAAACTATTGAATCAATTTTAGAATAAGGCTGTAACATAACAAAATGTGGAAAAAGTCAAGGGGTCTGAATACTTTCCGAATGTAGATCTTGTGTACAGCATAAAGTGATCTAACGGTGCACTTAGCTGTTTTACGAGTGGTGTGAGGCAGTCGCTAAATAACAAACGTTTTCAAGTACAACTTTAGAAACGATGGTTTGGGAAACAGCTCGGAGATTTAACGATGCGCCTACAAAGGTTTTAACGATGAACTTAGCCTTAAGATGCTTTTGGGAAACCGGGCCCTTTACTGCACTCTACTGAGCTCTACTGTGCTGTACTTCTGATGTCCAAACTTGTGAAACATAGACATCTACGATCGGTTCTTTTTTTTTTGTCCGGCCAAATTTGGTCTTGTTTGGGGCGGAGCTCATTAAAATAATAGCCAATGTGTAGTAAAATACCCAAATATGCAAAGGAAGATATTGCATATTTCTACCTTTGTGTACCTACAGTGGGGAAAAAAAGTATTTAGTCAGCCACCAATTGTGCAAGTTCTCCCACTTAAAAAGATGAGAGAGGCCTGTCATTTTCATCATAGGTACACGTCAACTATGACAGACAAAATGAGAACAAAAATCCAGAAAATCACATTGTAGGATTTTTAATGAATTTATTTGCAAATTATGGTGGAAAATAAGTATTTGGTCAATAACAAAAGTTTCTCAATACTTTGTTATATACCTTTGTTGGCAATGACACAGGTCAAACGTTTTCTGTAAGTCTTCACAAGGTTTTCACACACTGTTGCTGGTATTTTGGCCCATTCCTCCATGCAGATCTCCTCTAGATCAGTGATGTTTTGGGGCTGTTGCTGGGCAACACGGACTTTCAACTCCCTCCAAAGATTTTCTATGGGGGTTGAGATCTGAAGACTGGCTAGGCCACTCCAGGACCTTGAAATGCTTCTTACGAAGCCACTCCTTCGTTGCCCGGGCGGCGTGTTTGGGATCATTGTCATGCTGAAAGACCCAGTCACGTTTCATCTTCAATGTCCTTGCTGATGGAAGGAGGTTTTCACTCAAAATCTCACGATACATGGCCCTATTCATTCTTTCCTTTACACGGATCAGTCGTCCTGGTCCCTTTGCAGAAAAACAGCCCCAAAGCATGATGTTTCCACCCCCATGCTTCACAGTAGGTATGGTGTTCTTTGGATGCAACTCAGCATTCTTTGTCCTCCAAACACGACAAGTTGAGTTTTTACCAAAAAGTTATATTTTGGTTTCATCTGACCATATGACATTCTCCCAATCCTCTTCTGGATCATCCAAATGCACTCTAGCAAACTTCAGACGGGCCTAGACATGTACTGGCTTAAGCAGGGGGGACATGTCTGGGTCTGCAGGATTTGAGTCCCTGGCGGCGTAGTGTGTTACTGATAGTAGGCTTTGTTACTTTGGTCCCAGCTCTCTGCAGGTCATTCACTAGGTCCCCGCGTGTGGTTCTGGGATTTTTGCTCACCGTTCTTGTGATCATTTTGACCCCACGGGGTGAGATATTGCGTGGAGCCCCAGATCGAGGGAGATTATCAGTGGTCTTGTATGTCTTCCATTTCCTAATAATTGCTCCCACAGTTGATTTCTTCAAACCAAGCTGCTTACCTATTGCAGATTCAGTCTTCCCAGCCTGGTGCAGGTCCATAATTTTGTTTCTGGTGTCCTTTGACAGCTCTTTGGTCTTGGCCATAGTGGAGTTTGGAGTGTGACTGTTTGAGGTTGTGGACAGGTGTCTTTTATACTGATAACAAGTTCAAACAGGTGCCATTAATACAGGTAACGAGTGGAGGACAGAGGAGCCTCTTAAAGAAGAAGTTACAGGTCTGTGAGAGCCAGAAATCTTGCTTGTTTGTAGGTGACCAAATACTTATTTTCCACCATAATTTGCAAATAAATTCATAAAAAATCCTACAATGTGATTTTCTGGATTTTTTTTTTTCTCAATTTGTCTGTCATAGTTGACGTGTACCTATGATGAAAATTACAGGCCTCTCTCATCTTTTTAAGTGGAAGAACTTGCACAATTGGTGGCTGACTAAATACTTTTTTCCCCCACTGTATTCAGGCTATCGCCATGAAGAGAATGATATTCATTCCATCATTATGCATTTCTGTGAAGTACAGATCAGGGACACATGATGTAATTCTGTTACCGTAATACACTTCACTTACTGTAGTTCAATAACTAAAATATATTTTTTCAAAGTCAAGCTGTTATGTCATAGCTGACACCCAATTCATTCTGCAGACATCTTCAAGTCTTAAAAAACCGAGGGAGATTTTACCGAAATTCTGTTACCAATTTTTGCATCTGCACAGTTCTTCCAGTAAATTTGTTTTTCTAAAATGTTTAGTGTAAATTGTTGAAAATAGTCCTTGTGCATTGAGGTGTATGGTTTGTTAATCTTTTAAATCAATGTTTTTTGTTTGGCATACATTTTAAAGTGAAAAATCAGTCTCAACAAATGTTAGTTACTGTGGAATTGCCTTTAAGGCTTATACCTTTTTAATATTATTTCAGACTCTGTAGACGATCACTGATAATGAAACCTCGATCAAAGTGCACTTCAATGCAGTAGGATTCAACCTACTTAATTCAACCCTGCCAAATGTGTGATCTCTTAGCCAAGCGTGAAAAGGAAGAATTATCAGGGTCTCTTATGTGCCATAGCTAGCAGTGTGTGTAATGTACCCCTAAGAGCTCCTTAAAAAGTATATTATGTGACTCAAGGTCTTACGATTACAGACTGTAGAAAGGGCATTAGGGTTTCCTCACCGCCTGTTACTCACAACCCAATCTCAGCAAATGGCTGATAGCTGAGTTCAAGAGCACATGACTGTTTACCACTTGTTTTCCAGGGGTATTTATCACTGGCCTGTTAGTCTTTAGCTCCATGCAGTCAACGTTTCTATAGAATAGTAAAATCCACTGGTTTCACTACAGTCAGTTCTACATATTCAGGTTTTTTGATACATAACTTAAAGCGTGAATCAGCGATCATCGGCCACCCCACTGCTTGTGTTGTGTTTGTAGTTTGAATTAAAACATGGGGGTTGGCCCCGAGCTGCTCTGGACTGGCCTTTGGGCAAGGTGTGTCTTTGTGCTAAATCCCACACACTCAAAGGACGTGGCTAAAGAGAGAGACAAACATCTAGTTAGCAGCTTACTGCTAGGTATGAATGACCATGATGGTAGCTAGATTTCCAACTTGCTGATGAAGTTGTACTGCATCAAAGTTATGGAACTGTTTTCAGAAATCAGCATCTCTGAGTGACAACAGGCACTGGTGTACCTCGCTACTTTGTAGCATTTGGCCAATGAGATAATGTCATAGCTAGGGCAGTTAGCTGCTACTGCAGAACTCAGTGCACTAATAACGGCAGAACAACAACTGCCTTATCATTGCTAGCTAGCTATTTTCGTGCACTTTTTAAATTTAATTTAAGATTCTACAACCACAAAAATCATTAGCTAGATGTAGAATTAAGTAGTTAAGACATGCTCAGGAAGAAAACATCAACATTAGCAGAACTCTCACTGGAGAGGGGGATTGATATCAACATACAAGCCAGGTACCGAGAGGCAGGCGAGTGCCAAGTGGTGTAATTTGACACTTGAAGGGTGTGACATTGCTAGCTACCAGACAGCCGCAGTGCAAGTAGCATAGATTCATCCACTGGTGATTTCAGCTTTAATAGATTCGATTCTATTCAATTATATCAGCTGACCAATTTGGTTTATGTGTTCAATAAGGCCCTAGTTTACAGCATCCAATGATTTTTATTATGTACCTTTACTGTTGTGCAATGTTAATAGGGTTCTGCATTAACTTGTGAAAATAGAAGTCCAGTTATGTGACTTAATGTTGCAATTGTCCAAGCCTAGGTGCACCTTACATTTATTCCAATGGAATGCCTGTTCGTCCTTTCGATCATTGTGTTCTTTTCAAACGGAAACTGCAGACCGTTCAAGGTTGGTTTACTGTTGCAGAGCCGCGTCAATGGCGTTGTTTCAAGCTGAACAAAAACAAATCCGTCCAATCCTTCCACTGTGTGAAAGTGCTAAAGGGAAAGGTAAACCTCAGCAATACTGGAAGCACTGAACTGACCCTGACGTTGTCAATCGTAAATGAAAGAACTATGTGCAAAAATATTTAATCAAGAAATGTCCTCAGGGCATCACCAGTTTTATGTGCACCTTGGAAACCATAATGCTTTATAAATGATTCAGGGTATTATGTAAGCCACTCCAGGATGTTAATCATACCGTGAAGGCTTTAAAAATGTGCCCCCCCAAAATATTTTTCCTTGTTCAAGCTGCAAAACTGGTGCCAGCAAGCATCTTCTGTCCGTGTTTCGTCAAGCATGCTTGCGATGGGGTGTTGAGGTTTACTCCCATTCTAACCTGTTCACACAACTGTGGCAAGTGCCTGTCAACAAGCTGATCCTGATGTAACCAGTCATAAAAAAGTAAACGTTCCATCTAAGGCAATCTCTGAGCAGACACGGAGCCCCAGTAAGCACTCTCTCAAAGAGATTAGGGGAGTTTGATCAGGGGAGATTGGCATACCAACATCTGGAGGTGGTTGAAAGGAAAGAAGAAGTGCTTAAGGAATGGGACCAGTGCTCAATCATAAAATCACCACACCCAACACACACACATACAAACACTCACACACAAATACAAAGTGGTTATGCTTAACAGGGAGCTCTCAATATGCTCTTTGATCTTGCAGCTTACATAATATAATTAAGCAGTTTAAGCTGGCTTTATTCATGCAAGCAGAAAACACTGCAATGCCGAGGGGTGGTTGCGGTGGTGGTGGTGGTGGTGGTGGTGGTGGTGGGGGGGAAGCCTCCATACAATACAGTGCATTCGGAAAGTATTCAGACCCCTTGACTTTGTCCACATTTTGTTACATTACAGCCTTATTCTGAATTTGATTAAATTGTTGGTTTTTTTCTCATCAATCTACACACAATACCCCATAATGACAAAGCAAAAACAGGTTTTTAGAAATCTTTGCAAATGTATGATATGTGGCAAACCTCTGCAGTGGCTGCCTGCCTGAGACCCATTCACTGCCAGCAGGAATCGGTTGGTTCCACTGCTCTCTGTTCTTTCTTGCCCAGAAGCGATGCATCCTCCTTAAGGCTTCTACAAAGAGATTCTGGAGAGGTGGCCTCACAGATATGATTCAGGACAGCCAGATGGGTGATGACCTGGAACAGTAGGAAATAGAGAAGATACCGAAACCATGGGATCCATTCCATTTGATTATCACAACCGTTTGAATAATTTAAAAAGTAAATGGGAAAAAGAGGGGGTTATTATGGATGGGGCATTCAGGAAAAATATAACTGTACAAATCTAGCCTTGAGTGGTGAATTTTAAAGATGGCATCATGCATTATTCATGAATAATCATTTCTGGCAATGATTGCATGAAAACAAATTGCACACTGTGTAGGGAATTGACAAACACATACACATTACATTGAATATACTCACCAAAGGAAGATGTTAAAGTGACAATCAGCAGTAGAAACAATAACAAAGCAGATCCCCGCCCCTGTTTAGGTAAAAAGCTGAGGGATCGAGATGGAGAAATGTAACAACTATAAAAATTCAAAGACATAGCTATGGATGCAAGGACTGGCCAGCCATGATATCATTGTAGTTTTAACCATGTTTTGAAGTTATATAGTGTTAGTTGAAATGTACTTTGTTTACAAACATTGGAGTAAAACAAGCTTATATTTTGGGTGTTGATGGGGCACTACAGTTAATTAAGCTCTTGAGGCATTTATAAGTTATATTCTTCAAGAATCAACGGGTACAAATCATTAATTTATAAGTAACAAAATGTCTCGTTTTAAGCCGGCATGTTTCAAGGATTTGATAATTGTTAGTATTTGACAACTTGTCATACCGTATGAATTTGAGCTCAAGTGATGATACAGAAAAGGAGCTACTTTTTGGTATAGTAGCTTGCAGCTGGATGATGACTGTGATGACCAGGCCTGAGTTGCTGCTCTCTCCCTAGTTATGGGTATTATAAGCATTATTTGGTTTGCAATTTAAAAAATACAAAACTGGCTATTTCTTTAGATATCTGATATGAGAGTTTGGTGAGGTCTAGACACAAGATACTTATTGTAAAGCCTTAGTCGGAGACGTGTGACAGAGTAGAAATTCCACCCCTACTAGGGTGCGGACTCACAACCCTCCGCACTATAATGCAACACACTCAAGAAGCACCACCGATTTCACTGACCCAGAAAATCCAAGGCATTTCTGAATCCGACAGTACTTCTAGGTCTCAGATGCACTCACTCTGCCATAATCTACACATTATTGAAATCATTGACACAGATGAAAAAAATTATATTCTTGTACTGACAAGTAGTTTCTTTCATAGTGACAATATACTACTGAAATCGAAACATAGGCCTATCCCAAATGTCTTCTGCGGAGCACTTGTTTACATTTAATGACCTGAGGCTCTAAAATGGCGGCGTGACCACACACAGTCAGCACTACTCACACACACACATTTCACATTCAAACATACACTTTACAAACGCCTGTTTGAGTTCCTTACCAACAAACACATAGTATTTTTTTAAACTACAAAAATCTTAAGAAAGAAAACTTCTGAATATATTTAAATTCCCCCAATTCACCACTCAAGGGTGTTAATGAGTCTCGACACGAGCTATAAGAAGCATTGAAATATGGCTTTCAAATGCACAGGTTGCCAGTTGTTCCTTGACTTCTGGAGTCGCTCCATGCCCCTAAGAGGATACCTTTTTTTAGCCTATGTTGACGGATTAGACAGATATGACGTTAGTAAACTGTAATTAAACTCAGTCTGTCCAAATCTGTCAGGTTTTTAGATATCTTCTGTCACTAATCAAAATAATGTGTGAAAAGGGGGGGAGGATGGAAACCTATTTTCGGTCTGGCTGGAGGAATTAACAGAGAGGGAGAGAGTGGCATCAGAAAGTGAGAAAAAGCCTGTCACATGCCAGGCAAAAAGAAGCAGCTCTCATGCAACTGTGGGAGCAAAAGGAAGCCCCCTCCCAATAAATTACAACAAGGTACAGTAAAGTACAAGGCAGTGGAAGTCCACCAGAGTAAGGTCAGACAATGTCATTATAACACTTTCATCTCAATGTCTGAATGTAAGTCTGAAAGGCATAGATCTAACAGTGCCAAAATAAATTATGGCAAAATAAATATGCAACCAGGAGTTTAATGTAAAGAGTTTGTAAAAAGTAAATCTAAAAATTCTGCTTCCCTCAAAAAATCACTTTTTTTTTGTGTGTGTGCAGGTCGTGCCCCTGACAACAATTAACATGTTTACAATCAGACCCATACAGAGATAATAGTCCCAGTTTGTGTTTCTCAATGTGGCACAGCATGACGTCTGCCATTTTGTGCTTGTAAGTGTCTATGTTGCGCTAAATGGCATCAACCAACCATAATTAATGTCCAGGGTTATTCTTGTCGTGAAGCAGTTTACTTCTTGTATACACTGAAAAAAATACTATATTATACTATGCTCTAAATACTGTAGTATTACTATTTTTATATACTATAGTATTCACTGTAGTGTTTTTGCGGACTTTACTGTAATATTGAAGTTAGTGTTTTTGCGGTCATGACTGTAGTATACTATAGTATTCAATTTAGTTTTTTTGCGGACTTTACTGTAATATTGAAATTAGTGTTTTTGCGATCATGACTGTAGTATACTATAGTATTCAATGTAGTGTTTTTGCGGACATGACTGTAGTATACTTGTCACGACTTCCTCCGAAGCTGCCACCTCTCCTTGTTCGGGCAGGCTTCGGCGTTCGTCGTCACCAGCCTTCTAGCCACTGCAGCTCCGCATTTCATCATTCCATTGGTTTTGTCTTGTTTATTACACACACCTGGTTCATATCCCCTCATCAGTACCTGTATAAGTGTTCCCTCTGCCCCCTTGTCTTTGTGTGTGATTGTTTATTGTGGAGGATAGTGAAGCTCGGTGGAGCTCTGTCTATTTTGTATAGCTGGGATATTTCCCTGTGTGCCGTGTATTTTCCAGTGGGCCTGTTTTGCGCAATAGAGTGTTTTGACACATTTCTGCGTAACTCTGTAATTGCGGAATAAAGCCTGTTATTCTGTGATTTACCCTCCTGCGCCTGACTCCTTCGACATCACCTCATCACAGAATCACACACCAGACATGGAGTCAGAAGGAGAGGAGCACATGCCTGGAGTCGTGGCACGGGTCCGGGAGCATTCAACGATGCTAGCCAGCTTGGGAGAAGCGATGGATCGGGTTTTCCAGGTCGTCCAACACCTGGAGAGGAGAGGACCCGATCTTTCGGGACCAGCTGAGCGACCGGATCCAGCCACCCACACCCCTGCACCCAGAGGGATCCATATATCCCGACCACTGGATTTCGACAGGACAGCTGCCCTCTGCCAGGGATTCCTCCTACAACTGGAGTTGTACTCTTCAAACATCAGCCCGGCTCCATCGGAGCAGGAGAAGGTGTCCGCCCTCGTCTTCTGCCTCTCTGGGAAAGCCCTGGTGTAGGCCAACGAGTTCTGGAGTGAAGGAGGAGCCGTGTTGGACAACTACGGGGAGTTCGCTCGCCTCTTTCGGGCCATCTTCGATCACCCGCCCGAGGGTAAAGAGGCGGGCGAGCGGCTGGTCCACCTGAGGCAGGGGACGAGGACCGCACAGGACTTCGCCCTGGAGTTTCAGACTCTAGCGGCTGGGTCCGGGTGGAACGAGCGGGCCCTCATCGACCACTTCCAATGCCATTTACGAGAGGACGTCCGAAGGGAGCTAGCCTGCCGGGACACCATGTTGTCCTTCAACCAACTGGTGGACATGGCCATCTGGTTGGACAACCTGCTGGCTGCTAGAGGTCGTCCTAGAAGGGACCTGCCCGTTCCACCCCCCCCCACTCCATCCCGGATCCCGAGGACATGGAGCTGGGTGGAGCGGCGATCTGGGAGAGCGGAGGACGACAGCGCCAGTGTCACTCTCGTGGCAGGAGGGAACATTCTCCTGCACGTTGTTGTCGGCGTTCTTTTGGGTCTGGAGGCGGCAGGCAGGGCACTCTCGTGTCACCCCAGGTATCGAACACCCACATGCGTTCAGAGCCCTCTGCTGCGCACTGTACCCTAAACATCCACTTTCCTGATTACACAGTAGTTCCCCAGTGTAAGGCGCTGGTCGATTCAGGCACAGCTGGGAACTTTAAGGACAGGTCATTTGCACATAGTCTAAGCATTATATTGGTTCTCCTATCCATTCCACTCCCCATCAGAGCACTTGACAGTCGACCATTAGGGTCCGGGTTTGTTAGGGAAGTTACAGCACCAGTCACTATGGTTACGCACAAGACCCATAGAGAGCAAGTCACCTTTTTTATTATTGAGTCTCCTGATTTCCCTGTTGTGTTAGGTCTTCCCTGGTTAGCACTACACAACCATACCTTTTCATGGCCGCAGAGGGTTCTCATGGGGTTGTTGCGAGAGTGTCAGGGTAGGTGTCTAGGTGTTTCCGTTGGTGCAACCACGGTGGAAAGTCCAGACACTACCTCCACCGTGCACATTCCCCCCGAATACCTCGATTTGGTGCACGCATTTTCCAAAACGCAGGAGACCAAATTACCACCTCATCGGGCGGGGGATTGCGCGATAAACCTTTGGGTAGACGCTGTGCCTCCCAGGAGTCATGTGTATCCCCTGTCGCAGGCTGAAACGGTGGCGATGGAGACATGCGTCTCCGAGTCCCTGTGCCAGGGGTTCATATGTCCCTCCACTTCGCCCGCCTCCTCAAGTTTCTTTTTTGTGAAGAAGAAAGACGGAGGTCTGCGCCCTTGCATTGATTACCGAGCACTGAACAAGGGGCCAATATGTTATAGTTATCCTCTACCCCTCATTCCATCTGTGATCGAGTCAATGCATGGAGCGCGCTTCTTCAAAATTAGATCTCCGGAGTGCGTACAACCTGGAGCATGTCCAAGAGGGGGACGAGTGGAAGACAGCATTCAGCACAACCACGGGGCATTACGAATACCTGGTGATGCCTTACGGTTTGATGAATGCACCATCCGTCTTCCAGTCCTTTGTGAACGAGGTGTTTCAGGACATGCTTGGTCGCGGTGTAGATGCTACGCGCGCCAAGTATGTGTCCCTGGTAAGCAAAGTGCTGGCCCGACTGTTGGAACATGACCTTTATGCCAAGGGGTTAATGCGGTAATCAGGAGGAAGTAGTAACCTCGTTTATTCTCCTCAGGACATTGAATGGCCCCACAAACCGCGGGCTCAGCTTCCGGCAGGGCAGACGGAGAGGCAGATTCCGGGTCGAGAGCCAGACCCGATCACCCGGTACAAGTGTTTTTGCGGACATGACTGTAGTATACTGCAGTATTCACTCTAGTGTTTCTGAGGACATGACTGTACTATACTGTAGTATTTACTGCAGTGTTTTTGCAGACATCAATGTAGTGTACTGTAGTATTTACTGTAGTGTTTTTGCGGACATGACTATAGTATACTGCAGTATTTACTGTGGTGTCTTTGCGGAATGACTGTAGTATACTATAGTATTCACTATAGTGTTTTTACAGAGTTTACTGTAGTATTCACTGTAGAGTTTTTGCGGACATGACTGCAGTATACTGTAGTATTTACAAACATGTTTTTGTGGACATGACTGTAGTACGCTCTAGAATGTATTGTAGTAGTGTTTCGGACATGACTAGTATACTCTAGTATTTACTGTAGTGTTTTGCAGACTTGACTGCCGTATACAGTAGTATTTACTGTAGTGTTTTTGCAGCCATGACTCTAGTATACTGTAGTATTTACTGTAGTGTTTTTGCAGCCATGACTCTAGTATACTGTAGTATTTACTGTAGTTTTTTAGCGGACATGACTGTAGCATACTGTATAATTTACTGCAATGTTTTTGCAGACATTATTGTAGTATAATGCAATATTTACTGTAGTGTTTCTGCGGACATGACTGTAGTATACTGTAGTATGTATGTAGTGTTTTTGCAGACATGACTGTAGTATACTGCAGTATTCACTGTAGTATTTTTGCAGACATGACTGTAGTATACTGCAGTATTTACTGTGGTGTCTTTGCGGAATGACTGTAGTATACTATAGTATTCACTATAGTGTTTTTACAGATTTTACTGTAGTATTCACTGTATAATTTTTGCGGACATGACTGCAGTATACTGTAGTATTTACAAACATGTTTTTGCGGACATGACTGTAGTACGCTCTAGAATGTACTGTACTAGTGTTGCAGACATGACTAGTATACTCTAGTATTTACTGTAGTGTTTTTGCAGAAATGACTGCAGTATACTGCAGTATTTACTGTAGTTTTTTAGCGGACATGACTGTAACATACTGTATAATTTAGTGCAATGATTTTGCAGACATTATTGTAGTATACTGCAATATTTACTGTAGTGTTTCTGCGGACATGACTGTAGTATACTGCAGTAATCACTGTAGTGTTTCTGAGGACATGACTGCAGTATACTACAGTATCTACTGTAGTGTTTTTGCGGACATGACTGTAGTATACTATAGTATTCACTATAGTGTTTTTGCGGACTTTACTGTAGTATACTATAGTATTCACTATAGTGTTTTTGCGGACTTTACTGTAGTATTCACTGTAGTTTTTTTGCGGACATGACTGCAGTATACTGTAGTATTTACTAAAGTGCTTTTGCGGTCATGATGGCTGTAGTATATTGTAGTAACACCTGCCGACTAGAGTTACAGTGGGGAGAACAAGTATTTCATACACTGCTGATTTTGCAGGTTTTCCTACTTACAAAGCATGTAGAGGTCTGTAATTTCTATCATAGGTTAACTTCAACTGTGAGAGACGGAATCTAAAACAAAAATCCAGAAAATCAAATTGTATGATTTTTAAGTAATTCATTTGCATTTTATTGCATGACATAAGTATTTGATACATCAGAAAAGCAGAACTTAATATTTGGTACAGAAACCTTTGTTTGCAATTACAGAGATCATACGTTTCTTGTAGGTCTTGACCAGGTTTGCACACACTGCAGCAGGAATTTTGGCCCACTCCTCCATACAGACCTTCTCCAGATCCTTCAGGTTTCGGGGCTGTCGCTGGGCAATATGGACTTTCAGCTCCCTCCAAAGATGTTCTATTGGGTTCAGATCTGGAGACTGGCTAGGCCACTCCAGGACCTTGAGATGCTTCTTACGGAGCCACTCCTTAGTTGCCCTGGCTGTGTGTTTCGGGTCGTTGTCATGCTGGAAGACCCAGCCACGACCCATCTTCAATGCTCTTACTGAGGGAAGGAGGTTGTTGGCCAAGATCTCGCGATACATGGCCTCATCCATCCTCCCCTCAATACGGTGCAGTCGTCCTGTCCCCTTTGCAGAAAAGCATCCCCCAAGAATGATGTTTCCACCTCCATGCTTCACGGTTGGGATGGTGTTCTTGGGGTTGTACTCATCCTTCTTCTTCCTCCAAACAGACCAAAAAGCTATATTTTTGTCTCATCAGACCACATGACCTTCTCCCATTCCTCCTCTGGATCATCCAGATGGTCATTGGCAAACTTCAGACGGGCCTGGACATGCGCTGGCTTGAGCAGGGGGACCTTGCATGCGCTGCAGGATTTTAATACATGACGGCGTAGTGTGTTACTAATGGTTTTCTTTGAGACTGTGGTCCCAGCTCTCTTCAGGTCATTGACCAGGTCCTGCCGTGTAGTTCTGGGCTGATCCCTCACCTTCCTCATGATCATTGATGTCCCACGAGGTGAGATCTTGCATGGAGCCCCAGACCGAGGGTGATTGACCGTCATCTTAAACTTCTTCCATTTTCTAATAATTGCGCCAACAGTTGTTGCCTTCTCACCAAGCTGCTTGCCTATTGTCCTGTAGCCCATCCCAGCCTTGTGCAGGTCTACAATTGTATCCCTGATGTCCTTACACAGCTCTCTGGTCTTGGCCATTGTGGAGAGGTTGGAGTCTGTTTGATTGAGTGTGTGGACAGGTGCTTTTATACATTTAACGAGTTCAAACAGGTGCAGTTAATACAGGCAATGAGTGGAGAACAGGAGGGCTTCTTAAAGAAAAACTAACAGGTCTGTGAGAGCCGGAATTCTTACTGGTTGGTAGGTGATTAAATACTTATGTCATGCAATAAAATGCAAATGAATTACTTAAAAATCATACAATGTGATTTTCTGGATTTTTGTTTTAGATTCCGTCTCTCACAGTTGACGTGTACCTATGATGAAAATTACAGGCCTCTCTCATATTTTTAAGTGGGAGAACTTGCACAATTGGTGGCTGACTAAATACTTTTTTCCCCACTGTAACAATTACAGACCTCTACATGCTTTGCAAGTAGGAAAACCTGCAAAATCGGCAGTGTATCAAATACTTACTCTCCCCACTGTAGCTAAAATGGCATAACTACCAGACTAGGTTAATGACAGGCCACCTAGTTGGAGTTGGGTCAACAGTTCTGAGCAATGCAACAGATCAGACAACACCTTAGCAAAAATATATATTTTGTATTACAATTGTAACATCTAAATATTAGACACAGGTTCTAGGCCCATTAACAACCAGTATGTGTCATTGAAATGTGAGTACAATACTTTTATCTTATTAAAGAGGATAATCACCATTGTTTGTTTTGTATAGTTGGTATCGGCCTCTAATGTCTGCGAAATGCTAACGGCTCAGTTGAACATCCATTTTGATTCTATTGATCTATTGATCTCTTCGGTACTTGTAGTGTTAATGGACACATGTTAGTAATTGTTGCACTTTTTGTGCATTGCCTTTGTTATGATAACGAGACCTGCTTTATGGCTATGCTTTATATTGTTTATTTGCTTGCCATGCTATGCAGCCATTGATAAATTAGCCTACTATAGCTTCGGCCTACCATGCCACATGCTCTGGCAGCCCCTTTCTGGCCATTCAGTGTTAACTGTTGCTATATTTATGCATAGCTTTACCAATTGATATGCTTATTTCATTTGCATATTGTCATTGATTATTTCCATTAATTATGTATGTTCATTTCTGTTATTGCGGTTATTATTTGCACCTTTCTGTGTATCATTACCTGAATCTATAAAGACTCAAAACTGATCTGCATCTCTGCCTCTGCCTGCTCTTTAACTGGAGTCCCACAGTAGATGGGTATCACCTAAACCTCAATCAGTTACAATCTTGTATCTGAAGAATATTGTGTGACAGGCAAGGTACCAGCATTTTGGTCAGTATTTCCCTAGGCATACGTATTAGGGGAGGACAGGCAGGAAATAAGCACCCCTTAGTCATGTTCAGGTGAGAGTTTTGTACCTGGAAGGTCCTTTGTGTGTATAGGCTGTATGGCGTTGTTGCGGTTGGTTTATTTCTGTGAGCAATCATTTTGTGACCATGCTGTCCTGAAGAAATGTTTGGGGTGTCATCAATTGCTCTGAATGGTATTTGTTGAGTTTGACCATCAGTGAGTTTATTCATTTGTGAGAATATTCAAGATGTTCATTATGTAAAGCCACTGCAATAATATCCTTTTGTTTTCAGTTGGTTTGTTTGGAGAGGCTTTGCTGGTTTGAGGTCCAGGAAGTTTATTGACAGCTCACTCCAATTTAAGTAAAGTCATTTGTATTTCTAAAATATGTATTGTTTATGTAAATGCAGTGGTTAGATGTTTTATTTTATTTTCTACCATCATACGTATAGTATTGTTTGTAACTGTTTTTGTTCATCATGTGAATTTAGTCAGCTGAATCTCTGAAAGCACTGTTGTATTTCAGAAAGCTATCTAGTGTAAGTAACAGCTCTAAGAAGTAATTTTGGTGTACTCTTGTTAATGTGTATAACACATTAACGGTGTGTGTGTGTGTGTGTGTGTGTGTGTGTGTGACACCAACGACTTCTTAGATCTGTCAAACAGGCAAACCTAATCTTCTAAGCTTTAATAACCTTTGCTTGTTCTTTATATCTGCTTCTGTGCTGTGTCCCTTCAATGGGCCCAGAACCTGTGTGATCTAATGTTTAGATGTTACAACTAAGGTGTTGTCTGGTCCGTTGCATTGGCCTGTCACGAACCTGTGTCTTGGTTGAGGTGTTCCCCTCATTAAACAGTAGGCCTAATCTGGTAGTTGTGCCATTTTAGCTAACCCTAGTCGGCATGTGTTACTACAATATACTACAGTATAGTCCGCAAAAACACTACAGTGAATACTACACTGAGTAAACAAACATTAAGGACACCTGCTCTTTCCATGACATAGACTGACCAGGTGAATCCAGGTGAAAGCTATGATCCCTTATTGATGTCACATTTTAAATCCACTTCAAATCAATGTAGATTAAGGGGAAGAGACAGGTTAAATAAGTATTTTTAAGCCTTGAGACAATTGAGACAAGGATTGTGTATGCGTGCCATTCAGAGGGTGAAGGGGCTAGACAAAATATTTATTTGCCTTTGAACGGGGTCAGCATCCCTGTGGAACGCTTTCGACACCTTATAGAGTCCATTCCCTGACGAATTGAGGCTGTTCTGAGGGCACCGGGGGGTGCAACACAATATTAGGAAGGTGTTCCTAATCTTTGGTATACTTAGTGTATAGTATATACATTTATTTAGACCGTAGTATGCTATAGTATTTCATGTGGGTTTGCTGTAAATGTGTAACATGTTTGATGTTTGAACTAGGACCACAATGGAAATAAATGTTAAACTTTTCTGTGTTATTCTCGACAAATTTCTAAATAAATTGTATCCACATTTTCGTGATCGAGGGATACTACAGTGTGTAGTATAGTATTCTCAGTGGTTTAAAGTACTTAAGTAAAAACACTTTAAAGTACTACTTAAGTAGTTTTCTTTTGGTATCTGTACTTTACTATTTATATTTTGTACTACTTTTACTTCACTACATTCCTAATGAAAATAATGTACTTTTTACTCCATACATTTTCCCTGACACCCAAAATACTCATTACATTCTGAGTGCTTAGCCGGACAGGAAAATGGTCCAATTCAGGCACTTATCAAGAGAACATCCCTGGTCATCCCTACTGCCTCTGATCTGGCAGATTCACTAAACACACATGCTTCGTTTGTAAATTATGTCTGAGTGTTGGAGGGTTCCGCTGGCTATCCATAAATAAATAAAGACTAGAAAATGGTGCCATCTGGTTTGCTTAATATAAGGAATTTTTTATGATTTATACTTTTATTTTTGATACTTAAGTATATTTTAGCAATTACATTTACTTTTAATACTTAAGTATATTTAAATCCAAATACTTTTAGACTTTTACTCAAGTAGTATGCTACTGTGTGACTGTGTGACACAATACAGGAGGACAGATTCTTGACGAAATACATGATATACTTGTGTTCCACTACAGAGTACACAAAGTGCCCAAAGATTGTTTTTATAAGAAGGGCCTGAGATCAAAGTTAGTATTCAGACAACTAGGGGTCAATGTTTTTTAGACAGGATATCCAGTAGGCCTCCCTCTTTAGTAGTAGGATCTCGATGTTACCTCCTCTCCTTGGTAGAGTTGCATGCTCAATGCCTGTGTATTTGAGGGAGGAGATAGGATGGTTAGCTTTACATCGGATGCGTTGTTTTAATTGTCTTTTCGTTTGTCCTACGTAGGCTTTCCCACATGAACAGGTGATGAGATAGATTACTCCCTTTGTCTTGCATGAGATGATACCCCCTCCACGAAGACTCAGCCCATAGACACATGCTGGAGAAAAACATCCTCAGCCTAAAGTGACACAATGAAGGAGGACAGATGCTTGACTAAATACATGATATACTTGTGTTCCACTACAGGGTACACAAAGTGCCAAATCTGTTAACTCCCACAGCATCACCACAAGTGTGTCCATTTAGGACCCATTTAGGTCAGAGCCCTGGTGGGCACAGACAGGACAGAATGGTCCAGTGAGCATGTGCTGTAAGTGAAATGGTTGTCCAGGCACAGACAGCCACACACAGTGTGACTCAACTGTCGGTAGTGGCAGGGCAATACCGCAATACCTTATGGTCCAAGTCCAGTGCCAAGTGCTTACTCGCCTCACTCTTGGAACATTTGACAAGTCAATTTATCCTTCGCTATATCACTCTTAATTAGCTTTTATGTCTTTGCACATAATTCATGTTGGCTATCAAATCAATCTCTGCCACGGACTTGTTCAATGGGAAGTGGGGTACAGGAATGAGTGGCACTCCTCAATGTCCGTGTTTTATCCACGTTGAGTACGCATTTTGTTAGACATGTTATGTGCTATTAGCCAACATGATAGGCTTGTCAGTGCATGTCGGTCTTGCCAGATTATAATAGTATCTGTCAGTTAGTGTAACTGTTTTGCCTCAATGATGATCAGAAACAAGCTAAGTTAGGTACAGAGAGAGAGGGAGAGGTCCCAGGGTAAGATACATATTTCATGGAACTCTTGATAAAACGCCTAACAAGCTTAATTATTGAGAGGACAAGTCTCCATTGAACTGCACCCAGAGCCAAACAGTGTACCGTTAATTATTTACCTCCCTTACTTAACTCTAAAATTCCTCATCAATTTACAAGTTAGCTGACCTATGACATCTGGGAGCATCCCTCACCTGAGGTAAAATATGTCTTCAGACAGGACTAGTATTGACATGGAAAAGAAGGATGACAGATTTATTTCAGCACCATGAAGGTTTTAGAAGCCCGTTTAGTGGTAAGTTTAGTGGTCCTAGCTCAGTTGGTAGAGCATGGTACTTGTAACGCCAGGGTAGTGGATTCGATTCCCGTGACCACCCATACGTAAAATGTATGCACGCATGACTGTAAGTCGCTTTGGATAAAAGCGTCCTCTAAATAGCATATAATAGAAGCCATTTTCTGGAGCTTGAGTGGCTGTGATCGGACCCAACGAGTTTAATGGGATACTCGTTCCATATGGAGATACACATTAAAGAACAGATATGGCAACCATAATCCAGATTTTCACTAGCTGTACCTGTGCTCCTGGTGCTCTGTGCTCGTCTTCATGCTTGACCAAAGCCACCTTCATAATATGTTGTGAGGCAATATTCAGAGATATGTTTGGGCTGTGTTATTACACTGCTCAAAAAAATAAAGGGAACACTTAAACAACACAATGTAACTCCAAGTCAATCACACTTCTGTGAAATCAAACTGTCCACTTAGGAAGCAACACTGATTGACAATACATTTCACATGCTGTTGTGCAAATGGAATAGACAACAGGTGGAAATTATAGGCAATTAACACACCTGTGACCACAGACCACTTCTCAGTTCCTATGCTTCCTGGCTGATGTTTTGGTCACTTTTGAATGCTGGCGGTGCTTTAACTCTAGTGGTAGCATGAGACGGAGTCTACAACCCACACAAGTGGCTCAGGTAGTGCAGCTCATCCAGGATGGCACATCAATGCGAGCTGTGGCAAGAAGGTTTGCTGTGTCTGTCAGCGTAGTGTCCAGAGCATGGAGGCGCTACCAGGAGACAGGCCAGTACATCAGGAGACGTGGAGGAGGCCGTAGGAGGGCAACAACCCAGCAGCAGGACCGCTACCTCCGCCTTTGTGCATGGAGGAGCAGGAGGAGCACTGCCAGAGCCCTGCAAAATGACCTCCAGCAGGCCACAAATGTGCATGTGTCTACTCAAACGGTCAGAAACAGACTCCATGAGGGTGGTATGAGGGCCCAACGTCCACAGGTGGGGGTTGTGCTTACAGCCCAACACCGTGTAGGACGTTTGGCATTTGCCAGAGAACACCAAGATTGGCAAATTCGCCACTGGCGCCCTGTGCTCTTCACAGATGAAAGCAGGTTCACACTGAGCACATGTGACAGACGTGAAAGAGTCTGGAGACGCCGTGGAGAACGTTCTGCTGCCTGCAACATCCTCCAGCATGACCGGTTTGGCGGTGGGTCAGTCATGGTGTGGGGTGGCATTTCTTTGGGGGGCCGCACAGCCCTCCATGTGCTCGCCAGAGGTAGCCTGACTGCCATTAGGTACCGAGATGAGATCCTCAGACCCCTTGTGAGACCATATGCTGGTGCGGTTGGCCCTGGGTTCCTCCTAATGCAAGACAATGCTAGACCTCATGTGGCTGGAGTGTGTCAGCAGTTCCTGCAAGAGGAAGGCATTGATGCTATGGACTGGCCCGCCCGTTCTGGGAGGAGATCCCTCAGGAGACCATCCGCCACCTCATCAGGAGCATGCCCAGGCGTTGTAGGGAGGTCACACAGGCACGTGGAGGCCACACACACTACTGAGCCTCATTTTGACTTGTTTTAAGGACATTACATCAAAGTTGGATCAGCCTGTAGTGTGGTTTTCCACTTTAATTTTGAGGGTGACTCCAAATCCAGATCATGTGACAGATCATGTGACACTTAGATTGCACACAGGTGGACTTTATTTAACTAATTATGTGAAACAAGTTATTTTTTTCATTTCACTTCACCAATTTTGACTATTTTGTGTATGTCCATTACATGAAATCCAAATAAAAATAAATTTTAATTACAGGTTGTAATGCAACAAAATGGGAAAAACGCCAAGGGGGGATGAATACTTTTGCAAGGCACTGAATCATAGTTTAACATATTGTACATTTTTCAAATTCATAACATTTAATACGATTTGTAATTCGTAACATATCATACGAAATGGGTGATGGACATCCACAAATTAATACATACCATACGAAACATAACGTATCATACTAAATGGAGTGTCTCGGATTTACATAGAGAATAATCCGAAATGCTCTGAGACCAGGTTGTTGACTGAAATACTTTGTGCATTGCCTTCACCAATTAGTCACCAAAAGTTTTCATCAACCTATTTCTACAGTCATGAAGAGTAAATGAGACTCCAACTCAATTGGCAGTACACTTTGATCATATAATCTTTGTTGAGTTTAATCGCATTTCTTTCTGTTTCTATTCCATTTCTCTATGCCATCAGATGTATGGAAACTAAAGAATCCTTTCTCACATTCGTTTCAAACCGGGACAACATGTTCTTGTTTGTCCACAATGCTTTCCCGCTGGTGTGGATGGGGTTCTGGTAAATGTTTTATTTGTCAGTAAAGTAGGTTTTCTAATTAACCTCATTGCATATGCAGATTGAGGCTATTGGCAACAAGAAACTAAACTGGTCTCCGATGTGTTGTCTATTTTATCACTCTAAATTCCAAGCATCTGCCTCTAACCCTAGGAAGCTCTTTGCCACCTTCTCCTCCCTACTCAACCCTCCTCCCCTCCCCCCCACTCCTCCCTCTCTGTGGATGACTTCGTCAACCATTTTGAAAATAAGTTTGAAGACATCCGATCCTCGTTTGTTAAGTCAAATGACACTGCTGGTCCTGCTCACACTGCCCTACCCTATGCTTTGACTTCTTTCTCCCCTCTCTCTCCAGATGAAATCTTGCGACTTGTGATGGCCGGCCGCCCAACAACCTGCCCGCTTGACCCTATCCCTTCCTCTCTTCTCCAGACCATCTCCGGTGACCTTCTCCCTTACCTCACCTCGCTGATCAACTCATCCTTGACCGCTGGCTATGTCCCTTCCGTCTTCAAGAGAGCGAGAGTTGCACCCCTTCTCAAAAAACCTACACTCGATCCCTCCGATGTCAACAACTACAGACCAGTATCCCTTCTTTCTTTTCTCTCCAAAACTCTTTAACGTGCCGTCTTTAGCCAACTCTCTTGCTATCTCTCTCAGAATGACCTTCTTGATCCAAACCAGTCAGGTTTCAAGACTGGTCATTCAACTGAGACTGCTCTTCTCTGTGTCACGGAGGCTCTCCGCACTGCTAAAGCTAACTCTCTCTCCTCTGCTCTTGTCATTCTAGACCTGTCTGCTGCCTTTGATACTGTGAACCATCAGATCCTCCTCTCCACCCTCTCTGAGTTGGGCATCTCCGGCGCGGCTCACTCTTGGTGTCCCCCAGGGCCCCCTAGGCCCTCTCCTATTCTCGCTATACACCAAGTCACTTGGCTCTGTCATATCCTCACATGGCCTCTCCTATCATTGCTACGCAGACAACACACAACTAATCTTCTCCTTTCCCCCTTCTGATAACCAGGTGGCGAATCGCATCTCTGCATGTCTGGCAGACATATCAGTGTGGATGATGGATCACCACCTCAAGCTGAACCTCGGCAAGACGGAGCTGCTCTTCCTCCCGGGGAAGGACTGCCCGTTCCATGATCTCGCCATCACGGTTGACAACTCTGTTGTGTCCTCCTCCCAGAGTGCAAAGAGCCTTGGCGTGACCCTGGACAACACCCTGTCGTTCTCCGCTAACATCAAGGCGGTGACCCGATCCTGTAGGTTCATGCTCTACAACATTCGGAGAGTACGACCTTGCCTTACACAGGAAGCGGCACAGGTCCTAATCCAGGCACTTGTCATCTCCCGTCTGGATTACTGCAACTCGCTGTTGGCTGGGCTCCCTGCCTGTGCCATTAAACCCCTACAACTCATCCAGAATGCCGCAGCCTGTCTGGTGTTCAAGTTCTATCACGTCACCCCGCTCCTCCGCACACTCCACTGGCTTCCAGTTGAAGCTCGCATCTGCTACAAGACCATGATGCTTGTCTACGGAGCTGTGAGGGGAACGGCACCTCCGTACCTTCAGGCTCTGATCAGTCCCTACACCCAAACGAGGGCATTGCGTTCATCCACCTCTGGCCTGCTGGCCCCCCTACCTCTGCGGAAGCACAGTTCCCGCTCAGCCCAGTCAAAACTGTTTGATGCTCTGGCACCCAAATGGTGGAACAAGCTCCCTCACGACGGCAGTAAAGTGGAGTCACTCACCACCTTCCGGAGACACTTGAAACCCCACCTCTTTAAGGAATACCTGGGATAGGATAAAGTAATCCTTCTACCCCCCCTTACCCCACCCCAAAGAAAGAAAACAAATATATATTGTAAAGTGGTTATCCCACTGGCTATAAGGTGAATGCACCAATTTGTAAGTCGCTCTGGATAAGAGCGTCTGCTAAATGATGTAAATGTAAATGTAAATGTTCTATAGCCCAAAACATAGCCTGTGAAGTTAACTACAGTAGCCTCCAGTAAGCCTTTGCCAGAAATATACACAATGCATTGACAATATCCACAAGTTCCCTTTGAAAATGTCCAAACATTTACTGTCATTTGTTTCACTCCCTTGCACTATAAAAACATACCATGTTACACATTTTAATGCTACATTACTGATGAAACAGCAGCAAATAATCTGAACGTAATTTGCCCACCAACACAGCTTTTTTCTTCAGGCCCAATGTTGTGTACCCCTCTTTTTTCTCCCTCCTCCACTGTATTCTTCCATTGTTTTCTTCCACTTTCTTTGTGTCCTCTCTCTAGTCTGACAGACAAAATAACACATTTAATGACAGCTGCACCTTTGGCATATCAATGCAGGCCCCATAGCCGAAGACCGTGGGGGAGAGAGTTCCATCTATTCTTTTGTTATCTCGTGTTGGGGAATTGAATTGGGTGAGAGCATCTATACAGTAATCATCCTGTCAGATTCTATTAATTTTGTGTTTCAGTAAGCGTGATGCAAACAACCTCCTTGGTAGACTGGCTGTGAAGATTTTTCCCGTAACTGTTGAAGCACACATTGTTTGACATTCTATCAGTTTGTCAACATAGCTTTGTTGTCAGGCACACTGGTAAGGAAGAAATTGAAATTGTGATGGAAAAGGAACATGTTAGCCTTTGTCAATATGGAATGGGAAATTTGTGGGCATGTATTGCATTCAAGTTTAGCAGAAGGGCATTTCCACGTTAAAGGACTCATGAGCACTGTAAGGGAGTGTCAATGTGATAACGTCTAATTAATTAATTAGACGTTATCATAGCTTTGTTAACAACATTACCAAGAAATGCTGGGTGACTGTTACAGTGACAAAACACTGATCGATAATACTCAACAAACAAAACAAAAAAAGTATAAGCACTGTAGCACAAGAACTCAGGAAACCCGAGTGTATGGCTGATGTTTCCACTCTGTAAAACAGTTTTGTTAACAACATTACACATTGCAAAGAAATGTCAATGTTCAAGTTTCAAGCTGGGTGGTTGTTATGGTGACAAAACACTGATCGATAATACTCAACAGCTTGGGGGATGTTTATGGTTTATTATTTTGATGTATCCGCTTAGCTAAAAATCTGTACCAGAAAATGATGGAAAAGGTATCTGTATTTCATTATTTCCAAGGTAATCTTGAGGTAAAGAGTGCATTGCTAACATGTTCTCACAAACCCTTGCTGTTCAATTGAAATTTGCATGCAGAGTGGACAAATTGTTTGAAGTTTGCTCCTATAAAACTATGGCTGAACAAAATAAAACACTGTCTGTGTTTGCCTGGCCTCTTGCTTTGCGGGATCACGACCCTGATCTCATTTAATGGTAATCATGCCCAAAACATTGACACAGAGGTTGTTTGAATTAAAAATGGTGGCTAACAACACTATATTCCAAGCACTTAAAGTAATCTGTCCACAATACATACACACAAGGTTCGACATTGGACTCATCATAGACAGGACATACACAGATCATGAATATGGACCCAATACATTTGATTTGAAATACTGTATGTTGACGTAACGTCTGCCACATTCTTCCCATGAAAGGTAACAGGCTTGCTTCATCCCCTTGAATAAAAACCAATACTTTGTTTTTGTCTTTCTTTCCCCCTGAAGCTTAGTAGTAGGCAGACTAGGCAGATCATTCACAGACTGAGTTTACTTGGCGTTCCGCATACATCCCAGAAAGGAACAGGAAAACCTAGCGAGGCATGAGAGGGAATGTGAGTGGCACCTGCCACAAATATGGGTCAAAGCATGAGAGGGAGATGCCTTGTGAGTGACATAGGAGACCCAAGCACAACATCGCATGAGGCATGGCAAATGAAGACTGACACAGCAAAGTCAATATTCACTGTTTTTGCGCCTGCTCTGTGCTCGTTGGTCTCTGTCCGTTGCTTTTGCTGATTCTACCGACTCAAATGATTGGTCAAACAGATGAATGACAACAGCGCATGAATGAACAAGTCATCACCGATAACTGCTTTGTATACGAGGGGTAAATTGGTTCAAGAGTGCCTCTAAATATTTGCCTTTCAATCTAACAAATTGCGAGACTGTTATGTTACTGTTGCATTTCTCATCTCATCTGACTGCTACATATTTTGGAGCATGTATTTTAGCACCCCTAAACTCACTCCTTTAGGGACTCAATCAGTAAACAGTTTGATTAATCTTGAGCTCTGATTTCCATGCTGCTGCAGTATCTCCCGACTCCCGAGTGGCGCAGTGGTCTAAGGCAGTGCTAGCTGTGCCACTAGAGATCCTGGTTTGAGTCCAGGCTCTGTCGCAGCCGGCCGCAACCGGGAGACCCATGGGCGGCGCACAATTGGTCCAGCGTCGTCCAAGGTAGGGGAGGGTTTGGCCGGCAGGGATGTGGGTTCGTTTCCCACGGGGGGCCAGTATGAAAAAAAAAACGTATGCTGGATAAGAGCGTCTGCTAAATGACTGAAATGTAATGTATCTGAAATCAGTGGAGGCTGCTGAGGGGATGACGGATCATAATAATGGCTGGAATGGAGCAAATGGAATGGCATCAAACACATGAAAACCATGTGTTCTATATTTGATACCATTCCACTAATTCCGCTCCAGCCATTACCATGAGCCCCAATTAAGGTGCCACCAACCTCCTGTGTCTGAAATACAGACATGAATCTGTATGTTGCCAAAGCCAAATGCAATTAACTTGTCAGATGTGTAGAGGAATTGCAAGTGGCATGCCCTACTTTCGTAGAGTGGCCTGCTCTACTACTTTGTGCTGGGACAATAGCAATGGCAGTTTGTGGAAATGTAGCCAAACTCCCCCCTTTCGCCCTCAGAACAGCCTCAATTCGTCCGGGCAACTGTTGAGCGTGAAAAACCCAGCAGTGTTGCAGTTCTTGACACAAGCCGGTGCACCTGGCACCTATTACCATACCCCGTTCAAAGGTGCTTAAATCTTTTCTCTTGCCCATTCACCCTCTGAATGGCACACATGTGCCATTCATTTGGTTCTCTGTAGCTCAATTGGTAGAGCATGGCGCTTGTAACGCCAGGGTAGTGGGTTCAATCCCCGGGACCACCCATACGTAAAAATGTATGCGCACATGACTGTAAGTCGCTTTGGATAAAAGCATCTGCTAAATGGCATATTATATTATTATTATTATTACACACACAATCCATGTCTCAATTGTCTCAAGGCTTAAAAATCCTTCTTTAACCTGTCTCCTCCCCTTCATCTAAACTGATTGAAGTGTATTTAAAAAGTGACATCAATAAGCCATCATAGCTTTCACCCGGATTCACCTGGTCAGTCTATGTCATGGAAGGAGCAGGCATTCTTAATGTTTTGTACACTCAGTGTATGTGGTTGTGTTATCCAATCAGATCAGGGTTCGGAGCGCCAATGTTATAGTTCTAATACATAGGGCTGGTTGCCCAAACACAGGTTAAGCCTAGTCTTGGAAGAAAAACAATTTCAATGGAGATTTTCCATTCAGTATTCTTTTTAGTCCAGAACTAGCCTGTCCGGGAAACTGACCCATACTGTAGAGAGGCATGCCCGAACTTGTTATCGTAATCCCCCATCATTACAACAATCAATTCTGATGGCTTCTTGTCACTTATACAGAAATATTGATAACATTTTACATTTTGAATAGGTTTTAATTTCCTTTTTGTTTCATAAAAGAGGACAAATGTCTACAGCTTTCACATAACAAAATGTTATAGACGCAAAGAGACCTGAAATCAATATGCAATACATTACACATTGACTTGTAACATTTGTTTGGGCAGCTGTGGCTCTTGTACTATTTATGGGTTGTTACGGTAGAAAAACATATATATATTGGGAAAAAAGTGTTATTGGGAACCTGGTATTGACCACTAAGAATTCACAGTCAAGGCAATGAATGTCAAACCCAATGTCAAACTCGAGCTCAGGCCAATCTGGCATATATGGGTGTGGAGACTGCAATTGCAAATCCAATTTAGGTTTGATTGATTACTGTGCTGGCTACTTAATTAGGTGGGCAAGCAGGCAAATAACTGACGTAGATACATAGAGCCCGTTTCCTAGAGCCTCTCTGAACATGTCCTAGTGGCCATGTTATGGCTGGCACTTATCTGTTGAGTTATATCCTCCGTAATTCGGTTAAATTGATAATCGGTTAATTCCACTCACAATTTTGCAGTCTTTATTCAATGAACTCAGAGGAATTTTACATGTCTTCCCTCCATGACCTAATCTTCCGTCGGGTTTGTGAATGACAGCTCCGGCAAAAGAAACTTGACCTTGTGATGTTTAAATCGACCTGGAATTTACGCAGGACAGAGAGCTGCTGGACCATATCTTGATTCTACAGGATGCAATCCTTTTGTTGTTATCAGTAGAGACAGCCTTTTGGATGATAACCCCAGGTGAGGCTGCTACTAGATAAATAGACTCAAGTATAAAATAAGTTTAATTCAGGTTTACCATGAATGCCTGGTACGGCGCAATGTCATTTGTATACAGTTGAAGACACTTAGGTTGGAGTCATTAAAACTCATTTTTCAACCACTCCACAAATGTCTTGTTAACGAACTATAGTTTTGGCAAGTCGGTTAGGACATCTACTTTGTGCATGACACAAGTAATATTTCCAACAATTGTTTACAGACAGATTATTTCACTTATAATTCACTGTATCACAATTCCAGTGGGTCAGAAGTTTACATACACTAAGTTGACTGTGCCTTTAAACAGCTTGGAAAAGTGGCTTTAGAAGCTTCTGATAGGCTAATTGACATCATTTGAGTCAATTGGAGGTGTACCTGTGGATGTATTTCAAGGCCTACCTTCAAACTCAGTGCCTCTTTGTTTGACATCATGGGAAAATCAAAAGAAATCAGCCAAGACCTCAGAAAAGAAATTGTAGACCTCCACAAGTCTGGTTCATCCTTGGGAGCAATTTCCAAACGCCTTAAGGTACCACGTTCATCTGTACAAACAATAGTACGCAAGTATAAACACCATGGGACCACGCAGCCGTCATACCGCTCAGGAAGGAGACGCGTTCTGTCTCCTAGAGATGAATGTACTTTTGTGTGAAAAGTGCAAATCAATCCCAGAACAACAGCAAAGGACCTTGTGAAGATGCTGGAGGAAACAGCTACAAAAGTTTCTATATCCATTTTACTAGACGCTCTTATCCAGAGCGACTTACAGTTAGTGCATACATAATATTTTTTCATACCCCCTGTGGGAATCGAACCCACAACCCTGGCGTTGCAAACGCCATGCTCTATCAACTGAGCTACATCCCTGCAGGCCATTCCCTCTCCTACCCTGGGCCAATTGCGCGCCGCCCCATGGGTCTCCCGGTCGCGGCCAGCTACGACAGAGCCTGGATTCGAACCAGGATCTCTAGTGGCACAGCTAGCACTGCGGTGCAGTGCCTTAGACCACTGCGCCACTCCGGAACCTAAAAGGAGTCCTATATCGACAAAACCTGAAAGGCCACTCAGCAAGGAAGAAGCCACTGCTCCAAAACAGCCATAAAAAAGCCAGACTACGTTTTGCAACTGCACATGGGGACAAAGATCATACTTTTTGGAGAAATGTCCTCTGGCCTGATGAAACAAAAATAGAACTGTTTGGCCATAATGACCATTGTTATGTTTGGAGGAAAAAGGGGGGAGGGGCTTGCAAACTGAAGAACACCATCCCAACCGTGAAGCACGGGGGTGGCAGCATCATGCTGTGGGGGTGCAATGCTGCATGAGGGACCGGTGCACTTCACAAAATAGATGGCATCATGAGGAAGGAAAATTCATTGGATATATTGAAACAACATCTCAAGACATCAGTGAGGGAGTTAAAGCTTGGTCGCAAATGGGTCTTCCAAAGTTGTGGCAAAATGGCTTAAGGACAACAAAGTCAAGGTATTGGAGTGGCCATCACAAAGCCCTGCCCTCAATCCTATAGAAAATGTGTGGGCAGAACTGAAAAATCGTGTGCGAGCAAGGAGGCCTACAAACCTGACTCAGTTACACCAGCTCTGTCAGGAGGAATGGGCCAAAATTCACCCAACTTATTGTGAGAAGCTTGTGGAAGGCTACCCGAAACGTTTGATCCAAGTTAAACAATTTAAAGGCAATGCTACCAAATACTAATTGAGTGTATGTAAACTTCTGACCCACTGGGAATTTGATGAAAGAAATAAAAGCTGAAATAAATCACTCTCTACTATTATTCTGACATTTCACATTCTTAAAATAAAGTGGTGATCCTAACTGACCTAAGACAGAGAATCTTTACATTTTTACATTTTAGCAGACGCTCTTATCCAGAGCGACTTACGTTTAGTGAGTGCATACATTTTTCATACTGCCCCCCTGTTGGAAACGAACCCACAACCCTGGCGTTGCAAGCGCCATGCTCTACCAACTGAGCCATAGGAGGGTCCTTTACTAGGATTAAATGTCAGGAATTGTGAAAAACTGAGCTTAAATGTATTTGGCTAAGGCGTATGTAAACTTCCGACTTCAACTGTATACTGTATTCTATACGATCTATTGCATCTTAGCCTATACCACTTTGATAATGACATTGCTCATCCATATATTTATATATTCTTATTCCATTCCTTTACTTAGATTTGTGTGTATTAGGTTTTTGTTGTGGAACTGTTAGATATTACTTGCTAGATATTGCTGCACTGTCAGAACTAGATGCGCAAGCATTTTGCTACACTCTGCTAACCATGTGTATGTGACCAATACATTTGATTTTGATTTGATTTGATGTAGCTCATACCAAACGAATTGGACGATCTGCCGGCCTGCAATGGATGTCATGGTTGGATATCTCATGCAAATTGTATTTCTTCAGCGTGGATAGTGATGCAACTGAGCTGAAAAACTTACCAAGGCATTGGAAAATGATTTTTTAAAAAGACTTAAAGGGACAGTTCACTCTAAACATCAATATCTGTCCACCTCCTCAGACCTCGAAAGTAGTCTAATGTTAAGATGAGTCCACGTCCCATGTGATCTGTTGTGTAGATCCAGCTACCGTATATGCCTCAATCGTAAATGAATGAAAAAGAAAGCCACAGAATAAAATTGGGACATAATAAAGAGTCTATCGTTCCCATTCATTGAGGCATAGCTGGATCTACACAACAGATGGCATGTGATAAGGATTCACTTGAGTTGTGAAAACATCTGACAAACTTCGATTTTGGAGTAAACTATCACTTTAAAGGCGAAATCAGCAGTTGCTACATCCATTTTTGTAATTATAAATTACAAATTTTTGAACATTAAATTACCACAAAATTAACACTATAAGCCTACATACAGTATAAGAGAAGTTTCTGCTTTCATGAAGTAGGGACTACTTAAAGTGTATAGAAAAGTACAGGAATCATCTAATCACTATAGAGTCATTCCATGTTATGTCAGCAAGCCATGAAACCCACAATCTCAGATTGTTCTGAAATTGTTCCTGTAGTTAGAAACAGGTAAGATTAGCATTCCTGAAACATTTTATTGAAATTGTATTAGATTTCGGAGAATTTAAGCTAATTGATTGCACCCAAATTGGACATTTTAATTTATAGGATTCAGATAATATTCAATAAATATAGAACCCAACATCTGAACCATCACCAGATTCACAGGGAATACATTACATAGTATGCAGAAGCAATACTCCAAACCACATCTTCATACTACTTGTCTGTCACGCCCTGGCCTTGAGAGGCCCGTTGTATTTAGTTGGTTTGGTCAGGGCGTGAGTATCTATGTTAGATATTCTATGTTTAGGTTCTAGTTTTTCTATTTCTATGTATGACCGGGTATGATTCCCAATCAGAGGCAGCTGTCGCTCATTGTCTCTGATTGGGGATCATACTTAGGTAGCCCATTGCCTACTGTGTATTGTGGGATCTTGTTCCTGTCAGGCTTGTATGTGTATAGCCGGAGGACTTCACGTTACGTTGTTTCTTGTTTTTGTTGTATGTTTATTTAGTTAATAAACATGTACGCTTTTCACGCTGCACCTTGGTCCGACCCGTCTCCCAATGATCGTGACAGAAGATCCCACCAAACACGGACCAAGCAGCGTGCCCAGGAGGAGCAAACACCCTGGACACAGCGGGAGGCTACGTTGGTAGATGTTCTCCTCAGTTGGGGGAAAATCACTGAGGAGGAGGCCATCCGTTATGGTATGGCAATGAAGGAGGAAGCCCGGGTAGGAGAGGATCAACGGCGACATCAACGGTGCTGGCCGAAGAGGAAGCCCGAGAAGCAGCCCCAATACACATTTTTGGGGGGGCTCACAGGGTGGACGACGAGACAGCAGGAGGCCGTGAAAGGGCTGACTAGAGAGGAGGAGGCCACCACGTTACGGGGGCTGTTAGCTCAGAGGGAGCAGGAGTTATCCGTTCAGAGGGAGGCGCTACATGAGGCTCAAAGGGAGAAGTAGTGGAGGCAAGGAGAGAGGAGCTGGTCAGGCAACAGAAGGAGCGTGTATTCATTGAGGAACCTAGGTATGCGGAGATACGCACTGTGTCGCCAGTGCGCATTCACAGCCCAGTGCGTCCTGTGTCAGCGCCCTGCACGTGTCGTGCGAAAGTGGGCTTCCAGCCAGGACGGGTTGTGCCGGCTCAACACTCCTGGTCTCCAGTGCGCCTCCACGGTCCAGTATATCCTGGGCCAGCCCTACGCACTGTGTTGCCAGTGCGCGTTCACAGCCCAGTGCGTCCTGTGCCAGCGCCCCGCACGTGCCATGCGAAAGTGGGCATCCAGCCAGGACGGGTTGTGCCAGCTCTAAGCTCCAGACCTCCAGTGCGCCTCCACAGTCCGGCACGGTCCGTGCTAGCTCCTTGCACCAAACCAGTGGTGCGTGTGTCCAGTCCAGTGCGGCCCGTGCCAGCTCCTCGCACCAAACCAATGGTGTGTGTCGCCAGCCCGGTAAGCCCCGTACCTAATCCCCACACCAAACCAGTGGTGCGTGTATCCAGTCCGGTAAGCCCCGTACCTGCTCCCCACACCAAACCAGTGGTGCGTGTATCCAGTCCGGCACGACCCGTGCCTGCTCCTCGCACCAAACCAGTGGTGTGTGTCTCCAGTCCGGTAAGCCCCGTACCTGCTCCCCGCACCAAACCAGTGGTGCGTGTATCCAGTCCGGCACGACCCGTGCCTGCTCCTCGCACCAAACCAGTGGTGTGTGTCTCCAGTCTGGCACGACCCGTGCCTGCTCCTCGCACCAGACCAGTGGTGCGTGTATCCAGTCCGGCACAGCCCGTGCCTGCTCCTCGCACCAAACCAGTAGTGCGTGTATCCAGTCCGGCATGACCCGTGCCTGCTCCTCGCACCAGACCAGTGGTGCGTGTATCCAGTCCGGCACAGCCCGTGCCTGCTCCTCGCACCAAACCAGTGGTGCGTGTCTCCAGTCCGGCACGGCCCGTGCCTGCTCCTCGCACCAGACCAGTGGTGAGTGTGCCCAATCCAGCGGCTCCACTCCGGAGTCAGTGGAGTCCGCTCCACCGGTGCCAAGTCCAGTTCCGGTCAGCGGCTCCACTCCGGAGCCAAAGCAGTCCGCTCCACCGGTGCCCAGTCCAGCTACGGTCAGCGGCTCCACTCTGGAGCCAGAGCAGTCCGCTCCACCGGTGCCAAGTCCAGCTCCGGTCAGCGGCTCCACTCCGGAGCCAGAGCAGTCAGCTCCACCGGTGCCTAGTCCAGCTCCGGTCAGCGGATCCATTCCGGCGCCAGAGTAGTCCACTCCACCAGTTTCCAGTCCAGCTCCGGTCAGCGGTTCCACTCCGGAGCCAGAGCAGTCCGCTCCACTGGGGTCCAGTTCAGCTCCGGTCAGCGGCTCCACTTCAGACCCAGAAGTCAGCCCCTCTCCAGGGTCGAGGCCTCCCACACCAGGGTCCAGACAGGGCTTTGGGGGGGGGGGGGTACTGTCACGCCCTGGCCTTGAGAGGCCGGTTGTATTTAGTTGGTTTGGTCAGGGCGTGAGTATCTATGTTAGATATTATATGTTTAGGTTCTAGTTTTTCTATTTCTATGTCTGGCCGGGTATGATTCCCAATCAGAGGCAGCTGTCGCTCATTGTCTCTGATTGGGGATCATACTTAGGTAGCCCATTGCCTACTGTGTATTGTGGGATCTTGTTCCTGTTGGGCTTGTACGTGTATAGCCAGAGGACTTCACGTTACATTGTTTCTTGTTTTTGTTGTATGTTTATTTAGTTAATAAACATGTACGCTTTTCACGCTGCACCTTGGTCCGACCCGTCTCTCAACGATCGTGACATTGTCAAACATAGAGAACTGATACTCTATACTGGTTGTTGGGGTGAGATTGGCGTAGATTGTGGGCGGTCCGTAGGTGGCTTTGAATTATTTAATTTTATATGGGGGGGGGGGGATTCTTCATGTCTTACTCATTGGTAGGAAGAAGTTTGGTCCAAATCCAATGTTGGGACTATATTTATTGAATATTATCTGAATCCCATTAAAAAAAATTGCCAATTTGGGTGCAATCAATTAGCATAATTTCGCAGAGATCAATTTATATTTGAACAAATTCATGTTTCAGAAATGCTAATCGTATCTGTTCCTAACAAAATTTGAGATGATGGGTGTCGAAATCCTCTTTCTTGTGCTTTTTGAGGTGGAAACACCCCGCATTCTCACATGCAGCAGGGATTTCAAGCCAAGGCAAAGCATCATCAGCATGCAGTTTGCAAACACAGCAGTGTTGAACCTCTGTTTTCTGATGGTTGAAGTGCCGGGCTGAGTGACATGGCTGACTCCAGGAGGCTGGAGTGCATTCATTAGAGACTGTTGAGTGATGTCAGAGAGACAGATGGTAATGTAAGACAATGCACTGGAGTGAGAGGTAGGGGAAGGCGGCAGCGAGGAGATGCTAGCACATCAAAGCAGGACAGGAGACTTTTGATGCAGGACAAGACTCAAGCCATGACAGCATGCCACTGTGTGCTTTTGTAGAGTTGTTGTTTGGTCTGGTCCCGGGGGGAAAGTCTTACAATAGGAAGAGCAGCCGACAAACTGTGAGAACGCACATCATGCCATGCTACCGGGGCTTTGTTCAGGGAGGTGAAACGTTTAGAACATTGCAGATAGAGCTGATTCGATTCCCTATTCTACCTGACAGACAATCTGTTCAACACAATACATTTATTTCTGAACAAGCCCTCTTGAATAGGTAGGGGGACGTACAGTGCCTTGCAAAAGTATTCATCCCCCTTGGCGTTTTTCCTATTTTGTTGCGTTACAACTTGTAATTTAAATTGATTTTTATTTGGATTTCATGTAATGGAAATGAAAAAAATTACTTGATTCAAAAAATTCTAAAAAATAAATAACGGAAAAGTGGTGTGTGAATATGTATTCACCCCCTTTGCTATGAAGCCCATAAATAAGATCTGGTGCAACCAATTACCTTAAGAAGTCACATAATTAGTTAGATAAAGTCCACCTGTATGCACTCTAAGTGTCACATGATCTGTCACATGATCTCAGTATATATACACCTGTTCTGAAAGGCCCCAGAGTCTGCAACACCACTAAACAAGGGGCACCACCAAACAAGTGGCACCATGAAGACCAAGGAGCTCTCCAAACAGGTCAGGGACAAAGTTGTGGAGAAGTACAGATCAGGGTTGGGTTATAAAAAAATATCAGAAACTTTGACATCCCAAGGAGCACCATTAAATCCATTATAAAAAAATTGAAAGAATATGGCACCACAACAAACCTGCCAAGAGAGGACCGCCCACCAAAACTCACGGACCAGGCAAGGAGGGCATTAATCAGAGAGGCAACAAAGAGACCAAAGATAACCCTGAAGGAGCTGCAAAGCTCCACAGCATGGAGTACTGTCCATAGGACCACTTTAAGCAGTACACTCCACAGAGCTGGGCTTTACGGAAGAGTGGCTAGAAAAAAGCCATTGCTTAAAGAAAATAATAAGAAAACACGTTTAGTGTTCGCCAAAAGCTAAGTGGGAGACTCCCCAAACATATGGAAGAAGGTACTCTGGTCAGATGAGACTAAAATTGAGCTTTTTGGCCATCAAGGAAAACGCTATGTCTGGCGCAAACCCAACACCTCTCATCACCCCGAGAACACCACACCCACAGTGAAGCATGGTGGTGGCAGCATCAGGCTGTGGGGATGTTTTTAATCGGCAGGGACTGGAAAACTGGTCAGAATTGAAGGAATGATGGATGGTGCTAAATACAGGGAAATTCTTGAGGGAAACCTGTTTCAGTCTTCCAGAGATTTAAGACTGGGACGGAGGTTCACCTTCTAGTAGGACAATGACCCTAAGCATACTGCTAAAGCAACACTCGAGTGGTTTAAGGGGAAACATTTAAATGTCTTGGAATGGCCTAGTCAAAGCCCAGACCTCAATCCAATTGTGAATCTGTGGAATGACTTAAAGATTGCTGTACACCAGCGGAACCCATCCAACTTGAAGGAGCTGGAGCAGTTTTGCCTTGAAGAATGGGCAGAAATCCCAGTGGCTAGATGTGCCAAGCTTATAGAGACATACACCAAGAGACTTGCAGCTGTAATTGCTGCAAAAGGTGGCTCTACAAAGTATTGACTTTGGGGGGGTGAATAGTTATGCACGCTGAAATGTTCTGTTTTTGTTGTCTTATTTCTTGTTTGTTTCACAATTAAAAATATTTTGTATCTTCAAAGTGGTAGGCATGTTGTGTAACTCAAATGATACAAACCCCCCCAAAAAATCAATTTTAATTCCAGGTTGTATGGCAACAAAATAGGAAAAATGGGGGGTGAATACTTTCGCAAGCCACTGTATACAGTACATACAGTAACAGAATGGGTCACGACCTGCAATGGGTCGAACCCTCTGCAAAAAAACACTTCATACTCAATAAGCATCGTCAATACCACTGACACAGATAGGCCAAGGTGGGTAGCAGAATCCCCAAAATAGCCAAGATCCGATAAATCCATCAGCAAAGTGTCACACCCTAATCTGTTTCACTTGTCTTTGTGATTGTCTCCACCCCCCTCCAGGTGTCGCCCATCTTCCCCATTATCCCCAGTGTATTTATACCTGTGTTCTGTTTGTCTGTTGCCAGTTCGTTTTGTTTCGTCCAGCCTACCAGCGGTCTTCCCCTTGCTCCTGTCTTTCTCAAGTTCCTGTTTTCTAGTTTTCCCAGTTTCGACCATTCTGCCTGCCCTGACCCTGAGCCTGTCTGCCGTTATGTACCTTGTCACACCACCCTGGATTATTGACCTCTGCCTGCCTTGACCCTGAGACTGCCTGCCGTTCTGTACCTTTTGGACTCTGCAAATTAATTACTTAAAAATCATACAATGTGATTTTCTGGATTTTTGTTTTAGATTCCGTCTCTCACAGTTGAAGTGTACCTATGATAAAAATGACAGACCTCTACATGTGTTGTAAGTAGGAAAACCTGCAAAATCGGCAATGTATCAAATACTTGTTCTCCCCACTGTACATATCCTTTAAAAATATATATATATTTCCCTTTATTACTTTCAAACCCCACCACCCCTTCCCTAATTGGAGTAAACTAGTGAACAACAATGCTTAGGCCTCTACTTCCAGCTTATACATACTATATACATTTTATGGACACAGTCAATTTTACAATAATTCTATTTTGTTTGTTTTTACTCCTGAACTTCGTCTACCCTCAACCTCTCCGATCATTTTCATGATGTCCATCCGGTTTGCTTCTATATGCCATATCTTTCTAACTGTGCTCTTTCACAAAAGCTCTCAACCTATAACATATATACTTATTATGGACACAGAATGCTTACATTATTAGTTATCTTGTTGTTATTAGTTGTTGTTAGTTGTTATTAGTCCCATCCTTCAACTCCATTCAACACCACCCATCTATCTCTTCACACCATCCATATTGGATTTCTATTTGCCATATATTTTTCAACTGTACTGTGATGTTCTACAAAAGTTCTGAACCTTTCTATTCTAATTGTTTCTACAGATTGTAAATTGAAAAGAAACATTTTTGGTAAAAGTAATATTATATTATTGATCGAATTACTGTGACTTTTCAGATCACCCAGTAATGCTATTTGCAGGGTTAGCTCCAGGTAAATATTGCAATCCATAAGCCATTCCTGGACCTGTGTCCAAAAACAAGCTTCAAATGGACAGTACCAAAACAAATGATCTAATAATTCTGTCCCTTCGCAGCAAAATCTGCAGAGCTGGGAAGATTGTATCCCCCATATAAATAAAATTACAGTGGGGAAAAAAAGTATTTAGTCAGCCACCAATTGTGCAAGTTCTCCCACTTAAAAAGATGAGAGAGGCCTGTAATTTTCATCATAGGTACACGTCAACTATGACAGACAAATTGAGAATTTTTTTTCTAGAAAATCACATTGTAGGATTTTTAATGAATTTATTTGCAAATTATGGTGGAAAATAAGTATTTGGTCACCTAAAAACAAGCAAGATTTCTGGCTCTCACAGACCTGTAACTTCTTCTTTAAGAGGCTCCTCTGTCCTCCACTCGTTACCTGTATTAATGGCACCTGTTTGAACTTGTTATCAGTATGAAAGACACCTGTCCACAACCTCAAACAGTCACACTCCAAACTGCACTATGGCCAAGACCAAAGAGCTGTCAAAGGACACCAGAAACAAAATTGTAGACCTGCACCAGGCTGGGAAGACTGAATCTGCAATAGGTAAGCAGCTTGGTTTGAAGAAATCAACTGTGGGAGCAATTATTAGGAAATGGAAGACATACAAGACCACTGATAATCTCCCTCAATCTGGGGCTCCACGCAAGATCTCACCCTGTGGGGTCAAAATGATCACAAGAACAGTGAGCAAAAATCCCAGAACCACATGGGGGGACCTAGTGAATGACCTGCAGAGAGCTGGGACCAAAGTAACAAAGCCTACCATCAGTAACACACTACGCCGCCAGGGACTCAAATCCTGCAGTGCCAGACGTGTCCCCCTGCTTAAGCCAGTACATGTCCAGGCCCGTCTGAAGTTTGCTAGAGTGCATTTGGATGATCCAGAAGAGGATTGGGAGAATGTCATATGGTCAGATGAAACCAAAATATAACTTTTTGGTAAAAACTCAACTCGTCGTGTTTGGAGGACAAAGAATGCTGAGTTGCATCCAAAGAACACCATACCTACTGTGAAGCATGGGGGTGGAAACATCATGCTTTGGGGCTGTTTTTCTGCAAAGGGACCAGGACGACTGATCCGTGTAAAGGAAAGAATGAATGGGGCCATGTATCGTGAGATTTTGAGTGAAAACCTCCTTCCATCAGCAAGGGCATTGAAGATGAAATGTGGCTGTGTCTTTCTGCATGACAATGATCCCAAACACACCGCCCGGGCAATGAAGGAGTGGCTTCGTAAGAAGCATTTCAAGGTCCTGTAGTGGCCTAGCCAGTCTCCAGATCTCAACCCCATAGAAAATCTTTGGAGGGAGTTGAAAGTCTGTGTTGCCCAGCGACAGCCCCAAAACATCACTGCTCTAGAGGAGATCTGCATGGAGGAATAGGCCAAAATACCAGCAACAGTGTGTGAAAACCTTGTGAAGACTTACAGAAAACGTTTGACCTGTGTCATTGCCAACAAAGGGTATATAACAAAGTATTGAGAAACTTTTGTTAATACTTATTAAACAAATACTTATTTTCCACCATAATTTGCAAATAAATTCATAAAAAATCCTACAATGTGATTTTCTGGATTTTTTCCCCTCATTTTGTCTGTCATAGTTGACGTGTACCTATGATGAAAATTACAGGCCTCTCTCATCTTTTTAAGTGGGAGAACTTGCACAATTGGTGGCTGACTAAATACTTTTTTTCCCCACTGTATATTCGTAGCAAGAATTTTATATAATAATTTAAATTTAAAATTCTAAGTTTTGAATCCGGCGTCGTTTTGCGTATCAGTTCATAAACACTATGCATGGGATTGGTACGTCAAAAATCTCTTCCCAACTATTTTGCAATCTATATGGGACGGCTGTCAATCCTTTGGTCCTTAAATGAAACTGGTATACTATTTTATTTATTACAGTTTTATTTAACCAATTATGTTCTTTAATGCAGGTTTTTCCCCCTTCCACTTTCCTCTTCCATTTTTGCGATAATGCTGCAATTATTTGGTTGTAATTTTGGGTAGAGTAGACATTTTCATATGTTTATGTTAGCTGCATGTGCGACATACTGTAATTCCACCAGTCCTACAGATTATATCATTTACGAAGATTATACCTTTTTTAAACATTTTGTCCAAAAAAAAGTTTTTTTATCAATTACTATATTTGAGTTTAACCACAATATTTGTTGCGTTATTGGTTCTGTCATTTCTGGAGAATTAAATTGAAATTACAACCAACTTTCTATGGCTTGTTTTAGAAATAGTGATATTTTGAGATTATTTCCTTTTCAAATAACTGAAAGTGAGAGGTTGTAATCTGAATAAAGGGAAAAAGGCCATTCTTGAACATTTGGTGAGATAATATTACTAATTTGTTAGAGAACCAGTTTGGATCTAAGTATAACTTTTGTATGACTGAAGCTTTTAGTGATAGGTCTAATGCTTTAATATTTAATAATTTCTGTCCTCCGAATTCATATTCATTATAAAAATAGGCCTGTTTAATTTTGTCTGGCTTGCCGTTCCAAATAAAATGGAAAAAAATGTTCTCATATAATTTAAAAAACTGTTTGCTAGGCGTAGGCAAGACCATAAGCAAATAGGTAAACTGGGATAATACTAATGAGTTAATCAGGGTGATTTTTACACAAATTGACAGGTATTTACCTTTCCATGGTATCAAGATCTTATCTATTTTTGCTAACTTTCTATTAACATTTATTGGAGTGAAATCATTTATTTCATTTGGGATATGTATTCCGAATATATCCACATCACCATCAGACCATTTTATTAGTAAACTACATGGTAATGTAACATTTTTATTTTTTTGTGATCCAATACGTAATATAGTACATTTATCATAATTTGGTTGTAATCCAGAGCGGTTAGAAAATGTATCTAGATCCTCTATGAGGCTGTGGAGGGATTCAAGTTGTGGATTTAAAAGAAAACATGAATCATCAGCGTACTATGACACCTTTGTTTTTAAGCCCTGCATTTCTAATCCCTTCATATTATTGTTGGATCTGATTTTAATAGCTAACATCTCGATGGCCATAATAAATAGATATGCCGATAGTGGAAAACCTTGTTTCACTCCTCTTTACAGTTTAAAACTTTCTGAGAAATAGCCATTGTTTACTATTTTACACCTAGGGTTACTATACATGATTTTGACCCATTTTATAAGAGATTCTCCAAAATTGAAATGCTCCAAGCATTTATATATAAACCCCAGTCGTACTTTAGCAAATGCCTTTTCGAAGTCTGCTATGAACAGCAGGCCTGGTTTCCCAGATTTTTCATAGTGTTCTATTGTTTCCAGTACTTGCCTTATATTATCTCCAATGTATCTTCCATGTAAAAAACCTGTCTGATTAGAATGAATAATGTCCGACAATACCTTTTTAATTCTATGCGCTATACATTTTGCTAGAATTTTTGCATCACAACACTGAAGTATAAGGGGCCTCCAATTTTTTTAATGGACTGGATCTTTATATTTTCCACTTGTATCCTGTTACAGTAATAATGAAATCAGACCTTCTTCTTGAGTGTCTGATAATTTACCATTGACATAGGAGTGGTTAAAACATGCTAATAATGGTCCTCTGAGTATATCAAAAAAAGTTTGGTATAGCTCGACTGGTATGCCATCCAACCCTGGAGTTTTCCCGGACTTAAAGTCTTTAATTGCATACATAAGTTCCTCCTCTGTAATTTCACCTTCACATGAGTCTTTCTGTATGGCTGTTAATTTTATATTATTAATAGAAAAAAATCTCTACAATTAGCTTCAGTTAGAGGAGATGGAGGCGACTGAAATGCTTAAAGTACTTTGTTTCCTCCTTCAAAATATAATTTGGTGAATCATGGGTGACCGTCATTTGTAACCAGTTTCAGTAAATTATTTTTGATAGCATTCTTATGTTGAAGATTAAAAAATAATTTGGTGCATTTTCCCCCATATTCCATCCAGTTTGCTATATTGTTATAATATATTACACTTGATATTTCTTGAAAAAGTTTCTCCATTTATTTTAGTTTTTCCTCTAATTTATTCAGAGCCGCTATGTTACAGTTTTTATTGCTATCTATCTGTTCTGTTAGACCTTCTATTTCCTTTGTTAGTATGGACTCTTTTGACCTAAATTGCTTTTGTTTTCGAGATGAGTACTGAATTGCATGGCCTCTAAAGGCACATTTAAAGGTGTCCCATACAATAAGGGGATTTGCTGTACCTATGTTATGTCGGAAAAAATCTGTTATAAATTCCTTTGTCCTAGTTAAAAATAAGTTATCATCCAATACGCTTTGATTACATTTGTTTGTAGTGTGATTTCCTTTACAGTCCATTGAGCTATTTAAAACGGTATTATAATCTCCCACCATAATAATATAGTCTTGAATTACATGCAGGGTTGATAATTTATTATATATATTGTCAAAGAAGTGTGGATCATCATTATTTGGTACGTAAAGGTTAATGAGCCATATCTGTTTATGGTCCAATAAAATAATCCATCTACCTTGCGTATCTGTTTGGAAAATTTGCACATTCGGATCGAAATTACTGTTAATTAATATCATCACCCCTTTTGAGTTTCTTTGCCCATGGGAGAAGTATATTTCATATAAATCCAGAAAAACGCATGTTAAAAATGTTATAAATTGATTTGCATTTTAATGAGGGAAATAAGTATTTGACCCCCTCTCAATCAGAAAGATTTCTGGCTCCCAGGTGTCTTTTATACAGGTAACAAACTGAGATTAGGAGCACACTCTTAAAGGGAGTGCTCCTAATCTCAGCTTGTTACCTGTATAAAAGACACCTGTCCACAGAAGCAATCAATCAATCAGATTCCAAACTCTCCACCATGGCCAAGACCAAAGAGCTCTCCAAGGATGTCAGGGACAAGATTGTAGACCTACACAAGGCTGGAATGGGCTACAAGACCATCGCCAAGCAGCTTGGTGAGAAGGTGACAACAGTTGGTGCGATTATTCGCAAATGGGAGAAGCACAAAATAACTGTCAATCTCCCTCGGCCTGGGGCTCCATGCAAGATCTCACCTTGTGGAGTTGCAATGATCATGAGAACGGTGAGGAATCAGACCAGAACTACACGGGAGGATCTTGTCAATGATCTCAAGGCAGCTGGGATCATAGTCACCAAGAAAACAATTGGTAATGCACTACGCCGTGAAGGACTGAAATCCTGCAGCGCTAGCAAGGTCCCCCTGCTCAAGAAAGCACATATACAGGCCCGTCTGAAGTTTGCCAATGAACATCTGAATGATTCAGAGGAAAACTGGGTGAAAGTGTTGTGGTCAGATGAGACCAAAATCGAGCTCTTTGGCATCAACTCAACTCGCCGTGTTTGGAGGAGGAGGAATGCTGCCTATGACCCCAAGAACACCATTCCCACCGTCAAATATGGAGGTGGAAACATTATGCTTTGGGGGTGTTTTTCTGCTATGGGGACAGGACAACTTCACCGCATCAAAGGGACGATGGACGGGGCCATGTACTGTCAAATCTTGGGTGAGAACCTCCTTCCCTCAGCCAGGGCATTGAAAATGGGTCGTGGATGGGTATTCCAGCATGACAATGACTCAACTCACGGCCAAGGCAACAAAGGAGTGGCTCAAGAAGAAGCACATTAAGGTCCTGGAGTGGCCTAGCCAGTCTCCAGACCTTAATCCCATAGAAAATCTGTGGAGGGAGCTGAAGCTTGGAGAAGATCTGCAAAGAGGAGTGGGACAAAATCCCTCCTGAAATGTGTGCAAACCTGGTGGCCAACTACAAGAAACGTCTGACCTCTGTGATTGCCAACAAGGGTTTTGCCACCAAGTACTAAGTCATGTTTTGCAGAGGGGTTAAATACTTATTTCCCTCATTAAAATGCAAATCAATTTATAACATTTTTGACATGCGTTTTTATGGATTTTTTTGTTGTTATTCTGTCTCTCACTGTTCAAATAAACCTACCATTAAAATTATAGACTGATCATGTCTTTGTCAGTGGGCAACCGTACAAAATCAGCAGGGGATCAAATACTTTTTTCCCTCACTGTATATGTTTGTAAATTTACCAATAAAAAATACCATAGTGATTGAGTGTCCATATAGCTGTACCATGATATTTGCATTGCTACTAAGTAACCCTACAATTGTTCTCCACTAATTCCCCAGCTAAAGCCCCTCCCCATCCCAAGTTGGGCCGTCATCCCAGTGATCGGCATACCACCCCCGTCCCTCCGGATCCCTAGGGCCACGAGAGGCCAGGACCCATCCATCAAAAACAGCACAGAGTGCCACCCACAAAACAGAAGCAGGTCAACCGCCAAAAGCATTTCCAATGCTCTCACCTCAAAATATATATATATATATATATATATATATATATATATATATATACATAAAAAAATATATATCTATTCAAATATCTTGCATATCTTATTTTCCATCATTTCAATTAATATGCGTAATAATGTCGGCAGATCATGCGTAGGATTTTAACCTATAACCCGGATTACCATTTTATTACATTACATTTTTGACAAGCAATTATTATTTTAGCAAACAATTATTGTGGTTCATCCTATATCTCCCTAACATCCTTACCCCCTTGCAACAGATGTGGGATAAACACACACGCACATACTCTAACACACTCAACCCCTTTCCTCCACAATCAACCATAAAATCAGATGCTAAACGGTTGTTATAGTTGAAGTCGGAAGTTTACATACACTTAAGTTGGAGTCATTAAAACTTGTTTTTCAACCACTCCACAAATGTCTTGTTAACAAACTATAGTTTTGGCAAGTCGGTTAGGACTTCTACTTTGTGCATGACACAAGTAATTTTTCCAACATTTAATTTCAGACAGATTATTTCACTTATAATTCACTGTATCACAATTCCAGTGTGTCAGACGTTTACATACACTAAGTTGACTGTGCCTTTAAACAGCTTGGAAAATTCCAGAAAATGATGTCATGGCTTTAGAAGCTTCTGATAGGCTAATTAACATCATTTGATTCAATTGGAGGTGTACCTGTGGATGTATTTCAAGGCCTACCTTCAAACTCAGTGCCTCTTTGCTTAACATCATGGGAAAATCAAAAGAAATCAGCCAAGACCACCAGAAATCAATTGTGGACCTCCACATATCTGATTCATCCTTGGGAGCAATTTCCAAACGCCTGAAGGTACCACGTTCATCTTTACAAACAATAGTACGCAAGTATAAACACCATGGGACCACGCAGCCGTCAAACCGCTCAGGATGGAGACACGTTCTGTCTCCTAGAGATGAACGCACTTTGGTACGAAAAGTGCAAATCAATCCCAGAACAACAGCAAAGGACCTTGTGAAGATGCTGGAGGAAACAGGTACAAAAGTATCTATATCCACAGTAAAACAAGTCCTATATCGACATAACCTGAAAGTCCGCTCAGCAAGGAAGAAGCCACTGCTCCAAAACCGCCATAAAAAAGCCAGACTACGGTTTGCAACTGCACATGGGGACAAATATCTTACTTTTTGGAGAAATGTCCTCTGGTCTGATGAAACAAAAATATAACTGTTTGGCCATAATGACCATCGTTATGTTTGGAGGAAAAAGGGGGGCTCTTGCAAGCTGAAGAACACCATCCCAATCGTGATGCATGGGGGTGGCAGCATCATGCTGTGGGGGTGCTTTGCTGCAGGAGGGACTGGTGCACTTCACAAAATAGATGGCATCATGAGGAAGGAAAATTAGGTGGATATGTTGAACCAACATCTCAAGACATCAGTCAGGAAGTTAAAGCTTGGTCGCAAATGGGTTTCCAAATGGACAATGAACCCACGCATACTTCCAAAGTTGTGGCAAAATGGCTTAAGGACAACAAAGTCAAGGTATTGGAGTGGCCATCACAAAGCCCTGACCTCAATCCTATAGAAAATGTGTGGGCAGAACTGAAAAAGCGTGTGCGAGCAAGGAGGCCTACAAACCTGACTCAGTTACACCAGCTCTGTCAGGAGGAATGGGCCAAAATTCACCCAACTTATTGTGAGAAGCTTGTGGAAGGCTACCCGAAACGTTTGACCCAAGTTAAACAATTTAATGGCAATGCTACGAAATACTAATTGAGTGTATGTAAACTTCTGACCCACTGGGAATGTGATGAAATAAATAAAAGCTGAAATAAATCATTCTCTCTACTATTATTCTGACATTTCACATTCTTAAAATAAAGTGGTGATCCTAACTGACCTAATACAGGGAATTTTTACTAGGATTAAATGTCAGGAATTGTGAACAACTGAGTTTAAATGTATTTGGCTAAGGTGTATGTAATCTTCCGACTTCAACTGTACATCCCAGAGCCCAACTCAAGAAAGGACCTGATTTACGAATGCATATACGAATGCATATACAGTTACAGCTGTTTGAGAAAGCATGCAAAATGGAGTAAAAATTGACAACAATGTGAGATTTGATTAATCTATTTAATCTATGTCAAGTCCTAGGTGATGGAGATCAGATCAACCCTCTTCACCTGAGACACAAACACTCTGGTCCCCCGTTGTAACCATTTTCCCCAAGCATCTCCGTGCAGTCAGACCTTTGATTATTTTGTGCCACCTGGGCCACAATGATAAGCCAACTCTCTGATTGTCCGAGTGTGACCCCCTCCCCATGGGTTACTGCAGCCAGTGTTGCCAGAACTGCCACTACCTGGGTGGGGGTACCCCACCGGAATCCCCACCGGCTAGGTACAAGGTCGTTAAGGTTCTCATTAGCAGCTTTGAGAATGTCCTTGTATATTATGCTCTCCCATCAGGGGGCTCTGGCTTTGTAGGACCAACCCTGCCAGGCAGGCTCAGAATCTTGAGGGGGCGGTGCTGCTCAAGTAGGTCTCTGACCGCATGTATTTTTCTGTTTTGGCTGCATATAGGCAACTCACAGCAGGTCCATAAAACAGATGGGGACTTCACTTTGGTGTATTGGTCGCTCAGGTGGGTGTCTAGGATATAGGGTTGGGGATCGTTCCATCATGATAGGACAATTGTCACGATCGCTAGACGGAGTAGACCAAGGCGCAGCGTTGGAAGCAAACATACTTTATTAATCGAATGATAAACACGAACAGCGAAACAAAACAACAAACGATACGTGACATCCAAAGGACAAACCTAACTAGGAACAAACCGAAAGGAACAAGATCCCACAACTATTGTGGGAAAACAGCCTCTATAAATATGGCTCCCAATCAGAGACAACCAGTAACAGCTGACACTCGTTGCCTCTGATTGGGAACCACTCAGCCAACACAGAAATACAATACATAGAATATACACACCCTGGCTAAACATATAGAGTCCCCAGAGCCAGGGTGTGACAGTACCCCCCCCCTAAAGGCGCGGACTGCGACCGCGCCTAAACATAAACAAACCAGGGGAGGGCTGGGTGGGCATTCCTCCTCGGAGGCGGTTCCGGCTCCGGGCTCGCCCACCACCCTCCAATAATCCCCCCGTAGCGCCCCTGATCCGGTCTGGCCCCGCTGGCTGGAGCTGGACTGGACATCGTAGGAGCGGATTGCTTAAGCTCCGGTGTGGAGCAGCTGACCGGTACCTGACCAGGCACCGGTGACCCAGGCACGGGTTGTGCCGGACTGACGATGCGCACCCCTGGCTTGGTGCGTGGAGCAGCAACGGGCCGTACCGGACTGACGATACGCACCCCTGGCTTGGTGCGTGGAGCAGGAATGGGCCGGACCGGGCTGACGACTCGCACCCCTGGCTTGGTGCGTGGAGCAGGAACGGGCCGGACCGGGCTGATGACTCGCACCCCTGGCTTGGTGCGTGGAGCAGGAACGGGCCGGACCGGGCTGGCGACGCGCACCGTAGGCTTGGTGCGTGGAGCAGGAACAGGCCGGACCGGGCTGGCGACGCACACCGTACGCTTGGTGCGAGGAGCAGGAACAGGCCGGGCCGGGCTGGCGACGCGCACCGTAGGCTTGGTGCGAGGAGCAGGAACAGGCCGGGCCTGGCTGGCGACGCGCACCGTAGGCTTGGTGCGTGGAGCAGGAACAGGCCGGGCCGGGCTGGCGACGCGCACCGTAGGCTTGGTGCGAGGAGCAGGAACAGGCCGGGCTGGCGACGCGCACCGTAGGCTTGGTGCGAGGAGCAGGAACCGGCCGGGCCGGGCTGACGACTCGCACCGTAGGCTTGGTGCGAGGGACAGGAACAGGCCGGGCCGGGCTGGCGACGCGCACCGTAGGCTTGGTGCGAGTGGCAGGAACAGGCCGGGCCGGGCTGGCGACGCACACCGTAGGCTTGGTGCGAGGAGCAGGAACCGGCCGGGCCGGGCTGACGACGCACACCGTAGGCTTGGTGCGAGGAGCAGGAACAGGCCGGGCCGGGCTGGCGACGCACACCGTAGGCTTGGTGCGAGGAACAGGAACAGGCCGGACCGTACTGGGAACACACACCACTGGCCTTAAACGGGGATCAGGAACGGGCCGGACCGGGCTGGCAATACACCTCAGTACCTCTCGCCGTGCCTCTACAACTTCCTTCCCTCCTCTCACCAATGGCTCCCGTAACCCGGTGGCCTTCTCTCCTCGTCTCCCAATTCGCCCTGTGGCAGCCTCCTGCTGCCCAGTCGCCCATGCCGTGTGCTCCCCCCTAAAAAATTTCTGGGGTTGCCTCTAGTCCGTCCGACGACGACACTGTTGACGCCGTTGCTCCTCTCTCACCAGGGCCTTAATCTTAGCCCATGGCCCTTTGCCCCCGAGCATGTCCTCCCACGACCACGATTTACCCACCTGGGCCATCGCCAACCTCTCCAGCTCCTTTCCCGGCGCTTCCTCCCATGTCCAGGCCGCCTGCTCCTGGACACGCTGCTTGGTCCTGGTATGGTGGGATCTTCTGTCACGATCGCTAGACGGAGTAGACCAAGGCGCAGCGTTGGAAGCAAACATACTTTATTAATCGAATGATAAACACGAACAGCGAAACAAAACAACAAACGATACGTGACATCCAAAGGACAAACCTAACTAGGAACAAACCGAAAGGAACAAGATCCCACAACTATTGTGGGAAAACAGCCTCTATAAATATGGCTCCCAATCAGAGACAACCAGCAACAGCTGACACTCGTTGCCTCTGATTGGGAACCACTCAGCCAACACAGAAATACAATACATAGAATATACACACCCTGGCTCAACATATAGAGTCCCCAGAGCCAGGGTGTGACAGTAATAAAAAAATATATTAGATGTATACTATATTTTAAAATGTATATCCCTCATCTGCACAAATTGAAAGCTCTCTCTCACAACCCCTGCTCACAGACACGCGTTGGTTCTGGGATATGTAACCATTTCCTTTCTCACTCACTTAACGCCACACTTATTCAAACACAAAACCGCACACCACACCTTCCATCACAATTCATCCACACATACCCACATACTGTGCCTTCTATGTCTTCTGTTTGCTATGTTTTTATCTCCACTATGTTGATTGAGTACTTGTGTTCTAATTTAGTTGTATTTGAAGATGTATTCTTTTGCTTGTTATCTTTTCTTGTAATACCGTCTTATCCCTTTATAAAATACTATACCTACTATAAATGTGCTTTATTATTACAATCCCTACCATGGCTAGTATTGGGTGTTATATTATTTGACTCCTCTATTAGAACTTTCAGAATAGCCATGGAGTAGTCTTTGTGTCGCGGAACATTTTGTTGTCAATATACAGTTTATTGACAACAAGAGCAACATGCTTCACTTTTAATCTCTTTTCCTTGAAGATTGGGTAGAAACTTTGCGCCGTTCTGCAATCTTCCTCGGGAACTGATCATTCATGCCTATTTTCGTGCCAGCAAGTCTTTTACTTAGGCTTTTAACCATTACTTTATCCTTAAAAAAAAGCTAATTTGGCAACGATTGGACGCTCATACAGTGGGGAAAAAGTATTTAGTCAGCCACCAATTGTGCAAGTTCTCCCACTTAAAAAGATGAGAGAGGCCTGTAATTTTCATCATAGGTACACGTCAACTATGACAGACAAAATGAGAAAAAAAAATCCAGAAAATCACATTGTAGGATTTTTTATGAATTTATTTGCAAATGATGGTGGAAAATAAGTATTTGGTCAATAACAAAAGTTTCTCAATACTTTTTTATATACCCTTTGTTGGCAATGACACAGGTCAAACGTTTCTGTAAGTCTTCACAAGGTTTTCACACACTGTTGCTGGTATGTTGGCCCATTCCTCCATGCAGATCTCCTCTAGAGCAGTGATGTTTTGGGGCTGTCGCTGGGCAACACAGACTTTCAACTCCCTCCAAAGGTTTTCTATGGGGTTGAGATCTGGAGACTGGCTAGGCCACTCCAGGACCTTGAAATGCTTCTTACGAAGCCACTCCTTCGTTGCCCAGGCGTTGTGTTTGGGATCATTGTCATGCTGAAAGACCCAGCCACGTTTCATCTTCAATGCCCTTGCTGATGGAAGGAGGTTTTCACTCAAAATCTCACGATACATGGCCCCATTCATTCTTTCCTTTACACGGATCAGTCGTCCTGGTCCCTTTACAGAAAAACAGCCCCAAAGCATGATGTTTCCACCCCCATGCTTCACAGTAGGTATGGTGTTCTTTGGATGCAACTCAGCATTCTTTGTCCTCCAAACATGACGAGTTGAGTTTTTACCAAAAAAGTTCTATTTTGGTTTCATCTGACCATATGACATTCTCCCAATCCTCTTCTGGATCATCCAAATGCACTCTAGCAAACTTCAGACGGGCCTGGACATGTACTGGCTTAAGCAGGGGTTACACGTCTGGCACTGCAGGATTTGAGTCCCTGGCGGCGTAGTGTGTTACTGATGGTAGGCTTTGTTACTTTGGTCCCAGCTCTCTGCAGGTCATTCAATAGGTCCCCCCGTGTGGTTCTGGGATTTTTGCTCACCGTTCTTGTGATCATTTTGACCCCACGGGGTGAGATCTTGCGTGGAGCCCCAGATCGAGGGAGATTATCAGTGGTCTTGTATGTCTTCCATTTCCTAATAATTGCTCCCACAGTTGATTTCTTCAAACCAAGCTGCTTACCTATTGCAGATTCAGTCTTCCCAGCCTGGTGCATGTCTACAATTTTGTTTCTGGTGTCATTTGACAGCTCTTTGGTCTTGGCCATAGTGGAGTTTGGAGTGTGACTGTTTGAGGTTGTGGACAGGTGTCTTTTATACTGATAACAAGTTCAAACAGGTGCCATTAATACAGGTAACGAGTGGAGGACAGAGGAGCCTCTTAAAGAAGAAGTTACAGGTCTGTGAGAGCCAGAAATCTTGCTTGTTTGTAGGTGACCAAATACTTATTTTCCACCATAATTTGCAAATAAATTCATTAAAAATCCTACAATCTGATTTTCTGGAGAAAAAAAATCCCAATTTGTCTGTCATAGTTGACGTGTACCTATGATGATAATTACAGGCCTCTCTCATCTTTTTAAGTGGGAGAACTTGCACAATTGGTGGCTGACTAAATATTTTTTTTCCCCACTGTATCTCTGTCCGAAACGGTGTACACGTTCGAGTTGGATTTTGTCGACAGCCTCGGGTGGAATTTGAAGCGTTTTAAGAAAGAAGTCCTTCACAATTTTTTCTGTAATCTCTCCCTCTTTTTCCTGGATACGCATAAGTACTAGATTTTCTCTCATCGATCTAGTTTGTATGTCTAGTAAGGCTTCTCTCAGAAAGTTGTTCTCCTTTTTAAGTTCCTTAACTTCCGTTTCCATCCTAGTGACTGTCCCTTTTAGTTTTTTTGTATCGCTCTCCATTATCGCAGCTTTTCCGTCACTCACTTCAACTCTTTTACATCATTACTGACCAACTCTAGTATGCCCAGTTTGTCATTTATCGACTTCAACAGGTCGCTTTCCACACTTACCAGTCCCAGTGGTGAAAAGCATAAATCTGTATCAGTCGAGGAGTCGCGTTTTCTCTTAGAGATTGATTCTCCTCGTTTATCTTCCGTCATGTTTGGGTGTTGCGTGTTGTAATATTTGTTGATACATTTCATTAGCCTTATAATTTGTTTTGTGTTATTATCCAGATGTAATGTTATTACCCTCGAATATATGATATGTTAATATTTAGTTAATATCTAACTTACTGATATTGAATATTATGTTTTTATCTTGAGGTGATTTGTACCGCTGTGTATTCAATACACCATCTTGTATACCTGCCTAAAAAAAGGGAAAGATCTTACTAGTTCAGTTCTGGGCCTTGTTTCCCATTTGCGATGTAACTTAATAAGCATTACGATGACCATACCAGATGCATCGTTATTTACTAGCCAACTTTTTAAGAGTGTTTCCCAAATAAGCACATAGAGAGAACGTTCGCTAAGTGTGTCGCATTAGACCATGTTTTGACACTAATAAGTTCGAAAGAAAAGCAGTGCTGCTCTCAGATCAGCTTTCTCCATTCAAATTGTACCTGATCTCGAACAGTGAAAATCATGTTTTTCATCATGGATGATATTTGGATGAAACCTGTTCAAAGTAGGGTGACCCAAGTATGAAAAATGACTGTAGCTGGTACATTGATAGTTTGATCATAAAGTTACTGGTCCCCTCCCCCCATGTCAAACACTGGGATTCAGGAGGCAGGCATTACCAACGATTTACTTCCGGCTTTATGCAACGTCACATAAAGCCGAAAATTGTATACACCAATGGTAGCGTATTATCATCTTACCTAATTTAAATATTTACCGCCTTAAAATTGCCATCACATGTTCGGCTACGCCTTGCTTTGGCTTTGTTTAGAAACCGTGAGCTAGCTACTAGTAGAACTTATGACCAAAGATACTGGTAACCTTTCATCTGTGGTGTGACTGTTAGCTAGCAAGCTACTTACCAGCATGCCGGCAAAGGCACACTGTGTTGTTACTGGATGCCATAGTGTAAAATTAGTATTAGAAAAATATATATATATTTTTTTTGTTGAAAAAATGTATTAAGACATGAGACAGCAGTGGCTGCTTTTCAATTCAGGTAGACAGGCTGCATAGAAATGTACGATTATGTCACGCGTGTGCAGTGCACATTTTGGATGAAGTTGCTTTATCAATTGGGGAGAACATTCGGTGGGTCTTGCCAGGAAGCTAATCATTGACAGTGGCTCTTGCAAGCACTGACTTTGCAGTCCTCACTGTTTTCTGGTGTACAGTTTGACAGCTAGCATAAACAGTATGTAACAATGACGCTGTGAGTCGAGAAGCAGGTGCAGGTGAATCGTTTAATAAAACAAAAAACATGAAACGAGACAGCATAAACACAGGAACAATACCGACTGAGGACTAAACGTAAGGGAGGGACATATAAAGGGGAGGTAATGAGGAAGGTGTAGTGTCGGTTATTCGTAGGTGTTACCGTCAATCAAGGAGTCTGCTTAGGCTGTATCGTGTTCAAAGGCCTTTATTAAAACCACGAGGTTACAGCATAAGTTCACAGACCCACGTAGATCCGGAGAAACAGTCCCAAATAAATCTTACTGTGTTCTAACTCTCCGCCGTTCTTCCCCCCCTTTATATAGCCTTCCAAGAGTTGAATGGCTCCCTCTACTGTCCAATCCCCGTATCTTACAACCCACTTCCTGTCTGTCATATGTGGCATCATGCTAAAACCTTCCCTCTTGATACCAAAAATCAACATTCTTTCAGTTCCATTTAAAAACATTTAACACCATCATATTGTCAATACACTACATTCCCCCCTTTCGAGACAACCTAAACGTCTCGAAACCAAACAGAATAGGATTATAACAAGTAACAATTTATCTTATTGAGTATCTTTAACATTAAACCAAAAACATTCTTCTCTAGAGGGTAAATACCTTTCTATGCAATAACTGTTTATGAAGTGGGAATACATTACTATGGCATATGAAGAAATCTCTATGGAGTGTAAGAGCGAAAAACTGTCCGGCAGCCATCTTTTCAGATATCCATCCATCAATCAAGACAGTAAAATTCTCTCACGGTCCCTCTGCCCCAGGCAACCACCGTCGGTACTCCAGATAACCTCATAAACCATGTAAATGCATTTTGAAACTATGATGCAATTAAATACACATGTAAGGCCCTGCAAACAAAATCCTATCCAAAAACATCCACTGTACGGCTGGTCAACCCATCGGATCGTACAATGAATCTCTCCCTTCCTAGCCTCTCTGTCCCTAAACATTCACGAAATAAACACAAACATCTAAGATCCTCACATGTATTCAATAACATCAAACATCATTCTACAAAAATTAATACCTGAGACTATTACACAATTATGTATTACACATGTCTATATTTCATTGCAGACACTGGAATGTAGTCCACTACACTTCATCTCCCTGTAGTCTCTCTTCCAATGGCCTGTTGATGATGGAATCAGCCACACCCTCCTTGTTTCATCTCCTCCAGTCATATTGTCCCTTCATATTGTCTTTGTTTGAGTATTTCAATCTCCACATATTCTCCCAAATGCTTCTGGAATGAAAAGAAAAGAAACCCAACAGTATCTTTTGCAAAACAACATTTTGAAATTAAACATCAATATCCACTAACAATCTAAAAATGATATATAAATGATATATGAATCATATAAACCCATTCCCCCCTTGATTCATAAAAATCATACTAAAAATCACACTAATATTGAAAAAAAATTGAAAAATGATCAAATAATCAAAAAGGATATTTATCCATCAGTAGTCCATCTAGACCCCCTCGTCCATCTTCGTCCAGATCAGGAACAATCAACAACGGCATCTGAGTGTTGTCTCCAGGCATCACAACACCAACCCATCTTAATATCATAGCTTTTGCAAAGGTCAGTAACAAAGTACAAAAGCAAAACATGACACACAACGCTATCAGAGCTGCGACTAAAATCTGCACCATCACTGCTCCTATTGGGCCTAACTGATCTTGCAACCAAGACTTCGCTGACCATCCAGCTTTCTCAGATCTCCCAAATGCATCCCTTATATTCTTCAAGGCATCTATAACACTCGTGATATTATCGGAACTATCTGGGATCAAAGTATAACAATCATCCCCCGTCAGATTCATAGCCAAACATAATCCACCTTGTTTTGCCAAAATATAATCAAGAGCCATGTCATGTTTCAACAGCGTCAGTCTGTGACTTCTTTGAGTATTTGACAGAAGGTGAAACCCTCTTATTGTTTCATTCGCAAAGCCCTGCAACGTATATGTAATATTATCAATATGATCTGCTAAGAATGTTACACCATACCATGGAAAAAGACCAAGTCCCCACTTCTCTCCCAGACTTATTCTCCAATGGTAGGCTTCAAGATTAGTAAATTTAGCCATGTCTCTTTTAACCCTATTTTCAACAGTAGTTTCAGATTGATCTGTGTTCGGTGCTACTCCCCTTCTAATTGTAAAAACCTCATATGGAAGCTTCAACGTTGACATGTAACAACATCCTTTCCATCCATAGGGTAAGAATATATATGCTTTATCCCCACAAACCCACCAAATATCTCTAAAATTCCCAATAGTTACATTCATAGTGAAAAATTGATCTCTCACCATCAAAGTCATGCCCTTCTTACTACCTGGTGCATAAAACGTTACATTATATTGGTCACCTTTCCCCTTTTGTCCATGTTTATCCAAAGTCATCATATAATCATCACAATCTGATATTCCCATGAACATACCATTTACCTCATCTGTATTATTAGAACAAACACAACTTTTAGCCCTCACTGCTCTCACCTCAAATGCTTCAGGGATCGCTGTCACCTCACTTTCTTTACCATCCAACATATTCACATAGGGAAATTCACTTAACCAAGAACACTTATACCTAGGCTTAAACAAATGTTGTGACAACGACATGTCTTTATCTGTCAATGCTCGTTGATGATACACAAGCCATCTCATCGCATAGGCCTGACACCCACCCGACAACGGTTGCGCGACCGTCTGTAAAATTGAACCCCACGTCTCTGGTGCTGGAATTCTCAACAGACATGGACCCTCAAGATTCCTCACTGATCTTACAGCATGAGTTAACTGCTGGAACCAAAGATTTCTCCCTGCCCATTGATCTTTAATTTTCAAAACAGCCGAATCAAATCCATATGCTTTCCATTTAGCGTCTCTTTTCCCTACCGAGCGATATTGATCAGATGTATCTTCTGATGTTAGATTGACCCCAAAAAACTCCTCCTGTACTTCCATTATATTATCCTGTACTATTTCAGATGAACCTATATTGTTCTCTACCACTATTTGCTTAGTCATTTCTGTTACATCGTTTACTTTTAGAAAAGTTGTTGTTGGTGTCGGTATCATACCTCCTACATTTGTTATTGCCGTCGTACCCTTAAATCTTTTCAAAGTTACCATTAAAGTAGTTGATTTAGTTGATGTTTTTTGTTCTAAAATTGGTGCTGGCACTATCGGTTCCCTTGTAATCAAATGCGATATATTTATGACTTTACCAACTGTCAATGTTGAAAGAGTTAAATTGCTTCCTACTGTTGTTATAACAGACTGACGTGTTGGTGTTATTGTTGTTACTTCATTCCTAGTTTTCGTAACGTTTTGGTCTGACTTTTCTCCTAACTGGTCTAGGCCTATTTTGTCCAACAGAATCACTAGCTTCTCCTTTAACAGAGTTGCCCTTGGCGGTTTCTGCTGCTTCACATCCCACTGAAATATTCCCTGTTGCTTCTGGGACGTATTGGAAATCAATTTCCCCAAATCCTCCTTCCTTTCCACCCCCTGCATAGTCATCTCTGGCATCATCAGAAGTGTCACCATTATCAATGTTAACCCCAACATTGACAATCTCTCCCTCTTCCTGTTCTCCCCTATCTCCATCCTCTCTCTCTGCGCGTGGCACCTCTTCTGTAGGTGCTTTAACACAATGTGACAAATGATACCACGTAGGAGACCCCTTAACCTGGACAGCTGTTCCAGTACTACGAACCACTTCAAATGGTCCTTCACGACGTTCGTTATACCACTTCCTTCTGAATACCTTTACAAATACTTTGTCTCCCGGTTGTACTGTATTCCTCTTATCCTCCTCAGGCGCCTTCTGCACCTCTTCTTGTCTTTGCCTGTCAGAAACATATGTGGACAACTTTTTATGAAAATTGGCCATATATGTAACGTACGCTCTCATTTCATCTTCCAACAGGGCCAAGCTTGGACCCTTTCCCGCTTGTTCGCAAACAAGGCGTTGGCATCCTTCTTCCGGTTACCAACTCATGGGGTGTCATACGTAGATCACGTAACTCACTTGAGCGACACACCATTAGTGCTAAAGGAAGCGCCGCTATCCAGTTTAGACCTGTATGTTGACAAATCTTCACAATGCGATTTTTCAAGACACCATTCATTCTTTCACACATCCCCTGACTTTGTGGGTGATAAACTGCTCCAAGACGCTGCTTAATTCCCAATTTTTGCAACATCAATTTTACTGATTTATCCACAAATTCTCTTCCATTGTCTGAGGATATTCGATCGGGTAATCCCCACCTGCTTATGACTTCTCTACATAAGAACTTGGCAACCGACTGAGCATCCTTACGCTTGGTTGGACAAGCTTCCGTCCATCGTGAAAATCTATCTACAACCACCAACATGTATCTTTTCCCATCAACTGGTTGTATCATATCAACAAAGTCAATGACCAACTCACGCATAGGACCCCTTGGTGTAGGAATGTAACCTGGATGAACAGGTATCCAGGTTACATTCCCCCGTCTGGACTACTGCAACTCGCTGTTGGCTGGCCTCCCTGCCTGTGCCATTAAACCCCTACAACTCATCCAGAATGCCGCAGCCCGTCTGGTGTTCAACCTTCCCAAGTTCTCTCACGTCACCCCCCTCCTCCGCACACTCCACTGGCTTCCAGTTGAAGCTCGCATCCGCTACAAGACCATGGTGCTTGCCTATGGAGCAGTGAGGGGAACGGCACCTCTGTACCTTCGGGCTCTGATCAGTCCCTACACCCAAACGAGGGCATTGCGTTCATCCACCTCTGGCCTGCTGGCTCCCTTCCTCTGCGGAAGCATAGTTCCCGCTCAGCCCAGTCAAAACTGTTCGCTGCTCTGGCACCCCAATGGTGGAACAAGCTCCCCTCACGACGCCAGGACAGCGGAGTCACTCACCACCTTCCGGAGGCATTTGAAACCCCACCTCTTTAAGGAATACCTGGGATAGGATAAAGTAATCCTTCTACCCCCCAAAATTGTAAAGTGGTTATCCCACTGGCTATAGGGTGAACGCACCAATTGGTGAGTCGCTCTGGATAAGAGCGTCTGCTAAATGACGTAAATGTGCCCTTGAGCAAGGCACTTAACCCTAATTGCTCCTGTAAGTCGCTCTGGATAAGAGCGTCTGCTAAATGACTAAAATGTAAATGTAAATGTAATTATTTTTAAGACAGATAGTGCATCTTCCTATCAAATAATCAATTTGTTCAAACAAATATGGAGCCCAAAAACCATATTCCTTTGTGATCTTTCTGTGAACCTCCCCCCTCGCAACATGAGCTAACCCATGTGCTTCTTGAATCATCAGACCTAAAGGTCTAGAGGCGCTACTATCAACCCCTCATGGTTTCTCCACAGACCAGTAGCATCTTTGACCGCTCCTCGGTCTAGCCATAGCTGTTTGTCGATCATAGAAGCGGCTTCTTGCATCAAAATTACATCTCGAAGCGTAACTTTGTCTTCCAAGTCCACTACATGTGTCACCAGCAAAACTTTCCCCAATTTATCCGCTCCTGCGACGGCTTTTGCAGCTTCATCAGCAGCTTTGTTCCCTTGTGTCATTCTGGACATATCTGTCTTGTGAGCTGCACACTTAGCTATCGCTATCTCTGTAGGCTTCATCATAGCATGCAACAGTTTCATTATTTGTGCATGATGTTGTATCGGAGAACCATCCGCTTTCTTAAACCCTCGACCTTTCCATACCGCCCCAAACAAATGACATACACTATGTGCATATGCTGAATCAGTGTATATGGTTACTCGCTTACCTTCTCCTAACAAACATGCTTCTGTTAGCCCCACAAGTTCAGCAAGTTGTGCCGATGCAGGCTGTGGTATTACTTCAGCCTTTTCCACAACAAATCCCGTCCCTCTGCCTCTAACCACTGCATAACCAGCACATAACTTATCTCCCACCCGATAGCAAGACCCATCCGTCCAATACTCCAGGTCTGCCTCACGTAATGGAAAGGCTTGTAAATCTGATCTAAGCCTTGAATATCTCTCTGCTTCTTGGACACAATCATGTGGCTCACCATCCTCGGAAGTTGGTAAACTCTCGGCTGGATTTACTGTATCACATCTCACAAGGGTGACATCCTCCTGCTCTAAGAGTCTATGATAGTCCCTGAGCCTAGGCATAGTCAATGTATACTTCCCATAGTTCAGAAGATTTCTGAGACTATGATGGGTAAGAATTGTCACGGGGTAGCCCATCGTGACCGATGATGCTTTGTCATACATTGAATATACCCCCACCATTGCTCTGTAGCATAGTGGTAACCCTAGTTCTACCTCTGAATAAGCAGTAGAGTAATAGGAAATAGGCTGAGGATTCGTCCCCATGCCTGTCGGTTGACAAAGAACCGCACATGCATATCTACCTCCAGTAGAAGTAGACACATATAGCAAAAAGTTCTTCGAGTAATCTGGTAGTGCAAGTGCAGGTGCCTCCTGCAACCTCTGTTTGATCGTTTCAAATGCCACATGGCCTTCCTGTGTCCAGGAAAGATTGCTATGGAGTTGACCACTCTCAGTACCCCTCACCATAGCCCTCAATGGTGCCATCAAACTAGTATAATCCTCTACCCAAGCTGAGGAATAACCAGCAATACCCAGAAATGTCATCATTTCTCTGACTGTTCTAGGCTTTGGAGCCTTACGAATAGTTTCCACCTGCTTGTCCGAAATGTTTCTGTGGCCATGAGTTATGTTTTGACCTAAATATACAACTTTCTCCTGACAATATTGCAGCTTTTTCTGTGACACCTTGTGCCCCTTTTCTGCCAATACCTGTAGTAATTTAATTGAGTCCCTATGACATGTTTCCTTATTTTGTGAGCAAACCATTATATCATCCACGTACTGAATGACAGTGCTCTGCAATATCTGATCTATCCCTACCAAATCTTCCTTCAGTACTTTATTGAAGATATGCGGCGAATGCCGGTACCCCTGTGGCATTCTATTGTACTCATAGAACTGTCCCTTATAGGTGAACCCAAATAAATCCTGACTCTCTACACTAAGTGGAACACTGAAAAATGCTCCACATAAGTCCAGTACTGTAAAATGTGTCGCATCCGGAGGAACTTGAGCTAACAAGGTATGAGGATCTGGCACTTCTGCTGGAAAGTCAATCACTATCTCATTTACTGCTCTCAAATCATGCGCTACACGATAACTTCCATCTGGTTTTTTTACAGGCCACAAAGGCGTGTTACTCCGAGGGTGTTTTGTTGTCCTTAAAACCCCTGCTGTCGAAAGTCCATCAATTTGTGGTTCAATCCCTTTGATTGCTTCCTCTTTCAATGGATACTGATTTTTCCATGGAGGTTTGGCTCCTGGTCGAAGTTCAACCTTCACAGGTTGGGCTGATTTCACAAGTCCAATATCCGTACTATGTTGAGACCACAACCCTTCTGGAACTTGTTGCAACATCTCCTCTTTCATAGGATCTGAATCCATTTTCATATGGCAATGTAACGATCCCGGCAGTCTGAGTCGGGTCCTGTCTGGTGACTAGTGTTTCCTGTTCGTAGTCTCCAGTTTCCCGAGGGTTCGGGAACGCTCCGGGGAGCTCTCTTGTTTTCCGCACCTGCATCCCGTCAGCAATCTGCACACCTGGCCCTCATCATCACCCTTTTTAGGCTCTGGCCAAACATCCAGTTCCTGCCGGATCGTTAGCCATGAACAGTAGGTGTTCTGTGTATCAGTTCAGAGTTTTCTAGCGTGAGTTTTGTTATTTTGTACTTTGTTGAGTTTTTGTGTTCTTACCTCCGTTTTGTTCCACCTGCAGTCACACGTCCGAACCTTCACCCCACCTCTGCCTGATGGTCGGCGGCTGCCGAGCCATCACTGGACCCAGTACTGCACCCCCAACTACTCAACCACGCCGCCCGCTCTGTCCCTGGATTATTCTGCACCTTTTGTCGTATCTAATAAACCCTCACCTTCGTTCAACTCTCCTTGTCCTGGTCTGCTTTTGGGTTCTGGCTGAGGGAACTGTGACAGAACGATCCGGCCAAATATGAACCCAGCGGACCTGGACTCTGTTCGCCATGCCATTACCCAGCAGGAGAAGATGTTGGGCCATCAGAGCATGGTACTACAGGAGATCGCGTTGTCAGTTCGGAACCTTTCTACCGGCCTGACGGAGGTCCAGAACCAACGCCAGTGTCCGGTGGAGGACTCACTACCGGTTTCACCCATCTCGCCTGCCGCTTCTGAAGTTGTGTCCCTCCGTGAGCCCAAGGTTCCGGGCCGGAGAAATATGAGGGGAGCTGGGAAGATGCCGTTCCTTCCTTATGCAGTGTGGATTAGTGTTCGATCTACAGCCCTACTCTTATGCCACTGACAAGGCTAGGATAGCCTTTTTGATTGAGTTGCTGCGTGGTCGAGCGCTGGAGTGGGCTTCAGCCGTTTGGGAACGACAGGATCCCTGCATGGCTTCATACCAGGGTTCACGGCCGAGATGAGGAAGCTCTTCGACCATTCCGTCCGAGGAGGGGACGCAGCTAGGCGTCTGTTTTCTCTTCACCAAGGAACTGCTGAGCGTGGCCGACTTCGTGATCGAGTTCAAGACGTTGGCTGTGGAGAGTGGGTGGAACGAGGAGTCTTTGCAAGCGGCCTTTTACCAGGGCCTGTCGGAGCAGCTCAAGGATGAGTTGATCTCCTATCCGGAGCCTAGTGACCTGGACAGCTTGGTAGCCTTGTCTATTCGGGTGGATAATCGAGTCCGAGAGCGAAGGAGGGAGAAGCAATGGGGGTCCGTCCAATCGATCAGCTTCTCAGTTCCCAGTCGGGTCGGGTGGTGGACCAGAACACGTCGATCATTCTCCACCACTAAGGATTAGTGGAGAGGACCTCTCTCCCGATTCTGAACCCATGCAAGTGGGGCGGCACGGGTTAACCAAGGAGGAGCGTCAACATAGACGTAAGACCAACTGCTGCCTCTACTGTGGTCGCTCGGGACATTACATCTCCACTTGTTCCCGGCGGTCGTCAAACTGCCCGGCTCGCTAAAGTTGGGAGGACTTTTAGCGAGCCAGTTTCAACCTCTCAGTACCTCTGTCAGACCCCGCTTCCCGGCTACCCTTGTGAACAGGAATCAGAGCTTAGCGCTTAACGCTTATCGATTCAGGTGCCGATGGAAGCTTTCTTGATGCCGAGTTGGTGGAACAGCTGGGGCTTTCCAAGGAGCAATTGCCGGAAGCCATTGAAGCGACCACTCTGAACGGCAGTAGTCTGGCACGTATCACGATGAGGACTGAACCGGTTAAGATGCGGTTGTCGGGGAATCATTCTGAGATGATTTCATTTTTTCATTCTGCCGTCTACCCATGTTCCTCTGGTCCTTGGATACCCCTGGCTGAAGGAACACAATCCCACGTTCGATTGGGTGACGGGCAAGGTAACGAGTTGGAGCCTTGATTGTCATGCTAACTGTCTCAAGACTGCCTGCCCCCATTCGGTTCCCAGTCAGGTGATTGAGGCTAAACCCCCAGATTTGTCCCTGGTTCCCGAGACATATCACGATTTGGGGAAGTTTTCAGTAAGCAGAAGGCTCTGTCACTTCCTCCCCACCGACCATATGATTGTGCCATCAACCTGGTTCCTGGAGCTGTCTACCCCAAGGGAAGGTTATACAGTATCTCCCGACCTGAACGTGAGGCGTTGGAGACCTACATCAAGGAGTCCCTAGCTGCTGGTCTCGTTCGTCCCTCGTCATCACCCCTGGGGGGCAGGATTCTTCTTTGTGGGAAAGAAGGATGGCTCTCTTCGACCGTGTATTGATTATCGGGGGTTGAATGACATCACGGTCAAGAACAAGTATCCCCTGCCCTTGATGAGTTCTGCCTTCGACTCCTTACAGGGTGCTACAGTGTTCACCAAGCTAGACCTACGCAATGCGTATCACCTGGTCCCGGATCAGAGAGAGGGGGACGAGTGGTTGACGGGTTTCAACACACCGATGGGTCGCCGGTATCAGGTGATGCCGTTTGGACTGACCAATGCTCCAGCGGTATTCCAGAGTATGGTGAAACGCGTCCTGAGAGATATGATCGGTCTCTTCGTGTTTGTTTACCTGGATGACATTCTGATCTTCTCGAAGGAACCTTCCGACCACGTCCAGCATGTCCGGCAGGTTCTGCAGCGATTGTTGGAGAATCGCCTGTTCGTGAAGGCCGAGAAGTGCGAGTTTCACGCCCACACTACATCCTTTCTCGGGTACATCATCTCCAGGGGTGAGATTAGGATGGATCAGGAGAAGGTTAGAGCGGTTCTGGAATGGGTCCAGCCCGGTACGAGATTGCAACTCCAGAGATTTTTTGGGGTTTGCGAATTTCTACCGCAGATTCATCCGGGATTACAGCCGTGTGGCCGCTCCATTAACTGCCTTGACTTCCAGTATCAGGACCTTCAAGTGGAATCCGGAGGCGGATCGAGCGTTTCTGGATTTGAAGAGGCGATTCACCAACGCACCCGATTCTCTCTCAACCGGACACGGCCCGTCAGTTCGTCGTTGAAGTGGACGCGTCTGATGTGGGAGTTGGCGCTATCCTGTCGTAGCGATGCTCCACGGACAGTAAACTCCATCCCTGCGCTTACTACTCTCGTCGCCTTTCGCCTGCAGAGAGGAATTACGATGTGGGTAACCGGGAGCTTCTCGGCGGTGAAACTTGCCTTGGAGGGTGGCGCCACTGGTTGGAGGGGCGGAGCAACCGTTTAGTGTCTGGACTGACCACAAGAATCTTGCTTACGTGCAATCGGCTAAACGTCTCAACTCCCCGTCAGGCCAGGTGGGCGTTGTTTTTGGAGCGATTCAAGTTTGCCCTGACGTTCCGACCTGGATCTAAGAACGGCAGCGGACGCCTTGTCCCGGATGTTCTCCAAGACGGAGGAGAGTGGGTCCAAGACCGAGACTATTCTCCCCCGGAACTGCGTCGTGGGAGCAGTGATGTGGAAGATTGAGGAGGAGGTGCTGGCGGCCCTTCGGACTCAGCCCGGTCCCGGTAACGGTCCACCCGGTCGGTTGTTTGTGCCTGAGTCGGTTCGTCCTGCTGTCCTCAAATGGTCCCACGCCAGCAAGATGGCTTGTCACCCGGCGTGGCTCGGACTATGGCGTTTCTTCGCAGACGTTTTTGGTGGCCTGCCATGGCCGAGGATACTCGGGGTTTTGTTGCTGCCTGTCCAGTGTGTGCGCAGAATAAGAGTACCAATCGGCCCAGCTCTGGACTACTTCACCCCCTTCCTATTCCCCGGCGTCCATGGTCGCATCTGGCCCTGGACTTCGTCACGGGGTTGCCCGCTTCTGAGGGGAACACGGTCGTTCTGACTATCGTGGACAGATTCAGCAAGTTCGCCCACTTTGTGCCTATTGCCAAGCTTCCCTCTGCCTCGGAGACGTCCGAGATCCTGGTTAGGGAGGTTTTCAGGGTCCACGGTTTGCCCAGTGATATCGTTTCCGACCGTGGCCCTCAGTTTACCTCTGCTGTCTGGAAGTCCTTCTGTTTGGCCATTGGAGCTACAGTCAGTCTCACATCTGGTTTTCACCCCCAATCCAATGGTCAGGCGGAGAGAGCCAACCAGAAGATGGAATCCACGCTACGCTGTCTGGTCTCTTCCAACCCCATCTCCTGGGCCTCTCAGTTGCCTTGGGTTGAGTATGCCCACAATACTCTCCCTACATCTGCCACTGGGATGTCTCCCTTCCAGTGCCTGTATGGCTACCAACCTCCCCTGTTCCCTTCTCAGGAGAAGGAGCTATCAGTGCCTTCTGTTCAGGCTCATATTCGTCGTTGCCACCGGACCTGGCATCGGGCCAGAGAGGCTCTCCTTAGAGGTTCGGATCGGTATCAGCTCCAGGCGAATCGTCGCCGGATCCCCGCTCCCACCTATACCATCGGAGATAGGGTTTGGTTGGCCACACGGGATCTTCCGTTACGGACTGAGTCTAGGAAGTTGTTACCGAAGTTCATTGGTCCGTTTGTGGTGGAGAAGGTGATCAATCCGGTGGCAGTTCGACTCAAACTACCGAGGACGCTCAGAGTCCATCCCACCTTTCATGTCTCCTGCCTCAAGCCTGTCTTCCTCAGTCCTCTGTTGCCTCCTCCGCCTCCTCCTCCTCCTCCTCGGATGATCGGAGGTGGTCCTGCCTACACGGTGCGTCGCATCATGGATTCCAGACGGCGGGGCCGGGGTTTCCAGTATCTCGTGGACTGGGAGGGGTATGGTCCTGAAGAGAGGAGTTGGATTCCGCGGCGACAGGTCCTAGATGCTGACCTCATCAGGGATTTCTACCGCCTCCATCCTGGCGCTCCGGGAGGTCCGCCCGGTGGCGTTCGTCGGAGGGGGTACTGTAACGATCCCGGCAGTCTGAGTCGGGTCCTGTCTGGTGACTAGTGTTTCCTGTTCGTAGTCTCCAGTTTCCCGAGGGTTCGGGAACGCTCCGGGGAGCTCTCTTGTTTTCCGCACCTGCATCCCCGTCAGCAATCTGCACACCTGGCCCTCATCATCACCCTTTTTTAGGCTCTGGCCAAACATCCAGTTCCTGCCGGATCGTTAGCCATGAACAGTAGGTGTTCTGTGTATCAGTTCAGAGTTTTCTAGCGTGAGTTTTGTTATTTTGTACTTTGTTGAGTTTTTGTGTTCTTACCTCCGTTTTTGTTCCACCTGCAGTCACACGTCCGGAACCTTCACCCCACCTCTGCCTGATGGTCGGCGGCTGCCGAGCCATCACTGGACCCAGTACTGCACCCCCAACTACTCAACCACGCCGCCCGCTCTGTCCCTGGATTATTCTGCACCTTTTGTCGTATCTAATAAACCCTCACCTTCGTTCAACTCTCCTTGTCCTGGTCTGCTTTTGGGTTCTGGCTGAGGGAACTGTGACAGGCAAATAGATTCATGTGTCATTCCTACAGCCTGTGGCTCTCCTTGTCCTTGAGCCGAAATCATTATTTTAAGAAATTGTTGATCTTCACTTCTCCAGATCGCCAAATTGTCTTTCATTGGTCTGAAACAAAGTTTCTCTGCTTCTGTCATCATTTCTCCTATTTGCTTTTGCTCATAGCCTTCTGAAACCAACAAGGTAACATGTGGCACACTCTTCTCAATATCAAATTCTCTATTCAGATAATCGTCTGTGTTTATCTTCATAGCTGCTCCTTGTGGTCCTAAAATAATGCAACTTGAGCTAAGTTGAACATTCTTCGGCTGATGACTCAACCATTCCTCTGAGTGTGGTTGAGCAGCATTCTTGAAATATTTGAGCGTACAATGGAATGGATATTCCGGAAGCTTCGCATCCGGCATATTTGCAACAATAAATCTTTCCCATATCTTAGCCTGCTTCATAAAATCTTCACTGAGATTTCCAATCCAGAATACTGAAGACGAATCCATCTCCGTCATCATCGACAATTGGTAAACCTTTTCCTTTGGCATTTCTATCAGACAGCCGTCTGGTGTACATCTTATTGTACAGTTCAACTTACACAATGCATCTCTTCCCAATAATGCAACAGGTGTATGTTCTGATACCAGTATGGGTATTGTAATTTTCTGATCTTTATAGCATAGCTCAATTGGTTCCGTAAGAGGAATCAGCTGTTTTACTCCCTCAAATCCGATTGTCCTAACGAGTTGATTGGACATAGGGAGATGTGTAGCATCTTCAGGTCGAACACAGGTGAACGCTGCTCCGCTATCCGCCATCACTTCCAATGGTCGGTTGTTTATTTTCACCTCAATTGTTGGATCTCTTTCCGGTCCTGACGCTACCAGCTGACACCCCCCTTTCGGATCATCTAGGCACCTCTAGAATCCTGGCTCCGGACCCCTGTAGGGGTTCACCAGTCCTCCAGATGATTTTGACTGGCCCCTGTATCTTCCTCCAAAATTCCCTCTAATGTTTCCTCCTGACCAATTGCACTCACGGGAAAAGTGACCAACCTGTCCACAATTATAACACACCTCTGGAGACTGCGGGAAGTATGGAAATCTTCCTCCCCTTTCTAATCCTTCTCGTCCTCTCCCTCTCCAATTCTGTGTCCGTCCAGAACTTGGCTGTGGGTATGAATTAACTGGTGCCGCCATTGGTGGCTGGTACAATTGCGGTTGGAACTGTTCTGGTTGAAGCTGTGGCAGTGCTTGTTGGTTTGGTGCACACGGACTCTGCATAACCAAAGCTTGTTTCTTATCCTTTTTATTCTCTCCCAGTTGTATTTGATTGAGTTTCCTGAGAGTTTCTTCGTCCTGCTCTTTCTGGTTGAGTTCCTTCTTCCTGTACAGATCCACTTGATGAGCTATGTGATCTGTATAGACCCCTTTTGTCATGCTTCCAAGTCCAACCACTTCTGCCAGTTTGCTTCTTACTGGTGCGGGCAGTCCCATTTGCAGTTTAGCTCTCAAAATTGACTGCTCAATTTGACTCACATCTGGATCATTTCCAGTAATATTTCTCCACACTTGATGAACTCTTGACACATAGGCTCTCGGATTTTCTTGTTGTCCTAGTGGGTCAATCAGAATATTATCAGGATGCACATTTGTTGGAAATGTATCTTTCAATGCTCTCCACAGACGATTCCTACTTGCAGCCAACAATTCAGGATCGTTCACTGCCGTCCCAACATATCTCATGAGTCCAGCCCTCTGGAAGACTTCTTCCATATCTGGAATCCCAATGAGATTAGCCAACAGTCTCTTAACGTCTCCTATGGCAGACTGTGTTCCCACCGTAATTTCTTCCAATTTCGAAATCCAAGGATAGGCCCCATTCTGAAGAATAGGCAGCTTCTCAAGTATGTTTGACATATCGGTATTTTGCAACGGCTTATATTCAAAGTTTTGACCTCGAATGATAACTGGTACCATTTTGCTCGGGTATCTTTCCTTGACCTTAATGCATATTTTGTCTCACCTTTTTCAGATTCTCTTCTCAGTTGTTTCTCCCTCCGTATGGTCAGCGTCTGGAGTTCTTCCTGTAGCTCTCTTATTTCTCCTGCAGTCCTTGCACTCTTCAGTTCTGATAAGCATTGGTCTATATCTCCTTCTATTTCTTCTGCAACAGTCTTTGCAGGATAACCTCCTTTCGAATACGCAGCACCTTCAGTCTTCTCTTTATCGCTGTCTTCATCTTTGCTTCCCTCAGCACTCTAATATATTGTATCCTTCTTCTTCGAATCTTCCTCAGCACTGTAATATCTTGTATCCTTCTTCTTCAAACCTTCCTTACCCCTTCTCTCCGTTCTGGCCAACCTCCGTTTGATGACAGGATCATATCCACCCATGATCCCTTCTAAATCACTCTGATCATCATCGTCCTCCTCCAGTTCCATCCTACTTAACCTCATACCACCCTTAGTTTTCAGACTTCTCGTTTTCTTTCCACCTTTGGTGCTTGGATGCATTTTTATGGTCGTTTCTGCTTGTCCTCTCTCTATTATTTGTTCATCTTCATCTCTGATGTAATAATCACCTTGCTGGAGGATCACTGGAAGCTGAGGATAAGCATCCCTAAGCTCGACTTCCTTCTCATAAGGTGGGGGTCTTCTCGCCGAATCCGTATGTGAGAAAGGTATACCAACCTCTACTCTCAGTTTCTCTGTCGACGTCTCCTCCTTTAGCCTTTTCTCCATACCTTTACTTCCCTTGTCGTTGGTATCTTTCATCAGTTTTTGTCCTTCATCTTCAAACAATTTAAGAACACCCAGCTCCCTTTGTCTCTTCTCTTTACGTCGTTCCTTTTGTTTTCCCTTCTTCTGATCTGCCTTGTAAATTGACAGAAGCACTTTCATGATGTTGATGACATCCGGGTTAAGAGCCCCTTCCACTGGCCAGGGTTGTTCAATGTCAGGCCAACGTTTGTTCCATTTGCCGGATAATCTCGCAATACCCTTAACTAAAGGATGACTATGTTCCACTATATTAACCGGTGTAATAACTTTGATAGCCTTGCTATCCTTTCTCCCCATTATAAGTACTCTTTTATATTCCTTTATTGTGAACTATTTTATTTTATTTTAGCCTATATAGCCTATATAGCCTATGGCTTCCCCCCTTTAATTTTTAATATAACCTAAACAATCCGAGAGAAAACAGAGAGGAAAAAATATGAATATGAAAACTTTAATAAAAAATAAAAAAATTTATCAAAAAATTTTTTTATCAAATTTTTTTTTTTTCCTTTAATTAAAAATAAAACCCCTTTAAAAAAAAAATCTATTAAATTATTCAAAAAATAAAAATATAAATCAGAAATATCAATTAAAAAATCAATTAAAATTTTAATTAAAACTATGAATAATTATGAATAATTAAGACCAATTTTCTATTTCTACCCCTATTTTACCAATCTATCAATTAGTGGCCCACTTACCTTAACCCCTCTGGAAAGTGAATACCAGTAGTCAACTCCACAGCAATCCAAACAACATGGAATTCCAATCTACAACATTATCACCCCAATAAATTCCATTGTTTAATATGCACCCAAGTATTTTAATATCACAGAATAAAGGACTTCCAATCTACACCAATACCACACCAATAAATTCCATTGTTTAATATGAACCCAAATATTTTAATATCACAGAATAATGTCAGTACCTGCTTTCCAACCGAACCCCCCAATCAGGCCCAGTAATGCACAGAGACCCCAAACTGCAAATTTTATTCACTGATCAGTCCGTTGCCAAGCGTCTAAGAGAGTGTCATTGCATCCAACATCCTATGAAAAGATTTGTAGACAAAAAAGTACTAGCCTGATTTTGAATGATCCTCTGCCTGCGTCACACCTTGTCACGTCACGTCACGCACACGTTAGCCCCCCTCTCTCTCCTTTGCTCCGTTCTATAGGCTCATATGACAAGGGAAGAAAACAATACAGACAAGCATGTAAAGTTTACACTTAACCAAGTTATTCACATTCAATATTCCCCACTCACATTTGCTACCAAACTGAACCCAGGAATAAATAGATCGCTCAAAACATTTTAATTTCATTTTAATCCGTCATTCAATTCAATGCATTATACTTCGTCAACATATATTTAATTTATAAATTTACTACATCTCAACAAATAGTTTAACGTTCAAATAACAGTTACTTTAACGATTTTTTAAAGATTCGTGTCCACCTTTCCTTCTCGGTAGCTATTAAACCCTTGAAAGGAAACCCCCCCAAAAAAAACCTATGACCTTACGCCACCATTTTGTTTTGTAGGCTCAGCGCGACCACATGTCGTAGTTTTAGCCCTGTAAAATCAAGCGCATGCGCACATACATTAAAAAATACTTTTTCACCTCAACTAAACGGATAACAGTCCAGCTGTACCTTCCGTTCCCCCCCTCATAGTTAAACATTTAACAGCGCTCACAAAACATATAACCTGACTTTACACACTGAGACAAGTTTAAGAGACTTTAATCCATCGCAATGGAATCTCTAAGGATATCCGTTAGCATGTAGCACGCAACACAATTAGCATTTAGCATTAGCATTTAGCATTAGCCTGAGGTACACGGTGACACAAAACACATTTAGCCTTTACCTTAGGTACACTGTGACACAAAACACACTTAGCATTTAGCCTTAGCATTTAGCCACGATGTACCACGTGGCCTGAACCATATAATCAAGCATTTCAAATTAGCGTTAGCCTTTAGCTAACTGCGGCCTACTACGCAAATAAATATCCTGCACCGTGGCCAAATCATTATCCCAATTATCTCCGTCTAACTTTATGTTGCCGTAAGTTCTGGATAATCATAGAGAGGTTACCCCATGCATTATAGTTCGTCAACCATACGATGAGTATATAACATGCATATAATCCGTCCAGCTTATAATTCCCAGAATTAACCTTACAACACCGAACGCGTTGCAAGGATTTTATGGCCCATTCCTAAAGAATCGCCTCGCTTCGAGGTCTTTACCAGATTCACGGTGCCCTAACTATGCAGACGTCTTCCAGCCTTTATTCTCTACCAATCCATTGTTCTAGACGTGCTATTATTCCCCCTTTACCCATCAACCAAATTTAGAATATTTATTATCAGACTCCTAATCGACAGCAACACCCCACATCAACCACGACCCAAGTACTTTTAACTGTACACCGTCAAAGCCCTCTCATGAATCAGCGGGATAACCAATGCCCAAAATATTTGTGAGTAATCTCTCACCTTTAAAGCCGGCTTGGACAGTAGTCAACTCGCGAATCCAGGAAAGGGACCAATAACGATGAAATCAATATCTCAGCGGTGCCTCCATTTGTAGTGTCGGTTATTCGTAGGTGTTACCGTCAATCAAGGAGTCTGCTTAGGCTGTATCGTGTTCAAAGGCCTTTATTAAAACCACGAGGTTACAGCATAAGTTCACAGACCCACGTAGATCCGGAGAAACAGTCCCAAATAAATCTTACTGTGTTCTAACTCTCCGCCGTTCTTCCCCCCCTTTATATAGCCTTCCAAGAGTTGAATGGCTCCCTCTACTGTCCAATCCCCGTATCTTACAACCCACTTCCTGTCTGTCATATGTGGCGTCACGCTAAAACCTTCCCTCTTGATACCAAAAATCAACATTCTTTCAGTTCCATTTAAAAACATTTAACACCATCATATTGTCAATACACTACAAAGGTAATGGAGTCCAGATGATGGATGCCAGGTGTGCGTAATGATGAATCCCAGGACCGGAGGTTAGTATTCCGGCGGAGGGGAGGAGCAGGAGTAGACAATACGCCCCTTCTGACGCGCGGCTCCCGCCACAGGACGACGACATCCCCGAGGACGAGGAGCGGGTCGGTCTGGGCGGCGAAGGTGGAAATCACGGATGATGTTGGGATCCAAAATGTCCTCCACCGGAACCCAACACCACTCCTCTGGGCCATACCCCTCCCAGTCCACCAGGTATTGGAGCCGACCCCCACGACGCCGGGAGTCCAGTAGGGATCTGACAGCATACGCCGGACTCCCCTCGATGTCGGGGGGGTGTCATGGGGACAGCTTCAGCTAGGGGACCAGGAACCACCGGCCTGAGAAGGGAGACATGAAAAGAGGGTGAGATACGATAGTGACTGGGCAGCTGTAACCTATACGTCACCTCATTGACCCTCCGGAGAACCTTGAACGGCCCCACAAACCGGGGGCTCAGTTTCTTGCAGGGCAGGCTTGGTAGAAAGACAGACACGATCCCCAGGGTGGAACACAGGGGTCTCACTGCGGTGGCGGTCTGCCTGTTCCTTTTGACGATGGACGGCGTGCTGGAGTCTCACGTGAGCGTCGCTCCACAACTCTTCTGCGCGCTGGAACCACTCATCAACTGCAGGTTACCCTGTCGTTGAGACAGAACTTCCCCCACGCCTACTTCTGAAGCATCCACCTCCACCACAAAGTATGTTTTGGGATCTGGGTGTTTGAGCACTGAGGCGGAGGTGAAACGTTGTTTGAGTAGACAGAAGGCCTCATAGTAGAGAGAATGATTTATTTCAGCTTTTATTTCTTTCATCACATTTACATACACTCAATTAGTATTTGGTAGCATTGCCTTTAAATTGTTTGTCAAACGTTTAGGGTAGCCTTCCACAAGCTTCCCACAATAAGTTGGGTGAATTTTGGCCCATTCCTCCTGACAGAGCTGGTGTAACTGAGTCAGGTTTGTAGGCCTCCTTGCTCGCACACGCTTTTTCAGTTCTGCCCACACATTTTCTATAGGATTGAGGTCAGGGCTTTGTGATGGCCACTCCAATACCTTGACTTTGTTGTCCTTAAGCCATTTTGCCACAACTTTGGAAGTATGCTTGGGTTCATTGTCCATTTGGAAACCCATTTGCGACCAAGCTTTAACTTCCTGACTGATGTCTTGAGATGTTGGTTCAATATATCCACCTAATTTTCCTTCCTCATGATGCCATCTATTTTGTGAAGTGCACCAGTCCCTCCTGCAGCAAAGCACCCCCACAGCATGATGCTGCCACCCCCATGCATCACGATTGGGATGGTGTTCTTCAGCTTGCAAGAGCCCCCCCTTTTTCCTCCAAACATAACGATGGTCATTATGGCCAAACAGTTATATTTTTGTTTCATCAGACCAGAGGACATTTCTCCAAAAAGTAAGATATTTGTCCCCATGTGCAGTTGCAAACCGTAGTCTGGCTTTTTAATGGCGGTTTTGGAGCAGTGGCTTCTTCCTTGCTGAGCGGACTTTCAGGTTATGTCGATATAGGACTTGTTTTACTGTGGATATAGATACTTTTGTACCTGTTTCCTCCAGCATCTTCACAAGGTCCTTTGCTGTTGTTCTGGGATTGATTTGCACTTTTCGTACCAAAGTGCGTTCATCTCTAGGAGACAGAACGTGTCTCCATCCTGAGCGGTTTGACGACTGCGTGGTCCCATGGTGTTTATACTTGCGTACTATTGTTTGTAAAGATGAACGTGGTACCTTCAGGCGTTTGGAAATTGCTCCCAAGAATGAATCAGATATGTGGAGGTCCACAATTGTTTTCTGTGGTCTTGGCTGATTTCTTTTGATTTTCCCATGATGTTAAGCAAAGAGGCACTGAGTTTGAAGGTAGGCCTTGAAATACATCCACAGGTACACCTCCAATTGAATCAAATTATGTTAATTAGCCTATCAGAAGCTTCTAAAGCCATGACATCATTTTCTGGAATTTTCCAAGTTGTTTAAAGGCACAGTCAACTTAGTGTATGTAAACTTCTGACACACTGGAATTGTGATACAGTGAATTATAAGTGAAATAATCTGTCTGAAATTAAATGTTGGAAAAATTACTTGTGTCATGCACAAAGTAGAAGTCCTAACCGACTTGCCAAAACTATAGTTTGTTAACAAGACATTTGTGGAGTGGTTGAAAAACAAGTTTTAATGACTCCAACTTAAGTGTATGTAAATTTCCGACTTCAACTATAACAACCGTTTCGCATCTGATTTTATGGTTGATTGTGGAGGAAAGGGGTTGAGTGTGTTAGAGTATGTGCGTGTGTGTTTATCCCACATCTGTTGCAAGGGGGTAAGGATGTTAGGGAGATATAGGATGAACCACAATAATTGTTTGCTAAAATAATAATTGCTTGTCAAAAATGTAATGTAATAAAATGGTAATCCGGGTTATAGGTTAAAATCCTACGCATGAACTGCCGACAGTATTACGCATATTAATTGAAATGATGGAAAATAAGATATGCAAGATATTTGAATAGATATATATTTTTTATGTATATATATATATATATATATATATATATATATATATATATATATATATATATATATTGAGGTGAGAGCATTGGAAATGCTTTTGGCGGTTGACCTGCTTCTGTTTTGTGGGTGGCACTCTGTGCCTATTTTGATCGATGGGTCCTGGCCTCTCGTGGCCCTAGGGATCCGGAGGGACGGGGTGGTATGCCGATCACTGGGATGACGGCCCAACTTGGGAGCTGTTTATAGGCACAGTCAATTTAGTGTCACGCCCTGGTTCTGGGACTCTTATATGTTGAGCCAGGGTGTGTAGTTTCTATGTGTTTGTGTTCTGTGGTTAAGTTCTAGTGCTTGTGTTTCTATGTTGGCCGGGGTGGTTCTCAATCAGAGGCAACGTAAATCAGCTGTTGCTTGTTGTCTCTGATTGGGAACCATACTTAGGCAGCCGTTTGGGCATTGCCATTTGTGGGATCTTGTTCCGTATGGTGTGTATTGTAACCAAGGACTTCACGTTTCGTATGTTTCACGCTGCGCATTGGTCCACTTCCTCCGACGATCGTGACAGAAGATCCCACCAAAACTGGACCAAGCAGCGTGTCCAGGAGCCAACGCCAGAGAGGGCTCTAAAGGACATCAACCTCGACTGGGTCAAGCCGCGGGAGGAGGAGAGAGGCTGGACTTGGGAGCAGAGGAGCGAGAGTCTGGCGAGAGCCATGGAGGCCTGGCCCACTGGGAGGAGAGACGCCCAGAACATTTTTAGTGGGGGGCTCATGCCGTGGACGATGGGGCAGTAGGAGGCCGGGATAGAGTGGTTCAGCGGGTTGGCAAAGGAGGCCGCCAGGTTACGGGAGTCACTGGTCACCAGGGGGAAGGAGAATGTAGAGGCACGGCGAGAGGTACTGGGGTGTGTTGCCAGTCCGGTCCGGCCCGTTCCTGATCCCCGCATAGGGCCAGTGGTGTGTGTCCCCAGTACGGTCCGGCTTGTTCCTGTCCCTCGCACCGAGCCTGTGGTGCGCTTCGTCAGCCCGGTTCGGCCCGTCCCTGCTTCCCGCACCAAGCCAGTGGTGCGCTCACAGTCACCAGTTCGGCCCGTCCCTGCTCCCCGCACCAAGCCAATGGTGCGGCGTCGTCAGCCCGGTCCGGCCTGTTCCTGCTCCCCGCACCAAGCCAGTGGTGCGCTTCGTCAGCCCGGTTCGGCCCGTCCCTGCTCCCCGCACCAAGCCAATGGTGCGCGTCGTCAGCCCGGTCCGTCCCTGCTCCCCGCACCAAGCCTGTGGTGCGCGTCGTCAGTCCGGCACAGCCCGTGCCTGTTCCACCGGTGCCTAAATAAGTATGTTCACTTATCACGCTGCGCATTGGTCCACTTCCTCCGACGATCGTGACACTTAGTGTATGTAAACTTCTGACCCACTGGAATTGTGATACAGTAAATTATAAGTGAAATAATCTGTCTGTAAACAATTGTTTGAAAAATTACTTGTGTCATGCACAAAGAAGATGTCCTAACCGACTTGCCAAAACTATAGTTTGTTAACAAGACATTTGTTTACAGACAGATTATTTCACTTATAATGGGAAAAAACAATACGTGACACAGTAGCCCAATAAATCCATAAGAGTGAGTAGTTGCTTTTTTTCTTGGTTTGCTTTATGGACAATTTGTAAACTGAAATACAGAAAGGAAACATTCCTTGATACATTACATTTACATTTTAGTCATTTAGCAGACGCTCTTATCCAGAGCGACTTACAGTTAGCACATACATTATTTTATTGAACCCACAACCCTGGCGTTGCAAACGCCATGCTCTACCAACTGAGCTACATCCCCTGCCGGCCATTCCCTCCCCTACCCTGACATAACCAGACAAACCTAACATTTAAGCATAACAACTTAGAAATAAATACAGACGTTACATAACAGTAGTCAAGCTAGAAAGCATAACCATAGAACAGTAGCTACCTAACATAGTAGGCCTGTAACATTAGCTCATAACTGTAAAGATAATGACACAACCTTTAAAAAAACTTTTATTTCCTTGTATTATACAGTGCCATGCAAAAGTTTTCATCCCCCTTGGCGTTTTACCTATTTTGTTGCATTACAACCTGTAATTTAAATGGATTTTTATTTGGATTTCATGTCAAAATAACTTGTTTCAAAAACCTAGAAATAATAAATAATGGAAAAGTGGTGCGTGCATATGTATTCACCCCCTGGTGCAACCAATTACCTTCAGAAGTCACATAATTAGGTAAATAAAGTACAACTGTGTGCAATCTAAGTGTCACATGATCTGTCACATGATCTCAGTATATATACACCTGTTCTGAAAGGCCCCAGAGTCTGCAACACCACTAAGCAAGGGGCACCACCAAGAAAGCGGCACCATGAAGACCAAGGATCGCTCCAAACAGGTCATGGACAAAGTTGTGGAGAAGTACAAATCAGGGTTGGGTTATAAAAAAAGATCTGAAACTTTGAACATCCCACGGAGCACCATTAAATCCATTATAAAAAAATTGAAAGAATATGGCATCACAACAAACCTGCCAAGAGCGGGCCGCCCCACCAAAACTCACGGACTAGGCAAGGAGGGAATTAATCAGAGAGGCAACAAAGAGACCAAAGACAGCCCTGAAGGAGCTGCAAAGCTCCACAGCGGAGATTGGAGTATCTGTCCATAGGACCACTTTAAGCCATACACTCCACAGAGCTGGGCTTTACGGAAGAGTGGCCAGAAAAAAAGCCATTGCTTAAAGAAAATAATTAGCAACCACGTCTGGTGTTCGTCAAAAGGCATGTGGGAGACTCCCCAAACATATGGAAGAAGGTACTCTGGTTAGATGAGACTAAAATTGAGATGTCTGGTGCAAAGGTACTCTGGTTAGATGAGACTAAAACGCTATGTCTGGTGCAAACCCAACACCTCTCATCACCCCGAGAACACCATCCCCACAGTGAAGCATGGTGGTGGCAGCATCATGCTGTGGGGATGTTTTTCATCGGCAGGGACTGGGAAACTGGTCAGAATTGAAGGAATGATGGATGGCGCTAAATACAGGGAAATTCTTGAGGGAAACCTGTTTCGGTCTTCCAGAGATTTGAGACTGGGACGGAGGTTCACTTTCCAGCAGGACCCTAAGCATACTGCTAAAGCAACACTCGAGTGGTTTAAGGGGAAACATTTAAATGTCTTGGAATGGCCTAGTCAAAGCCCAAACCTCAATCCAATTGAGAATCTGTGGTATGACTTAAAGATTGCTGTCCACCAGCGGAACCCATCCAACTTGAAGGAGCTGGAGCAGTTTTGCCTTGAGGAATGGGCAAAGATCCCAGTGGCTAGATGTGCCAAGCTTATAGAGACATACCCCAAGAGACTTGCCGCTGTAATTGCAGCAAAAGGTGGCTCTACAAAGTATTGACTCTGTGGGGGTGAATAGCTATGCACGCTCAAGTTCTGTTTTTTGTCTTATTATTGTTTGTTTCACAATAAAAATATTTTGCATCTTCAAAGTGGTAGGCATGTTGTGTAAATCAAATGATACAAACCCCCCAAAAAATCCATTTTCATTCCAGATTGTAAGGCAACAAAATAGGAAAAATGCCAAGGGAGTGAATACTTTCGCAAGCCACTGTAGTTTCCAAGGTAAAGTTTCATGACTAGTCATGTCACATCTTGTTCAATTTTCTAAATCATTATGTCGGGCGTAGGTAGGCCCAACTTATCTCTTACACCTTATTAGCATCTAACTGGTGCAACCCACTCCTGGTCAGTAGAGTCAGTAACTTCCCCCTCTTCAGTACTATATGTATTTGCTGAAAGTATTACTATGTGCATTACTAATACTCAATTGACCCTGTTTTGCCAGTGTTAATAGGAAAGTATTTATGACTGTTTATTGCACGTACAGACAATTACTCTGTGGCAGAGCAACGAGCCAAATGGGGGGTTGACACCTCCAATATTGAATCTGACGAGGAACCAATCAGACTAAACCAATCAGATTCCACGTAGAGCCACCTGATGAGGATTTCTTAACTACTCTTATTCCATTGTGTGCATTATATGCATCAGGAAGCAGATTAACATAATTACTTTTTTTTTTATTCTGCTTCGTAAGATGATGAGGGAAGTAAAGCACTCCAGTGCCCCAGCTTCAACCAGCCCCTAGTGGTAAGATCCTGCATTAGGCTACTAGGTCATTAAATGTATAATCAGCAAGTTGATGGTAAGTTTGACACACATTCAAGTATGTGGGTGAAGAAAAGCATACAGTTAATGCAAGTACTAGTCTTACATTTTGTGGTAACGGTTTGACATCTGTGATATTCTCTGAAGTTGTGGATGCAGAGGACTTGAGGCCATGTGTAGAAAAAATGCCAAGAATGTGCAAAGCTGTCATCAAGGAAAAGGGTGGCTACTTTGAAGAATCTCAAATATAAAATATATTTTGATTTGTTTAACACTTTTTTGGTTACTACATGATTCCATATGTGTTATTTCATAGTTTCGATGTCTTCACTATTATTCTACAATGTTGAAAATAGTTTTTAAAAATGAAAACTTGAATGAGTAGGTGTGTCCAAACTTTTGACTGGTACTGTATGTCTTAATTGTTTTCCTTCTGTTTTCTCAGTTAGTCCAAGTGGCAGCCAGGAAGAAGCTGGCCAAGCCAGAGCATCATAATCAGGTTTCTTTAGCCATCAAGATATTGATCTCGAAATCGTAAATGTAGAAAGTTTAAATAACAGTATAATGAACCTGTGGCTTCTGAGATGCCCGCTGGATACATTAAAGGTATATTATGCTAGCCTGTATGTTAGAAAATGTTGCTTCTCTTGTATTATCAACTTCAATTCCAAATTGTATGGCTCTCAGCAGCTATATGGTTATCAATACTACTAATATATATGAAGGGTGGATATTTTGATCGAGGTATTTCACATGGCCTTCATACATGTCCTGCCTGGTACTCAAGGCGTGTATCATCACGCTGCTTGCAGCTAAACTGTTGAGTTTGTATTATTTTGCAGATATTCAAGCAGTGGAGATGAGGATAATGGTGAAACTGGAGATGATCCGTACAGAGTTCAAGACTGCTCTGAACCAAGTTATGGAGGCCATAGAGGCCCCGCAGCCAAAGGAGTCAGAGTCCTTGGGGCAACTTGAAATGCTGCAAAACCCTGCAGAAACAAATGTGGAACTGACGGATATCTGTGAAACACTTAAAGACTCCCACTATCGAAAGAAAATGGTTGGGATGGCCATTTAAAATGTATCTGTTTGTAAAATGTTTGAAATCTATATCACGTATTTGAACAGCAATTGACCAAAATAAGTTAGCTGTTTATCAAGAGCCACTTGAATGCGACCAGATTTGAGAGAAGATTGCAACCTGCAATATTATTGAATCCAAATATTAATGTCAATGAAATGCAGTTGTCATACATGCCATATGCCTATTTAGTGTTTGGATTGATTTCCCAATTAACACTTAACTTATCTTAAGAAGAAACGATCAGCCCTCTGCCTGTTTACACAAGTTTTAGCCCATGACTACATGATACACTACAAAAATGATTTCTCATTACTATCAATCAGAACTGTATGGCCAGCTGTTTTAGCTGAGGAACACACAAATCAGTGGGAATTATTTTTTTATTTTTTTAATCAGATCCAATACCTGACCCTCTGCTGTGGCCAGGACATGGGCTCAGGAATCAGACAAATTATTAGATAAATTGGAACAGAGGAGCTGTGGACAGAGGAGCTGTGGATAGAGGAGCTGTGGACAGGGTGGACAGGGAAGCTGTGGACAGAGGAGCTGTGGACAGAAGAGCTGTGGACAGGGGAGCTGTGGACCGGTTACTCCTTGAAGGGCAGGATGGGGAAGAGGGCCTTTAATGAACTAACAATCTATGATGCTGTCACAAGTAAGTAAATGCCCAAGTTTAGAACGTTATTTATTATTATTTAGTAGATACTATTATTGGTCAAGTGATGTTAAGTCAAATATGTATTTTTATACAATTTCAAATGAATTAAATCAGTAACAAGGCAGTTACAAACAAACTAAATGTGAAATCCTACCACCTGTTAAGATCGGAGAGAGAGAGGACAAAGCAAAGGTGAAGGAGAGAGGTCTCATGGCCAAAACTGCCTATGAGGGAAGAGAGGGACAATACCCAACCTCTGTCTCAGCCATCATTGCTCGAAAAGTACTGATATGACATAGAATGTACCATTTCAAAAACATTGGAGCGTCCCTAAAAGCACACCCTAAGGCTACCTACCAAGAGGTACAGCGGCTTGCCGAAAGTATTCACCCCCTTGGCATTTTTCCTATTTTGTTACCTTACAACCTGGAATTAAAATGGATTTTTTGGGGGATTGTATCATTTGATTTACACAACATGCCTACCACTTCGAAGATGCAAAATATTTTTTATTGTGAAACAAACAAGAAATAAGACACAAAAACAGAAAACTTGAGCGTGCATAACTATTCATCCGCCCCAAAGTCAATACTTTGTAGAGCCACCTTTTGCTGTAATTACAGCTGCAAGTCTCTTGGGGTATGTCTCTATAAACTTGGCACATCTAGCCACTGGGATTTTTGCGCATTCTTTAAGGCAAAACTGCTCCAGCTCCTTCAATTTGGATGGGTTCCGCTAGTGTACAGCAATCTTTAAGTCATACCACAGATTCTCAATTGGATTGAGGTCTGGGCTTTGACTAGGCCATTCCAAGACATTTAAATGTTAAACCCTTAAACCACTCGAGTGTTGCTTAAGCAGTATGCTTAGGGTCATTGTCCTGCTGGAAAGTGAACCTCCGTCCCAGTCTCAAATCTCTGGAAGACTGAAACAGGTTTCCCTCAAGAATTTCCCTGTATTTAGCGCCATCCATCATTCCTTCAATTCTGACCAGTTTCCCAGTCCCTGCCGATGAAAAACATCCCCACAGCATGATGCTGCCACCACCATGCTTCACTGTGGGGATGGTGTTCTCGGGGTGATGAGAGGTGTTGGGTTTGTGCCAGACATAGTGTTTTCCTTGATTGCCAAAAAGCTCAATTTTAGTCTCATCTGACCAGAGTACCTTCTTCCATATGTTTGGGGAGTCACCCACACGCCTTTTGGTGAACACCAAACGTATTTGTTATGTTTTTCTTTAAGCAATGGCTTTTTTCTGGCCACTCTTCGGTAAAGCCCAGCTCTGTGGAGTGTACAGCTTAAAGTGGTCCTATGGACATATACTCCAATCTCCGCTGTGGAGCTTTGCAGCTCCTTCAGGGCTATCTTTGGTCTCTTTGTTGCCTCTTTGATTAATTCCCTCCTTGCCTTGTCTGTGAGTTTTGGTGGGTGGCCCTCTCTTGGCAGGATTGTTGTGGTGCCATATTCTTTCAATTTTTTTATAATGGATTTAATGGTGCTCCTTGGGATGTTCAAAGTTTCTGATATTTTTTTATAACACAACCCTGATCTGTACATCTCCACAACTTTGTCCCTGACCTGTTTGGAGAGGTCCTTGCTCTTCATTACGTTTTTACATTTTAGTCATTTAGCAGACGCTCTTATCCAGAGCGACTTACAGTTAGTGAGTGCATACATTTTTCATGGTGCTGCTTGCTTGGTGGTGCCCCTTGCTTAGTGGTGTTGTAGACTCTGGGGCCTTTCAGAACAGGTGTATATCTACTGAGATCATGTGACACTTAGATTGCACACAGGTGAACTTTATTTAACTAATTATGTGACTTCTGAAGGTAATTGGT